>NC_080751.1:6250000-6875000 GCF_020826845.1 Diceros bicornis minor | reverse complement strand
AAAAATTTTTTAAGTACTTTAATTTTTTCTTTCTAGCTTAAAATAAAATACTAGCACCAGAAGAGTCATCATGCATGTTGGTATATCTAAGATCAGATTAGCAAGAATCAGGAAAGCATAAAATGATATTAAGGGTGATAGTGTACATATAAAACTAGAATGATCCTATTATCAGGATAAGGTTGGCTTTGTGTGATACAAAATGTCTGATTGTTGGAATAGATTAATAGATTATTATCATTGCTTGTTTTTTTCTGCCATAGTGGAAGATAATTTAGACTCGAGAGGAAGGACTCCCTTGTCAATAACAACTAACGTCTTTGTCAACAAAACCCAGCTCAACAGACCCATCAGCAGGGGAATGATCATCTGCTTCCTGATTTTGAAAAAAACCCTTTTGGAAAGAGCCTAACACTGGAGTGAGGAAGCCAAGAGTCTAGTTTTTTTCCTGCCTACAATTGCTATTTGACTCTGAGTAAGATGCAAGCTTCTTTCTGAGATTATAAGTATGAAAGTTTTTTGAAAACGTGAAAAATACACCACATAAATTCAGAACCTTTCACCTCAAGTAATGATAGTGTACTGCGCAATCCATTTATTCTGAACATTTCAATAAGTAGATATGTAGGCAGATATTTTCTAAGCTGCTGTATGATATTCATTCAATGTCATTGATTATTTTAATTTTTCAAGCAGATTAAATACTATATGATTCACTTTAATTGTCTTAATTTACTTTGGTTACAATTGGGAATCAGTGATTAGAATCTCATAAATGTGCTATAAAGAATGGAAAACATTGATTTATTAGATAAACTATTGAATGTGGAAACCCCTAAAACAGAACATTACTGAGTTTTAGAACATGAACAGAAAATTAACAAAGACCTGAGTAATAATATTAGTAAAACTGCACTTGCTGCCTGTGTGGATATTAACTAGGTTATGAAAACTCTTTTACCTTTAATTTCCTTATCTGAATCCGGGAACAAGGAGAACTGAAGATTTGTCCCTTCAGTGTATTATGAGAAAGAAAAACAATTACTTTTCTCACCACTTCCCCTTAATCTTTCTAACTCTCAATTATTTTACTTACTTATATCATTTTTTCAGATTTTTCCCCTCATAACTTTGAATAATATATTTAAAATCTTGATAAACCAATATAAAATAGATTTACAGATCACTAGAAAAATAAGAAAACTAGCAAACTCACCTTTCTTCTCAAATGTCCCATCCACCCAAATTTGTTAATTACATTTTGAATTTGACATTGTTAAAAATCTGTAACATTTAATTTCTATGTTTACATTTCTCACAGATTTTCAGAATCTTAGCTCAATTTTTAAATGGATTCAATGCTTATTACTAGTCTTTCTAACTTGGCTTCTCTAGCCATTTCCCAGTCATCACCGACAGAATTCGAGCATCATTTGTTTTATTTTTCCTCCAAAGGCCTCATGGATATTATAACTAAGAATCCTCACCGTTCCCATGCTGAAACTCTCAGTCTTTTACCTTTATATGTGAATTACAAATTCAAAGTAATAATATTCTTAGTCAACACATTCTTTCCCTTGGCATTGTGAAAAACATTACAAAAATCTTTGGTTATTCTATTGGGTATTGATACAGAGAAAGCTAAAGCCAGACTTATAATTCTCTATTATACAGTTGAATCAAGAAGAGATTTAAAAACAAATACCTAGAGGACCAGTAGTTAGGGCATCAAATGAGAAAGTTGTCAAAATGTGACACTGAATATTGTGCTAGCTCTGATCAGAAAATTTTTATAGCTGTATTCTTTAATTATTCAAAGAAAAAAATACTATTTTAACTTTATCAAAGTATTATAAAACATGATAAACTTTTAAATACTCTTTTAGGAAGAAATAACTGTATTGAAAACAACCTACAAATATAAAAAGAAAAAGATCATCATTGAAAAAATCCTTGAATAAAATGTTAGTAAATAAAATTCTGTAGAATTTTTGAGAAATAATAAGGCACAAGTGAAGTTTATGGCAAAGGGGACAATTTTATGGAATGTATTTTTCTCAGTCATTAATAAATTATTATACTATTAATGTTCTAAGTGTTAATGATATATTTATTAATTAAAATTAATAATAGCAAAAAGACTACACATTAAAACTGTGTGCCACAGCTCTTGTAGGACTTAGAAAGAAATCTGCAGCTTAATTTAGAAAGAAATGCTGAAAGTGAATAAAAAACACCAATACTGTCATATTTTGAAGGCTACATTACTAAAAATACATCCGCAATGAAAAACAAGAGGACATTATAGAACTATATTTAAAAAATTGAAACCCATTAAAAAAAATATGTGGAAGATTTCACAGGTATAATGATAAATAAAAAGACAGGCCACAGACCAATGATTACAGTTATAATACTGCTAATGTACAAATAAAAACAAATCTAAGCAAAATGTGCAAATGTATCTATTTGTGTATTAATGGCTGTTGTAGTGACTGGAGGGAAGCACAAGCAACTGCTGATGGTGATTTGTTCATGAAAATGAAATGACAGTGCTCTGTATTTTTATGACGTTTTAATCTTTTAACATAATACACTAAGACGTATTTAAACACTTTAAAAAACAAATGGATCAATATTAAAAACAGCAATTATGAGATCATTAAATATCCTACCATTGATATGGAAAAATGGTATACTACATACTCTTACTCTCCACCCAATGAAAGTTTTGGTGAGAGTGAGGCATTCAATTGAAAATACTCCTTTTTTACTCTGCGATTGTGCTGTGCTCTATCTCCTTGGAGCTTGGAGCTTGTTTTAGGAGGAGTCATTGCAGATAGACTGCTCTAATTCTATGCTAATGTTTGTAAATGATGACTCTCGATAAGATTATAAGATATAAAAACGACTCTATAGCCAATAAATTCAAAAGGGGAAGTGTATTTAGACTATATATTTAGTCATATATATACATGTATATATAGCTATATGTGTGGATATATTTGTGTATATATACGTGTGTGTGTATGCTTATGGTAGTTTATAGCCTATACACAGAAACTGTTAAAAATGCATTAATGTGATCTATTAATCTTTATATTTGGAAAACAACTAAATGAATCAAAAATGAATTTATATAATGTGACATTTCTTCACATGTAAATGCTCAGGCCAAGTAATCATTCAGCATAAACTGTGTTTTAGTGGACTGGATGTAAGTCAAGCTCAGCACCATATAAAGGGGAGAAGAGAAATTAGCTTTTAGTGCATCTGTATTAGAATTGTTCCTATTATGTTTCCTTTGTTTCATTTCCATATTAATTTCAGTGGATAGAATAAATCTCATTATGATATTTTCATGTATCATTCATTAACAGCAATGTGAATTGATTCTTTATAAAACGAAGTGTGCAAGTGAAAAAATAGAAATTTGGTAAAGGAATAATTCAATATGTCAGGACTAGTGGAATATCATAGCATCATTTTCTTCCTTTGTTCATCTGTTCTTTTGTTCTTTCCTTCTTTTCTTTCTTTTTTCATTTCTTTCTTTCTTCACATCAAATTAATCTTAAGAAATATTTTATATACCTTTCAGTCTGTTTATTATTGCTATCTTTATATTTACTGATCTATAAAGATGATATTACCACCATGCTAATCTTCCTGTTTGAACTTCTTCCAAGATGGGACTTGCCTTTTCCTACCTACCTTAGTATAATGTTTTCAACGTTGAGTAAATGCACTGTTTTTCCTTAAAACTGAAAATGACCAGTTTCACCTAAATTTTATTTTAATCGAAACTTGTTTCAATACAAATACAAATTTAATTCTTTATTCTTTTACCTCTTATTTACATATATCTACATTTAAATTTTACTCAAACAGTACTATGGAACCAATATGTTCACATTAGCAACACCAATTTCCTAATTCAAACATAGTTAATATTACTTAGATTGCACCGATTGTTTTTCTTAAATTTGACAAGCCCCAAGTTTGTGCTATGTGACACTCTGCTCCTTGTAATCTTCTGCAGGCTACTGAAAAACTACAGTTTGTATGGCGTACCAGGTTATCCTTTCATCTTCTTTTGATATGAATGCATTGTTTGCATGTTAATTTTGCCTCTTTTCTTTCCTGCTTTCTCCCTGCAACTTGATAATAAACTAAAAAAGGAAAAGCAATAGCACCATAGAAATCTCTAATCAGGTGGTCACCCAGGAGAATATTCAGAAAACGTTGGGAGTTTTAGTTTTAATAATATTACTCTTGCTATTAATTAATCAGTATTGTTGTTGTTATTGTTACTGTTATTACTCATGGAAAAGACACAGACTTCTAAGAATACATCTGTGACTTCTCCTATTCAAAAAAAAAAAGCTAAAATGGCAGAATTTTCAGGACTCAGACTGTGTATGAACCGGGACTCCTCTACTTTCTAGTTGTATTGCTTTGTACAAATTAGTTGATTTCTCCAGTATTAGTTAGTTCCAACATAGCAAAAGTTACACTGGACAAAGTTAAACAGCAATGAAGACTTTATTCAAGGCTATTGCAGTGGAGGAGAGAGGATAGAATTCAGTATGAACTCAACTTGCTGAAACAAAGGGCTGGCAGGTTTTTAAGTGCTGGGATGGCTAGTGGAAAAGTGCTGGAGGACATTAGCAGGAAGGTTGATCTGTGGGATCTGTTGAGCACATTGAGTTACTCCTGAATTTGCAAATGTCCCCCCCCCCCCCCCCCCCCCCCCCGCCCCATGAGGCCATCTACGTTTACTAAGTAGTGCCCATAGGTGCCTACTCTCCCTCTGAGACTTGAAGACTGGGACCTTATCTTCCTTGGTGGTTACATTTCAAAGGGATGGCGCCCACGTCCTTGAACAAGACATTCTTGGGTTTTAAGACTGGCAAGAGGCTTTTAAAAAGATTTACAACTCAAAGGGGCAGAGAAAGAATTTACAGTTACAAGCTTTCTATAATAAATGCTCCAAGAAAAGGGAGGTCAGGGGCCTCGAGTCAGGAAGTAAGCTATCTAAACCTTAATCAAGCTGAGGGGGATGTTAAGGTCAATTAGTCAGTAATTGAAAAATGAAAGTAATGGCAGTACATATTTCAATGGATTTTTGAAGGAATTAAATGAAATTATAAATTAATTTACCATAAGGCTTGAAAGTTAATACATACCTAATAAGTAATATCATTGTAATTATTATTAATATTATAAATATTTTTATTATTCAGGTACTTTCAAAGTCTCTAGTGGAAATGTCCAGCTTACAGACAAAACTTATTTATGGGGCATACTTAATATATGGGACAGTCTTATATAATCTGCTCGACTTAATGTCCTATTTCAAAAACATTATTTGGCAAGGATAAAATAACTAAATTAACAACAATAGCAATAACAACAAGTCAAAAACAAAAATCTAGATATTTATTAATTGTTCAACATGATATTAAATTTTAGAAAATTAGCTCATATATATAACAAATAAAAAGAGAAACTGATTAGAATTAGAAAAGCTATGAGAGCAGTAGATGAAGCAAAATTTAAAACAAATATTTAGGGGCCGGCCCGGTGGCGCAAGCGGTTAAGTGCGCGCGCTCAGCTGCGGCAGCCCGGGGTTCGCCAGTTCGGATCCTGGGCGCGCACCAACGCACTGCTTGGCAAGCCATGCTGTGGCAGCGTCCCATATAAAGTGGAGGAAGATGGGCATGGATGTTAGCCCAGGGCTGGTCTTCCTCAACAAAAAAAAGAGGAGGATTGGCAGATGTTAGCACAGGGCTGATCTCCTCAAAAAAATAAATTAAAAAAATATATATATATTTAAATACAAAAGATAAAATGGCAGAAATACAGATGAAGCACAGTAGACTTAAGAAATGTAATGTGAGGGCAAAGAACCCAAATGCTTAATAATTTCCAGAAAGTATAACTTTTGTACTATAGATAATTACTAACAACTTGGAGCTATTAAGAAGAGTATAAATTCTATTCCTAGAAAAATCGTAACAATTTTTGAAGTGTTTTTATTTAAAGGAGTTAAATAAAATTTTTAAAATGCTACTAAATATAGTTTCCATACTCAAGAAAACTAACTTATATGGAACATCTTCTCTTGTGCTTCTGTATCCAGAAAATGTTATTACACGAGAATAAGTAATGAATTGAATAATATTGACCAAATTCTGTGGGGTCCCAGAAATAGTAGGTGACATTTTTGGCTGGACTGATTAGGGTAAGCATGATGGAAAACATAAGACCAAAGTTGGGTCTTAAAATCAGATTTTGGTATTCTTCTAATCATATTTTCCATGTTTACTATAGAATTAAAGTACAGACCAAAATTCACCGCCACCCCATTCTGATCCAATGATTATATGTTTCGAAGATGTTTGCCATTGTTATGTTATAATCATCATATGCTCTGCTTTTCATAATCAACCTATTGTGGAAGGTCCCTTATATGGGGGAAGGATAAAGTCTGCCTCCTTTCTAAAATTTCTTCCTTGGAAGAATGAAAAAACATCTAACTACATACCATTGTAAGAATAAATAACTGTACATTTCCTTCCATTTGGAAACTTTAGATCCTTTTACAACCAGGAGAGGAGCATAACATTGCTGGGAGGGTTCATAGTGAATGAGACTCAGACTGGAGCTCCCTGATTTTCCCTAATTTTTTCCTTGCTTTTGTTCAGAACTGGCGAGCACTCCTGACAAGGCTCCTGGTTGAAAATGAAGCAGATTTTAAAAGGCAAGGGCATTTTTGCCTTTGGTTTGGGACCGAGTAACTTTTGACTTTCCATAACTTACATATGCAAAATCCCATGGGATTGGAGTAATAAAATTTATTTGGAATGGGTTACCATTGGTGAATGCATATACAAATTAATTATTAATTTAAAGAAGAAACAAATCACATCCTTAACTCCTTTATATTCACGAAGCCTATAGCTTTAACCATGTCTATTTTTGCAGGTCACATTCTGCCTTCTGGAGGATTGATCCCTGTTAAATTGATTTCAGATCACATGGAGGCATCTTCTAAGAGAAGTATCCACCCAGATGAAGAGAAGAGGCAGATGGACAGAGAGGACGCCTGCTTCCTGCTTGAGTACAGAACATATTACTGCTTTCAGGCTCCAGGCTTGGCTGGAATAAGGTTGCCATGGGCAATCACTTTTGGGAGAGCCTCAGAGATTCCTTTTAAGACAGTATGATTCTTGGCAATATGTTCTGATGTCTTCCAGGACTGATTATACTCTAATGCTCAAAAGCTGAGCTCAAAACCATGAGCAGATCAACAGAGCTCCCGGTTTGACCTAATAACTGTGCTATAAAGGATCCGTATCACTGCTCTGAATACAGAATCAAGAGGTGAAGCCAACGCCTACTGAGGACCCAATACTCAAGAGCCTGCCTCTCTTGACTCTAGGAAGGATAGATACTGCTGGTGTTCAGGCAAAATATTGATTGAGGAACATTGTAAACTCTGCATTCATTGCTGAAATAAAAGAGTTTTGGGTCTGAGAGAGCCTCCATCTTGTTATCAGGATGTATGAAACTGACAGTTCATAATTCAGGCAGTGAAAACTCTGTTGACTTTATTGGTCTACAAATATGAAACAACATTCAGCTAGTGCTGATTTAGATCGTTGCAGAATGTAACTGATCTGAGGCCATACCACCTCCCACTATTCTAGGGTGCTTACCAATTTCTTTTTCACCCACCATTCCCTATCCAAACTATAGCTATTCTTCAACCCACACCTGAAATGCCGTATTCTCTACAAGAATACAAAGTATTTCTCGCTGAACCATCAAAAAATATTGTATAACTCTTTTGGCAATTTGATTTTCTACTATTTGCAATAAATAATAAGGAACTCACACAATTAATCCCTTGGCGTAAGGAGTGTGATTTCTGGAGGCAGACGGAGGCATGCAGAAATCTCAGCTCACTTAATTTCTTTAAAGCCTCAGTTTCTTCATTTGGAAAATGAGGATCACAATAGTATCTGGACCATACACTTTTGGAAATATAATGACACAATATGTGTAAAAACATTTAGTAGAGATTCTGGCACAACAGAGATCTGTTGTTGTCATCCTCATTTTCACTAACAATTGCTCAAAATCATTGTTTAAGTTGAATTCTACTTCTTATCAGGAAACCACCTATTTCACTCCATAGTGAAAAATTGAAAATGGGACTTTTATCCAGAATATGTAAGAATACATACTTAAAAATCAAAAGTATCAATGGTATAAAAGTCCACGTGAATCATTCTATTAAAACAATCTCCAAAAGTATCACTACCTTTTAACTATGATTCATATATTGTAAAACTGACTATTTTTTCACATTCTGGGCAGGCCACATGTAGTTACTTTCATCTTAGCAGTTTCACACCATTATGTTTCATTATACAGTATGATGTGTCAAACAGGAAAACACTTCACTGACTTGCTGATGAAAATTTAACATGTCATTTATATACCTATTTCCAGTTCTTAAAACCGTTTCCCAGGCTGAAATAACATGGTAAATAAATGTGATGTTGCTATATGCTTTGAAGTTTTAAAAAGAAGGAAAAAATGAAAGAGAATGGCTATTCAAAACCATTATTGACAGTTGCAAGCTATATATATCTTACTTTGTAGAAGACCTGGCTGTGTGGGAAGCTGTCTAACTGGAGTAGTTTGAAGGGCAAGGGAAAAAACTCTTGCTCAAAATTTTCAACTTACGAACTTGCCATTTCACCATCTTTTGATGTTTAAGAAATCCATATGAAAATTCCAATTTCAGTGAGAGCAATGAAATTTTCATCTTCAACCAATTAACTTTATTGGTTCGTAATTGAGCAATATTTAGCAGACTAAGAGATTCAAAATAGGTAGAGGCGAGATTCAGAAAAGGCCTAGGGAAAAATGGAAGAAAAAAGTCAAAAGAGAGAGTAAATTTTCTCCCAGGCTATCTTAATATCTTATACAGTAAGAAAGTAATTAGGCATCCTATTATTTGACATTGGCTGGTGTTACCAACATTAACCAAAATCAATCATTCAAGCAATTGCTTTTATGAATTCCCATGGAGGGTAGGATTAGGGATAGGTAGTATCAGTTTGATATGTTTTGTTGAACATTGAGAGTTGTTGAAGAGACTCAGTTTTTGAGTATTAGCTATAATAATTCAGTATGCATAATTCTACCTCCAAACCTGGACTAATGCTAAATGAGCACATGTATTTGCTTATATTTTAATGGGAATAAAATGCAATGGAATCCATATATCAACTTTTTAGCACCAGTTTCATCATATAGCCTTTTGGTGATCTTGAGCAATTCAGTTAAACTCTATCTAATTCTTAGTTTCCTTGTCTCTAAAGTATGGGAATAAAAAAAGTTAATCTTTTCTGATGATTTAACGGGGTGGTGGTGAAAATATTGAATGAAACAGTACTTTTTAGAAAGATATATAGATGATAGGTAGATATTGATTGATTAGCAAAATAGAGCTGAATCTATGGTTACCTCTTCAGTATAATTACATGAATGGATTTCCCGTGGTATTTATTTTATGTTATTCTTAAAATGTCTCCATTCCATTAATTAATGCAGTCTAGAGGACAGCAGGATTAAAAAGAAGGTGGGATTTATTATTTCTGTTCAGCATTTCTTAAGATTTGTTCAAAGACCTGATTTAAATTAATTGTTACATAAACTATTGGTTTTATTTATCTAGCCTCTTTCCTCTCATTATTAGGGTAATTAAGTGTAAGTTACAATATATTAGCATGTCTTTGTACATTGAAATATTTAAGTTGATTCTAAATGAATAATACAGATTGTGTCTGAATATGGAATTTAGCATTTGTCAGTCTCTTTCAGTTATGAATTTCAATGCTAACTTTGTATTTTGCACTGATTCATTCATTTAAATATTTCTATACAATTTCCCTTGAACATACCAACATATTTATGAATACTTTCAGCCAAAAGCAATTAATTTCTAATCTGATTTGGCAGATTCCACCCCTTTCCCATGTGATCACTGTCACATTCATCCAGGTGAACACTCCCATTCCACAACTCCTTGAGGACATAAGTTAGTTTTACAAATAGTATACCCTTATGGAGTCCACATCTCTCAGAGCTTCTCGTCTTCCATCTGTCCTTGATCTCTATAGTACTACCCTCATCACCCAGCCCTCATTTCTCTAATGCTGCTCTCAGGAAATGAATGGCATAACCCATCTCTCTCTCACTAAGTCTGGCAGCAAGTCTCCCTTCTTTCAGTCTCACTTCTCCACCAAGTATTTGTCAAAAGGCATTGCAACTAAAAGGTTTATGGTACTGAATTGGGAGATTATGTTTGTCTGTGTGTGTGTGTGTGTGTGTTTCTCCCACCATCATTACAGACTATCAAGTTGCAAATGGAATTGCTTTTCCTTAGGGAAAAATATGTTAAGTATGTCTTCAACAACTGAAAATACTTCAAAACCATTAAATTCCAAATCTGTGAGTTACCTCGTGGTTCATCCAGTCCAATGCACTTTCCAACACCGAAATTCTACTTTTGAATCTTCTTTAAAAACATCCTCCTTCATTCTGTTGCCATTTGGGCCTCTTGCCACACATGCATGGTGCCAATCCTGCACAATCCCCCTGAGCATGCTTTCCTTGACAGTGATCTGTTATCAGGTACCAAGCGATACCAACTTTCTAGAACCAACCTTTTAATAACAGATTTATTGTTTTATTATTTTTTTCGTGTCAGGCTCCATTCTAGCTTGCAAAATCAAAATCACATTTGAACTAGGTCTGCCTGATAGAGCATTATATTATAATCGTATTATAATCACCTTAGGTCTTCTTCAGGTCATTCACTGATGTCCTCTTGTAATGGTTTCCACAGGTGTCTTCTTGCCTACCTTGTTTCTTTTTACCACTTCAGTTTTTCCAAGTCTATGACTATGAGTGTCACCATTCCTGATTCTACCAATTTACTTTTTACTTACTCATTGAGTCAGTCTTCCCCCTGTCAGGGACCATAAAGGGATTTTACCCTGTTTACAAGCTAACAAGTTAGCCACTACAGTTTTATGGATGCTGGTACAAGGTGCAAGAATCCCAGTTCAGAGGAAAGACTGTTATAGCCCAGTAGGCTACATGAGGTTCATGACTGCATATGTTTCCCCTTTCTTTCCTATTCCACAGTAGGCCATGTAAATGCAGTGTTCACCCTGGATTTGACTCAAAGTTGAAGAATCTCAATCTTAGGAAAACGCTATGTTTTATAAAGGAGCTGTTAGCAAAGTTGTCCAACTTTTGCCCAAAGAGAGACGTTGTCTTTATTGTACTGGATAGAAAAGAAGTTTGCCCTCTCCTCAAAAGGGAAATACTATCATTATCTTCAAAGATGTTAGCTATTCCCCATCCATGAAAAGGTAGTCTGGAACAAAAGCTTTTAATGTTTTTCCTCAGAAGATGTGCAGAAATGCAAGTGACGTGGAGAATTATCTCCCAACACCTCCATGGCCTACTGTTTTTTTTAGCACATTGAAAGAAATGGAAAGGAAAATAATATTTATTAATCATGTACTTTTTTTCCAAGTATTGTTTTGTGTTTTGCCTACATTATCTCATTTTAATCTTCTCAAAATATCTAGAAGCAGCTTTTATTATTCTTATTTTACAGAAGCAGGAGGTGGGGCTTAGGCAGATTCAGATTCTAGATCCAAATATTGCCAATTTCATGATTCCATGCTCTTTCCTTAGCATTATTCAGTTGCCATAATATTACTTATGGTAATGGCTATATCACCCTGAAGCTTCTCCCTTGAAGCCTTTGTCATAGGCCTATAATCAGCTGATTCTCAGAAGTAAAAGCCTACAATGAATACCTACTCATTTGGTATAAACTATAGGCTTCTACTTCTTGGCTAAGTACTCTGAAAGAGAATAGAGGTACCTATCAATACTGAGGTCAGGCAACTGACAGAAGAGTGCAAAATTTCTGGTTGTAAGTTCTAGATTTAAATCATTACTATCCGTTTATCTTGGTTAGAACTTATAGGTTTCAGACTCATCCTTTCTAGTCAATGTACTTGGCCAGATGACAGCAAACTAACATCATAAACTAATACTAATTAATCAAATAAAAATATTTAAATGTACCAGTTAAAATATTTCCTCTTAAATGAAATATTTTTTAATTCAATGCTTTACCAGACTCTGTGATCACTAAGTCATTCGGACTCCATGTCATAAGGAGTAGAACCTGGGTAGAACCTTCTATGGCTGCAGGAATCATCCCACAGAAATTTCTATTTTTTTCTTCTTTGCAAAGAGTTGATATTGCCCATTGGACAGACAAGAGCACCTCTTTATTATAATTATTCCAACCATAACTATATAGATATCCTAAGAATATGGAAAACATATTTTCTCAACAAAAATCTTTATGAGCTACTGGCCTAGCATTCCATATTCATGTCATGTCTCTGAGTAATTCTCTAGAGATTTTGTACTCAAATATGTATGCTTAGATATCCAATCTTTTACTTACTGATGTCTGATGGGGAGTGAATTTCATCACAGAGTAGATATAAGTTAACTAAGTCAGAACAAATATGGAAAACATAACCTTGACCTCAGTATCCAATAAACAAAGACCTTACCAGCTGAGCTGTCTCATTTAGACTTTAAGAATATTCACATCATTGCCATGGCCATTATGCCAACTATTATCTAGAAGCTTTCACTATAATAGAGATTGCTTGGAATGATTTTACTGCTAAAAGTAAAATCAATGAGAAGATAACAATAGCTACCTCTTTCAATAGAAATTGCTTAAAATATGACAGCATCTTTTTCCCTTATTAAATTATATATATAAAAAAAGCTTTTGAAAGCAAGAGTTGTTTTAGCTTCTTAAAAGAATGTCTTTTGAAAAGAAGCATCATTCTCACCTCTCTAAATATCTGGAGTGGAATGAGAAAGTTTAGTTACAAATGTGAATTGCCAATATTGAGGCAAAGGAAACTGACAGCATCAAATCTGAAATAAACAGAAACAACTAGAAAATAGAATCCCTCGTATGTGAGACGAATTTATTAAAAGCAGAGTAAAAAAGAAAGATGTTATAAATGTCCAAAAATTCATTTTTTCTTTTGCTGACTATAAGAGGAGGAAAGATACTCTAATCAAAATAAATCTGAGACCACTGCTCATCTTACATGAGCATAATAGTACTAAAAGTATATAGGTGCCAGTTCAGTGCTTAAAATCTTTACACAACAAAATTGTCTCATACAATTATGTACCATTAATAGTAAATCACCACATTACTTTAATTAACAGCAAAGGCTAAAGTTGAGAGGATACATATACAACCTGACCTGGACCAATAGGCAAAGAAAAAGAAAATAGGTAATTAGTAAACAGACTCAAAACAGAATTGTATTTGTCACAGATTCATGGATATTTTATCAATCATAGACCATATTAAAGATAATCTCATTCAAACCATTCATTTCACAGATGTAGAAATCTGATGCAATAATTGGTACAGGACAGAGATATTTTTATGACCCACTGCCATGAGAAGAATTCAAGCTTCTTAAGTGAAGAATGCTAGCCTAAAGTATAAGTTGAGAGTTTTAAAAATTGAAGTACACAATGAAATAATGTTAACTGATATAATTTTAAAAATTTATATACTGGAAAACTTTATCTATAGGTAATATATATTGTGTGAGACAATTTTGTTGGTTTATTTTACGTATTTCATCATGTTGTAATGTATTTGCCTAATATATTTAATAAACAAAAGGTTATGTATCACATTTTTCCATGTATCTCTACCCATAATCCAGTTTCATCTATATAGCATTTAGTCAATAATTGCCTATAAAACTGAAATTAATGCACTGAGCTATTTGATTTCTCTGTTAATAATATTCATTTTCTCACATTATCTGACATTTGACACTATAGTCCACGTAGAAATAATCAAAGAATTTCACAAAGGAGATAGACATATACACATATCTCCAATCTCACTGGTGAAAATTTTATTACAATTAAGCCATTATTCTGTTTTGACGAGAATATACATTTAAATAACTCTGGAAGAAAAAGAAAGGTCTTTCTCCCTAAACTTCAATGGACATAAATAAATTGTGTTTAGATTTCTACTGGCTTTGACATAGCAATCTCCACCTTATGGCCCTTGATGAATGGCTTCAGTGATAGTAAGCCTCCTGCTTCCATGGAGCATTGTGTACTGTATGTGGGAGGAAACAGAAAAAAATTCTTTTGGAAATTTTGCTTTTAACCTTTCATCGGAGGTATATATATATATATTTTTTAAGATTTTATTTATTCATTTTTTTCCCCCCAAAGCTACCCCAGTAGATAGTTGTATGTCATAGGTTCACATCCTTCCAGTTGCTGTACGTGGGACTCGGCCTCGGGTTGGTCGGAGAAGTGGTGCCCTGGGGCGCGCCCGGGATCCGACCCCGGGCCGCCAGCATCAGAGCGTGTGCACTTAACCGCTAAGCCACGGAGCAGGCCCAATTGGAGGTATATTAATAGTCAATAGTTACCCAGTTATCGGGATGAATTTGTAATAAAATAATCCACATTTACCACGAGCAAACATTTTTATTAACAATTATTCCAAGTTCTCATGCATTTATTTGCAGCCTGAGGTAATGAACACAGTCTGTTTTCATCATGGGATAGATTGAAATAATTCCTAATACAGTTGTTACCATTCATAGCCATAAACTAGGCCCATTTGTGGAACTTTTTAAAGAATACAGATGCTGGTCTCTGCTTACTCATATGGTATCTTCTGGAAAGAACTCTCAGCGTTTGTTAAAAATAGAAATGGAAATGAAATCCACTGACCAAGCACTCCAAGAAAATGATTTCATTGGATGAAATTGTTCCGGTAAATTCATGCACACAGAGCAACATTTGGAATTATGTTATTCAACAAAAGGATTTGAGAGAGATGTGGATCCCTAGAATGTTGAAAAATGAGAGGCAGAGGTATTTTTCCGAGACTTCCAGGCAAGGATTCTTCTTTCTCATCCAGGGTGTAGATGTAGCCTTGCTGATACTAATTCTGGTTCAAGAGCAAGAAATACTAATGTTTGTAAACATTTCCTCAATAGGAAAAACACAGATTTTTAATGTAAATTCTGTGGGAACGGCAATATAAGTTCTAAATGTAGAAGAATTGAGCTTCTACATGTGATGTAACCTAACTTTGCACAGGAAATATCACATCTTCATGTTCTTACTAGAGACTCTGAGCACCAAAGAATGTTACACAATTATGTGCTCCAACTATCCCTTTCTTCTGTGGTCACCATACTCTTATCTCATCAATCTCAAATCACCTAAATTTTGAAGTCAGTATCAGCATTGATTTTGAAGTAAAGTCTTCAAACACCAACCAGTTGTGTTTTGGAAGAGGTGTTGTTAGTGAAGTGAAGGAGGGAAGTGTGAGCTGAGTATGATTTGAGGATACATGGTATCCCAAAAAGGAGGCTATAGCATCAGTGAGGGACGGTTTTTTTTAGTGGTTCTTATCAGTGGACTTCATCTTCATCCATTTTAGCTATACTTATAACCAGTCAGGCACTATGGCTTAATGAAAAACAACCAAGCCAATGGATAAGATGGCACAAGGTTCAATTTCTTTGGCTTAACTTCCATTTTAGTCAATGAAGATTCAAAGATGCTGTCTGAACCCATATTCACATTAGTGAGTGTTACATGAGTTTTGTTTAAGCAAAAAATAATAAAATTACAGAGATGATATATAAAATTATTTGTATAGTGGAATAGGAATGTTGCTTCCACAAAAGAGTCTTCAATGAATATCTTTTATTGAATTATTAACTCCTGTCACACTCTTTTACTTACTCTGCTCTTTATTTTTGATATTGAAACATATTCATTTAACAATATTTTCGTTCAAGCACCTTATCCCAAGCAATGCACTTGACGATTAATATACTGGCTAACGATATACTCAGGAAAAAAGCAATCTCAAGAGCAGAAAGGCTTTGTTAAATTTTAACAGCTTTATTAAAATATAATTCACCTACCATGCAATTCATCCATTTAAACTGCACAATTCAATGATCTTTAGTATCATCACACAGTTGGGGAATTGTCACTACAATCAGTTTTAGAATATGTTCATCACCCCAAAAAGACATCACGTATTCATTTGGCTATCCCTCCTCCAAAACCCCCACCACATCAGCCCTAGGCAACCACTAATCTACTTTCTGTCTCTATAGATTTGTTTATTCTAGACATTTAACAAAAATGTAACAATATAATATATAGTCCGTGACTTTTTTCACTTAGCTACTACTTTGCAAGGTTAATCCATGTTATAGCATGTATTAATATTTCATTCCTTTTTGTGGCCAAATAATATACCATTGCATACATCTATTTTTCCCATTCATCTGTTGATAGATATTTGGGTTGTTTCCACATTTTTGCTACTATATATAATGCTGCTATGAACATTTATGTACAAGCTTTTGAGTGGGCATCTGTCTACACTTCTTTTGGGTACACACTGAGGAGTGGAATTGCTAGGTCTCATGGTAATGTTATGTTTAATCTTAGAGGAACTGGAGACTGTTTTGCAAAGTAGTTGCACCATTTTACATTCTCACTAGCAGTGGACGAGGGTTCCAACTTCTCCATATCCTTGTCCTCATCACTAGCTATCCTAGTGAGTGTGAAGTGCATCCTAGTGGGAGTAAAACGTGGTTTTGATTTGCATTTTCCTGATGACTGATGATGTTGAGCATATTTTCATTTGTTAATTGGCCATTTGAATGTCTTCTTTAGAGAAATATCTGTTTAGATGTTTTGTCCATTTTAAAATTGCGTTATTTCTCTTTTCATTATTGAGTAAAATTTTCTTTATATGCTCTGGACATTAAACCCTTACCAGATACATAATTTACAAATATTTTCTCCAATTCTGAGGATTGTCTTTTCACGTCTTTGATAATGTCCTTGCTTTTTCCCCCTCTCTCTACCCTGCTGCCCTGCCTTACTGATAATGTCCTTTGAATGCAAGGTTTTTAATTTTGATGAAGTCCAACATATATATTTTTAATTTGGTAGCCCGTAGTTTTGTGCCATATCTAAGAAACCATTTTCAAATCCTAGATCATAAAAATTTATCCAAATGTTTTAAGTATTTTATAGTTTAAAAACCCTTCTATATTTAGGTCTTTGATCCATTTTGAGTTAATTTTTGTATTCAGTGTGAAGTAGAAATGCAAATTCATTTGCTTTTTGCATGTGGATATACAGTTGCTCCCGTACCATTTGCTGAAGTCTGTTCTTTCCCCATTAAGCGGTCTTGGCACATTTGTCAAAAATGACTTGACCTGGTATATGGGTTTATTTTGGGATGCTCAATTTGATTCCATTGATCTATATATCTATCCTTATATCAGTACTATACTGTCTTGATCACTGTGAATTTGTAGTTAAGTTTTGAAATTGGGAAGTGTGAGTCCTCCAGATTCATTCTTCTAAGATTTACTCCCCCGCCACCCCTAAGTCCCTTCTTTCCATATGAATCTTAAGAATGAGTTATCAATTTCTCCAAAAAAGCAAGCTGGAATTCTTATAAGGATGGAGCTGAATCTGTAGATCACTTTGTATGGTATTGCAATCTCAGCAATATTGTCTCCCAATTCATAAACACGGGATGTATTTCCATTTATTTAGCTCTTATTTGTTTCAACAGTGGTTTCTAGTTTCTAGAGTACAAGTTTTGCATGTCTTTTATTAAATTTATTCCTGGCAATATTATTCTTTTTGATACCATTTTAAATAAAATTGTTTCCTCAATTTCATTTTCAAACCATTCACTGCAAGTGTATAGAAATACAAGTGATTTATATATATTGATCTCATAGCCTGCAAACTTGTTGCACTTGTTTATTAATTCTAGTAGGTTTATAACACATTCATCACGATTCTCTGCATACAAGACCATGTCATCTGCGTAAGAATAGAGATCCAGCTTGCTGTCCAATCTCAATGTCTTTTATTTCACTTCTTGCCTCATTGCCCTAGCTGGAATCTCCAGTACCATGGGGAACAGAACTGACAAGGGCAAATATCTTTGTTTGGTTCATGTCTTCGCAGATGTTGGATTGCGGCTGAGGTTCTGTGCTGGAATCCTGCGTCGCTGCTCCGGGACCTTGAGGCTTCTGGAAGGCTATTGTTCTGCGGCCCCACCATGCGCAATATACTCCCCTTTTCTGGCCTGGCGCGGTGGCAACCCTGTACAGCCCTTGGGCCAAAGCCGTCCCCCACCGGCTTCGCTGGGGCCCTGGGGCGAGGCACCACCGCACTGTGACTGAGCGGTGTGGGTTAGGCGGCCAGGAGGATGAAGTTTGCGTGACAGCTGATTTGAGCCTGACCTCTTACAGATGAGTCTTGAACTGAGACCAAGAACTTCCCACACCAGTGCATCCACGTGGTTATCATCCCACAACTCCCCTGCCGGTTCCCGTAGAACTCGCGAGATCCCGCGAGATGAGGCTTCCTCTGTGAAGACTTCTCGTGGCTGCCGTGCTGAGGCTTCATGTCGCTCATGTTTGAGCTGCTGTGGTGCTCGGCGCATCTTAGTCTATCCTCTCCGTGCCCGTCCATCAGGACCCACACTTACTCCGCCTGCACACCCCGAGTCTCGTAGCACACCCACTGGGACTCCAACTGCGCCCTGTGTGCTTTCCTGCGAAACCCCACACTGCACCCACCCAGACCAGGCCTTGTGCCTGGCTGACTGGCGTCCTTCCTGGTGGAAGGAGAACATGTCCTGATGGAGGGGCTTGGGTGAAGAGGCCAGTTCCCCCGTCACAGTGTGCTGGCAATTGGGCTGGGTCAGAAAGAGACAACAATGTGCAGAGGTTGTTCTTCACCAGAAAGCCTTGAGGAACAGGCGTCTCCTGGTACGAATTCTAGACACATCACAGCTGCTGGGAGAAACAATTGGAAAAGTGCGTGAGTGCTTGAGTTTGTTTTGCTTTATGTGTGTGTTTGCATGCATTTCTTTCTTTTTCTTTCTCCACCTACTGTGTGACGGTCACTAATTTGATAAAGTGCTTTGCTGTTTCTCGAGACCGGTGTCCAGGATGGGGAGCCCATGGTGCTGTTAAAATTAAATACAAAATTAAGACCGTATTTGAAAATTCCCTGAGTAGACAAAACCATTTAAGCCACATAAGTGAAACTTAATTTAGCTTATTCTGCAAAACAAGACGCTTGGGCCGCTGCTTGTAAATGCCTCTGATAATCATAAAAGAGCCTGAAATCCTCTTCTAAAAATGGTACAGGCATACCTTGGAGGTGTTGCGGGTTCCATTCCAAATCACCACGATAAAGCAAATATTACAGTAAAGCAAGTCACATGAGTTTTTGGTTACCCAGTGCATATAAAGGTTGCATTTACAGTATACTGGAGCTTGTTAAGTATATAATAGCATTATGTGTAGAAAAACAATGTACGTTCCTTCATTAAAAAATGCTTTATTGGTAAAAAATGCTAACCATTGTCTGAGCCTTCAGTGAGTTATAGTTTTTTGCTAGTGGAGGGTCTTGCTTCATTGTTGATGGTTACTGACTGATCAAGGTGGTGGTTGCTGAAGGGTGGGGTGGCTATAGCAATTTCTTAAAATAAGACAACAATGAAGTTTGCTGCATTGATTGACTCTTCATTTCACAAACCATCTGTACAGCATGGGGTACTGTTTGATAGCATTTTACCCACGGTATAACTTCTTTCAAAATTGGAGTCAATCCTCTCAAACCTTGCTGCTGCTTTATCAACTAAGTTTATGTAATATTCTGAATGCTTTGTTGTTAGATCAACAAACTTCACAGCATCTTTACCAGGAGTGGATTCCCTCTCAAGAAATCACTTTCTTTGCTTTTCCATAAGAAGCAACTCCTTATCTATTAAAGTTTGATTATGAGATTGCAGCAATTCAGTCACATCTTCAGGCTCCACTTCTAATTGTAGTCTTCTTGCTAGTTCCACCACTTCTGCAGTTGTTTCTTCCACTGAAGTCTTGAACCCCTCGAAGTCACCCATAAGGATTGGAATCAGCTTCTTCCAAACTCCTGTTAATGTTGGTATTTTGACCTCTTCCTAGGAATCACAAATGTTCTTAATGGCATCTAGAATGGTGAATCCTTTCCAGAGGGTGTTCAACTTGCTTTGCCCAGATCATCAGAGGAATCACTATCTTTGTTCGCTATAGCTTTCCAAAATGTATTTCTTAAATATTAAGACTTGAAGGTCGAAATTACTCCTTGAACCGTGGGCTGCAGAATGGATGTTGTGTTAGCAGGCATGAAAACAATATTAATCTCATTGTGCATCTCAAGAGCTCTTGGCTGACCAGGTGCATTGTCAATGAGCAGTAAGATTTTGAAAGGAATCTTTTTTTCTAAGCAGCAGGTCTCAACAGTGGGCGTAAAATATTCAGTAAAGCATGTTGTAAACAGACGTGCTGTCGTTCAGGATGTGTTCCATTTATAGAATACAGGAAGAGTAGATTTAGCATAATTCTTAAGGGCCCTAGGATTTTTGGAGTGGTAAATGAGTATTGGCTTCAACTTTAAGTCACCAGCTGCATTAGCCTCTAACAAGAGAGTCAGCCTGTCCTTTGAAACCAGGTGTTGACTTCTCCTCTCTGGCTGTGAAAGTCCTACGTGACATCTTCCAACAGAAGGCTGTTTTGTCTACATTGAAAATCTGTTGTGTGGTGTAGTCACCTCATTAATTATCTTAGCTGGATATTCTGGGTAACTTGCTGCAGCTTCTACATCAGCACGTGCTGCTTCACCTTGCACTTTTATGTTATGGAGACACCATCTTTTCTTAAACCAATCTCTGCTAGCTTCACACTTTTCTTCTGCAGCTTCCTCACCTCTCTCAGCCTACATAAATGTGAAGAGAGTTAGGGTTTTGCTCTGGATTAGGCTTTGGCTTAAGGGAATATTGTGGCTGTTTTGATATTCTATCAGATATTCTATCACTGCTTTCTCGCACACCATGGAGTTCATGGTAAGTTTCTCTTGTACCAAGCCCTGCTCTCTCTGCATTTTGAGCTATCTGACTTTGTTGTGCATACCTGTATTTTGTTTGTTGAATCTTCTTGGTAAGTCACCCTATTCTGTTCAAAAGGGAGGAAAACATGTCATTCTCTGTGTTTTGGAACAGCTGTTGAGAAACAAGGCCCCTCAGAGTTAAGATGTCTTAGGGAATCTAGAGGCAAAGATGGATTCCACCTGGTCTAAAACTCTTTCTCCACCTCTTGGAAAAACTCTTGCTTCCTCTATGTATCCTCACTTTGAGGCAGTAACCTGTGTTAAGATGATGGTTAGCTGCTTAATGTCTAATCCTAGCATAATTATTAAAAACAAGTAATTTAAATAGATGTACGTAAGATAAAAGTTTATACTAAGTGAAACTAAATAATGGATATTCATCAAATATCTAAGTAATTTCCAGATGAGATAATATACTGAAACATTAATTGCTAAACATGTTTATCTACTTTTTGGCTTAATATTTTTGCAGAGAGACAAAAGATATTTGGTCTATTGATAGGTATGTCTTTCGCCCCATTAAAAATTGTACTGTAAAAAACATATGCTTCTAAACGTATAAGTTTTATAATTATGTATTTATAAGTTTGCTAATCTATTATAGGATGCTATTATATGATGGACGATTCACAATTGCCTGCTTCCTAGTTTTCACTGGAAGGTAAATGTTACTAATAGTTAAAATTTATATTCAATATGTAAAAATAAAACTGTTAAAAACAATAAGAGCAAAGAGAAACAATTTTATATACAAAGTGTGGGAAGAAAATGGGATGTATATTTATATGAAGAATATGCAAGGAATATAGGATGTGTTTTTAAGGAATAAGAGAGTTGTCTGAAATAAATGACTGGTTATTCCAGAATAAGAAAGGAAAAAGAGTAAGACAAAATCTAAATGGATATAGAAATTTGCATAAGGTTTGTGGAAGAAAATTCTATGTTGTGAGGTCAATGCTGGCTAAAATTGAATAGATTTTTTTATACGAGTTGCTTAACATAAGCTCAGTAATGTACTAATACAAAACTAGACTTTAATTTTCTCTGTTAAAATCACAAAATTTTTTAGATTATTGGTCTGCTCTTAATAAAAGATTAAAAAGATTTTTCTTTACTTTTAATGTAATCTGCCTAGGAAACAAAGAAAGAACCGCTTGGATAAGGGTTATTATTTCTTCTTTAAATGTTCACTAGAATTCATTGGTGAAGCCATATGTTTCTAGGCTTTTCTTTTTGTGACTAGTTTTTGTTGTAGGTAGTATTTTCTTTGTTTTTAAAAAAATCCTGTCTATTTAGTTTTTATGGGGCTATTCATATTTTGTATTTGTTCTTTCAGTATTTTGTGTCTTTCTAGGAATTTGTCTATTCCATCTGTCTAATTGTACCATTATAATCTATATTTATTTCTGTAAGGTCAGGAGAAATATTCCTTATTTCATTCCTGATTTTAGCAGTTTTAACCTTTTCTCTATTTTTCTTGGTCATTCTAGCTAAAGATCTGTCAATTTGATGATATTTTCAAAGAACTAACTTTTGGTTGTGTTTAGTTTTTCTATTGGTCTTCTATTCTTTATTACATTTTTTTCCCTCTAATCCATATTATTTCCATCCTTCCGCATGTTTCTATTTATTTTGCTCTTTTTTAGTTTCTTAAGGTGGGAGGTTAAGTTATTGACTTGAGATCTTCCTTTTT
The DNA here is from genome assembly GCF_020826845.1 of Diceros bicornis minor. Lineage (NCBI taxonomy): Eukaryota > Metazoa > Chordata > Mammalia > Perissodactyla > Rhinocerotidae > Diceros > Diceros bicornis. Next base: position 6,852,109 of record NC_080751.1, on the reverse strand, counting down.
GTTAATATAGATTTTTACAGCTGTAAATTTCCAAATAAGCATTGTGTTAGCATTTTCGTTTTCTTTCATCTCTAAGCATTTTCTTATTCTCCTGGTGATTTGTTTTTTTATATTTTATGCCTTGGTTTTTTAAGAGTGTGTTGTTTTATTTCAACACAGTTTTGAATTTCCCAAATTATTTTTCTTACTGATTTCTAATATCATTTCATTGTGGTCAGAGAATATTCTTTGCTTTATGTCCTAGTATATGTTCTGAATAATGGTCTATGTGTGCTTGAGAATTTATATTCTGCTCCTATTGGATACAGTTTTCTAGAGATGTCTGCCAGTTCCAGTTAGTTTATAGGGCTGTCACATATTCTATTTCCTTTTGCCTAGTTTTTCTATCCATTGTTGAAAGTGAGGTATTTAAGTCAGTAACTATTACTGTTCAGTTGTCTAATTTTGCCTTCATTTCTGTCAATTTTTGATTCATGTATTTTGGTGCTCTGTTTGTAACTTCATATATCTTTATGATCTTCCTGATGGATTCACCCTTTTCTCATTATAAATCGTGTCTCTTTATCTCTAGTACCATGTTTTTGCTTTGAAATCTGTCTTGTCTGATATTATATGGCCATTCCATAAGAAATTGTGGTTGCTGTTTGCACCTTTTTCTATTCTTTTATTTGAGTCTGTTTGTATCTTTAATCCAAACTATGTGTCTTACAGACAGCATATATTATGATCTGTTTTTTATTCAGTCACACAATAAGTTACACAACTTTTGAGTTTTTATTTATTTATTTTTTTGTGAGGAAGATCAGCCCTGCGCTAACATCTGCCAGTCCTCCTCTGTTTTTGCTGAGGAAGACTGGCCCTGGGCTAACATCTGTGCCTATCTTCCTCCACTTCACATGGGACGCCGCCACAGCATGGCTTGCCAGGCGGGATCTGAACCGGCAAACCCTGGGCCGCTGCAGCAGAGTGCGCGCACTTAACCACTTGCGCCACCGCGCCGGCCTCTTCTTTTAGGTTTTTAAATCCATTCATATTTAATGCTTTTATTGACGTAGTGGCTTTACATCTTCCATTTTGCTTTTTGTTTTCTATATCTATTCTGTCTTATTTGGTGTCTCTATTTCTCCTTACTACTTTATTTTCCGATAAGTGACTATTTCCTAATGAACGTTTTAGTTTTATGATTTTTTTTTTACTATATATTTTGAGTTATTTCCTTAGTGATTGCTCTAGGACTTACCATATGCATGCATCTTACCTTAGAATCTACTTCAGATTTGTACTAATTCCAGAGAGAAAAAGAAATGATACTCCAATATAGCAGTATTCCCTCTCTCCTTTTGTGGAATCATTATTATACATACTGTATTATACATATATACGTATATGTGTGATGCGTGTGTAAATGTGTGTGTGTGTATATATAAACAATACATTATGATAAGCATCACTTTATTACTTTATATAATTTTATGTCTTTTAACAAAGCCAAGAGAAGGAAAGCAAATATATATTTATAAGATTTATTTTATTAACCTTCTTATTTACAATTTTTGGTTCTCTTCATTTGTTCTGGTGGATTTGAGTTAAAATGATGTCATTTCCTTAGCTCGGTACTGTGTTTTTTGGACTCACTTCCTTTGTGCTGTTGTCAGCAAATATGTTACATTTTGTCTATTTTATTGTTTGACTTTGGGTGCATCTGGTTGAATAAATCTTACTTCTCGGTTTAGAACACAATGACATGCTATTCCACATTAAGTTTATATATATAAACCTAACTATATATGTAGATACTCTTTGGGCAAATATTCTATTGAATTTCAGGTATATCTTTTAATTTTTGCGTATTCTTACAAAATAAGTTTATATATATATTTTTTAATTTTTTGTTTATTGCAGTAACATTGGTTTATAACGTAGTATAAATTTCAGGTGTGCATCATTATACTTCTATTTCTGCATAGATTACATCATGTTCACCACCCAGTATAAGTTTATATTTACATGTAAAAATTTTTAATTGGTGAACTAGCAGTGTGTTATATTTCTTATTCTTTTTTTTTAACCAATATTTTTTAAGAACTTTCCACATCATTGTGTATATATCACTACTATTATAATAATTTCCAAAGTCAATGTTATGAATTCTTGGGGAAGACTCTTCTAACCTAGTGGAGGAACGAAACATACACATTGAACACTAGACAAGACTTATAGTTAGTAATCTATTGTGTATTGTTATCAATGTGAGCTATCGTACCAGGTGCACCGCATGCCCCATTTGTATCCTCTAGGCACCAACATGCCTGGGATTGCTTCCAGTAGCAACCTGACACTCTGCTTGAGGGCTAATCTTCTCTCAAGGCTGCAAGTTTGTCCCTCTGACACAACAAACTTAAAATGTTGGAGAGCAGTTGTCCCCAGAAGTAGCTGTCTACTGATGACAGAAGGGAAGCTGGATAAATACCCCAGCTCTCTTGCCTTTGGTTGAGATAACTCCAAGGTTTGTTTTACACACAGGTCTAGGTTATCTCCCCAGGGTGACTAAGGCCCAGTTTCCTGTCACAGTAACTTTTTAGATAATGCACATCTTATTGTATTCCATCTCCTTCTACCCCATTCCCATCCTTGTGCTTTGTAGGATCGCTGCCTAATAAACTACTTGCAAAGTCACCTCTTTGCTTCACAGTTTGCTTTTGGGGACACAGGAATTAACACTAGTCTTATTTCTAGGTCAGAAAACCAAGGCAATTTCCAAAAGAATATGGGTTATAGTTTTAAATTAAAAGGAGAAAGCAGTTACTCTGTGGTGACGGTTTTGTTAGGGCACACTTCATGGAAGAGGAGGAATTTTTGTAGGTCTATAAATGTTAGACAGCTGGAAGAATTGGTCGGGTAGAAAAAAAGCTTGGAGGCTGGGATACTGAAAAGTGCTTAAGGGGTTTGCTGTTCCTGTGTGTTCAGCTTTTATTCCGGTGTTAATAGAGAAATCCCGTCACACTTGACAATCCTTGACCCTGTCAGAGATGTTTGTGGATATTTTCACAGAACAAACTCACAGATTTCTTTTAATGATTACTTCTGAAGTACAGTCAGGTTCTTGAACATTTCCATTTAATAGGTCTAATTGAGAGTTTCTCAAACTCAAGAAATTATAAACTTCTGAGACTGTCTTGATAGACTTCCAGGGCTGTATGAACACCAATGTCAGAAACATTGCATTAAAATTTTAAAAGCTTCCCTGTATATGATTATGGCCAGATAGATCATAAAATCTAAAAGCAAATGGAGTCAATGCAAGTAAAGTAATACTTATGTGTAATGTAGTGATACACATTATTTAGAATACGCTCAAATTATTTTGAAATGCAAATCCCCAATTAAAAATTCTTAGATACTGCTTTACCCAATGATATATCTGTCAACTACCAGAGTTTCTTATGTCTTAGTTTAAGACACACTGAATTAAGGTTTTGTTTTTAAAATGCTCAATAGTCAATCACCAGTTGTTTAAATAACTGTTCATTACATAGGAGTGCTGGTCGTTTGGTGAACTAACATGACAGATTAGGCCTACTTTAAAAGGCTATTTTAGTATTAACAGTGCTTTGAGCTTCTTCCACTGAACTAGTTTTTGATGTATTCCAGTAGTGCCTGACTGAACCTCAGTAACTTTTCTAATTTGCTGGCACCTCACTTGATTCATTATTAATCAGCTTACTTATCTCTTAAGCTTCCCAACTCAGGTCGTCTTTGCTTCACTCACTGCATCAGTTGCCTTGGTCATATAATCTTTGATGTTGCTGATGTGGTTTCCAGTCACCTCTTTAACTAAATAAATGATCTTGTGTATTTAGAACGTCTCGATTTACCACTTCTACTTGATCTTTTTTGTCCTTTGACAACATTTGATCTCTTAAAATTATCCAGAAAATGGTTATGTTGATGACATTGCTTTTCTCCAGCAATAGTTGCAAAATTTAACTATATTTTTGGCTGTGTATTTGTTTTATTATCATTTTATTTGTATGATTTTATTTTTTATCAAAATCTCACCTAGAAAGAAAAGAGTATTAGTATAAAGGAATAACCTGTAACCAGTAAAAAATGGTGATGTCTTTGCATGGTTTTATTTTCCTTATTTACATTCTAAGTTAACATATTAAAGGTATTAGATACAAAAACAACATGTTCCTGCATTTTGTGATTTTTCACTTCTTTTCTGTAAAACAACCTATCCGACCACAAATACGCACACACATGCACGCACTCACACCATAGAGTTACCCCCAAAACAAAATGAAGTTTCTGGAACCTCTTTCAATTACAAGGATGGTGAAGCATTCCTTTACTTTACTTATAACAATCTTTAGCAAAATGCTTTTCAGCTCCTAAAAAACTGTTTATTTTGGGCTCATGCTATGCAGAGCTACAAATGTAACCTCAGCCATGCTGTTTCTATATTACTTTCCCCCTAAAGTGCTTTTCTAGAATCAATAAAATGGACTCAGCATAGAGGAGACATGGAACGCCCTTAATAACTCCAGCTATTTCTCACCATTCTTCAATATCAGTGCTCTGATTTTTATCAAGGTGGCTCTCATTTGTCTTACCTTTGATTATAGGCTCATTTCTTCATCTTTATGTTTTTTTATGCCATTTGTCTAATATAAAATACCTTTGTAGCTTATATCTATTTGGATATTTTCTTGTGTCAACTCTCAGAAATTCTTGGTGTCTGGAGAGTACGTGCTTGTACTTCTCTTTAACACTAAGTTTGTTCTGTGTTTTAGTGGTGTCTCTCTGTTCTCTTTATTGATCATAAAGTCTTTAGAGATAGAATGTAAACTACATTTTTCCATCTGACTCCACCAAGAAAAAGTGTGATGAACATATTTAAGTGCCCTGGATATTTGTTGAACAAATAAATCAATCTTCAGTTCAAACCTCACTTTCCCTTAGAAGACATTCCTTTTTGTTGTTATCTAAAAATTTAAAAAATATATCAGTTTTTTCCTTGATTGTCACATGTGTGATAGTGAAGCAGTAGACAAAAAGACACTAACACCAACACCCACAAGAAAGAATACAAGTTCCTCCAATGTATTGAAGTACAGTGTATAAGGTAAATTATACAATGTGTCTACGCAGTTATCAACAACACTGTAACAAATTACCTCCAAATTTAAAACATCTGTTATCTTATATTTCTGTGGGTTGAGAATCAAAGTGTGGCTTAGCTGGGGCCTTTCACTCAGGGTCTCTCACAAGGCTTCAGTGAAGATGTCCTAGGTTACAGTCATTGCAAAGCTAGACTGGGGGAAGTTCCATTCCAAGCTTATTCACATGGCTCTTGGTAGGCCTCAGAAGATCCAATTCCAAACTCACATGTATGGCTGTTAACAGTTCTCAAGTACTCACTGGCTGCTGGAAAGAGATTTCAGTTCCTTGCTTTATAGGCATCTCTATATCGCTAGTCACAACATGGCAGTTATGTCCCCAAAGTGCATGAGTGAGAGAGAGACATACCCTAAGACAGAAAGCATGGTCTTTTTGTAACCTAATGTGATATACCATCACTTCTGCCATCTTCTACTGATTAGAAACCAATTGCTAGGTTCACCACATCCTCAAGATGCAGAGATTACACAAGGACATAAATACCAGGAGACAGGGACCACTGGAAGCCATCTTAGAAGCTGCTTTTCACGTATTTATTCTATTGCTTCTGACTCCTGCATGGCACTCCATGATATGCGCCTGCCACATTTCATTCATCCGTTTTCATTCCAGTGACCTGCTTTGTGTCCAGTTTTCATTATACAAACAAGAAGGCTTTGATGAACTTCCATGTAGATGTCTCTGTACAGATCAGAGTTCCTCTGCATATGTATCCAGAACTGGAAGTGATGGTCTATAGGCAAATATATTTTTAGAAGAAAAACTTATATAAAGTCAATACAGAATGCAGACACTTCTGTCTTCAAAATGAGTTGAGCTACCAGGGATAGCATGTTCTTTGTTTTGTAAATGATATTAAATATCTTGATATATATAAATAAAAATAGGACTAGAGTAGAATAAGGGTTTGAAGTTACATAGCTCTTCATAGTAAATAAATAAGCTCTTATACTTCTATGTAGAAATTTATGAAGAAAATCCTGACAAGATAGCTGTGGAATTTGAAAAACTTGGTAAATATATATTTGCTAAAAATGTTTACATTTTCTATTTCTTTCTATTTTATATTTTATGTTTATTTTTTATCTTGATGAAAAGATATGGAGTAAAGGGCTGTGTGTCATTTCTGGGTCAGTTCTGATAACATCAGAGAAACCCACCATTTTAGTTCAGGTTAGGATATTTGGCAAATAGCAGAGAAACAATCGGCCTAGCTACATTTATTCTTTTCCGTTTGTTGCTTTTAGGAATCTGAGGCCTGACTCATAGAAAAGGTAAACAATCATTTACTTAACTAAGTACTTATGGGAGGTATTTGATTTGAACTCACAGAACATTTCAATTAAGAATATTGCCTTCTGTGACCATGATAGTCTCATTATTAACTATTAAAACAGTTCAATAGAAGTTTTATCTCCTTCTTTACACACTTTTGGGTCACCTTTGTAAGAATTCTCTGGGAATATGCATTTACATAGAATTAGTAATATTGTCCAAGACTCTATATACTAATCTCAGAACTTGATGATATATAGACCTGACATAGAAGAAACCATAAGGGAAAGAAAAACCGTAGATAGTCCCTGGTAGGCCAAACCTTCTCATATTCAAAATTAATCTTGGACTAATAAGAAGAAGTGAGTTGAAATTTCCAGTTCCCTCTTTAATAACATCTGGAAAAATTGTAAAGTGCTTTCATTGCACTAGAAATAATATTACAGAAAACATAAATTTCTTAGTGAAAAAGAATCTTAGATTTTTAGTTTGGTGAAATAAATGGAATCTTGTGTTCTTGATGATTAATGATTAAAAATGATTAAAAGCAGAATGCTTTATCACTTTTTAGGTAGACACATGTAGAGGCTGGTAGCTAGAAGAAATAAATGGCTATGTAAGATTAATTCCATGCTGTGGAGTCATTAATTTCCAACTGGTAAAAAGTTAATATGTGACATATTGGTGATGCCATCACACATAAAAGGCATTTCCCATTGTGGACATATTTGAAATTTGTACTTTTGGTTGCAACAGAACGCTTGAATTAATGGAAAAAAAAAAAAACTCGATGTATGATTAAATGAGTAGTTTTGTCTTTACAGGACAAATTATATATCATATGCACATATAATTGTTTTGATTTTTTGTTTCTACCTTGAAAGGGTTAAGTCAATTTCAGCAGTGCCATTTTAGGATTGAATCTTACTCCTTTTGAGGTCTTATTGTTAAGTAGTGAAGAGATATATTTCTTGCATGCCCAAGTACTTCAGCAATGACAACCTAACTTGCACCTCATTTTGTTTATTAGGTCATTTAATCTTTACTGAATTACTATTTCATTTTTTGGTCATCACTTACTATCTACTTCCTCCCTTCTCAGATGATTCCTTTATTTTATAGAAAGCAGACAAAACTATATTTTGCATATACGTTTCTGTTTATATTCTCCAATTTAATTTTTTCTGTGTATTCACATGCATATTTGTACTAATTTCCCTGAAGTTCCCGTTTTATCAAATGACTCTTCGGATCAGAAACATTCAACTCTTTATTGAGTATAGGCTGAAATACTTAAACTGTTATTTACTGCTTTGTACATCCTTATTTCAAATTACCTTTTCCATCCTATTTCTCCACTACTTTTGAACATACACTTTGAAATCCTCTTTCTCTCATACAAGCAATTATCATTCCTGACACAGGAACAAATAATTATTTGTGGAATGCAATTCTGGATCCTCTCCTGTCATATCATGTCACCTATCAAGATTCAGCAAAAATTCTTGTATCTGGTGGAATTTCACTAATATTTCCAGCACATATTTATCTCTTATATTTCTGAATTCTTACAGAGCTCAAACATTCATCTTAATATTAACATTTTACTAAATATTTATGAATAACTCTACTATCTTCCTAATGAATTATAAATTTAAATCAGAGATCACACCAGATAAACATTTTCATCCTGTGCCACCCCAAAGAAAACACCTTACCTACAGCTAGAGGTTAGAGCACAGGCGTTGAGTTAAGGCAGAAATTAAACATTTGAATTTTAGTTCCATCATTTAGTAGCTTTTTCAGGCACAATTATAAGTGTCTAGAATTTTCATCTGTAAATGTGATTAATACCAGATAGGGTTCTTGTGAAGGATAAATGATATAAGGCAAAGGAAGTGCTTAGCTTGGCACTTAGCCCATCATAAACACTCAGTGTTTAGCTATATTTATTGATTGATTGAATATTGTAATAGTTATCTAGGGCAGTATAACAAATTACCCCAAAATTTAGCATCTGAAAACAGCAGACATTTATTATCTCACACAGTTTTTGAGGATCAGAAATACAAAAGTAACTGAGCTGGGTGGTTCTGTCTCAGGGTCTCTTACGAGTCATGGTCAAGATGTTGGCCAGGGCTGCAGTCATCTAAAAGCTTGACTTGAGCTGGAGGTTCTACTTCCATAATGGTACACTCACGTCTCTGTTGGCTGGAGGGCTTCAGTTGTTTGCTGGCTCTTGGTGGAAGGCTCGGTCTCTCTCCTTATGGAATTTCCATAGGGCTGCTTCAGTGTTCTCACAATGTAGGGGCCGGCTTCTCCCAGAATAAACAGTCTGAAGAGAGCAAGGCAGAATCCGTAATGTCTTTTTATGACCTAGCTTCAGAAGTTATGCTCTGTCATGTCTACAATATCTTATTGGTTACACGTGTTAGTCCTATTCAGTGTGAGGAGTTATACCAAGGGCAAGAGGGCAAGATTCACTGAGACCATCTAAGCAGGCTGATTTTGCAAAATTCAAGCCCAAATTATTTAACTATTCTTGGAAGTTCTTTATTTTTTACCAAAGTCTCGTTCACAGTTTCAGTTTGTATTATATCCAGCTTTGTTATACACTAAAGTCATATTATAATTTTGTTCTGTGGAATCAGAGGTGGCTTACTATAAAGCATACTGTACAGGGTTTTAGACTGTAGTTTAATATATTTCAGTTGATAGGTATTCAACAGTTGGTGCAAAACACTGGTGGGGTGTTTTAATATCAGAGTTGAAAATTTCAAAAAGACTTATCTTTAATGTGGTGTGAACAATAAACACAAAGATTACAAAATGGGATAAAGTAAGTACTGTAAGAAAGTTTAAAATGTAGTAAGGATTAAAAGAGAGGCAAATTATTTCCAATTGTAGTATTTGGAAAGGGCTCCATGGGTCTAGGCAACATCAGTTAGGTTTTGGAAATTATGAGAGATAGAGATAGTGAAAGAGAAGTGAGAACAGCTATAACATGAAAAATATCAAACATGCAAATAAGATAACACACATACTTTTACAAAGAGAAAGACAAGTTATTGAAAATTCATTAAATGATCCAAATTATTTGACTGTTCAAATTTGCGTGGATATTAAAATAATTCACAATCCCGTATTATCTGCCAATAATTTGCGTCCAATAAGTCTGCATGATGCCAAGACAGAGAGAACAGAAAGCATCTAGCTATTGAAAGACATCTTGAAGTTCAAACTTATTTTCAAGCTTTATAGATATTGAGGTGGCAGTGATATATGGGTTTGGTTGTAGATAAAATATAAAGAATAATAACTTTGAAATCTTTAGTGGTTTTAGATTATACTATAATATAATGCCCAATCTTATTGGCAAATGTAATTTTACCATTAATAATTCTACACGCCATTCTTAAAGCAAAACTTAAGCTGAATCTAAATGGAAGTTGCAAATTCTATTCACTGTAGCTTCATTTCTGAATGTGACATATGTCGTCAAATTTTGGTAATACAAAGTCATGGCATGCTATTAATTCTGTAAAAGCTGCTTGAAGTTTAGGAATATATGTATGTTGGTGTGTGTGGTATGTGTGTTTATACATATACATGTAGGTATATACACGCATACTTGAGTATATATGACACATGTATAAGTGGATAAAATATCATCCCTGACTTTGAATGAAATAAATATTTAAAGAGTAAAATAAGATAGTAACATAGTGAGTAGAAAGTTTAAATTACATGTGATATTCTAAGATCACTTTACTTATCTTGTCAGCTCATCTCTGACCTTTTTTCTCTCTCTATTCTGGAGTGATCTTCATTAATAGCATAGTTATTCAACAAGTTCCTTCCAATTGCAAGGTTTTTTTCATGATATTTTCTAAATTTATAATTACACTTTATTAATTAACTTCTACTCTTCTAATTTGAGGAAATTTTTATATGATCATCACCCTTATTAGGCAAAAATTCTCTGTGAACTTCATCTTCACAGCAGTTGTCACAGTTGCACATTTACATTTATGTGATTGATAGATTAATGTTTGTAACTTTTACCAGGTGTCTATGAAGGCAAAGGTCCATCTGTAGGATATCTGGCAAATAGTAAGTGCTTGATAAATATTTGTCAAAAAAATGAAAAAATGAATGAATAAATACAAATTATGAAGCATTCACAAACGGCAAAAAATATATTTAAAAAGAATAGTGTCTCATGGAATAACAAAGTTAATGAATATGTAAAAAAATAGTCACCTGGAATATTTTCTTTTGAAATATTCGTAGTTTCAATCAATATATTTTCAAACGATATCCTTTCAGCTAATTGTTTCTAACTTTCTGCTTATATCATATATTGGAGATCCTTAAATAACAGGTCAAGGAATTGCTAGGCAATTTAATCAAATATATTTAAGATAAGGAGGGAAATGCGTGGATATTGGTGACTGAACATGTTAATAATGATAACTGATAGCTATTTTAATTATTAGTAAGTTTTAGGATGATTCCAGAAAACAAAAGTATATATTATTATTCATCCTTTCCTATTTGATAATTGGTGTCCTTTCTTGAAAATATCATTTCCATATGTGATGTGAGTAGAACAAGGGTGCTGTTGTCACTCACTGCCCCAGTGACTAAAATGTCACTATCCTTCTTTGAAGATCATCAGGGCTGACAAACAAACCCCAGTGAGATCAGAGTTGTGTCTCAGTGTCCTTCATCCCCAACTCTCTGCAACATATGAATCCAGGAGGACAAGTTGCCTCTAATGCCACTGAAAAGCTGGATTCCTAAAAGGCCAAGCAGCACAATGTTCCATAAAGCCGTTGGCTTCTTGGTTCATGCCACTTATAGAACTAAATTCTGTGGCCACGGAATGTAGATTCCAAACCCAGAATATGTCTTGTATTTCCATATTAGTGCAGTCTCTCAATGTAAAAGAAAGGTTCAATAATTACAAGGCTGAAAGTGACGTGTGAGAAGGGGCCTTGCCATGGATCTTTTTCTTTCTCTTTTGGATGCTGTCTTACCATTTCTCAACTTGAGAAAATAGCCCTGCCACTCTCCTTTCTAATTAAATTAATTAGACCTTCGTAGAGTCTTTTTCAGTGTTTCAGCCGACATTCTTAGTAATTCTTTGTGCAACTGCTGTATAGGTTTCCTCCTTCTAGCACAGATTTTTTAAGGAGTTAAATATTCTGGCACTGGATATGGAGGAAAAAAACTACAAAAATCTTCCATTTGTAATCACAGACAATATTCATAGGCTTTCATTATCAAAAATATGCTCAAATGATGTTCAGAATTTTTCAGAAAGAAAAAGTGGAAATAAAACTTTGTTTAAAAATATGATAATGTGAGAACTGAAAGATTATTAAAAATTCAGAAGTGTGGAGATAAATTCTGCAGAGAGCTCCTGGGAATTAGAGAGCCTCATTATTCTTATATTAAATGCTAAACTTGAAAAGACCTAATTCATACCTAAATGAAAATTGCCAGCTGGACTTCATGTTCTATAAGCATGGATTAACAATTTGTGTTTCCTAGAATCTCATTTTGTACCCTAAAATTGCTAGCTATAGATTTTATGAGAAATGCTTAGTAATCGTGTGTGATAACTGTAGTAGATGTGCGAGGCAGAGTAGCCAGTGGGGAGAATTGAGCTTCTCTGGTCAATGAGGAAGAGGGAGAATCAGCCAAAATGGTTTCAACTGAAAGCATGAAAGGCAACATGTCTAACCCTTGAATATATGTATCAAGGGGATATCAGCGTATTAATTATTTTTATACTGTTTTTGTACAGACTATATGGATTCATAAAGCTTTGTAAAATAAGAAATTAGCAAGTTATATTTATGAGTATTCTGAACATTTTCAATAGACATAGAATTGTAATGTAAACGACGCTTATAGTTGAAAGTTCTTTCCAGAGTAAATGCTACTTCCCACTGCCCTCCCTGTTTTATGCACTGCCAATTATCTCTTTATTATCTCTGAGTCAGGCTTTTTCTCCTATTCCTCCCACTATCGAAATTGCTTCTCAGAACTCAACAGTATCTCCTAATTGTCTAAATTTTCTCCATAATTATCCTTCCTTAATCTTTTCCTCATTTGACAGGTTGATCAGTCAGCCCTGTACTTGTTGAAATTCCCAACTTCCTTCATTACATTTCCATAGAATTACAATATGATTGGATGTTTCCTCTTTTTGTAAGTGCTCCTTCCTTTTCTGCTTTGCTTCCCTCTGTTCCTATTCTTTCCAAAGCAGTGCATCACTGAGGGTTAGTGTCCAAGAATCAGTGCTCTGATCTCCTTCCTTCTTTTTATCCCTCTTGCTTCAAAGTGCATAATCACATCCATGGTTCCAATTTTCATCTCTATTTGAGTTACACTCAAATCTGCTTTTATGGCGCTGCACTTCTGTTGTTCTACTTGTGAGTGACCAGTTAACTCTTTACATCTTCAGCATATATGGCATGTGGTCATTTGTTATGCAACTTGACTGAAACTGAGCAGCAACCATTTTTCTGTTAAATCCACTTCCCACTGAATTTTTAAAAAAAAATTTGTGAACAGTGCCATCAGTCTTTAGGTTATCCAGGATTAATATTATAATCGATTTCTGACTGTTTACTAAAATCTAATTTAATCACAAACCCCTGCAGATATTTCTCACATCAACTTCTAATATTGCATGCTCACTTTATCACCTAATATCAAATTTTGTAAAATATCCACATTATCCTACGCCATACTATAGCTGCTTTATTCCTAATGCTTCAGCATAGCCTTTGAGAGCAAAATAAAAAACAAATGCCTAAAGTGAGATTCAGAACTTCCACAATAAGATCCTAGTGAATCTTTCAAATTTTCACTGTATTAATTTCATTATATATAAAACATATATGTGTATATATATGTGTATCTATACATATATATGTGTGTTTACTTATTTTTAATTATAAGAGAAGTGCATAGGTTCATATTGTCATGTTGATAGTCTCATTGTAAAAAGTCCAAATATTTCACAGAAGTCTTATTACTTACATAGACAATAAATTTCATATTGGAGAAAACAGACCGACATCATCTTAATCAAATGATTCATTCAGCGTCACCTATAGTATGTAAAAATGACTTCGTGACATCCTGATATAATGCATTGGAAAGGAAAAAGCATTACCTATGTAATATCACTACCAAAGTGTTCCACTTGAATCTAATCGTGAGGAAAACACAGACAAATCCAAACTGAGGGACTTCTAAAAACAAAGTGGGCTGACCTCTTCAAAAATGTCAATGTACTAAAAGACCAAAAAAAGAAAAATAACTAAAAACAGTGGAAATCTCCTTGATTAGTGAAGACAAGGGATATGACAACTAAATGAAATGGTGGCATCCTGAATTTTATTGGGGAAATTTATGAAATTTAAATATGGGCATATATTACATAATAGTGTTGTGACATCATTGATATATTAATTTTACTCTGGTATTACAGGAGGATGATACTGTTCTTAGGAGATACGTATTAAGACGTTTGAGGAAGAAATTTCATTATGGCTAAACTAACTCTCAAAATTTTAGAATGCAAGAGAGTGCAAATATGGCAAAATGTCAATGATGGGTGCATTTAAGTGAAGGATATAAAAATATTCATTATGTCATTTTATTAAACTTTTCTTACAGTTTAAAATTTCAAAAAAAGTTGGGAAAAGAGAAAATGTGTTAATAATACCAATGTTTTTTGCATTTTTACATTGTGAAGAAAAGTCTTAAACTGATAAGAAATGTATATTTTTCTGAAAACCTATGATTTGAGTCAATTGATAGTAGTAGTTTTTTTTTTTAATTTTATTTTTACACAGTAGTAGTTCTTAATGGGGATGATTTTGCCCTTTATATGACATTTGGCAATGTCTGGAAACATTTTTGATTTTTGATTGTCACAGCTTAGTGAGGGTGGGAAGGGCACGGGGTTGCTACTGACATCTAGTGGATAAAGGTTACTGAAACATCTTACGTAATGCACAGGCCAACCACCCACAACAAAAAATTATCTGGCCCCAAATGGCAGTAGTGCTGAGGTCGAGAAATCCTGATATATAGAACTAACAAATCTTTTAAAATGAAAGTAACTTTGATTATATGCATACTGTTAGCTATACTTTGTGGTTTCTATCCACCGTTGAGCTTTTATTCATGGTCCCTCTTGTTCTGAATGTTCTTGCCTTTTGCTATTCTTGGTATGTGCATTTCTCAAGAGCTGGTTTAGGAACAATCAGTTCAAGACTTCTCTGATGATCCAATTCATAGACCCTCACTCTCTATAATGCTGATTGTATTTTCTGTTTACTGTTCTCATTAGAATATTAATCATGTGCTAATTGTTTATTAAATATTTTCTTTTTACCCGTATGCTATATTAAATTACATTATTTTTATTAATATATTGTATCTTATTTAGCTTTGATGTCAAAGTGAGTAACCTGTACTTATATGCTAGTCCTCAAAACGGCTAATACAATGCCATGGAAATAGTGTTAACAAATCCCTGATGATCGATTGGATGAATCCTTGGGATCTTTTGTCAGATGCATATAGAGACAGAGTGATCAGAGCAGTAACAAGCACTTGTTTACGCAAGATAGTCATTAGTTGTTAATTCGTTTAAATCATTATTTTGATGTATTTTTACCTTACCACTATCTATTGTTTAAATGATTAACCAACCTTCTAGTGTTGATATTACGTAGAATCAACATACCATTCGTAGAGCGGTGAAACGGACATTGTGCTCCACTTTGTGTTTTCCAAAACAGTGCATCACTGAGGAGTAGTCAGTAACTCTCTCTAGTATTTAACAAACTTGACTTTATATGGTTGGTGGCTTATCAAATAATTAAATCATTGGCTAGAATATATTCTTTGAAGGACTAACCTGTGTAGGAAGAGTTAGTGTTTGTGATGTGTTGTGTTGCCAAGAAAGGTGTTTCATATTCAAAACTGAGGATAAAATACTATAGTTTGATATTTTTTCTGTTTAATTAGAAAGTTATTCTTTTAAATATGGTGATTCTGGTAGAGTCAACACTTGTATTTAGGAAGCATCCATTTTTAGTAGAATATTGTAAACTATCTTGTCTTCCTTTTCCCAAGTAAGTTGTGAACTTATTGAGGACAGAAGCCCCAGCTATAAGGGAAATCTAGACAAAGAGAACAAATAAGAAAACTAAAAGCCAGTGTCACCTCCTTTATCCACTGATTGGCATCACAATCAAGTATTTCCAAGTGAGGTTTTACACCCTCTTGCAGAGTCAGAGACATAAAGTGTCATGCCTTATTGTGACCTGGTGCCTTGTATTATAGGTAAGCAGTGATAATGGTACCACAGTGGATGATTTGGGTGATGAAGACTTTCTTATTTTTATCTCCTGCTGCTTAATATAGATAATATAACTCTGATTTGGACCAGTGAATTCTATGCCTGCTTTAAAAATTAATCATAGGCTTCCCCTCCATAACGCTCTTTTTTGTGATAATTTTTGACTATCATGTTTTCTCCAAAGACTGTAGGTATATAAACCTAGCAGAATGCAATAATGTACAAAGAACTGTTCAAAGGAACAGCAGCGGTATCTGGGAATTCTCTTATTTTTATTTTTTTTATTTTTTATTTTTTTTGCGAGGAAAACCAGCCCTGAGCTAATATCCGATGCCAATTCTCCTCTTTTGTGCTGAGGAAGACTGGCCCTGGGCTAACATCCGTGCCCACCCTCCTCTACTTTATATGGGACGCCGCCGCAGCATGGGCGAACCCCAGGCCGCTGCATCGGAGCGTGCGCACTTGACCGCTTGCGCCACCGGGCTTGCCCCATTATTTTTAAAACAGTAACAGCAGCTTAAGTTCACAAATTTATTCAAGGAAGTAAGGTTTTCTCGAAGTCTTTTCTCTGGGAGCCATCAATATAGTTCATCTTGGCTGTCATGCTACAAACTGCAATTTTTTGTAGCATTTTACTATCTTAATAATTCTTCAAAATTTTATAATCTTTCTTAACAATTTTTTGGAAAGGTCTTACTAAATCTAAGGTTAACAAATACGTATTCTTTCAGTTTCTTCATCATGTATCATATATGTACTTGATTGTCATTCAGAAAGTGTTTTACTGATTGTATTTCCACCAATAGTATATGAAGGTGCCTGTTTCCCTCATAAACTCCCTAATCCTGGATATTTTTTATTTTATTTTTTTTTCATTTGGTAAGCTGCCTGGTAAAAATAACGTACTATTGTAGTTTTAATGTGATCTTTCTTGAATACAGGTTTTGATAGATCATTGAATAACTTCTTTCTTCTGGGGTGAAAAAAAAGTGTACAAGGGAAGGAACAGCCTTACTCAGTCTCTGGCATTTATAGTGTTAACTGTGGTTGATGGCAGTGTGTCAGTCCTCTCAATAATAACATTCATGGTCTGGTTTACAGTTCTTCCCCACAGCAAATGATTTGAAGAATACAAATATATAAGTGTAAATTTTATTTTTTCAGATTTGTTGAGGTATAATTGACAAAATGATAGTACATTTAAAGAGTACAATGTGATGATTTGATACGTTACATTATGAAAGGATTCCCAACCATAGTGTTAATTAAAACTGCACACCTGACATATTTACTTTTTTGTTTTTGGTGAGAACACTTAAATTTTACTCTCAGCAATTTTCAATTATACTATTCAGTATTATCAACTACAGTCACCATGTTATACATTAGAACCTCATACCTTTTTCATTTTATAACTGAAAGTTTGTACTCTTTTACCAGCCTCTCCCTATTTCCCTCATCACTCCCTCTAGCCCCTGGAAACCACCCTTCTACTCTCTGTTTCTATGAATTTAACTTTATGTATTTGATTCCACATATAAGTGATACCATGTAGTATATGTCTTTTTCTATCTGGCTTATTTCACTTAGCATGGCCCTCCAGGTTCATCCATATTGTTGCGAATGGCAGAATTTCTTTATATATATATATTCATATCTTCTTTATCCATTCATCTGTTGACAGATTCTTAGATTGTTTCCACATCTTGGCTATTGTGAATGATGCTGCAATGAACATGGGAGTACATATCTTTTTAAGATAGTTATTTTGTTTTCTTTGGATGTATGTGCAGAAGTGGAGTTATTGGATCATATGGTAGTTCTATTTTTAATTTCTTAAGGAACCTTCATACTGTTTTCCATAATGACTGTACAAGTTTGTATTCCCACCAACAGTGTATCAGAGTTCCCTTTTCTCTACGTCCTCCCCAGCATTTGTTATCTCTTTGATAATAGCCATCCTAACAAGTGTGAGGTGATATTTAATTGTGGTTTTGATTTTCATTTCCCTGATGATTAGTGATGTTGAGCACCTTTTCACATACCTGTTGGCCATCGTATTTTTTCTCTGAAAAAATATCTATTCAGGTCCTTTGCCCGTTTTTTAATTGGGCTATTGATATTTTCACTAGTGAGTTGTATGGGTTCCTTGTATATTTTGGATATTAATACCTTATTGGATATGTTGTTTGCAAATATATTCTCCCCATTCCATAGTTTACTTTTCATTTTATTGATGGCTTTTTTTGCTGGACAGAAGCATTATAATTTGATGTAGTCCCACTTGTTCATTTTTCCTTTTGTTGCATTTGCTTTTGGTGTCAAATCCAAAAAAGTATTGCAAAGACCCATGTCAGAGAGCTTACTCCCAGTATTTTCTTCTAGCAGTTTTAGGATTTCAGGTCTTATGTTTCAGCCTTTAATCCATTTTTAGTGATTTTTGTATATTGTTTAAGATAGGGGTCCAATTTTGTTCTTTTGTGTGTGGCTGCCTAGTTTTCCCACCACTATTTATTGAAGAGACTATCCTTTCCCCATTGTATATTCTTGGCTCCTTTGTCATAAATAAATTAATCATATATGCATGGATTTATTTCTGGGCTCTCTGTTCTATTCCATTGATTGATGTTTCTTTGTTATGCCAATATCATACTGTTTTGATTACTATAACTTTATAAAATAGTTTGAAATCAGTAAACGTGGCGCCTCAAGCTTTGTTCTTCTTTCTCATGGTTGCTTTGGCTAGTCAGGGTCATTTGTATTTCCATACAAATTTTAGGGTTGTTTTTCTATTTCTGTGAAAAATTCCACTGGAATTGTGATAGGGATTGCATTCAGTCTGTAGATCACTTTGGGTAGTATGGACATTTTAATAAAATTAATTCTTCCAATCTGTTAACAGCAGATATCTTTCCATTTATTTGTGTCTTCTTCAATTTCTTTCATCAATATTTTATAGTTTTCAGTGTACAGATCTCTTACCTCCTTGTTTTAATTTATTCCTAAATCTTTGATCATTTTTGATGCTTAGTGAGATTGGTATCTTAATTTCTCTTTCTGATAGTTTGTTGTTATTGCAGAGAAATACAATAATTTTTGTATATTGATTTTGTATCCTGTAACTTTAGTGAATTCGTTCACTAGTTTTAACAGTTTTTTGGTGGAATCTTTAGGGTTTTCTATATATAATATCATGTCATCTTCAAACAGACAATTTTACTGCTTTCTTTCTGATTTTAATTTTATTTCTTTTTCTTGCCTAATTGCTCTGGATAGAATTTCCAGTAATATGTTGAATAAAAGTGGTAAGAATGGGCATCCTTACCTTGTTCCTGATCTTAGAGGAAAAGCTTTCAGGTTTTCACAGTTGAGTATGATGTTAGCTGTGGGTTTGTCATATATGGGCTTTATTATGTTGATGTATGTTCCTTTATACCCAATTTGTTGAGGGTTTTTATCATGAAAGGATGTTGAATTTTGTCAAATGCTTTTTCAGCATAAATTGAGATGATTATATGATTTTTATCCTTCATTTTGTTAATGGGGTGTATCACATTTATTGATATACATATGTTGATTCATCCTTGAATTCCAGGAGTAAATCCCACTTGATCATGTTGTATGATCCTTTTAATGTACTATTAAATTTGGTCTGCTAATATTTTGTTGAGTATTTTTTCATCTATGCCTTTAATTTTGTTTTCTTGTAGTGAGTGTCCTTGTCTGGCTTTGGTATCAGGGCAGTGCTGGCCTTGTAAATGAGTTTGGAAGTATTCTCTCCTTTTCTGTATTTTGAAAGAATATTAGAAGGATTGGTTAATTTTTCTTTAAATGTTTGGTAGAATTTGTCAGTGAAGTCATCTGGCTCTGGACTTTTCTTTGTTGGGAGGTTTTTGATTACTGATTCAGTCTCTTTAGTAGTAATTGGTCTGTTCAGATTTTCTGTTTCTTCATGATTCAGTCTTAGTAGGTGGTATGTTTCTAGGACTTGACCCATTTCTTCTAGGTTACCAAATTTGTTGGCATAGAATTTGTTTATAGTAGTTTCTTATGATCCTTTGTATTTCTGTTATCACTTGTAATGTCTCCTCTTTCATACCTGATTTTACTTATTTGAGTCTTCTTTTTTCCTTAGTTAGTCTAGCTAAAACTTTGTCTATCTTTTCAAAAAACCAGCTTAGTTTCATTTATCTTTTCTATTGTCTTTCTAGTCTCTATTTCGTTTATTTCCACTCTGATCTTTATTTCCTTCCTTCTACTGAATATGGGCTTTGTTTGTTCTTTTTGTTGTTGCATGAGGTGTAAAGTTAGGTTGTTTGAGTTTTTTTTAAATGTAGATGTTTACTGCTCTTAATTTCCTTTTTAAAACTGCTTTTGCTGCATTCCATAAGTTTTTGTATATTGAGTTTTTATTTTCATTTGTCCCAAGATATTTTTTGATTTCCCTTTGAGTTTTTTGTTGACTCGGTTGTTCAGGAGCATTTTATTTAATCTCAACATATTTGTGAATTTTCCAGTTTTCTTCTTGTAATTGATTTCTGCTTTCATAATGTTGTGGTTGGAAAAGTTTCTTGATATGATTTCAATCTTCTTAAATTTGTGAAGTCTTGTTTTGTAGCCTAATATATCATCTATCCTGCAGAATGTTCATGTACCCTGGAGAACAATGTGTATTCTGCTACTGTTGGATGGAATGTTCTCTTTATGTCTGTTGTGTTCATCTGGTCTAACATATAGTTTGAGTTCAGTCTTTCCTTATTGATTTTCTGTCTGGATAATCTATCCATTGTTAAAAGTGGTTTATTGAAGTCCTTTACTGTTATTGTATTGCTGTCTATTTTACCCTTCAGATCTGTTAATATATGCTTTATATATTTAGATGCTCTGATGTTGGGTGCATACATATTTACAATTGTTACATCCTTTTGATAATTGACCCCTTTATAATTATATAATGATTTATTTTCTCTTGTTAAAGTTTTTGGCTTAAAGTCTATTTTGTCCGATATAAGTATAGCTACCCCTCCTTTCTTTTGTTTTCCATTTGTGTGGAATATCTTTTTCCATCTCTTCATTTTAAGTCTGTGTGTGTCCTAAAGTTGAAATGAGTCTCTTATAGGCAACATATAGTTGGGTCTTGTTTTTTAATCCATTCAGCCACTTTATG
The DNA here is from genome assembly GCF_020826845.1 of Diceros bicornis minor. Taxonomy (NCBI): domain Eukaryota; kingdom Metazoa; phylum Chordata; class Mammalia; order Perissodactyla; family Rhinocerotidae; genus Diceros; species Diceros bicornis. The sequence continues at coordinate 6,831,086 of NC_080751.1, read as the reverse complement.
TCTTTTGATTGGATAATTTAATCCATTTATATTTATAGCAATTACTGATAGGTGTGGACTTACCATTGCCATTTTTTGTTCAGTGTTTTCTGGGTATTTTGTAATTCTTTTGTTCCTCTCTTCCTCTCTTTCTGTCTTCCTTTGTGATTTGATTATTTTCTGTAGTAATACGCTTTGATTCCCTTCTCTTTATCTTTTTTGTGTCTACTATCATTCTTTGCTTTGTGGTTACATAAAACTTGCATAAAATATCTGATAATTATAACAGTCTATTTTAAGCTGATAACAACTGTGAAAGCATAGAAAACCTCTTCATTTTTGCACCCCCCCCAACATACATTTTATGTTTTTGATGTTACAATTTTCATCTTTTTACCTTGTGTATTCATTAACAAGTTATTGTAGTTTTGGTTATTTTCAGTGCTTTTGTCTTTCAACTTTCAAATTAGAGTTATAATTGATTTGGCTACCACCATTACTGTATTAGAGTACTCTGAATTTAACTATATATTTATCTTTGCTAGTGAGTTTTATACTTTAATATGTTTTCATGTTACTGATTAGCATCCTTTCATTTCAACTTGAAGAACCCCCTTTAGCATTTCTTGTAAGGCCAATATAATAGTGATGAACTCCTTCAGCTTTTGTTTGCCTGTAAACTATCACTCCTTCAATTTTGAAGGATAGCTTTGCTAGGTAGCATATTCTTGATTGGCAGTTTTTTCTTTTTAGCACTTTGAATATATCATCACACTCCCTTCTGGCCTTCAAAGTTTCTGCTGAAAAATCTGCTGATAATCTTATTGTGTTCCCTTGTATAGAACATGAAGTTTTTTTTTTTTGTTTGTTTGTTTTTTGTCTTTTGCTGCTTTTAATATTCTCTGTTGTTAGCTTTTGATGGTTTAATTATAGTGTGTCTTGGTGTGGATCTCTTTATTCATTTTTTTTTTTTTGTACTTTTTGGGCTTCCTGAATCTGGTTGTATGTTTTTTCCCCCAGGTTAGGGAAGTTTATAGCCATTATTTCTTTGAATAAGCTTTCTATTCCTCTTTCTCTCTTATTCTGAGACCCTTATAATATATATGTTGTTCTGCCTCATGGTGTCTCATAAATCTAAGCTATTTTCACTCTCTTTTTTTTTTTACTTAGTGTTTATTTAATTTAAAAAAAGTTTTAATACTTTACTTTTATTTTATTTTATTTTTTCAATTTTTTGTTTATTGCAGTAACATTGGTTTATAACATTGTAAAAATTTCAGGTGTACATCATTATACTTCTATTTCTGCATATATTACATCATGTTCACCACCAAGAATACTCTACCCAGCAAGGTTATCATTCAAAATGGAAGGAGAGATCAAAAATTTCCAAGACAAGCAAAAATTAAAGGAGTTTGTCACCAAGAAACCAGTGCTACAAGAAATGTTAAAGGGACTGATTTAAGGGGAAAATAGAAGACCACAAATAGGAAAAATTATCTATTTCCATGATAACATAATGGATACAAATGCACGAAAAAGAGGTTAGATATTTTCACTCTTTGTTATTCTTTTTTCTTTTTGTTCCTCTGATTGGATGAATTCTACTGCCTTGTCTTTGAGTTTGCTGATTCTTTCATCTTCTCCATCTAGTTGGCTGTTGAACCCCTGAATTGAATTTTTAATTCAGTTATTGTATGCTTCAGCTCTATGATTTCTGTTTCCTACTTTTTTATATTTTATCTTTCTTTGTTGAAATTCTCACATTGTTCATACACTGCTCTCCTGACCTCAGTGAGCATTTCATATTTTGAGCTTTCTATCAGGTAAATGACTGTCTCCATTTCATTAATGTCAATTTCTGGAATTTATCTTGTTCTTTTGTTCTTTATCAGTCTTGTTGTCTTATTCTTTATCTATTCATATTCCCGTTTCTTGATTTTCCCTGACTGCCTGTGTTTGTTTTTGCGTGTTATAAAAGATAGCTACCTCTCCCAGTCTAGACAGACTGTCTTATGTAAGAGGTAAACCTTGTTGATCATCCTGGCCTGAGCTCCTGGATGCCTCTTCAGTCTTTGATTGCTCAAGCTGCTGCCTTTGTTCTTATTGGCTTCCAGTAGTTGAGGATATGCCTAGACACATCAGTGAGCCAAGGGGGAGGAAAACAGTCAGCACCTAGATGCATGCTGATTAGAAGCTGAATCCTCAAGCTTTTAAAAACTGTTTCTTTGTTTGCTATAATCCTGTGGGACTCATGAATGGAAGCCCATTGGCTATCATAGGCAGGTTATTTGGGGCTGACCCTTTTGGTGGCAATCATAAAAGTTAGGGTGCTAGATGTATGGACAAGCTCCTTCCAAGGAGATACTGTCAACTTGGTGTTATTGTTGGAGTAAACCAGAGTGAAAAGGCAGGGGAAATTCCCACCAGCTCCTCTGGGCTTAGAGGAGGATCTCAACCAGCCCCTAAATGCATGTAAATTAGAAGCAAGATCCTCAGGCAGCAGTTTGTAAAGTATATAGTCAAACCCCTTCTAGGGAAAGACCAGTGGATGGGTATTTTGCTTGTTCCCTCTGTGCTGATCTCTGGGGGGATAGCCATAGTGAGTGCTCATGCATCTGTTAAGAACAGCTTTTTTTGTTTGCTGTAGTCCTGTGGGACTCTTGGACGTGAGGCCTGTTGGCTTTTAGAGCTAGATGTTTTGGGCCCCTGCCCCTCAGGTGGGAGCCTTAAAAGTTGAGGTACTAAATGTGTGGTCCAAACCTTTTGAACCTCAGGGAGAAGCTGGGACTTATGGGTTTCTTTCCAGTTGTACTGTCACTGTGCTGGGAGTGGAGTTTATGGTGAGAGTGTGTCTCAGCCTTTCCTACTCATGTAGATGTGGGTATTTTCTGATTTGCCTGATGTATTAAAGTCACCCAAGTAGTTTCTGGATTTCGCTCAGAATTACCCCATAGCTCTACTTTCAGGGCATCTGTGGGAGCAGGGAAGTTCAGGAGGCTCCTATGCCACCATCTTTGTCCCTCCTCTCTCCTATGTGTAAACTTTATATAAATTAAGACATTCATAATTTTACTATTAATTATACGGTAGAGTCCTAACTACTTACTTAGCTTTACAAAGCCACTTATTTCCTTTCTCTGAGTCAGCTTTACAAGCTCACCTGTCCCTTACATTTTCTCATTCTGCTTGTCAAACAGACTGGAACTGCCGTGATTCTTTCAGGTTCCAGTGATTCTACACACACAGTTCCTTTGGCTGGTATTACCCGTAACTCCCCATTCAAAAAACATCGCTGCCACCTTCAAGATCCTCTTCGTGTATTACCTATTCTGTGAAGCTTACTTTTATAGACATTGGCACCTTCTTCCATGCTTCACTAGCATACTGTACTTACTGCACTGTGGTTCTGAACACACTGCAGTCTTGTTTTATCAGATAAACTTTCATTTGAATGAGGATCCTCCACATACTGGATATGTAATTTTGAAACAGTAAGTTAAACATCATATGCTTTCTTTCCTTTATTTGTAAAATGAAGATAATAATATCTCAAAATACATAGAGTTGTTGGGAACATTAGATGAGTTTTTGCATGTAAAATATTTCTCACCAGCAACAGTAAGTGATAGCTGTAATTATTTATTGAAATATATGCATCCCCTACATGTAGCTAAAGAGGAAATGACATACCATTAGTGTTTCAATTATATTTAAGGAAATATTTTCTGCTCCTAGATTGTAAGCTCCTGAAGCACAGAAATAATTTCTTAAGCTTCTTGGCTCTCCGTAGTAACAGGAGTCTCCTATTACGCTCCTGCCACAGAGTAAACAAATAATATCTATTTACTGAATGGATAAATGTTATGAATGAATAACTAATTGAGGTTGCTGTTGGTGCTGTGCAGTATACATGAAGTCAGTGTGCAGAGCAGAAGTAATTGGTAGACACATTTTCATTATAGTCTGTCAAAGCTAAGGCGTTAATACTTGTACCGGGTATGCAAATAGGTAAATATCTGCTTTAATTAAGGCTTTGGAAAAACTTCCCTTTCCCCCAAAACGATTTCCTGACAGAATGTGGTGACTAATGTTTCTTAAGTAAAAGACAGTGAGATATGTCTCAATGAGGCAAAGAAGGAAGAAATTTACCCTAAGTTTTAAGTGGCTGAAAGCAAATCTTTTTCCTAAAGCTGGGCTTGGTAGGTAGCAGGAAAAGGAGCACCAGGACATCTGAAGGAGGGTGAGATTTATCTTCTATCAGAAGGAAGGAAGACGTGTAAAACTTATTTTGGCACTAGAATAGGCCTTTCATGGATCCCTGGAGCATTTAGATGTAGGCTTAAACAATGCATGAAAAATTCTGTTATGAGTGAGGATATGGGGGAAGAGATCCCTGGCTTCAAGACTATTCAAATGTGTCTATATCACTGTTGTCCAAAAGAGCTTTCTGTGATAGTAGAAGTGTTCTATGTCAGCACTGTTTAGTATGGTAGCCCTAGCCATATGAGGCTACTGAGCACTTACAATGTTGCTAGTGCAATTCAGAAACTTAAATTTTATTGAACTGAATCTTTATTAATTCAAGTTTAAATTTAAATAACTGCATATGGCTCCTGACTACTAATTGGACAGCACAGGTCTATATATCCTTAAATCTTCAGAACTACACAAAGGCAATAATCACCTCTCTCACGGGTTTCCCGAGGTTTGGCACCCTTTTACTCTCTCAAAAAAATTTCGGAACTTTCAGCATCGTGTCATTTTTCCTGAGTATCCTCTTTGCACATTAAAGTAATTTTAGAGTCCAGTTTCACTAGCCAGTCTGTCATTGAGCAGTGTGCACATGCTTCTCACATCTGAAATACTGTTATAATTAACTCAAGGGAGTTTTATCATAAATACAAGGGGCTTTGCTTTCAAGGCACTTACATTTCTTTTGAGGTGAAAATGCACACATACGAGAACTTTTGTAAAGAAACATCAATGCTTGTCAATTTAATACAAACTTAAACCCAATCTAATTTATCAGAGACAATATCCTTCCATAAGAAAAAAAAGTCTTCATTGTTATAAATGTATTGATAACAGTTTTCCTTGCTAGACACTAGATCGAAAAAAATTCTTAAGCATCTTTGGACATTCTAATTCAAAGCTGCAAGAAAATACAGTTTAAAAATACATTCTAGGGCCGGCCCTGTGGCTTAGCGGTTAAGTGCGTACTCTCTGATGCTGGCGGCCCAGGTTTGGATCCCGGGCGCACACTGACGCACCGCTTCTCAGGCCATGCTGAGGCCGCGTCCCACATACAGCAACTAGAAGGCTGTGCAACTATGACATACAACTATCTACTGGGGCTTTGGGGGGAAAATAAATAAATAAATCTTTAAAAATACATTCTAATACATTCTGAGTTATTTAATGCTCTTAAGAGATCATGCAAAAAAAAAAAGATCAGGCAATGAAAATTATTGTATCTAACTTCAAAGGCCTAATTGCTAAATAAGAGAAAATTATACACTTTAAAAAAAAACCATGGGCTTTTACATTGGTTGTGTAGTCCATCTTATGATTTTTTTCCCCCCTTCTACTTCTGGATAGGAAAAAATGATAAAAATTTGTAGATGTTAGAGAGCTGGAGATACTGAAAATTTCAATTCTTCCTTGGTTTTAATACAAAGTAATTAGAAGAGAGTCTCTCTAAGGATATGGAAAGCAAGGTATTTAACCCAGATTGTCACCTTCATTTAACTGAGAAGTTCCAGTGCTGGAGACAGCTGGAACTAGCAGAGCAATGGGAAGTCTAAGGCTGACATACTCAATAATCTGAGTTGTTTACTTAAGGAAGAATAAAGTATTTAAAATACAAAAAGAGGCAAATGCCTTGAAATTGTATAGAATCTGGCAAGACTACCTCATATTAATGTCATTGCTATGTATTATTGCATTATTTGTTTTTAAAACATATACATTTTAAAATTCCTTTCTGTTTAAGTCTTGATTGATGATGTCTATACATAACAGGAAGTATAAGGTACAATCACTTTTATTTTGGTGGAAAGTAAATGAGAAAACATTTACAGCAAGACCCTTAAGGAAGAAAGTAGCACTTTTTACTCACCTATTTTTTTTTTTTTTGAAACATCAGCTTTTTTATTTGATTAGTTAAATAGCTGTTTAAATAGAAAACCATCCTATTTACATCAGAACAAAGTTTTAGGACATGCATGTATTATACTAAAATTATGCACTGTAGTTTCACAGTGATTCTCTTGTCTATATAGAAAGCCACATAAAGTTAGAAATGTTAAAATCCTCTGTTTCCTGTGTTTTATAATTATATATTCTCACAGTATCATATAGAGAATAATTGAATAATAAAAAATGCTATTATTTGACGCAGATATTGTTGACAACTTCCCGTCGGTAATACCTATGTTTTCATCTGGTGTTTGGAGCGTCAGGAAATCTGTTTTATCCAGTTCTTCTCGGCCATTGAAAGTCAGATAATGTATTGGGCAAGTCTATACCTGTGAATCTTAGGAAATGTTGTGAATTTTAGAATTTTGTTTGGTTTGGATTTATGACCTTGCTTTGGGCCTTCATTTCATATCTCTGCAGTATCTGACCTCTTCTATTTGGTGACCAGGATATATCTGGTAATTTTCTACTCATCTGCTGAAGTTGTTATACATTTCAGAGGTTTCTGCAAAGCCTATTCTGCATGGCAATTGACAGTCTTGTTATAGCCCAACATAGTGGACAAATCACACTAATAGTCACAGGCTGATCTTCCCAGAGGAGTCATTCAACAGGGCCATCTGAAGTTATCCTATTTTTAATCTATTTTGAAAACCAAAGATCTCACCATTTCTGAATTTCTTAAGGTCATTGGTCTACTTTATGTTCCTTGTGATATATAGCCTGATCTAGCTTGGAGGTGAAAGATGCAGTTAAGAAGGCAGAGTGACGAAAAAAATTTTGAGTTGTAGCTCTTTCAGCTTAAACGGCTATTAATGACCATAAAGGATGCAACAACATTCTTGCAGGGACTATCGGTTGCTAACAGAAGACACACAGTAATGTAGCTCTCTGGTTTTATGTTAATAGTATTTTTGTATTTTTTTTCTGTTTCCTGTTAAATATTTTCAGGATAACTTCTTCATTGAGGGAAATTGCCTTTATAGTGTATGTGAGTGTCAATGTGTATGTTCGTGTGTTCATTTTTGTGTGTTTAAGTGTATTTAAACTATTTACTATTTTTATTTGGTACAAAAGATCTTTTATACTGCATTCTTCCTGTCAATTTCACATGAGTTTATTCTCCATATTTAAATAAAAAACTTCTCCATATTTTGAATAAAAGTAGGGAAAAAATTCAAGGCTAGAAGGAAAATCACACCACTGGCTTCCCACTACCTTTGTGCTGTTTGAAATTTCTCTTCAACATTTCAATCAAGATTTCCTAAAACCACTGTATCGTCATATTCCTTGATAGTACACTCACTACCTTCCAAGTCTATGGACCGTATTCCATCTTTGAACATTTCAGGATTTTGGAAAGTTCCTTCTCTATTGAACTGAAACTTTGTTCATTTTAACTTGTGTATGTTAGTCTTGGTACTATTCTCTGGAACCACGTAAAACAGTTCTGAATTTCTATTCCATATGACTTTTCTCTTTCCAAATCCTTCACATAGTTGATATTTGCAAGCATGCACCCTACTGAATCTTCTTCTCAACCTCATTAAAAGTTAAAGCATTCTACACAAGTCATGATTTTAAGTTTTCTCACCATGCTCTCCTTTATATATATCAGAGCATTCAGTTGTATTCTACTCCAGGAAAATAAAGTATGAACAGAGTTTGGGAGTGGAGGGGAGGAAAGATCGTTCTGCTCCTCTAGTTTTAGCAAAACATTTATATGCTTCCTCCTCCTTCCATAGGGATGGGAGAGGGAATTTATTGAATTCTTCTAGTCTCTCCCACCATTCATTTATTGGTTTCTTCTTAAAGAAGGATTAATATGGTCAAAAATTGTACTGGACTATTGCAGTAGGGGTCAAGACTATTGCAATAATGGAGAGAGATTGAACTCAACTCCACTAAAAGAAAAGGCAGAATTTTTAGATACTGTGGTGAGCTAGTGGGAAAGTATTCCAGGACTTTAGAGGGGAGATTGGTCAATGTGATTATGCCATCTGTGTTTGGTAACTGGAGTTTATCAAAGTTTAGGCTCCTACCTACCCACAGTGATTGAGAGATAGGGGCTCTATCATTCTTGATGATTACATTTCAAAAGGGTGGCTCTCAGGTCCTTGAGAGGGAGATTCCTGGGTTGTAAAACAGGCAAGACTCTGGGAGAAAATTTATATCTCAAAGGGGCAGAGAAGGGATTTACAATTACATGTTAAATGCTAAGAAAAAGGAGGCTAGGGGCCTATAGTCAGGAAGAAACATGTCTAAAGTTTTGTTAAGCTGAAGGGAATATTAAGGCAGGTTTGGTCAATACTTGCTTTTGATTGTTGAAAAACTGGCTTTCATTGGCTATCTTTCATAGGGCAAAGGCATATTATGTTAAGAAAGCACTAACTGGCTTTCTCTCTATTGCATTTTACTTGATTCCAAGGACAATTCTTACAAGTCAAACCTTTTGTACTACAGGAAGCTGGATGAATGTGTGACCAATAGTTCTCTGAAAGTTCATATTTCTTTCAGGTGGGTCAAAATATCTTGACTTTGTAGAAATTAGAGGGAAACTCAACTTGGATTTAAAGTAACATAATTTTTTTTGGCAGTCTACCTTACTCAAGATCCAGTACTTTGGCAGTTGTCGGACCTCACCTAATAAAGGCAACACCTTGATATCTTTCTTCTCCCTATGATTACCCTGTGGCTATTTTTTTCTTGGTTAGAACACAGAAAGGTTGAGAATTAATGATTGTGATCCTAACATATGTCAAGTGGACCAGAGTGTTCAGAATCTCCAGTAGTTAAACACCTGAAGAGAAACAGATAAAATAAATGAGGGACTTGAAATTGGTAAAATCTTGGAAGAAACTGCTGGTGAGAGAAAAGATGCCCCTTGTGGACACAGGGCACCAAGCAAAGTGGGGTTGTAATGAAAAAACACCTGTGGAATCTGGTATAGGAAACACTGTAGATTGACTAAAACTGAGAGAAAAAAATTGAAGGAAAGAAGAGAAAATGCATGCCCAAAATGTGAGTCAGAGGTAAAAGTTGATACATGGTAAGTCAGTAGCATGCTGAAGAAAAATGATGAATTTGGGGTAAATCCATAGTTGTCATACAAGCTGCAGGATTAGGAATCTGGAAATCCAAATAGGAATCTGGGAGCTGAATAATCACTTACTCTGGTAAAACTTATTTGACATCCTGTATAAGACCACTTCCCACTCCCCATGATATGAGCCAGTCAACTCGAATCAGAAGCAAGGAGTGGTGATCTCATTTGAAGTGTAGAAACCAGCTCTGACTATAATACTCTATAAAGGTGAATAACCTTTTTTTTCTTGGATAATTTATCTCTATAAATATAGCCTGAGAAAAGAGCTATTATATTCTTTTCTTATATATTTGGTTACTATGTCCAACCTTATGTTGTAACCGTAAAGTAGTAAGCCCTAAGTATTTGTTTCCAAATATGACAATCTGTGCCTCAACCTCAAGTAGCACAGTGTTAGAGCTGGGAAGAGCCTTAGAGTTAATCTATTAAACCCAACTTATTTTAGAGATGAATAAAATGTTCAGATAATTTAATTCAGTGTGTGGACTAGCTGTCCAAAAGTCCCAATAGATACTACATACACAGTAGGTGCTTCAATGCTCATTGACTAGGGTTAACATTTCTCTAATAGACTTTAAGAAAGCAAATCCGAGGTCTGTAATGAATATGAGAAAAGCAAAGGAAATAGGAGGACATGCCTGTGGGATCTTGGAAGAATATATGGCCTTCATTTATGAGTATACGCTTTAATGAGTATAATGATTTATACTCATTAAATCACTAGGGTGGGTCATGACCTTTTATTGAAGTGCCTGCTACTTATATGAGGAAGTTCTAAAACAGCATAGTGATTGAGCTTTGATAGAAAATGTTCTGATCAAAACAAAATTTAAAAAGTGGAAAAGTAAGTAACGTCGCAGATTAATATTGGAGATGCACATCATAAACTTTAAAATACATTTAAAGTATTCAAGCAGCAGAACACAATTTTCAATTGGAAACCATTTTAATAAGTAACTCAGATACCACTGTGCCCATAATATAAGATTTTGAGCAGATCTGTATATCTTTGGTGACTGTTTGCTGATTCCTTTGCATATACATAATACATTTGAATTAATATTTGAATAATGGATGCTTGTCTGAAGTAACTTACCTGTCAAAGCCATGACATTAGAATGGAAATTATTTATTATGGGAATCCAGCCTTGGATTGATTTTATATGATAAAATTTAATGGAAATTGCATCAAATTTTGAGTCAGGAAATTCAAGTGCAAGTTACAGATCCTTCATTTTTTGTTTGTTGAGAACTGAGGGTAGAAACATCTATTATATTTTCCCCCTAGAGATTTTTTAATAAATAAAACTAATTAATATCTATATGAATATTTTTTAAAAATTGCAAATTGTTAAACATTAATTGATCACCTACTATTTGCAATATGCAGTGCTCAGAACTAGGTATAAAATATTGATATAATCCCTGCCCTTAAGAAACTTAAATTTAATGTTGATGTCATTAAGTAAAATTATAACATGATTTGTGATATGATGGAGCTCCAATGAGGGGTAACTGAATGAACTTTTAAGGGTCTAGAAATTTTGCTAGAGTGATGGTTGTGTTTAGGGACAACATATATGAAGATATTAGCTAGGTGAAAACGAGAAGAACATTCTGTGAAGAAGGGTAATAGAAGGGCAAGCCAGAGTTGAAAACACAAAGGGAGGTTTCTGTGTCAGCTTAGGAGTTTGCATTTGATTCTGAATGTTACGGGGCACTGAAATATTTTAAACAAGGTGTGGTATAACCAGATTCATCTTTTTGAAATTTTGTTCTTGCTGTATTACAGGGAACAGCGACTTACAGACAGACAGTAAAGATGGGTAGCAAGGAGACTTGTGGGAAATTATTGCCATAATTTAGTAAAGGGATGATGCTAAATAAGTGGCAGAGAAAATGGAGTGAGGAAAATTTGAGAATGCTCTAGACTAGAGAATTGACAGGATTTTGAGCCTACTCAGCTGTCAGTCTGAGAGAGAGGAAGGTACCAGTGATAACTGGAGTGGTGACTTTCTCCAATATTGGGGGTAATGGAGAAGACATAAAACTTAGGGGCTAAAGGAGGAGATACATTCAATCGAAACTGTCTGTGGAATTTTCAGGAAGGGGCTTGCAGTAGATAGTGATCCATATGCAAAGGAGGGTGAACTTGAGCAGATATATAGATTCATTAGTTATTAAGGTCTTCAGAGAGATTTAAATTAAATCACCAACAAAGAGTGAGTAGAGTGAAGGGACTTCTGAGGAAACCATGGGGAACTAAAATATTTAGAGGTAGGCTGTGGAAAAGCGGTGAAGGTCTCAAATATCTGTCGTTGGTAATGGGAATGAGCAATGTCTAGGAACAAATAGATAATGTGCTAATCACTGTTGAGACCCCATTTGTCATTGGCATCCACTGTGTAAGGTTTTATTTTCTATTTGTGTGATACCCTCAGAAATCAGTAGCGTGAGCTAGAAAAGGCAGTGTTGTTGTACTCTATATAGTTGGCTCTCCTCCTGTGGGTTCCACATCCGTGGATTCAACCAATTGCAGATCAGAAGGCCTGCAGTGGTTGTGTCTGTACTGAACACGTACAGACTTGTTTGTCTTGTTATCATTCCCTAAACAATACAGTGTAACAACTATTTACATAGAATTTACGTTGTATTAGATATTATAAGTAATCTAGAGATGATTTAAAGTATAAAGGAGGATGTGCATAGGTTATATACAAATATTACCCTATTTTATATAAGGGGCTTGAGCATCTGTGAATTTTGGTATGTAAGGGGGTCTTGGAACCAGTCCCCCATGGATACTGAGTGATGACTACTTTTAAGCCTGTGTTATTGCAACAAAAGAGCAAACAGTTTTTGGGTTGAGAATCTGGGCAAGAAGATTGTTGATGTGGTGACTAGGGACTTTTGCCAGGATAAAAATGGTGATTAAAAACTTGCGTAGCTAGGTTGGGACATAATGGCACATCAGCATTCTGGAAGTTTGGATGGGTTCAAAAAATACGTACAATAGAAAAATGTATGCCTCACTGGGATATTTGTACATTTTCATGAGGTTATGAGGGTGACTGACAAGGCTGAAACAGAGAAGTTTGTGATTGTGAAGATGTATAGGATTGGCATTTCCCCAGTTTATTCTGTGTGATACTAGTTATGTGGGCTGTTAAGTGTTATGAAAAAACGAATGTTTAGTAAAGATAGCCTAAACAGTGTTAAGTTTGTTTTAAATAACATCTCTCTCAGGAATTGTTTGAACTTTTAGTATTTGACCTTTTAGTGTGAACTTCTAAAATTATTTGACGATTGTATACATTTTAGGTAAATGTGTTATAGTGATAAAGATCCATGGAGTTCATTTTTAGAAATATTAAGGTAAATAATGTAGATCAGGTGCCAGTATGATGCCTAGAATAATTTATATTCAATAATTGCTACTTTTAAAATAAGTAGCATACTTTGATATGACCTTCTTTTGCATAATCCTATAGACCCATGTAGGCAATATTAGACACCTGTGTTCCAGGTTCTGCCGTGTTTTTATTATGTTGGCTATTACAGAACTTACAACAGTGGCTTCCTGGGCACTTCAGCTCTGGTGGGTGACGCTCAAGTAGAGCGCAGAAACGTGCATTAGATGCAATTTCGGCACTTAGAGGCAGAAGGAAATAACCTACATTAGGTTTTAAAAAGTGTTGAGTTAAACCGTAAAAGATGTCCAGTTAATGTATATATGTACAAACCAAGGCTACTATGTAAAGGACAGTTACAGCTGATACCACTAGGGAGACATTCATAGCACCTAACGGGCTTTGTTCAGTGGAAGCCTTTAATATATTTGAGTGGATCTGAGGTAGGTGATAGTTGCCCATACAATCTCTCTAGCCAATCTCTGAAACTCTAATCAACAAAATAAAAGAATACCATCACCAAAACCTTCTACTTTTTGCCTTATAACAATCCCTCAAGTCAGTCTCCATATCTATTACTGACAAAGTAATCTAAATTAGGGAGATACTAAGATATCCAGGAATTCTGAAATGATCTTTTTGATTTCCTCACTTCTTACAGTTCCTCTCTCCAATCTTGTCTCTCCACAGCATAATGATACTGTAAAAATGCACACCTGATTATTTCAAGGCTTTCCATGGCTCTACTCTGCTCTTAGGATTAAGACCCAAACCAATAATCTATTGTATGTAGGCCTGACTAGCCTACTCCTGAGACTTCATTCCCACCAATTTCAGCCTCCATGCTGTTCTCCTGACAAGACTACCTTAAACCTCTGCAATGTACCGGATTCCATTCCTCATGACGCTTTAACCTGTTGTTGTTTCTTCCAGTTAAGGTTTTCCCTCTCTCCTTTCCCTCAGTGAATTCCTACTCATCCTTTAGATTTCTGCAGAAATTTTACTTCTGCAGGAAAATGTTTTCTAATTTTCTCAGATTATGTTAGGTGATAAGGTCGTGTAACCCCCCCCAATTATAATTTATAGTTCTTATTTCTAAATACAACAAATGAATATTTTATTTTCTTCTCCTATACTGTTGAAATTATTTGAGGACAGGAAGCATGTCTACTTTGAACATTCTTACATCCCCAGTGCCAAAAAAGTTCATGGTTGCAGTAGTTTCTCAGTAATTTATTCTACAGTACTTGATGAAGAAATGAATGAATAAATCAGTACTTAACTGAGTAACTCAAGTATTGAAGCTGTGCTAGTGTCACAAAGAGACTAGCATATCTACCCTAAACTCTTTCTCTTTTAGTTCATCACCACTATTTATTGAAGAAGGTAGGAAGAAAATATCTTGTCAGCCTAAGCAGAAGAATGAGGACAAGAAAGAGTTTATTGAGAAGGAAATACTTGACGAGGGCCAAATAAGATACAGATTTAGTAGATTAATTTCTGTTACTGGTTTCTAGTTCTCTTCAAGCAGCACCTTTGTGTGGGTGGGTTAAGTTCATGTAAAATGATGGGGAAGGTTCTACCATGGTCACTTAGTATTTGGTCAATCTACTTTTGTCCATTGAATTAAGTTACAAAGCCATTTGAAAATGGAGTAAAGAGACTACATTTGCCAATGTGTTAATATTGTTGAGAATCAATTTCTGCAGCATTATGCAAAATACTTGATAATGTGGGAACTGTGTGTGTGTGTGTGTGTGTATTAAAATGTGAGGGAGAGTTAAGGAGTAGAAGATATTTACAATTAACTTTGTAGAAAGTGAGTTTGTTCAGTCATGCCTTTCAAAAATAGAAGGCGATCCCTTCCATTCTTGGATCTATGTCATCAGGCTTCCAGGTTTGAATGGCTGGCAAATGAATTTGTTTTCAGTTTTCTTCATAAAAGGGACCTGTCCAATTTACCTTTTGGATAATTAAAAATAAACTAACATTCATATTAGAAAATCTACTATTTTCTGCAATCATTTATGTTTCCTGAAAACAAATTATAACACTGCCAAGTAGCACTTATTAACTGTGATCTTATTAAATCTTCACAACTCAGTAAGTTAGGATTCCTTAGTATTCCCATTTTATAGATGGATAAACTGAGACTTAAAGAAGTTATGTAACTTGTTTAAGGCTATGCAGCTAATAAGTATGGGAGCTAGAGATTGAACCTAGAGAGTCTGATTTCAGATCTTCTCTCCTGTAGACTGTGAGAACTGAAGCTCAGACATTTTCCAAATCATTCATGTGTTCAGCAAACATTTATACATGACTGTTTTGTGCCAGGCATTGTGCTAAGCACCAGGAAGTCAGACTCCTTCCCATAAGGAGCTCATGGTCTAGTAGAAAAAACAGACAAGTAAATGGGGGCCGGCCTGGTGGCGTAGTGGTTAAGTTCGAGTGTTCTTTGACAGCCCGGGGTTCGCGGGTTTGAATCCCAGGAGTGGACCTACACATCACTCATCAAGCCATGCTGTGGCAGCATCCCACATACAAAATAGAGGAGGATGGGCACAGATGTTAGCTCAGGGCTAATCTTCCTCAGCAAAAAGAAGAAGATTGGCAGGGAATGTTAGCTCAGGGTCAATCTTCCTCACCAACAAAACAAAACAAAACAAAAAAAGCAGACAAGTAAAGAAATTATAATAAATAATAAGTGCAATTAAATACATTGTACCCTGAAGACACAGGGTCCACAAAAGGCTCCCCAATGATTATTTGTCACAGAATTTAGTAAAAAAGTATGAGAAGGAAGTATTCAGGTAAAGAAGGAAATAATTGATCTTTTAAGGCAAAAGAAGCAGGATAAAAAAAACTCATGAGAAATAATATGGTGTATCGAGGAATGAAAGTAGTTCGGTTAGGAACAAACCTTACAATTTGGGAAGTGGTGAGTGAGGAT
The DNA here is from genome assembly GCF_020826845.1 of Diceros bicornis minor. Classification (NCBI taxonomy): domain Eukaryota; kingdom Metazoa; phylum Chordata; class Mammalia; order Perissodactyla; family Rhinocerotidae; genus Diceros; species Diceros bicornis. Next base: position 6,815,440 of record NC_080751.1, on the reverse strand, counting down.
GCAAGAATGTAAGACAGGTGTCAAAACCTAAATTGCCTTATATTACATGCAAATGATTTTGGACTTTGCTTTAAGTACAATGCAAGTTTTAATATATTTTAATTATCAGCCATCAACTTGAGCAAATATATATTTTTTTTATTTTAGGAGATCCCTTTCTATGCTATCAGTGTAAATCATATAATGAGGGAATGTTGACATCAATTCTAGTGGAAATTATTGAGGTTTTTGGTAACTAAAGGCTATGGCAGTGTGAAAAATAGAGGTCAGTTTTGAGAACCAATAAGGAATTCATAGTTGATTGGATTATAAATTAATGGGTGAAGGTTTTTCTGGGGATGAAAAAGCCATTTTATTAACTTGTTTCTATTTAGCAAAATATTCAAATAGATGCATGTATTTTAGAATATTTTTAAATAATAGTTGGAAACTGTCACCTAAAGTATTCATCTAATTAGACATATTGCCATTCCATGATCTTGTCAACCATTTCAAGTTGAAGATAGTTTAGGTGTTAATAGCTTGCCTGACCTACCCAAACTTCTCTGTGGTGTCTCCCGAGGAAGCTTTTTGTTCATACAAATGACTTTGATTTTTTTGAGATTTAGATAAATCTTTGCAGAAAGTACCTCTAGAGTGATGCTGAGAAACTGAGGTTCATAAATATTCACCAATTCTGAACCAATCTTTTTTTTCCAGAAACATGCAAAATCATTTGAATATGTCTGTTTTGCCACCTCTATGTTTCATCAATATCTTGCTATCTCCACAATGGCCAGGAGAGGAATGCAGTTACTCTGCCAGCCGTGGCTTGATTTCTGATTTCTACTGAGATCAAGGTTTACTAAAGGAACCTTATTTGTTTTGTTAGGCATAATACAGCACAGGAGGAGCTCCTATTTCCCTCCTGGAGATGCAAACTCCAGCAAGTTGGAGTGAATTTATTTCAGAGATTTGACACTTCTCCAATGTTGATATATTTTCAGTCTAATTTTGTTACACATTAGCGCGTGCTTGCAATATCAACTGCTACGTTATTGTGGATCACAGATTTAGGTTAAATTGGCATTGCCTAGTGTTTGCTAAAGAGTGACTGCCTTATGCCTTGCCAATTGTATTTATATTGGTTTTATTTGATTTAACTAAACATTAGAGAAAGTGAGTGTTTAAGATGACATTGTGTATGATTCAGAATAACATCACAGTTAAGTTCCATTAAGCAGCTTTTTGGGGAATATGTATATATATATAATATATATAAAATTGACGATACTAGTCATTTATACATTTCAAGTGGTTCTCCTAATTTTCTTTGCATCGATATGTCATATACTTATTTTTAACATGTGATGGATGATATGTTGGAATTTCAAAAATGGGAGCTCCTCTAAGAAATAACTAAAATAGTTTTTAAATAATACCCAGTTTCATGGAATGACAGTCTTCAACTTTGAAGCAGAAAATATACTTTAACTAGGTCAAATGCTACTTAGTCCTTATGCACTGTGACAACAACACTGTCTATAATAGCCTTAGTGGTCTAAGAGCCCATAGACAGAGAAAGGAGAACAGCACAGTTCTCTCATGACATTCAGGATGTAATATTAAGCACTTAATTGGAATTTAAACCTCTCTGGTAGAATAAATTTTGTTTTTGTTGTGTGTGTCTGAAGGTAAAATTGGACATAACATTATGTCCAAATTTTCCAATGGCAAAATTATCCCCCCAAATTATATTAGCCTGTATATAGGTACTAGAAAAATATCTTTTCGAGAGCAACTCATGCATTACTAAAATGTGGAAACCTTATTGTAAGAATCACACTTAAATTGATCCAACTCTTCTTGTTTAGGGTTTTTTTTAAAAGCAGATGCCAAAATTATACTCTCTTACAGATTAAATTTTCAAGTGCAAATAACTTATTAAGTTTTATTGTACCTTTCTGTAAGTTGTCATTTTGGAAGGTGTTTTTTGATCATTAATATTTCTTTTGATTAAATAGAATAAGAAAAAATTAATTCTTGATGATATTCTGAATTTGTGCTAGAAATTTAATATTTTGAGACTCATCAAGGTGAAATAAGCCATATCTTCCAATCACTGTACCACAAAATTGGTTAAATGTCTTCTTTTGAAAATAACTCTGTTCCTTTACACTTACACATGAAATCATTACTGATGCTGGAGGGAACAGAAGTTTTTAAGCTATCAAGCCTAGCCATGTTAAATGAATAGCCAAGGAACCAATGTTTGCCTCTGTAGAATAATGAAAGTAATTAAGAAAAGCAAAATTCTCTCAAATTAGAGATATATTTGAAGTGTGTGTGTGTGTGTGTATTAAAACTAAAAATGAAAAGGTAATGAAATCGTAAAGAGGTAATTTAAATAGGGTTTTCATCTAAAAGATAAAAATATGATAGAGGAGGGACATTATTAGATATACATTATTTGTAATGAGCTTGTTTGTGGAGTGAGTGATTGGTTTTCTAAAATTCATTATATTATTAAATAAATACCTGTATAAAAATCAAAAAGGGAAGCTTCTGATTCCTAGTTCAGAGAAGTAGAGAGATGAAAAGACTATCACTCCCACCCTTATAACAAGGAAAAAACTAGATGAACTACAAATTAATGGCTTTCTGGAACACATCAGAGAATTGAATTCTCATGGCATCCAACTAACCCAAAATCTGGGAGAGCCCGGCGTCTGCACGGAGAGAAGTAATAGGAGAGAAGTGATAAGATTGCTTAAATTGGCAGGTGCTGCTGGACATGAAATAAACCAGCAAGAATTCAGCTGAAATGCCTCATATTATTGTTAAAGGCTAAATGTGGGCTCTGTGAAAGTGTAAATCCCCTGGAGATTAGAGATTTAGTTCATACCTCTTACTGGCTTTTTCTCTATGAAACCAACTAGGCACTCACAAGGAAGATTGGAGAGAATGCTGAGAAATCTTCCCTTGTGATGCTAGCTAGCTACAGGAGGGGAATAGCTTAAACCGATGACACTTTGCTTATATGCATCTTGTATTTCTCCTCTGTGGAACAAAAGTCTTGGTTTTGTCACTTTAGGAGACTGGGTAACCCACTGAAGGGAAGAGAATGAGAGCAAAACAAAATCCTCTATCCCAGGGAGGAGCATGGATAAGTGCCAAGCCCACCAGTATGAATGGAGAAGGGCCAGGAGTAATTGTGAAGGCCCTACTCATGAGGCCCTTGGACACAGTGCCTGCATAAGACTGAAGCTAAATCAGGACATCAGAGATTACTAGTTCCCCACACTGATCTCTACTTCCAGAATAATAAGAATTGAATGTAATAACTGTGGAATACAGTTGAGAGCTTCAAGAGACATATTACATTTCAGGTACAATGAAAGAGAAAAAAATAAAAGCAAAGAGTTGAACAGACTTTGAGAAAATACCCTCTTGCACACCATACCATTAATACCACGTGTCAATAGAGGAATCTGAAACCTGTGCTACATTCAAGGTATCCCTAGCAACAACAGGACAGCCCAGTTAGATCAACACAAGCCCCAACACTAAAATGATAGCAGAAATAAGGAAGTGCTAATCACCATGCATAAAGACTATTTACCTCAGCCTTTACTGTTCTACATAAAATGTCCATCTTTCAGCTGAAAGTTAGGAGACCTAAGAAAAAGCAAGGAAAAAAAAAGCTCCAAAAATACAAAAGCAACCATCAGAACCTACTCTTATGACACATGTGTTGAAAATATTTGACAGGGAATTTAAAATAACTAGGTTAAATATGTTAAGGGCCCAAATTGAAAAGGTAGACAATGTGCAAGATAAGCTGGATAAAGAGAAATAAAAAGTAACACATGTGCCAAGACTGCCTTTCATGGGCTCCTCACTAGACTTAACACAGACAATAAAAGAATGAGTGACTCTGAAGACATGTCAATAAAAATTCCCCAAATATAAACATAAAGTGAAAAAAAAAAATGAAAGAAAAGAACAGAGCTTCTAGAGCTTTGAGAGAAGCACTGTGGGACAATATCAAGTGGACTAGCATATAAGTAACTGGAACCCCAAAGGGAGAAGAAAGAACAGAAGAAATATTTGAAGAAATAATGGCTGAAAATTTTCCAAAAAATTAATAACAGACCGAAAAGAAAAACACACCAAAACGTGTCATCTTCAAAGTGATAAAAATTAAGACAAAGAGGAAGATAAAGAAAACAACCATATTACACACAGAGGTAAAATGGCAAGAATTAGAGACTTCTTTACAGAAAGCATGCAATCTACAAAACAACAGTGTCATTTTTAGAGTGATAAAAAAAGAGAGTAAGCAAATAAAGCTCTGTCAACTGTGAATTCTATACCCAGTGAAAATATCTAATAAAAAGGAAGACAAAATTTTAAAATTCTTAGATAAAAACTGTGAGAATTTACTTCAGTAGGCTAACTCTGTAAGAAATATTGAAGAAAATTCTTTAAACACAAGAAAGTTCTGGTAGACAGAAATAAGTAAAACTCTGAAAGAGGACTAAATGTGAAATAAAATTAATTTTTCCTAGTTTCAATTGCTTTAAAATGTAACTAGGACTTTGAGTCCAGACAAGACGATGCAGACCTGTTTCTCGCTACTCCTCTCTTCTGAGCACAACTATAAACCCTGGAAACAACACAAGAGGCAACTAATGAGGAACGTGAAAGTTGATGAGAAGACGACAAATTTGTTAGAGACCTTGGGACTGGAGCAACAACACAGCAACAGGATGTTTTACATACCTCTGTCCAGCAAAGGCAGACAATCAGACCCAGCATAGTTGATCCCCAGTTTAACAACAAAAGGCAGCACAGATAGGCTCATTCCTCTCTTGGGCCAAACACATATCTTAGTGACAACATGAGTTGCATCTGACAGCCACCCGCAAGAGGGATCTATCAGTAGACCTGCCAACAAGTGGCCAGAGAAAGTATTCTCCTTTCCCTCTGTGCCTGAGATTCCCCCAAGAGAGATACTGATGTAGGAGAGCAGAACCTATAAGAACTCATCCACAACAAGCTGCCAGGTATTGGGATACCATGGGACTTTTTGTCCCAGGGGCCTGAAACTCTCACCTGCCCAGAGACATTGGTGCATCTAGGGGTCATGGGCAAAAGAACACCAGCACAAAAACTGTCCAGCCAGGGAAGCTTCTTTATCCCCTCAGGCCTGAAATTCTCCTCCCTGAATGTAGGATACTCAGAGTCCAGCTGGGGAGCCTCGTTCTTTGCCTCAGGCAGTAATATCAGGAGAGGTAGGTGCCCCCAGCCAGGACCAGATAAACCAAACACACAAAAGAATACCAGAAAGGTTCAGAAAATTAAATCGCCATTGCAACCATTGCCCACAAATATAGGCCCAACCTACCATCTAAAGCTAATCAGAGTGAGTGTTTGCTAAAATAAAAGATTTAAATAGGACCTACAGTCTCCTAACATAATAGCCAAAATGTCTAGGATGCATTAAAAAATCATCCATCATACTAAGAACCAAGAAAATAACAACTTGAATGAGAAAAGGTAATCAGTTAACACCAACAGTGAGAGGAAGTGGATGTTAGGATTATCTGAACGGGATTTATAGCAGTCATCATAAAAATGTTTCAACAAGCAATTAAAATTCTCTTGAAATAAATGAAAATTTCAGAAAATAAGTTATAAAAGAATCAAATAGAAACATTGATAAATTGGACTTCACTGCAGTTGGTTAAATGGTGTCCCCCCAAAAGATATGTTTGCCTCCCTGAACCTGTGATTGTGACCTTATTTGGAAAAAAAATTATCTTCGCAGGTGTAATTAGGTTGAGGATATTGAAACAAGGTCATCCTTGATTATACAGGTGAATCTTAAATCCAATGACAAGTGTCCTTAAAAGATACACAAAGAGGAGAGAGACAGGGAGAAAGAGAAAAGGGCCATGTGAAGACAAAGGCCAAGACTGAAGTTGTGAACGAGTAAAGGAAAGCCTGGAGCCACCAGAAACGCCAAGAGGCAAGGATGTATTCTCCCCTACAGCCTTCAGAGGGTGCATACCTCTGCCAACACCTTGAATTTGGACTTTGGGCCTGCAAAACTTCAGAGAATAAATTTCTATTGTTTTAAGACATGAAGTTTGTGGTTTTTCTGTGATGGCAGTCCTAGGAAATGAATACATTTGTCAAAACAAACCAAAATAAAATTTTGCTCTACAAAAGACCTGTTTGGGAGGATATAAAGACAAGCTACAGATGAGAGAGAATATTTTTACACCACGTATCTGACAAAGAATTAGTATCTAGAGTATATAAATGTGATGGTTAATTTTATGTGTCTGGGCTAAAAGATACCCTGATAGGTGGTAAAAGCATTCTGGGTGTGTCTGTGAGGATGTTTCCAGAAGAGATTAGCATTTATATCTGTAGACTGAGTAAAGAAGATCACTTTCACCAGGGCAGGTGGATATCATCCAATATATTGAGGTCTGAATAGAAGAAAAAAGCAGAGGGAGGACAAATTTGCTCTCTTTCTTGAGCTGAGACGTCCATCTTCTCCTGCCCTCAGACATCAATGCTCCTGGTTCTGGGGTGACTTACACCATTGGCTCCTCTGGTTCTCAGGCCCTCAGGTTTGGACTGGAACTACACCACCAGCTTCCCTGAGCCTCCAGTTTGTAGACAGCAGATCATAGGATTTCTCAGCCTCCATAATTGTGTGAGCCAATCCTTCATAATAAGTCTCTTTCTATAGATCTCTATATATCCTATTCTATTTCTCTGGAGAAAGACTAATATAATAAAGATCTCTCAAAACCTAACAGTAAAAAAAAAAAAAGCAAGCAGTGCAATACGAAAATGGGCTAAAGATATAAACAGATATTGAAGTGAAGAGGACATATAGATGGTAAATAAGCACATGAAAAGACGTTCAATATCATTAGCTATCAAAGAAATGTGTATTAAAACCACAATGAAATATTACTACACATCCATCAGAGTGGCTAAAATAAAAAATAGTGACAACACTAAATGCTTGTAAGGATGTAAAAAAATTTGATCACCCATACGTTGCTGATGGGAATGTAAAATGGTACAGCCACTCTGGAAAACATTTTGGCAGCTTCTCATAAAATTAAACTTGCAATTACCATATAAACAAGCAGTTGCATTTGTGGGCATTTATCCCAGAAAATTGAAAACTTATGTTCCCACAAAAACCTCTACACAAATGTTCATAGCAGCTTTATTGTAATCATCTCAAACTGGAAAACAGTCCAGATGTCCTTCAACAGGTGAAACTGGCAAAACATACAATGACAAAACAAAACATACTTAGCAATAAAAAAAGAGTGAAATATTGATACAAAGAAAACAGGTGAATCTCTAGAGAATTATGCTAAATGAGAAAAGCTAATCCCAAAATGTTACACATTGTGTGGTTTCGTTTGTGAAACGTTTTTGAGATGAGAAACTTTTAGAAATGGAGAAGAGATTAGTGGTTGCCAGGGTTTAGGGGAGGGGAGCAGAAGAAAGGAAGGTGGGTGTGGTTATAAAACAGCAACAGGGATTCTTGTGGTGATGAGACTGTTCAGTATTTTGACTGTGATGGTGGATACACAAACCTACACATGTTATAAAACTGTTTAGAACTAAATGCTCTCTCACACACACAGCTTAGTATAAGCAAAGCTGGTGAAAGCTGAATAAGATCGATGGGCTGTATCAATTCCAGTAAACTGGTTGTGATATTCTACTATAGTTTTGGAAAATTTTACCATTGGATGAAACTGGGTAGAGTTTGCACAGGATTTTTCTGTATTATTTTAAAAGTTGTATGAATCCACACTTGTCCCCATAAAAATTTCATTAAAAAAAGTAAAAGATTTAAGATAATTCAAAAAATGGCTTTAAAAAGATAATTGATATCATTAGAAATCAAAGAAATGCAAATTAAAACTCTGATGGCATATCACTATATACATCCTTTAATGACAAATTAAGAAGTCTGACAGTACCAACTATTTTTGAGAATATGGAACAACACATATGTTGTTGGCAGAGGTGTAAAAAGATACCACAACTTTCAAAAATTATTTGGCATTTTCTTATCAAGTAAACCAGTAATTCTCAACCGGGAGCTGATTTTGCCTCCCAAGGGACATCTGGCAATATCTAGAGTTATTTTCATTGCCACAGTTGACAGTGAGAGCTACTGGCATCTAGTTGAGTTGAGGCCAGGATACTGCTGAACATCTTACAATCTATATATAGGACAGCCTCACACAATGTAGAATCATCTGGTCCAAGATGGCGATAGTGCTGAGGCTGAAAAACCCTGACTTATGTATAAACCTATCATATGACCCAGCAGTCCCACCCCTAGGTATTACTCAAGAGAAATGAAAACATATGTCAATACAAGACGTATGTACAAATTTTCCTACCAGCTTTATTCAAAATAAAAAAAATAAAAAAAACCATGTATCCATCATCAAATTCATGAAAAATTACAGTACATTCATAGAGAAATCCTACCCAGTCATAAAATGGAATAAACCACTGATACATAAAAACATAGAGGAATCTCAAAAATCTTATGCTGAAAGAACTCAGACACAAAAGAATAGCTACTTTAGTCATTTAATTTTTATGAAATTGTAGGACAGGCAGAATGAGTCTATAGTGATGGAAAGCAAATCAAGTAAATGCTTTAGGTCAGAGGTGAGGCAGTTGACTGCAGAGTTGTAGGAAGTAACTTTTTGGAGATGATGCGAATGACCTATATATTGTTTGTGGTGCTAGTTACTAGGGTGTATATCATTCTCAAACTGCATGTAACTGTGCTATTAAAATTAGTGCATTTTATTTTATGTAACTTATCCATAAATGCAGTTGTTTAAAACAGTGAGGTATATTGGTTCGTGATATACAAATAAAACCAACGGGATCAAATAGAATTCTAAAAGGGGGCTTTCTGTCTACCCTGTCTCTATCGCAACTCCCTTTATATCACACCTTTTCCTGATTTATTTTTGCAGTGTCGGGGGAAGAGGGAGAATCTCCCTCTGCCCTTTCCCTTAAGGTTCTTATGGCTGGCCAAATAATCAACAAGACAGGTTAGCAGGAGAAAATAATACTAAGTTTAATAACATGTATACATGGGAGAAAGCAGGGACACTGCGTTTCTCAACACAATAGCAGAAATTCTCGTCTTAAATACCATGTTCAGCCAATGACAAAGGAGGATTTTGGGGGTGGGGGAAGTCAGTTACAGGAGATTACCACTAAAGCACAGTAAACAAGAGTAAGGTTTATTATGCAGCCTCAAGGCCTCACCTTCCACATTGATAAGTCACTAGAAATGAGCTCATCCCCCCTCTTCCCAATACAGAGAGGGAGATACCTTTACACATGGAGACTTCCCTTATAAATGTAAATGATTGTCTGGCAACTCCCCGCAGGGTCATCCAGAGAATGTGGCCAGAGAGACAGAACTTCTGATAAGAGGGGCTTGTTGGTGCCTTTCCTATTGTAACATTTACCCTACGTTATCTTTACAGCCATCATGATAGATCTGTTCCAGGAAGGAGCCACCATGTCAAATTCTTTAGGCAGTTAGTGGGGGAGGTCAAATGTCCCTAGAGAAAACAACCAAGGTAAAGAGATAGATTTCAGGGTGGCCAAATCTTGAACTCCCACAGTCCTGCCTTTGAAACTACAAGTTTCACAGTCCTTTTGAAACTTAAAGAAGTTTCATAGTCCAGAAGCTGAGTTGGTAGGCTGTTTCATCTCACTGAACACATTTTTTTTGTCCTGATAATAGATCAGTTCAATTAAGTTCATTTTGGAAGGTGGTGATGCAGGTGGGCTCTCAAGGTTACCCCTATATTATGGAAGCAAGCAATCAAGTATTTAATAGAAGCATTTCTATGTAAACAAAAGAAAAACAAGGTTAATGGTTAGAGCAAGTTGTAAAGCAGTTTTTGAGTTCAGAGGACAGCCAGTGAAGAAGAATTTTAGATGTCAGCGTCAAAGCATCTTTTGCAGTTTAAAATGTCTCTGATGGTGTCGTCAGGTCATCTCTTAAGTTTTTATCAAGTCCATCAGCTTCAGTTTGTAAGGCTTCAGGAAAAAGGGCAGGTTCAGTTTTCAGTGATTTCAAATGAAAATGATAGAAAAAATCAAAAACGTTAGTTTGGACATCTGTAGCCAGATATTTCAGGAGACTAGAAGAAATCAGGATCCAGTCTAGTCAACAGATATAAAACAAAAACCTTAAAAGACAATTAACAAAACTAGGATCTAATATCCGCAAATTTATACCAAAATAGTTTTTACTGAAATATAATTTTTCTCTCTAAAATCACCCTCATTTTCATTAAGATAGCCAAATTAAAACTAACTAGTTTGCAAAATAAGTCTAGTTCCAATAGAGTTGGCCCAATTATTTACATAAGTATAGCAAGAATAGCAATTGATCACATAGGCTCTTTTAAATCTGCTTTGCTGGAACTTTTTATAAGGAATCTCAGATTTAACTTGAAAGACCTCTCGAGGCCAGGAAAGCCAAGCCAAGGATTTTGTCATCAGACTTCGCCTGTAATACCTACAGATTTGGGTGAATTCCTCTCTTCCGAGGTTCCCCCAAAATATTTCGAGGTTCTTTGTACCTGCCAGATAAGTGACATTCTTTACTTATCCTGGTAAGTGCTGCTTGGAACATGAGGTACCAGGCCAATATTTTCACGTGGCTTTATTCCATCAAGTCCAATCTTCATTCCTCAAAAGCTGTACGGTTATATCGCAAATATGATGTTCCAGTCACAACCTTGGTAATATAACCAGTGTTTCCAATTGTGTCCTCATCAGTTCATTCAGTCCTGTGTAATCCGTTCTTGATCCCGATCTTTTTGTTAGCAGCTTCATGAAGTTATCAGTCTCTCCATCAGATTTCTGTAATTCTTACCCAGTTCAGTTTTATGATCAGAAAGTTCATCAGAAGCCTGTACTTCAGTGTAAATGTCAGAGTCCTTTCCATGAATTTTTCTGAAGTTGAAACATTTTGCAAAAGCATTAGAGCAAAGAAATAAGTCTGTAAACAACAAGACCTCAAAATGGCAGTTGACAAAGAAATTTGGTTAATTTTGTGACATACAACACTTTAAAATAATAATAACCAGAATTATGACTGATAATCAGGACAGATCAGCATTTCAGTAATGTTATACAATTTTAAAACGCCTATATCAATAACATTAACCCACATAATACCACCTAAGCAGACTTATCATCACTTGTCTGACAATGCTTTCCATGTAATTTAACATACTGAATCAGCCTAATAAGTTTAGTATCTTTCTCCTTATAGGAAGAGATCAAATTTCTTTGAGAAGTTCCAGGGCCCTTTGAAAATTCCCAAAGAAAAAAAGTAAAAAAAAAAAGACTTTATTTAAGATATGAATTTTGGGGAGCTTGTCAAAAATATAAAGTCAAAGCAAACAGAGCATTAACAGTCCAAAAAGCCTTAATAGAGAGACCTCAGTCTTTTGAACACAGGAAATTATTTTAACAAAACATAGATTTTCTGTCTTTTAGGTAGATTACTCAAAGGTAAAGAAAAATCTTTTATAACCTCTTTATCAAGTTTAAGAAAATTATCCTTTTACGAGAAATTTCAATTTTGCACCAGCTTACTTCTGCTATTAAAACTCATTTACTTAATTAAATTTATTTCACTCTTAGCCAACTTGACCATACAAAAACTCCTTTTACAGAATTCCTCTTCCACAAACCTTCTATAACTTTCTTTTTACATTCAGAATTTGTCCCATGTCTTTCTTTTCCCTTCTAGTACTTGAGGACAAATTTATCTTTCTTAATCAACCAAACAAAATATTTCCATTCTTTGTTCCTTTTTTATACATCTTACTTTTCTTGTACACAGACATATTTTTCTTAATTTTTAGTAGCTTCAATCACATATATTAATTAGAAATTTTAACCCTTATAGACTTTGACTTCTAAGTAAAAACTAAGTAAGCAGTTATAAATTTTTTTTTTTTTTACATTAGCATTTTGTAGATTGGAAAATTTATGAACACTTCATAACTTCTAGAAATATGTTACTTTATAGTACAATCTTTTAATAAAACACATGTTTACCAATAGACCCAAAACACCTTTTAGTTTTCCTGTAATGAAAAGCCAAAAGTAGACAAACGTAAGTTTAGCAATCAATGTCTAATATCTTATCTTATTTGGAAATGATCTACTCAACTGAATTTTTATCATAAAATTTAGCAAAACTCTAAAGTTTTAAGTCACCAAAAAGAGTTTGGAAGCTGTAACCACCATAACACATAATTATTGTTTAAAGTTCATCCAACATTCATCTTTTTCACAACTATTTAGTTACTTATTCCCAATAATTATTTAGATTGCCTACAAGACTTCATAAGACATTAGATAAAATTAGCCATCATTTAAATTACTATTTTTGTTAACCAGTTCTGTAATAGAAATAACATCAGTTTTTTTTCTACAAAATTTCATGTAAATTTCATCACCTCTTATACCTTTAGACATAGTTATCATTAAGATTTTTACCAGTAGGTCTTGGTCTTCTAATTTTGGACAAGGGAAGCATTCCCAGTCAGACATTTTAAAACATACTCAGGCAAAGTTGATGTAACCTCTTTATATAAAATTAGTTCAAACATTCCAACCTTTATAATCTTATCAACACACACACTTTTACATGTTCTCAATTCAATTGTAACCTGAGTCAAGGTCTTAGGGCTAGTCAATTTTTTCCCTTCCTTTTTCTGGCCTTTTCTTAGGTACCAAATAAATAATTATGTGAGAGCTCTCAAAACATTTTTTTTCCCCCAATTTAGAAGTTTTTTCAATTCAAAGGATCCGTCGTCTGGCCATTGACGAGTAGGATCTTCATTTGTATATTTATTCCAATAGTGACTCGAACCAATAAGTCTTTTTAAGGAAAGACCCAGAGGTAACTTTCCACGCTTAGAATAAATCTACCATGGACTCAAGAGGCATTCCTGGTGAGGGCACAGATGATGTAGCCCCCATGATCCACAGAATTCACTCCCAAAGATATTTAGAAAAAGTAAAGACCTTCGTTGCACAGGGGTAAGGATGGTGTAGTGAAAACGGTGTCTCCGGTCTCCCACAATAGTGTGGGACGCCTCCAGTCACAGACCCGCTAATCTGTGACACCGGGCAGGCGATACTGGAATGGGATTTTTCCAGCACTAACAAGCAACGAAGGTTAAGACGACAAAAGCCCTTATGGACTGGGCCCTTTATGACAAACTCCCCTGAGAGCTTGGCACAGCCGGAGACCAAGGAGAATATTCTCACTGGTCACAAAGCCAAGTTTTCTCAGGACACAGAACAAGACAGAAGGAAAAACCTCATCCGGTTTTTTTTTTTTTTTTTATTATGTGCACAATGACAGCTTTAGCTGCGCCTTAGGTCTCTTGGAGCCAGAATAATACCTAGAGGGGGAGATGCTGCGGGGTTGGGGACTGTGTGCTTTACAGAGTACCTCGTCGTTGCACGGACATTTTCTTGCAGTTGGCGGGGGACCTGTGTCATCTACCCCGTTCCGTGACCCAACTTATCCTGTCACGGGAGTCTTCTGAAAGTGGCGAGCACCCTAATGGCTCTTAACTGCTCGACCCGTGCCCACCAAATTTGCGGCCTTTTTGGCTTCCAAGATGCCCTTGGCAATGACCTTTACTTCATGTGCATAATAACCCACAGCAAAGTTTGTAGACGCCGGTCTGGTGAGACCCGCAAACTCACCAGTCTGTGGGGCCGGCCCGGACAGCAGGCTTATAGGGCCTATGCCTGCGTCCTACCCTATGGTATTTCCTTCTTATGACAAAAGACACAGACAAAAGAGAAAAACAGAGACTACTCTGGGAGCAAAAGGGATCAAGATCAAAACCAAGAGTACTCTACCAAATTTAAACCAAGAGTCACTAAAAGCACAAGAAACTGGTTTCCCAAATATTTTCTCCTGCCAATCTAAATTTAGAAAGAGAAAAAATTCTCACCATTTCCTTCCACCGGACTCCGCAGATAGAGATTCTGGGAGGCTGACATGGTAAGAAGTCTTAACTTTTGCCGGCTTTCGTCAGGCGTTCCCGTATCTCACCATCTGCAGTAGTCCAGGGAGAAGGCAGGTCTTCCAGCCAGAGAAGGCAACTTGCCAGCCAGTGTGGCTCCTGGCTGGCTCGCCAAAACTGTCGGGGGAAGAGGGAGAATCTCCCTGTGCCCTTTCCTTTAAGGTTCTTATGGCTGACCAAATAATCAACCAGACAGGTTAGCAGGAGAAAATAATACCAAGTTTAATAACATGTATACATGGGAGAAAGCAGGGACACTGTGTTTCTCAACACAATAGCAGAAATTCTCGTCTTAAATACCGTGTTCAGCCAATGACAAAGGAGGATTTTGGGGGTGGGGGGAGTCAGTTACAGGAGATTACCACTAAAGCACAGTAAACAAGAGTAAGGTTTATTATGCAGCCCCAAGGCCTCACCTTCCACATTGATAAGTCACTAGAAATGAGCTCATCCCCCCTCTTCCCAATACAGAGAGGGAGATACCTTTACACATGGAGACTTCCCTTATAAATGTAAATGATTGTCTGACAACTCCCGCAGGGTCGTCCAGAGAATGTGGCCAGAGAGACAGAACTTCTGATAAGAGAGGCTTGTTGGTGCCTTTCCTATTGTAACATTTACCCTACGTTATCTTTACAGCCATCATGATAGATCTGTTCCAGGAAGGAGCCACCATGTCAAATTCTTTAGGCAGTTAGTGGGGGAGGTCAAATGTCCCTAGAGAAAACAACCAAGGTAAAGAGATAGATTTCAGGGTGGCCAAATCTTGATCTCCCACAGTAGCATTTATTTATCTGATTATTGTTTGTATGCCCACCAGTACATTAGTTTCATGAAGCCAAGACCTTTTTCATATTTACCAGCTGTATCTCCAACACTTAGAAAAGTGTCTGTATTTAGCAGATGCTCAGTGAATATGTTTTGAATTTATGAACCATGAGTAGTGTTTTGACTTCTCCATGAGGTTTTCCTGACTACACCTAGGCTTAGGGACTGTCCTCCAAGTTGATCTCATAGAGCCATGTGATTCATGCTGTTTATAATTTTGCCTGTTTTAAGCTCCATCTCTCTTTATTTTCATTTGGGTGTGTATATATATATATATATATATATATATATATATTGTTTTTTTTGTCTGTTTCCTCCATGTTGTGCTCCTTGAATTGAGAGGTTACATGTTTAGACAACTTAATCCTCAACACCTCACAGCGTCTTCAGCATAGTCAGCACTCAGTAAATTTTAATTCAATGATAAGTGAATGAATTTTACAAGTAAGAGAATAGAGCCTCAGAATTAATTGACTCTCTGAATCCCACATTTTCACAATTGAATAACTATTTTTTTCTTTAAATCATTTACTTTTTATAGTTTACTGCTGTCCTTAAGAAATGGATATACTGGAGGAAATAGCCTTAAATCCCAACTGTCTTTTTAGAGTCAATAATAGGCACTGTGATGCTCAAAGAGTGAGGTTACAAAATTAAGCATTTTCCACAAAGCATCTCATAGTCTTATTGTTCTGTGAAATATTATTTTGGAAATGTAGACCTAAAGGTTAGGAAAAACAGACGTGTATTGGTGCCAGGCACAATTCTAAGGGCTTTATATACATTTTCTTATTAAATTTCCTAAAGATTCCTGAGACAAGTGTTATTTTCTCCATTTTTGAGATAATGAAATTGAAGCCTAGGGAAGTTAAATTGAATATAGTCACAGGGTAAGTAAAAGAGAAACTATGATTTGAAACTAAGTATGTTTCATTTAAGCACCTATGCCTGTTCTATTTTATTCTGTCTTCCATAGATGACATGCCAACAAAATTAATATATTAAATATTCATGTAAAAGAAATGGTTGAATATTTCCACAATTTCTTTAAATGAACCTATGAGATATCCCATAAAATTCTAGTTTTAAAAAATGTGTACTTCAAAAGACATTGACCTATGGAAAGAGCTTCAAGTTCTTTTGGTGTCACAGTCATCAGAACTTTTAGCATAAAGGCATCTTATTCCTTTGTTGAAGATGGTTCCCAAAACATCTGTTCAAATATCTTTATTGACTAACCCATTTAGCGTTAAGCACTTGATGTTACAAATTCTTAGCCTGTATTTTTTTTTTTTTTTTGTGAGGAGATCAGCCCTGAGCTAACATCCGCCAATCCTCCTCTTTTTTTGCTGAGGAAGACGGCCCTGGGCTAACATCTGTGCCTATCTTCCTCCACTTTATATGGGACGCCGCCACAGCATGGCTTACCAAGCAGTGTGTCGGTGCGCGCCCGGGATCCGAACTAGCGAACCCCGGGCCGCCGCAGTGGAGCGCGCGCACTTAACCGCTTGCGCCACCGGGCCGGCCCCTCTTAGCCTGTATTTTTCACCACACATTCTGAGTGGATTAATGCCTGATTTCCTTAATGGAGCAATAACTTCCTTAGTGATAGGGTCCATCACTTCCTGCCAAGGAAATGTTGGCCCACAAATGCTGATTTCATTAGCAAATGAACTTGGAGAGATTCAAGACATAATCGGTTTGAACAGATTATAATAAAAAATATTACAATTTTTTCCTTGTATGTATCCAAACCTGTTTATGAAATAGTAGTGATTTCAGCAATTCGCAAAACAAAGATGTCCATTGTGCATTTGATGAAGTGATGACTTCCGTCAGGGAAGTCCTAAGAAACAAATCCCCAAGTATAATATTCCTCCTTACTGTTTATATTCTGCCTCCATCACCCTGATAACAAGTAGCATGAGTTATCTACAAGATATCTCCAGTTTTTCACATCTGAAAGTTTGGGTGAGGTTGAGCTTTTAAGAACTTACCGGGGTCAATTTGTAAGCAAATGATTCTTTCAAGTGCTGATTTTGCAAGCAAAATATAAACATCATTTACTTCTATGGTGTTTTGAAGTCATGCCATTAAAAATTCATCTAGATTGACATAAAGAAATGGAAAGATATCCCATGCACGTGGATTGGAAGAATAAACATAGTTAAAATGTCTATATTACCGAAAGCAATCTACAGATTCAATGCAATCCCAATCAGAATCCCAATGACATTCTTCACAGAAATAGAAAAAAGAATACTAAAATTTATATGGGGCAACAAAAGACCCCGAATAGCTAAAGAAATCCTAAAGAAAAAGAACAAAGCAGGAGGCATCACAATTCCTGACTTCAAAACATACTACAAAGCAATAGTAATCAAAACAGCATGGTACTGGTACAAAAACAGACACACAGATCAATGGAACAGAATTGAAAGCCCAGAAATAAAACCACACATATACGGACAGCTAATTTTCGACAAAGGTGCTAAGAACATGCAATGGAGAAAGGAAAGTCTCTTCAATAAATGGTGTTGGGAAAACTGGACAGCCACATGCAAAAGAATGAAAGTGGACCATGTGCTATCGCCATTCACAAAAATTAACTCAAAATGGATCAAAGACCTGAAGGTGAGACCTGAAACTATAAAACTCATAGAAGAAAATATAGGCAACACACTATTTGACATTGGTTTTAAAGGAATCTTTTCGGATGACATGCCTACCCAGACTAGGGAAACTAAAGAAAAAATAAACAAGTGGGACTTTATCAGATTAAAGAGCTTTTATAAGACAAATGAAACCAGAATCAAGATGAACAACCAACCAACCAGCTGGGAGAGAATATGTGCAAAACATACATCTGACAAGGGGTTGATCTCCATAATATATAAAGAACTCACACAATTGAACAACAAAAAAACAAACAATCCGATCAAAAAATGGGCAGAGGAAATGAACAGACACTTCTCCAAGGAAGATATACAGATGGCCAATAGGCACATGAAAAGATGCTCAACATCACTAATCATCAGGGAAATGCAAATCAAAACAACACTAAGATACCACCTCACGCCCGTTAGAATGGCTATAATAACCAAGACAAAAAACAACAAATGTTGGAGAGGATGTGGAGAAACAGGAACCCTCATACACAGCTGGTGGGAATGCAAATTGGTGCAGCCTCTATGGAAAACGGTATGGAGATTCCTCAAAGAATTAAAAATAGAGATGCCCTATGATCCAGCCATCCCACTACTGGGAATCTATCCAACGCACCTGAAATCAACCATCCAAAGAGGCTTATGCACCCCTATGTTCACTGCAGCATTATTCACCATAGCCAAGAAGTGGAAGCAACCTAAGTGTCCCTCGACTGATGATTGGATTAAAAAAATGTGGTATATATATACAATGGAATACTACTCAGCCATAAAAAAAGACAAAATCGTCCCATTTGCAACAACATGGATGGGCCTGGAGCGTATTATGTTAAGTGAAATAAGCCAGAAAGAGAAAGACAAACACTGTATGATCTCACTCATATGTGGAATATAAACCAACACATGGACAGAGAAAACTGGACTGTGGTTACCCGGGCAGTGGGGGTGGGGGGTGGGCACAAGGGGTGAAGGGAGTCATATATATGGTGATGGACAAACAAAAATGTACAACCCAAAATTTCACAATGTTAGAAACCATTAAAACATCAATAAAAAAAAAATTCATCTAGATGTCTAAGATGAAAAAACAAGAACAGGGAAAGCAATGAATTGCAATAAAAAAGTTGGCAGAGTAATAAATAGGCATGACAGGTCAGACTTCAATTTACATGAATAGCTTTGCCAAAGATTGGTTTAAAGGGGTGGATGCTTGTCCCTGCCCTGCTTGTGGTGATGCATCTCCCTTTGAGTTCTGACCTCTTGTAGCAGAGACAAAGAAATTATGTTTTTTTTTTCAAGGACGAATAATCAAGATTTATCCTCTACATTTTCAAAGTAGATGAAGACATACTATACATCTTCCATTGTTTTATAGAAACTACATCTCAAAATAGGTGTAGGAATGCTTCCAAAAACTTGACATATCTTGAATGAAGTTACTCTTTATCAGAATCAATGCATTCCATATTCAGAAATATTAGACTAATAAAAAAAGCAATTCCAATTCACATTCTAGATTTATTAAAAGAAAACCTGTTCTTTCCTATCCTAGTTAGTTACAATTACATACTCCAGATCTTTTCTGAGAGGTGAAACCAGTAAACAGCCATTGATGATTAAGCAGCTAGTAACTATGGGGGATTGGAATTTGCCAACTCAAAATATGTCTTTGCCTGTATGACATTTTGATCCCCACCCCCGCTAACTGACCAAAGGAGTTTGGGATGGGAGGCCTGCCCCCAGAAAAGGCCATTACCGTAGACATCTCTGGGTACCTGGGTGGGTCGTGCTAGGCCTGTTCTTAGTTCTGGCTCCCCTTTAGAGGATACATTTACATTTGTAAAGAAAATCTCCATTTTTAAAGAATCTTCTTCCCTGTACCAGGAAGAAGGTGAGGGATGGCCTTACCTAGAAACTTATCAGACTGGAAGGTGAGGACTTAAATCTGCATGATAAACTTACTCATTGTTAACTGTGCTGTTTGGGCTATATGTTATCTGTCTCCCACTAGGTTCCTATAGATGACATTTCCCTGGAGCCTGGGTTACCATGGTAATGGGTGTTTGAGCTATTTTTTTTTCCAGGAACTAAACCTCTTGTCCACTATCAGGCCGGATTGAGACCACCAACCCATCAACTGGGTCCTTTTGATGGCAAGAGGTTAGAACCCCATCCTCAGGGCATGCTAATGCTGCCATTCTGTGAACATGTGTCTTACAAAGAGACGTGAAACCTGACTATGCTTGTGCAGATCATCAGTTACCTCATCTCTCCTCACCTCCAATCATTTCAGACCACCTTGCCCCCTTCTCCATAAATACCCCTGAGTCCCTATTTTCGGGGAGGTGGATTTGAGACTTGTTTTCCCATTTTCCTCACTTGGCTGCCTTGTGGTTAAACCCTCTCTCTCTGCAATCTCCTTGTCTCGGTGATTGGCTTTCTGGGCAGCGGGCAAAAAAGGACCTGGTGCGTAAAGATACATACACCCCTGTGTTCATTGCAGCGTTAGTCACAATAGCCAAGACTTGGAAGCAACCTAAGTGCCCATCAAGGGACGAATGGATAAAGAAGATGTGGTATATATACACAATGGAATACTACTCAGCCATAAGAAACGATGAAATCCAGCAATTTGTGACAACATGGATGGACACTGAGGGTATTATGCAAAGTGAAATAAGTCAGAGGGAGAAGGTCAAATACCATATGATTTCCCTTATTAAGTAGTAGATAATAACAACAATAAACAAACACATAGAGACAGAGATTGGATTGGTGGTTACCAGAGGGGAAGAGGGGAGGGAGGAGGGTGAAAGGGATAATTCGGTACATGTGTGTGGTGATGGGTTGTAGTTAGTATTTGGCTGGTGAACATGATGTAATCTAGGCAGAAATAGAAGTATAATGATGTACACCTGAAACTTATGCAATGTTATAAACCAATCTTACTGCAATAAACAAAAAATTAAAAAAAAAAAAAAAAAAGGACCTGGTGCTGTAAGATAGGAATCTTGGAGACACCTTCCTCTTCTCTTTTGGCCCAGCACACTTAATTGGGAATAAATTCTCCACATCTGATATATCTCTACATTCTGTTCTGTTTGTTTTGTTTTGTTTTTAATTTCCACTCCCTTTGTGATTACATTAACCTTGTTAGCTCTTTCCTGAAATATTACAGCATCTCCCTACATGAGATACTGCCTTTACTCTATCCTAACTTGGATGCTTATTATTTGGATTATAAATTACAAAATAAAATGTCTCCACAACTTAACATGCTCCACTGCCTTTTCAGGGATATCAGAATAATGTTCAAAACCTTAGCATTGTACACAGTTGTTTCTTAAAATCCAGTCCATTCATATAATCTTACACTTTGCATCCACAGTACAGTCTCACAGAATTATTGCTTTCCCCCTTACCTGGAATATTCTTCCCCACTCTGTGGAGTTCTGCAGAGACAAAACTTACTCAGCTTTTTCACATAGGTCAAAATACTACATACAGGACCGGCCCCGTGGCTTAGTGGTTAAGTGTGCATGCTCCGCTACCGGCGGCCTGGGTTCGGATCCCAGGCGCGCACCAACGCACCACTTCTCCGGCCATGCTGAGGCTGCGTCCCACATACAGCAACTAGAAGGATGTGCAACTATGATGTACAACTATCTACTGGGGCTTTGGGGGAAAAAAGGAGGAGGATTGGCAATAGATGTTAGCTCAGAGCCGGTCTTCCTCAGCAAAAATAGGAGGATTAGCATGGATGTTAGCTCAGGGCTGATCTTCCTCACACACACAAAAAAATACTACATGCATTAATTTGCTTATTCTTTTAGTAATTTGTAATAGGAATTTTCAAAAGAATTATTGCTCTTGTCCAGGAATTGTGAGGAAGTGCTAGTACTGAGGATAAGTGGTCCATTTATCTTAGATTTTAAGTAACATAAAGAGCAACTGATGCCAATCTCTCTCACCAAGGTGTATAGAAATTCAGCAATTCAGGAACCTATCTTTATCTTTAATCCCACATTCAATTAATAAGGAGAGTAGATCTGCCTTTTGCAGGATTACAGTGGGCAGCCTTCATACTCCTTTCAGAGAGATGATGGTACTTGTCTTCCTGGAGGCCAAGGGTAGGAGTCTAAATAGAATCGTGTTTAAAGACTGAAGAGTACCTGGAAGACAGGAGGGCTGTCATTTGATTCCTTAATTGGACTGTGCTGAGTCTGGAGACGTGTTGATTCATACTCCTACTTGTAGAACCGAGAACAGGATATCTGAGGGGAGATAGCTAGTGAGGGATCAGCAGGGCTGAAAGGGGGCCAGCAGGATGTGGCTAGCCATTGGGTGCTTGCTCAGAAGTAAGTACTCGGTCTTCAGGACTCTTTGAATTTCCCCCACCCCACTGCCAAATCCACATCAAGTACAAAAATTACATAGAGGGTGCAGCAGTCCCATCCAAGGGGAGAAGTGCTGCCTCACCTTCAAGTAGGATAGCTCTGTCTGCTTCTTTTGTCCTTGTTCGTATTTTGCCCCAAGAATGGAATAGGTAACCTTGTACTGTGGGGATCAGAGAAGCGTAATTTTGAATTGTGTATAAAATTACAGCTTTCAACACAATCAGAGTGTAGTTTTAGGAACCAAAATTAGACTACTTATTAGATAGAAATGGCTAAAAACATTAAGGATACCAAGAAGGTGATAACTAAGTTGATTGAAGTGGGTCTGGGTGGGATGCAATTGGGGATTTTTTTTTTTTTTTTTTGGAAAAGTAAAACCATTTCCTGTTTATAACCCAGTCAGTTAATTATCTGTAAACTGGTTACATATCAGTTCACCCAACAAATATTTACTGAGCTGTTACCATGTACCTGAAACTCATAGAGCCCTAGGAACAAAGCGTGGGACCAGACAGAGAAGATCAGTCTTCTGAGCTTGCAGGCTGATAGACATTACCTCATCTGTAAAGGCTTCTCTTACTCTCACCAGAGGACAGAATTAATTCTTCCATTTTCTAATATTTCAAAACCCATTTATATACAACTAGGTAAATGATATTTCTTATAAGTTTCAATCAGTTGTAGTTCCTCATTATTTTAAAGATGCTCTCAATCCACCGTGGGACAAATTTGTATCATGTCTAATTCTAAGACTGCAAGTCGGACTGAAACTGGGCTAAGAGTTAATTCTAGCATCCCCAAACTGTGTGACCTTGGACAATTAATTAAATGATTTGAATCCCTGCCTCCTAAATGAAAAATAATAATAGCCTCCAAGGTTGTGGTGAGATATATATATATATATATATATATATATATATATATATATATATATATAAAATAACATATAATAAATATATATTAAATATATATCATATAGAACACCTGATGTACAGTAGCTGTTGACGATGACTAATCCCTTTCCATATGTCTTTCATTTGTTTATATCCTGTGCCCAAATCACTCAATATTTTAAAAATGAAATTTGTCATATGCTAGTATCATACTGTTTTCTTCAAATGGTGTTCCTATATCTCACTTTTATTAATTTCCTCTTTGTGATGGTCCCCTTTGTTCCCTTCAGCATTTTTCTCAAGGCTTATCTTATTCTGGGTTTAAACTTTCTAGTCTGAACTCTTAGGTATTCATACAACTCTTATGTTTTTCTCCTCCAATATGGGATTCTCAATTTGTCTTATACACTTCTCATTTTACTATCCAAGCATAGCAGAGGCATTGTTAGGTGATCGGGCTGGGTTTGTATTTATTCCCTCTTTTGTGCTATGTATCAATTATTTACATTTCTTTAGTCTTACTCACAATTGCAGCACTTACCATCCCCTTGGAGCCACATTCCTCTTTGAAGTTTGCTTAAGGTCTATGTGTATCTTTTTATATGTTGGAAGTCTGTTGTTCTGAAGCCTAGGTGTTTGTCTGAATTATATCCAGTTAATAAAATATAATATGAACTGTGATAGGACAAGATTACTTTTTGCAAAGTTTGAACATTGCTAAATTGTTCTTTCTAGTCACTAAGAATTAAGCCCCTGTCTTTAATACTTCTAAGGGATTGTCACTCATGCCGGGGCAAGGAATTCTTTACTAGATTTTCTGATTTTAGTCAAAGGAGACTTCTGGTTCAAGGGATGATTCAGACCTCCCATCTTTCCCCTGTACTCTTACTGAGTACCTATCTTCTGTCACGCTTTGTGTATTGGTTAGGGTTCTCCAGAGAAACAGGATTTATGTCTATATCTATCTATCTATCTATCTATCTATCTATCTATCTATCTATCTATCTAATCTGTCTCTGTCTCTATCTATATCTATCTATCTATCTAATGTATCTATCTATCTATCTATCTATATCTATCTAATGTATGTATGTATGTATGTATGTATGTATCTATCTATCTATCTAATCTATTGAGAGATTTGTTATAGGAATTGGTTCAGGTGGTTATGGAGGCCAGGAAGTCCCATGATCTGCTCTCTGCAAGCTGGAAAACCAGGAAAACCAGTGGTATAATTCAGTCTGAATGAGAAGGCCTGAGAATCAGGGGACAGATGGTCTAAGTCCCTGTTTGAGTCTGAAAGCCCGAGATCCAGGAGCACTGAGATCCAAGGGCAGAAGATGAATATCTCAGCTGAAACAGAGAGAGCAAATTTGCCCTTCCTCCAACTTTTTCTTCTAGTCAGGCCCTCAACAGCCTGAATGATGCCCACCCTCATTGGGGAGAGCAATCTTCTTTATTTGTCTACTGATTCAAATGCTAATCTCTTCCTAAAACACCCTCACAGACACACCTAGGATTGTTTTACCAGCCATCTGGGCATGCCTTAGTCCAATCAAGTTGACACATAAAATTAACCATCTTTTGCAGTCTGTGAGAACGAATATGACAGAGAGATTAAATCTGTCAAAACGTTGGAGTCAGATAGACCTGGTTCTATTTCTAGGGTTTGTCATTTGTTAACTGTGTAACCTGAAAAATGTTATTTATCCTCAGCTTACTGATTTGTGAAAAGAAATAATTACAGTGCCTATAAAAAAGACTGGAGGAAATCCATGCACATTGCCTGGCAATGTTGTTGTAATTATTAGGTATTTTATGTACATTATCGTATTTACTCCTACCAATAGCTAGATAAATTAGATGACATTATCTTTCTCATTTTATATAATAAAAAACTAGTTGTTAAAGAGTTTAGGTAACTTGTAAATATTTAGTGTGAGTTAGTAGCAGATTCAGAATTACATTGTAGTTCTAGTGCAGTTTAATTTCTAGGTCCATGTAATGCTCACTCTAAATTCATAAAGGAGGCCTACAGGAAAATGTCTTTGTTTCTCTAAAATGAGTTAATATTAAGTATGAAAATTCATGCACCAATAATAGACTAATGGGAAAGAATCCTTCTGGTGTTTCTTACACTATTAATATAAGTGTATGCCTGGTAGAATCTGGTATGGTAGGCATTTCCCAGAAGTATTCTTATTGTCCATGACTCACCTTTTCTATGTATCATTCCCTAAAGTTCTGCTCTCTGAGGCTAATCAATCTGATAATCATATCCATCAGTATTATTCATAAATTAATTCTGTACACATATAAGCTCTTACTTGTACACAATGCTGGTGTTAAAAACATGAGCTACTGGTAAGATCAGATTTTATTGTGTCACAGAGTGTGTTTGGGAAGGCCCTTTGGCCCCTTGTAAATCATATTATATATGCATCAACATTTTGTACTTAACGTAAGAGTAATTTAAAGCAGAGGATTTGGTATTATTAATGAAGAAACATATTACTAGTGTTGACTCTTAGTAGGTAACCTACCACAGCTTAAAACATGGTTGTAAACAATTTAAATTAAAAATTTAAGTTATGAAATTTTGTGATATAACAGAGGGAGGACTTGGATAGGAGTCCAGAGAACTTGGTTTTGTCTGGGTCTCTGGTCTGTTATCAACTCTATTGGAATTTGGGCAAATCACTTTTCTTTGCCAGTGAGTTTACTATCAAGTGGGGAGCCCAGGTGATCTTAGCCTCTTTCAGTAAAAGATATTCCACTATTTGGCCTGAACAATATCCTCTAATCTTTCCCCATTTTATTGTAATTTCTAATTTTATTCCATTCCTGCCTTAAAGATTCCCATTAGTAGCAATAAAAAAAAAAAAAAAAAGTAACCATTTCCACATTGTCTCCCTTCAGGTACTTGGAGGGTCACCTCCTCAAACTCAAGGGACAGAGTATGTAAAATTTTATTAACAGATTTAAAACCCAACTAATTGTGTTTAAGAAATATTTTAGCACGTTATAAATTATCAGAAATTACATAGTTTTTTATATATACATATATATTAGAAAAACAAATAACAAGACTTAATCTTGTTCTTTAAAAAAAAAAGTCCTTACAATAGTATTAAGCAGCTGAATAGTTGAGTTTCTTTACATATATTCTTCTTTCTAAAGAATAGCTTCCAAATTTGCTAAAATGTGATTTTCTTATATTAAAGACCATCACAGACAGTGCTGTTATCATTTTCTCTGACTGAGTCTATCATTCTGAAAAATATCCATATATTAACAGTAATTACAAATCAGATCCTTCAGTTTCATTTTTCCTACAGCACAGCTGGGGGTATTAGAGAATTTTTAAATAAAAACTTTTTTTTTACGTTCTTCTTACTAGTTTAAGATATTCAAAATAATTTCTTTAAGAGCTGTGGTAAAAACTGCATTCTGTTCATTTCAGCCTTTTAGATGAGATTAAGTTTGCCAGCTAGCAGATTAAACTATCCATGGGGTTACTGTAGTCCAAAGATGCTGCTTATTAGATGAGATGTTCTCAGGCCAGATTTTGAGAAAATATAAACAATATCTGTCATGATGTTATTTTTTCCTTCTTAACATTTCTCAAAGTCACCTTTTCCTTTTATATAATAAAGTAAAATCAAGAAGTCGTATATGTTACTTCTAGGAAAGACCCTAAAAGTTATGTATTTCAATGTTTTTTATTTTATATGTAGGGAAAATGCAGATCTCCAGTAGTAAGTAACCACTCTCAAGATCACAGAGTGAATTTGCTTTTTGGTCATGACTCCGAGTCCAGTGAAGATACTCAAATGTCTATCTTGGAAATCTGATCCTCATCTTCAAAAGCTTTCACATTCATTAGTGTTAACTGACCTACAATCACAAAGTGTACTCAAACAATTTAGAATACTTTCAAGAAAGGTAATACAAGATAATTTCCTATGAACACCTAGTTCTCTGGTGAATTAAACCAGAGAACCCTTCTTTCATCCTATTCTGACCAGTTGAAACTTTCTCTCACCTAGAATATATGTTTGATTTCTATCTTCTGTTGAAAGAAATGCCTTTATGCTCACAAAGTTAAAATTCTCTCTCCGACACCCAGTGGATGCCAAGAGCAGTTCCTATTTGAACTCCTCACAAATGCAGTGGGCATATGAGTGTATGTTCATAAATATTTCATTGTTTTTAGCTGTACCTTAAATAATAAATGTTTGGTTTGCTGAATTTTGGTTTCTAAACATGAGGCCCATTTTTTCCATTATGAAACAGCTTTGAAAATATTATTTTTTTCTCCTAGTATCCATCCAGAATTACCTATGAGTTAAGAGACTCCAGTTTAAACTGATAAAATGAGAGCAAACAAATTTAAATCAAATGTGAATTTTAGGGTCATGACAGCTGCTCCCCATATTCAGTGACAGGAATGATCTACACATTCACAGAGCTTATGGGGAGTTCTATTGCTCTGCATATATAGTTGTTGTGTAAGGTAACGGTAGACATTGATATTGGAAGCTGGACAGATTCTGTTCAAGTTTCAGACCTCAGACTTTCTGTTAGACTATAGCAAAGTTAATATTTATATTTTCCCATATACTTATCTATAAAATGATGCTAAGAACATTGATTTTACTTGCCATATAGGAATTTTGGAAGTAAAGTTGTGTATGGTGGAATGTATGTTATATAAGAATTAATTATGATCAGCTCTCACACTAGCTATTTGTGATAAAGAGGAAGATGTCACTAAAACTTTGTGCTGTTATATATCAAATGAATAAATTATGATTTAACTCACATGGGTTTTATGAGAAGAAAATGAAAAAAAGCTTAAAATACCTATATCAATAATTAATACCTGATATATATGTGTGTGCATGTGTATATCTGTATTTATACATATATGTGTGTGTTTATACATTATAAATATGTATATGCATATATATTATATGCATTATATATGCATGCATAATAACACACATGCATGTACATAATCACACAAGATACATACGCAAACGTATAGAAGAATGCTGGGTAAGCTGTGCAAGGATCTTAGGAAATTAAAAAGAGCTATTTGAAGTTGAAATGTTAAAAAGATTTGTAAAATTATTTGAGCAGTGTTACTATTAAAAAAGAGATAAAAAGAGAAAGAAGAATGGCTCAAAAGTAAGAATGTAATTCATAGACAGCATTCTGTAAGATAAAAAGGAAAGTCTGGATTGCATATCCTAGATAAGGAGTTATATTAGAAGCCATGTTTAAGGGAGAAGAAATTCATTATTTGATCAATATTAAAAGATTTTAGAAGATGTAAAGGAATGTCAGTCTCATTTATTCAGTTAATGAATACAGTTTGGCCAATTATTCGGACTGGAAATAAGATTCACTTTATGGTTTCTACAAAGCAAATGGTTCAAAACCGGTTATGGGGGATTTGGTTATACTACTTTGACCTCTATGAAATCCTAAGATGGCAAACTAACAAGTGATCGAGTTTTAACTCAGGCTCACCTATTAGTATCATACCCTCTGCTAAAATCATTCCCCTTTATCTCTTTGTATGCAACACCTATTATTGAATTCCTTCCATTTAGACTCAAAAGAAAAGAAAAGCCATACTTTTGAACTGTGGGTGTCACCCACAGTTCAACCAGCATCTGAGCTTGTTGCAGACAGAACACCATCAACTTTTACTTCTTCCTGCCTTCAAGTCTATCTTATGTTTTAACAATGATTTGTTTCCCTGAGAAACTTTTTTTGTTATTGTCGTGGTGGTGTTATTCAAGTTTCTTATAATTCTCTGGGCATATGTTGCTTAAACTATAAAATCATTAATTATAATTTATTTGTCAACTGTTTTGTTGAGAAAAATATATTTTAAAATAGCATGAAAAAGCATCTTTCATACTGTTATATGTTGTAGCAGAAACTCAAGAACTGCAAGGATTCATGGTGTTAATAGGTAAAAAGGTAAATGTCTAGTTGGGAAGTGTGCCTCTGTGCCATTATTTTCCTATCTTAAGGATGCCCTTGTTTTTGTTTAATAGGCTCACTTTAACCATTCAAATATATATTTTCTATATTTTTCAATTCATAAAGATTATTTTCACTAATATGTAAAGGGAAATAGATGTTACTAAATATAACTTCAAATTTAATCAACATGAGATCTTTGTGGTAACAAAAATATGATCAAAAAGCCTTTCTTTTGCTTTCTCTAGCTTCTGCCTGAAGAGTGTTTTGGGACTTGAACACATCTCAGTCCTTTTCACATTACCATGGCCTAATTAATTTAAAATCTCTGTAATTTGGGCAAAAACTCACACAAAAATCTTTCAAATTAATGATGATTCAGACTTTCTAATTTCCTAAGCTGACTAATGCAGCCCTACGTGTTATTTAAATATTTAATGTTTCCTTACAAGTTGATAAATATGTCATGCTCAAACTCTCACCCAGCATGCTGCTACCCCAGGTCTCCCCTCTCAGGAGATGCGCCATAATTTACCAACCAATAGAGTAAAGACTAATCCAATAAGACTCTGCTCCAGCACTGTATACAACTTCAGTTCTGATATGTTGTGCTCATTCCTCACAAATTGTTAAATATTGTAAATATCACTCTTTTTTTGGTTTGATTTACATATATTATAAAATGATTACCATGATAGGTTTAGTTAACATCCATCATCTCAATAAAAAAAGAAAAAAAGTTCTCCTTGTGATGAGAACTCTTAGGATCTACTTTCTTAACACTGTTGTTAACTATAGTATAACCACAAATATGATCTCTTTTTTCTATGAGTTTGGTGTATGTGTATGTTTTAGATTCAACATAGTGAAATTATACAGTATTTGTCTTTCTCTCTCTGACTTATTTCACTTAGCATAATACCTTAAAGGTCTATCCATGTTGTCACAAATGGTAGGATTTCCTCGTTTTTTTATGGCTGAATAATACTCCATTGTGTGTGTGTGTGTGTGTGTGTGTATATATATATATATACACACACACACACCACAACTTCTTTATCCATTCATTCATTGATGGACACTTAGGTTGTTTCTATATCTTGGCTATTGTAAATAATGCTGCTATGAGCATGAGAGTGCAGATATCTTTTCAAGTTAATGTATTCATTTCCTTTGGATATATTCCCAGAAGTGGAATTGTGGATCATACCGTAATTCTATTTTTAATTTTTTGAGGACTCTCCATACTGTTTTCCATAGTGGCTGTACAAATTTACAATCCCACCAAGAGTGCACAAGATTCCGTTTTCTCCACATCCATGCCAGCATTTATTTATTTATTTTTAATTTTTTAATTAATTTATTTTTTTCCCCCAAAGCCCCAGTAGATAGTTGTATGTCATAGCTGCACATCCTTCTAGTTGCTGTATGTGGGACGTGGCCTCAGCATGGCCAGAGAAGCGGTGTGTCGGTATGCACCCGGGATCCGAACCCAGGCCGCCAGCAGCGGAGCGTGCGCACTTAACCGCTAAGCCACGAGGCCGGCCCTATGCCAGCATTTATCATCTCTTCTCTTTTTGTAAATCTCACTCTTAATTACCTCCAACCTATAGTGCTTCCTTCAAATATGGAAGGAAGGAAAAAGGAATGAAAGACAAAGTTATGCTACAAGCAATAGTGTGAGTTGTCCTGCTTCTGTTATGTCCAGGAAATGTGCTCAGCATGTCAGGAAGACTGTTCTTCCAGCAGACACAAACCACTGAAAGAAGGAGGAAGAGAAGGAACAGACTAGGAGGGGGAGTGGAAGAGGAGGGGACAAAACAGACATAGACAGGCAGGTAGATGATGTGGACTGTTGAGCCTCTCCAACAATTGCTCTTGAGTTAGAAAAATATCCTTTTATTGTATCCTTGTACAGTGAGCATTTCGAATCTCATCCCATTGTTTCCCAGATTATTATTTTTTGCCTACCATCAGTCAGTTGGCCTGAGTTATGAGTATTTATCACATATTTTCAAAACACCTTCAAAGACATGGCGAAGGTTATTAGAAAGTTGATGAGAGAACTATGCCTTTAAATAATATTTGTTTTAAATTTTCACAAAGGAAAGAAGGAAGCAATGAAATGTACCTGTTGTTCCCAGTCAAGTTAAAAAATCCTACTCTAACAGAGAGGTATTACATCAGGCAGAGGATGAAGTTACCTCAGAAAATAAATCATTTTGGGGCATAGAAATGAAAACTATAAAGCACAGGACTTTTGGAAATTCACTAATTCCGATTTTATGACCACAGGACTAAAATACACCCTTGCAGTATTTATGTATGAGAGGATCGCTATGTGGATTTTTCACATAAACAGCTTTGATAGACTATGTCAGGGATAATAAATTGGGAGTAAAACTCCTGAAGAGAACAAATGACTTCCATTTGCAGAATTATAGACTTATAAAATGCTGTGCTCTTAAATAGCGCCCAATCCATATTCCAGATTTTGTAAGTAAATAAAATGAATGAAGCCCAGAGAGGAGAACTAACTTACTCATAGTCCAACATGCAATGAGTTACTTTAATGGTACATATTTACTTACAGTGTGTCATTCTGAGTTTTAGAAACTTGACTCAGACATATATTAGTTGTGTCGTTTTGGGTATATGTTTTGGGCACTTGTCAAATCAGAGAAGACTTCCTTGATTGAGTTACTTCAAATTTTCTTAGTAAAAACCAATGCTAATTAAAAAAATAGCTATTATAACACCAGTTTTAAGCCCCTGGTATGTGATATGTGTGTGTGTATATATACATATATATGTATTGTTATATCTGATCATATTTAGAACTCTAAGTTATAGGATTATTGGACACAGAAGGTTCCATTTATCTCCAGTGTGAGGAAGGGCTACTATGATTGCTTATAAAATCTCTCTCTGGACATGATGATCGGCAGAGATAACAAGTAATCATAATTCTGTTCTTCCTATGAAGTGGCTTTAGTTGGAAGAACCCTTTTGGTGTTTGGTAACAATTTTCAAAAGACACCTAAAAAGAGTTATTAAAATGGCGATATATCATTTTGTAAGTATCACATGCTTTACTTGTTTTTGTAATGTGTAATTTAGTTTTTTTTTTTGAGAAAAAAAATACACAGTAATTAATTGAGACTTATTTGAGAACAGTAGTTAGCATTCGCAGATTGTCATTTTAATCTTCTTTTTCCTAGTTGAGAGGGGAAAAAATAAATGTATGGTGAATTTAGTTCAGAAGTGCCAATCCTATAAAAAGGAATTGATATAATTATCTCTTAAGGAAAAAAATGCCATTTAACCATCTTTAGCGTCACTTTTCTAATTTGTAAAATATGATGATAAGAAAATCCATGTTTTAGGACAATGTAATATATCAAAGGATATATTGGCCTTAATGATTTAAAAAATTATTGGAGCACAATAAATGCTTAACAAATAATGAATAGTGCTATTAATTCATAATGACGTATCCATTAATTAATTGATGTTTTATTTTATAGCATGCTAAGTTATTATATGTATTTGTTAAGGTAGTAAATCTGTGCCACTTAACATACATTATATAATTCAGTTTACATACTCATTTAAAATATCATTCCATAGTTATTTCTTCCAATTTATCCTTGGTTAGGCAATTTAATATAGTGGTTAGAAATGTAAGTTCTAGTATTAGACTTCTTGTGGTAAATCCTGCTCTATCATTAACTAGCTCAGGGATTTCAGAACTTACTTAACTTCTCTGTGCCTGGAATTCCTCATCTATAAAATGGGGAAAAAAAAAATTAGCACTTCATAGACTTTGATGTACTAGCTTGATAATTAAGTTAGTTCATTAATGTATTTAGAATAAGATTTGTCCTTGCAGTATGCATTCAGTATATCTGGCTTATTAGTTTATTACATTTATTTGTAGTGATGATTTTTATCAGCAGAAAAAAGAAAGGAATAAAAGTCTTTAATGTTAAAAGGAGAATTTGGAATTTGAGGAAGAACTCTGACCATAAGATCAGTTCCACATGCAGAGAGAAAGTTGACATA
Organism: Diceros bicornis minor; assembly: GCF_020826845.1. NCBI lineage: Eukaryota > Metazoa > Chordata > Mammalia > Perissodactyla > Rhinocerotidae > Diceros > Diceros bicornis. Next base: position 6,782,438 of record NC_080751.1, on the reverse strand, counting down.
ATGACAAAGCACTGGGCAAATTGTCATGGATCTTCAGTTCTAGGACTGCTTCTTGTTTGTGCATTTCAGGGAAAGATTGGGATTGATGTAGTGATTGTATTATATGTACTACCTAAAGGCTTCTTTCTGTTTATAATAGTTTAGGTAAATAGAAAAGATATTGACTATTTTTATTAATAAGCCATGTTCAGAATTTCTGTCTTCTATTTCTATGTTTACTTATTTATATCCTGTCTTTTCCAAAAACATATTTAAGGTGACTTGCAGGGACATACAGACTATATTACAGTAAATTAAATGCAAATTAGAAAGGCAGAAGAAAGTCAAAGTCTAAGGTCGTAAACTCCAGCCATGAGGGAAGATAATGTGAAAAACATCATATTATCCTGTCTTCTTTCTAGAGGTGAACTACACATTTGCTTTTAAATGATGCAAATTCCAGTCAAAAAAGAAAACTGAATCCTTGAAGATTCAAGTGTCTTCAAGAGAAAAATCATGCCCATATTTCAGGAGAAGCACAAATGCTCTTGACTTGAAAGACATTTTTTGTGAGGTGAGGTTTCTCAGCAGCTTATATTTTTACTATTGTTAATGGGATGTATTCTTTAATTATGCTTTCAGATTTTTTCTGAAAATAAAAATCCAGTTGGTTTTTATGATTCAATAAGATTTTTACATTTTAGTGGCAGTTATCCAAGATACATGATTTTATTATTTTTATTTATTTATTTATTTTTTGTTGAGGAAGACTGGCCCTGATCTAACACCTGTTGCCAATCTTCCTCTTTTTATGCTTGAGGAAGATTAGCCTTGAGCTAACATCCATGCCAGTCTTCCTCTATTTTGTATGTGGTTCGCTGCCACAGCATGGCTGACGAGTGGTATAGGTCCGTGCCCAGGACCTAACCCTGTGAACCTGGGCCACCAAAGTGGAGCGCACTGAACTTGACCCACTACGCCACAGGGCTGGCCCCCGATTTTATTATTTATAAATAAAGGTCATTTTATTTCCGCTTTACTAATGATATACACCAGTTATTCTTCTTGTCTAATTGCATTTGCTAGTTCTCTAGAACAATGCTAAATATTAATAGAAAAGATGGACATTTTTGCCTCACTTTTTACTGTACCAGTAATGTTTTTATTCATATTTTAAGCATGATTCTAGGTTTGTCTTTATGTATAGGTATTGACACAAAATATAGTATCTGTCTATTCTTATTTATTAATATCCTATTCCATTTTCTGCATTTGTTTCATTGATCCAGGACCAGATGAATCTGGACTTCCTTAAAGTTCCCGTATGTCCTTACTGTCAATGAATGTCCTTGATGTGATTTTTACTGCATGTTGGCAGGTTTAATATTTAATTCAAAAATTGATAATGTTTTTAAGTTTTAGTCATACATTAAATGAAAGTTCATTTGTATTAACTGTAAGACAGTGATTTTAATATATGTATATGTATAAGGTCCTGGCTTCCCTATGTAGCTCTGGTTGTAACATCTTATGTAGATTACTATTCCAAAATCTCTATAAATGTGGTTACTGTACTCTCTTTGAATAAGGCAGTCATCTCAGGCAGGACTAAAAAAGTCAATAGAAGGTGCTTGACTCTACAGAGAATCTAAAAATCTGTGTGAGCCTTAGACAGTAACAGGTATCTCCTCAGAGCCCTTTGCTTCTGCAGAGGAAAGAGACACCTAAGTGATTAGTCACACGACCTCAGTTCCACCTTTGACCAGCTGGGAAATCTTGAAGTGGAGAAAAGACAGTGAATTCCTGGATCATGACCAGTGTTAAAAATAAATGAATACATACAATAAAATAGTGGGTAGTCTCTAGGTTAATTTAATTTAAAAACTTGAGGAAAACACTGTAAAAAATAGTGATAGATGTGTTTTGCAGCCCATCCAAAAACATGATTTTTCACATTTGAAGTACATGTGATTGGAGGCACTGACACATCAAGATGGAAGAGTAGGAAGCCCTAGCTCTTGTTCCTCCACAGAAGCACAGATATAACAACGATTTGGGTAGCAAAATACCTTGAAAGGAAATGGAGAATACAGATAAGGAGTTGAAATACTCCAGAGGAGCACAAACTGAGAGCAGTCACATTTACATAAGTAAGAAGGGCAATTTCACTTTACCCACATCAGTTCCTTCCTCACATCAGCTTAGCTCAGTGCCAAGCAGATTGTTACAGCCCATGATCTCTCCCATGGGAGGAAACATGAGATTGGAGTGTGTATCTGGCCACCTGGCCTCCTGGCCTCTCAGGGCACACTCCATTGGGCTGGTTTCTATCCCACCTCATACTAAGCACTGAACAATTTGAGGAACCCAGTCCCCTGGGACAACAAGGAAAAAAGGAAAGGGTAGGGGATCCTTTTACAGCCAGTGCTGCTCTATGGGACTGAGAAAAGGCACATAACTGAGGCTTTTTCCTCCAAGAGAGAGGGAATGAAGTGAAGGGGGCCTTATCCCCAGTATTTTAGAGCACCCTCCATGGAGCCAGTTTTCTATCTCCTCTCATACTGAGCACCGAGCAACCTGTGGAGTCTAGGCCCTTGGGACAGCTAGGAATAAAGGGAAGGGCATTCTCTTACAGCTAGCGCCGATCTGCAAGGTCGTGAAAAGGCACAGAACAAAAGTCTACATCTTTAAATGCACAGACAACAAAGCAAACCTACAAGGAATATGAAGAATCTAGAAAATATGATACAATCAAAGGAAGAAAATACATATCCAGTAACCTACCTGAAAGAATTGGAGATCTGTGAATTACCTGACAAGATATCAAAATAATCATCTTAAGGAAGCTCAGTGAGTTACAAGAGAATACAGACAACTAAACAAAATTGGAAAAACAGTAAATGAACAAAATGAGAAAATCACTAAAGACGTAGAAACAATTAAAAAGAACCAAACAAAAATATTGGAACGGAAGAATACAGTAACTGAACTGAAACGTGCTCCAATTATGTCCAGGAAATGTGCTCAACATGGCATTAAAATCCGTTCTTCCAGGAGACACAAACTATTAAAAGAAGGATGAAGAAAAGGAGGAGTCTAAGAGGGGGAGGAGAAGGGGAAAGAAAACAGTCCCATTTACAACAGCGTCAAAAACATAGAAGACTTAGGAATAAATTTAATCAAGGAGAGATTTGTGCAATGAAATCTATAAAACCGTGATGAAAGAAAATGAAGAAGACACAAATGGAAAGATATCTCCTGTTCATGGATCAGAGTAGCTAATGTTGTTAAAAAGTCCGTATTACCCAAAAAATCTACAGATTCAATGCAATCCCTATCATTAGTCCAATGGCATTTTTCACAGAAATAGAAAAGCAATCCTAAAATTTATGTAAAAGTGAAGAATGTAAATTATGTTAAAAATTTAATATGTTAACACCTTAAGGGGCAGTTGGGGCGAGTCTTCTATGAATAGAGTCTATCGATCCCAACTGACTCTGTTCGCGGAAGACTCACCCTAAACTGTTCAGAGAAAATTGAGAACAAGGGAGTGCTACAGAGGGATAAGTTTGGGAGGGTCGGGGTGGAGGGGGGCCAGATGGGGACATGTGTGTGCACCTTGATAGCTGTTTCGCGCCGTAGCAATTCGCGCCATAAAATGTAACTGTCTGAATGTTTTGAATTAACCAATCATGTAAAACCGCGCCAACCTTTTCCCGCTTTATGCTCCCAAATCCTATAAAAGAACTTGCCCCCTAAGGCTCGGGGTCGACCCCTCTGTCTCCTGCGAGAGACACGAGTCGACCCGGAGCTCCGTTCAATAAACCTCTTGCGTTTGCATCAAGTTCGGTCTTCTGTGTCTGTGGGCCCGCGTCATCCCGAGACCTGATGAGTTGGGATTTCCCTCCCCTTCCCCTTGGGAATCCAACAAAAGCACAATAACCCCAAACAGCCAAAACAGTTTTAAGCATGAAGAACAAAGCTGGAGGCATCACACTGCTAGATTTCAAAATATTCTACATGGCTATAGTAATCAAAACAATATAGCACTGGCATCAAAACAGATGTATAGACCAATGGAACAGAATTGAGAACCCAGAAATAAATCCATGTGTTTATGGTCAACTGATCTTCCGAAAAGGTGCCAAGAACACACAATGGAGAAAGGATAGTCTCTTTAATAAATGGTGGTGTGAAAACTGGGTATCTACATGAAGAAGAATGAAATTAGACCCTTATCTCACACCATAAACAAAAATCAACTCAAAATGGGTTAAAGACTTAAATGTAATGCTTGAAACCGTTAAACTACTAGAAGAAAACATAGGAGAAAACCTTCTGGACGTTGCTCTTGGCAATGATTTTTCCGGATATGGTCCAAAAATCACAGGCAGCAAAAGCAAAAATAGACAATGGGACTGCATCAAACTAAAAAGATTCTACACAGCAAAGGGAACAATCAACAGAGTGAAGAGACAACCTATGGAATGGGAGAAAATATTTATAAAGTATATATCTAATGAATTAATATCTAAAGTATATAAAGAACACAGGCAACTCTATAGCAAGCAAACAATAACCTGATTAAAAAATGAGCAAAGACTTGAATAGATGCTTCTCAAAAAACGACATACAAATGGCCAACAGGTACATGAAAAGGTGCTCAACATTGCTAATGATCAGGGAAATGTAGGTTAAAAACCACGATGAGGGGCCGGCCGGGTGGCGCAACGGTTAAGTGTGTGCACTCCGTTTTGGTGACCCGAGGGTTCGCAGGTTCGGATCCCCGGTGCACGCTGATGCACCGCTTGTCAAGCCATGCTGTGGCGGCATCACGTATAAAGTAGAGGAAGATGGGCACTGGATGTTAGCTCAGGGCTGATATTCCTCACTCACACACACACACACAAAACCACAATGAGATATCACCTTACTCCTGTTAGAATGGCTATTATCAAATGAAAAAAGATAACAGGTATTGGAGAGGATGTGGGGAAAACATCCTTGTACACTGTCAATGGGAATGTAAATTGCTACAGTTATGGAAGACAATATGAGGATTACTTTAAAAAATTAAAAATAGAACTATCATATGATCCATCAATTCCACTTCTGGATATATGTATCCAAAGGAAATTAAATCATTATCTTGAAGAGATACCTGCTGTCCTATGTTCATTGCAACATCATTCACAATAGCTAAGATATGAAAACAACCTGTGTCTATTAATGGATGAATAAATAAAATGTGATATTCTGCATACTGGAATATTTTTCAGCCTTGAAAAAGGAGGAAATCCTGCCATTTGCAACCACATGGATGAACCTGGAAGACATTATACTGAGTGAAATAGGCCAGGCACAGCAAAACAAATACTGCATGATCTCATTTATGTGTGGAATCTAAAAAGTTGAAATCTAAGAAGCAGAGTAGAATGGTGGTTGCCAGGGACTAGGGAGTAGAGAAATGGGGAGATATTGGTCAAAGATTACAAAGTTTCAGTTATGCAAGAGGAATAAGTTGTGAAGGTTTAATGTAAGGCATGATGGTTATAGTTAATAATAATATGTTGTATGCTTGAAACTTAATAGAGTAGATCTTAAGTATTCTCATAAAAAACTTTAAAAAGTGACTGTGAGGTGATGGATATGTTAATTAGCTTGATTGTGGTAATCATTTAACAATGTATACATATATCAAAACATTACATTGTATGCCTTAGATATATACAATTTTCACTTGTCAATTACACCTCAGTTAAGCTGGGAAAAAAATTCAGCGCACAGGAAGAAAAAATACATGACTGGATACATTATGGTAATAAAATTGGCCCATCCTTACTTTCCTAAAATAACTCTGTTGATATCTGACATGATTTTTTAAAAATAGTCTTAGATTCTGTTTTTATGGAAAGGTTTTTAAGCAAAAGTATGTCACATCCTCCTTCCAGGTCTACTCGGAATGAGTAATTTGGGCTTGAGAATGTGAATCAGACACGGGATGACTTCTTCTCCCTCCCCTCAACTTCCCACCACCAAAACTTTAAAACCAAGGACCAGTGCTTGATAATAGCCACTGGCCACCGAGCACAGGAGGCCTTTTTTCCTTAGTTTTCCTCTTTATCATTAATGTAAAGGCTAATGTAGTTTGATTTTTTTGATTAATTGTGTTCATAGATTAGAAAACACTTTAATTCTCTGCTGTGTTGATACCAAGAGAAATCCAGCTCATATTCCTCTGTCTTTATTCCCCTGGAACTTATTTCATTGCCTCCTGAGAGTCATGCCTCTAACACTGAAGAGGCTGAACACTACACGTGCGTGCGCGCGTGCACACACACACGTACTCACACACTTCTGAGGAAGCCATTCTACCCACAACAGCTATATGTTGGGAAAATTACGCTGATTTTCTTTATTCAAAATGTCTAAATTCGGAAAAGTTACCAGAACTCTATTAAATTCTGCAACACCCCATATTTGCATACCGTAAGCACATAAGGAAACTGCAAAAGAGACCTCCCTAAGCTTCAATAGCCAAATGGCCACAGGCGCAACCTCATTCCATGATCTTGCTTTCTATCAAGATTCAGAAACATGGTATCCTCTTAGTAAACATTTGGCATTTGTTGGAGTGCTCTAGGCAAGTTTGCAGCGCTTTGCATATAAATCAACACATTATTCCCTGTATGCTTCTGGTGAGGTAGATAGAAAGAATCAACACTGTTTAACAAAAGGGTCACATATCTCTGTGTATGTCAGCAACTTATAAGGAGCGAAAAATGAGCATCTAAATGTATAGTTAGGGAGAAATAATTATGCAGCTATGTAACCTTTTGTTTTATGTCTGTAGCATTTAAGAAGTCAACATTGAGTTACAGAAGACTAACTAATGCCTTCAAATTTATATATCACAGCAGGTAATATAGGTTTTATGCTTTAATAAATATCTAGATACATTTTCTACATAGTAGAAAAAGTAGTAAAACATTCATACATACAACACAAATGGAGAAATACCTGCATTTGCACGTAGACATACCTTTTTTTTTTCCCAAGTAGCCACATCATCACTGCCCAAGTTCAGGGACCCATGCAAGGCTGTGTGATTAAAAAAGTAATTAATTAAATATCTATTAACCAATTACTTCATTTCATTTTTTGCTATTGGCCCTGAAAATAAGTAGTAGTTCTTAGCTCTTAAATGTTCTCTTTCTAGTCAGGGAGAATGCTAAAATTTACTTCTAATAACTTCTTTCGCAATTAATAAATGAATGGCCAACAAAAGTTACGGTTCATCTGCTTGCTTGTGTGTTTGAGGCAAGAGTGGTTGGTGGCAGTGGTATGAGTACAGTTGGACATAGTAAAGTTGAGGTACCAGTGCAATGTCCAGGTTGTCTCCAAGAGGCAATTGAATATATATGTCTTTGGTATCAATCTTAACAAAGTGAATAAGGGTCAATTTTAAAGCCAGCAATTTGACACCAGTTCTCTACACTAATTCCCATATATGGTACTAGGATATAGTTCTTCCATAAGATCCAAATTTTTAAGTTAATAATAAGACAATGAGGCAGAAACTGTTTTTATTATGGCAACTATTTTTAGAGCTTAAAGGAGATGTGTGTACTCTTCTGGAGAGCAATAGAATAAAGCAATTCAATTACTAGGTAATACAATTCAGACTCCAAAGCAAATGGGTTTCTATTTCAGTTTTAAAGAGTTTAACACTTGTTAAGCAAACCCATTTGTAAAATATCCTGTAGATAAATAGAAAAGTACTCGACAATTTTGCAGTGGTCAAAAGCAAGCACATTCATTGATATTATATAGTGGTCAAGAGTCAACATGTATTGGTATAATATTTTTAGACTATCTTAAATATTAAACATATTGTGCTTAAATCTACTAATGTTTTTTAAAAGATAATAAAGCTGAATACTATACATTGAGGCAAGGGATAAACTCAAATGTCATTTTAAACAAAATTCGAAATAGATATTGAAACAGCTTATAAATAGTAAAACATTTCATAGAATATCATGATGACCAAGATCTAATATTGCTAACTTAAAATGTTTGCACTTGCTTCTATGTGATGATAACCCAAGATTCTGTAATCTCAACAGAATCACTTAATCCATGACAACATAAAATCTCTAGTGATAAGCTGAAGAATTCTTTCCTTAATGAAGCTTTGAATGTCTTTCAGTTTGAAAAGGAAATAGTTATAGAAGACATGCTTTCCAAATTTACAGGTGAAATTTAGCTATAATATATGCTAAAAAATATTGAATGGTTTAACCAGTATCCAAAAAAGGACTTGAGCGGCTAGAATGATGTGCTAAAGCTTCCAAAATAAAATATACTTTTAGGTCCTACAAGTGGATACCACTAGAGTGACTGCTTATCGCTGAAAATATTCTTTGTCTGAGAACCTGGCCACTAACCAGGATGCACCCTGCTAGCCACGTGAGTCCGATGTGGCCTGCCCTCTCTGGCCGCAATGGTTTGAAACAGCTGACATGTGGCAATGAACAAAATTGAGGAGAAATTAAGAGCTGAGAATTGAGCAATTTCTGGAAGATAAGTGAGTGGAAACTCAGAGAAAGCATATTTCCACATAAGAAGACCTGAGGATATGTATTTAGAGATAAAATAAAAATAAAAACACAGCTTATCTCCTAGTTTTCCAATGACATTCATTCATGCATACTTAATAATATACATAGGACATTGATAGGGTGGTTGGGATAGGAATCAACATACAACCAGTTTTAATAAAACTCATACAATTTTCTCCAGAGAACTGGAACAAGGTACCTTTTACGAATGACATAAACATTTAGCACACCTCACAGATGTGGAAGACATGAAGGCATGGGATAAGTATGAAAGTTGTCAGAGTCTAATCCCAATAAATGTATCATTTATGTAATAGATTTTAACTGATTCCGTATTTTCTACACTTCTCTAAGGGATGATGTCTTACAACTTGTGTAGCTTTTCACATGGAGGGAATGCACTGGCCCATTTACTGTGACTCTGGTCTTGCTGATAGTTTATTGCTCAATATATTCTAATGAATTCTGATTTTTATGCATCTGCCACTTAGGAGCATCCTTACCTGATTTAGCATTCCAGAGTCTTAAACCAACTTTGGGAAACCAGCAAAATTGAATCTTTGAGCCTGCAAGACTATAAGAAAGGATGAATTCAGGTTTGGAATAAATGAAACACCGCAGGGTCTGGGAGGCTTCCCAAGATTACACTTCCTCGTTTCGTTATGCGTTATCTTCAAACTTTTCGAATAGGCTTGTAGGCAGAGGGTTAATATCTGGCCTGGGCTGATACTGACCTCCGGGTGAATGATCTTGGTATTTGCTTTCTTGAAACTACATTTAAAATCAGTGTGAAATTTTGTATCTGTTCTACTGGATAAACCTCTAATCTGTAAAACTCACTTGGATTGAGCAAACTGAATTTGCATGCAAACTGTGGGCCTATATAGTTGGTGAGATGCTGAGATTGTAGCCTGTGTAAAGATGACCTGCTTATACCTTGGTTCTTATGTCTGTCTGTGACAGCCCTATATAACCATGGGGTAGGGAGGAAAAGAAGTTCAGAACTGTATAGCTGCTAGGCTGTCTACTGCTTCTTCAGCACAGTCGTGTGTCACTTAACAAGGATGCGTTCTGAGAAACGTGTCGTTACGCGATTTCATCCTTGTGCGAACGTCATAGAGTATACTTACACGAACCTAGATGGTATAGCCTACTACACACTTAGGCTATATGGTACTAATCTTATGGGACCACTGTCCTTTATGCGGTCCATCATTGACCAAAGCATCGTTACGCGGTGCATGACTTCTTCTTCCGTAAAGCTAAATAAATGCAATATCAGATTGAAGGCTACTTATATCCTGTGAGTCTGTGTATTCTGACCCTTAGCAATTGCTGAATAAATTTGGAGCTTATTCAAAGGTTGCTATAATATAAATTAATAATATGATAGAGCTTAAAAATTAAAACAAAAGGCAAATAAAACCTTAAGAGTCGTGAAGCCCTATGATTAAAACCAAACAGACCCTTAATAAACATAATTTCTTTCCCTCTGCTATGGGTTTTTGACACTCTATATTGGTTTGCTAAGGCTGTCATAACAAAATACTGCAGATTAAGTGGATTAAATAACAAAAATATATTTTCTCACAGTTCTGGAGGCTAGAAGTTCAAAGGTGTCAATGGATTTGATTTCTTTATAGGCCTCTCTCCTTGGCTTGCAGATGACTACCTTCTCTTTGTGTCTTCACACGGTCTTTCCTTTGTGCACAGGCATCCTTTGGGTCTCTTCGGGTACCCAAATTTCCTCTTATAAAGACATTAGGCAAATTGGATTAGGGCCCACCCTAATGGCCTCGTTTTATCTTAATCATCTCGTTAAAGGCTCTGTCTCCTGGGCCAGCCCTGTGGCTTAGTGGTTAAGTGCTCGAGCTCCGCTACTGGCAGCCCTACTGGTGGCCTGGAGTCAGATCTTGGGCGCGCACCGAGGCACCGCTTCTCCGGCCATGCTGAGGCCGCGTCCCACATACAGCAACTAGAAGGATGTGCAACTATGACATACAACTGTCTACTGGAGCTTTGGGGGAAAAAAGGAGGAGGAGGATTGGCAATAGATGTTAGCTCAGGGCTGGTCTTCCTCAGCAAAAAGAGGAGGATTAGCATGGATGTTAGCTCAGGGCTGATCTTCCTCACACACAAAAAATAAAAAAAATAAAAATAAAATAAGGCTCTGTCTCCAAATAGTTACTTTCTGAGGTTTTGGATGTTAGAGTTTCAACATATGAATTTGGGGAAAACACAATTGAGCCCATAACACACTCTGTGTATTCAAGCCTAGAATGGATGACCATTTGGTGAGGATGTAACAAAGAAAAGTGATACGAAGGATGGGACATTAGCTACAATAAACTTGAAAATATTTTGTCAAAGAAATGTTAGAAAGATTTTATAGTTTGAGAAGACTAAAGTATTAGATCAAACTATATGAAATTGCCATTTTTATAGTTCAAAATTTTTGAATTACTTTTGTGACTGCTAAATCACAATGCAGAAACAAAGTCCACAATAAACAATACATTGTTCATAAGACAGGAGTTATTCCAACCAAAATTTTACATGTAGTCAGCTTTAATTTAATTTCCTACCTGGCCTTGTCTGATTAGGCTCAGATAGCTGGATTAGATGATGATCATATTGCGTGATTAAAGACCCCCTTATTAAGGATGTCTCCACTTGCCTCTCCTAATTTAGGGTTATATGTTATGTTACAGGATAAAGCAGCAATTGTTTTTTTCAGGTTTGACAGTAGCAAGGTTTCACTGAATCAAGCACTTTGTTCCCATTGCTACAGTGATAACTGCTCCCTTGTGACATTTTTATTCATGTACTTGTCATGCATTTCAGTTAATTATATGTAATACAACTCTGCAAGGAAGATACTCTTGGCCCTACTTTAATAATTGTAAAAGTCAAGAGTTGAAAACTTAAGGAAATACGTGACAGAGTCAAAATTTGAACTCTTGTGTGTCCGGGTCTTCAAACACCAGGATCTTTACCATACATTCCCTTGTATCTAATGAAGACAAACACAGAGCAGTAAGTTCTGAAACAGTATTTTGGGAGGGAGCAGTGCTATACATATTGGTGGGTAGCCAGACTATAAATTTGGTCTTCATCAAGCAAGGAACGTTATTTTGCCTATGGTTGTCACTTATGTCACTTTAAAACTTTTGTTATCACTTTGAGGTACATTTTCTTTAGAAAATGTAACTTTAGGCTTCTACTGAGCCTTCTATTGGTGGATCTCTCAGTGTATAATAAGCCACAGTAAAAAGCCACTAATAAACTATTATCACAATAGCGCAGTTAAAATCTACTGTATTCAGTTTTCAAATCACTTTGTAGAAGGCATAGGTGATGATGTTATGAAAAGACAAATCAGTCAGAGTTCCTGATTCAAAAAAAAATTTTTCAAATCAGAAACCACTTAAATGAAGACAGTTATTTTAGTGACTCCAGATTGCCTTTAAAATACTTTCTACGGACACCATTGGTTGAAAGGTGGTGACACTAAGCCATTTCATATATAGGATTAAAATGGCATTAGTATGTTAAAGCCCCTTTTTCTTTTATAAAACAAGAAAGGATTATGCAGATAGTGAATGCTTTCCAATATAAAAATAAAATAATATTTGTATTTTGCCTTCAAATTTATGTTATTTTCATTTGGGATAAGGAAACATTATTATTTAATTTAAAAATGTCATGTTTCATATAATGTGTATTTGTTCAGTCTTTATGAAATGTTAAATATAGAGAGAGGAGAAAATTTTTATAATGGATCATGAATTTTGTACTGCTACTGTTGGAAATTAAATATTCAAAAATTGATTAGCATGATTAAGAACATAAGAACACCTCAAAAAAATGAGTGATAAAATAAAGGAACCGATCAGAAAATAAGAAGAAAAGGAGAATTTAATGCCAAACTATTGCCTTTTTTGTTTCTGACATAAATGCTGACTGATCTATGGGAAGTTATCTGCCTCGACTAATTTTTTCATTATTAAAAAAATCTATCATTAAGGGCTGGCCTGGTGGCGCAAGCAGTTAAGTACACACGCTCTGCTGCAGCGGCCCGGGGTTTACCGGTTCAGATCCCAGGCGCACACCGATGCACCGCTTGTCAGGCCATGCTGTGGCAAGCGTCCCATATAAAGTGGAGAAAGATGGGCATGGATGTTAGCCCAGGGCCAGTCTTCCTCAGCAAAAAAAGAGGCGGATTGGCAGATGTTAGCTCAGGGCCGATCTTCCTCACAAAACAAAAAAGATCTATCATTAAAATATAATGCTTAGAGTGATATCAACGAATATGGCAGAGCAAGAAACTCCCAAACTCCATTGCTCCAGAAATGCAATGAATAAGCTGGCAAAAAATGTCAGAATAAACTTTTTAGGAACTCTGAAATCTGATAAGAAACTTAGGACAACCAGGGGAACACTTAATGACGGAAAAGAAAAGCTACTGAATTTTCTTAAGAGAGCTCTGTGGCACTTTTACTTACTCTGTTAACATCCTCCACTCCCCCCTACCCCCCAACAGCAGCCTTGATGAAGGTAGCCTTCATTCCTGGTAGAGGTTGCTGGTAGCAGAGGGAGAAATATCGACCTTATTCTCAAAGACTTGTGGTTGTACGTTTTGACCTCTCTGTTGGCTCCCTAAAGGATCAGCTCAATGTTTTACCTTTGTTTCACATGTTTCAGAAGTTCCCCAGGGTTGAAGCAGCTTCTAGACATGATTGGTTGAAAGCACAGGGCAAGGGAGAGAACTTGAGACCAACAATAGACACAAATAGGAGCCTGGTAAGGAAGAAGCTGGAAAAGAAGATACTTAAGGGAATAAGCGATTTTAAAAGCTCCTGTCAGGGAATCTGAAGGCTACATGCATGCCCAGGGATGGATGATGCTCAGGAAAGACCAGAGAAGAACCTGAGTGGCTGCCCTTTAGGTTCCAGTCATGAAGGAAGTGAAGGCCAAGACAGAGATGCAAACTGCCTGGCAAAGCCCTGAAGGAATGCCCCAACACAGAGCAATCTGAAAAGAGTGGGAGTTTTTGTTTTTAGGGGAAGTGTTCCAGATGTCTAAGGAAATCACTTGTTGACCACTGGGCTCATGGAGGGACTTCTGTGGCCACACATGACAAAGAATACAGACTTTACAAAATTAGTTCAGAAAAATCACAAAACAAACTACACAAATACAAAAAACAACAAAAACAAATCATAGAGACCAGGGAGAATCTGATTTTCAGAATTGCCATATCATAATAATCAGAATGTCTAGTTTAAAACAAAAACAGGGCTGTCAGATAGAAAAGAAAGTACAAACTATTTACAGAAAAAAAGGAATTAATAGAAACTATCCCTGAGGAAGCCCAGATATTGAATTTATTAGACAAACATTTCAAATCAACTCTCTTAAATATGATCAAAGAGCTAAAGGAATCTACTATGCACAAAGAACAAAAAGAAACTAGGAAAATATTGTTTCACTTAATAGAGAGTATCAATAAAGAGAGAAATTATAAAAAAGAAATTCTAGAGTAGAGAAGTGTAATAATTGAAATTAAAAACTCACTGCAGGGGTTCAGTAGCAGATTTGAGCAGGCAGAAGAAAGAATCAGTAGACTTAAAAATAGATCAACTTAAATTTTCCAGTCTGAGGGCCAGAGAGACAATAATAATGAAGAAAAATGAACAGAGCCTAAAAATTTGTGGGGCACAACCAAGAATACCAATCTCTGCGTAATAGAAGTCCCAGGAGGAGAGGAAAGAAAGATGCATAAAGAATATTTGAGAAACAATGGTCAAAAGCTTACCAATTTGATGAAATGCATGAATCTATATATTTAAGATGCTCAACAAAATCCAAGTGGGATAAACTCAAAGAGATCTGCAACTCCTCATATTATGATTCAATTGTCGAATGCCAAAGATGAAGAGAGAATCTTGAAAGCAGAAGGGAGTAGGAACTTGTCCATGCAAGGAATCCTCAAGATTAATAGCCAGTTTATCTTCATAAACCATTTAAGCCAGAGGCAGTGGTAACATATAAAATATTAAATATGTAAAATGCTGAAAGAATAAAACTTGTCAACCAAGAATTTTATATCTGAGAAAAATTTCCTTCACAAATGGATATGAAATTAAGACATTTCTAGGTAAACAAAAACTGAGGGGATCCATTGCTAGTAGACCTGCCCTGCAAGAAATGCTAAATGGAGTCCTTCAGGTTGAAATGAGAGAACACCAGTCTGTAACTCAAAGCCATAAAGTGAGATAAACAACATCATTAAAGGTAGTTACATAGGTAAATGTGAAGTCCAGTATTATTTTGCCTTTGTATTTTACTTCCTCTTTTTTTCTACATGATTCAAAAGACGAATACATGACAACAATTATAAATCTATGTTAATGGATACATGGTGTATAAAGATGTAATTTATGACAACAATATAATTAGGCAGTGCTATAAAAAGCAAGTTTTTGTATATTATTATAACCAAGTTGATATTAATTCAAACTAATTATATAAACTAAGATGATAATTTTAATACCCCAGTTAACCACTAGGAAAATAACTAAAAATATACACAGGAAACAAAATGAGAAGAGAATCAAAATGGTACACTAGAAAAAAAAAAGAAACAAAAGAATACAATAATGGAGTAATTGAGGAAGAAAAATCATACAAGACACAAACAAATTGCAAAATGGCAGACGCAAGTCCTCTGTTTAATCAGTAGTCGCATTAAGTGTAAATGGATTAAACTCTAATTAAGAGACATAGATTGGCAGAATGGGTTTAAAAAAATGACCAACTCTATGTTGTCTACAAGAGATTCACTTTAGATCCAAAAGACACAAGAGGTTAAAAGCAAAAGGGTAGAAAGATATTCCATGCAAATATTAGATATGTAGTGGCTGTAATAATATGAGACAAAATAAAATTTAAGTGAAAAGTTGTTACAAGAAACGAAGAACAATGTTAATATTAATAGTAGTGTCAATCCATCACAAAGCTATAACAATTGTAAAAATATACATACCTAACAACAAAGCCCCAAAATGAATGAAACAAAAACTAACAAACTTGGAGGGAGATAGATAATTGTACAATAATAGTTGAAGACTTCAATACTGTACATTCAATAATGGATAAAACAACTGGGCAAAAAATTCAGCAAGGAAATAGAGAACTTGAACAACAGTATAAATCAACTAGAGCTAACAGACATATAATACTCCACTCACCAAATAATGTATATTCTTCTCAAGTGGACATGGAACCTTCTCTAGGATACACCATATGTTAGACTGTTAAAACAAGTCACATTCTCATAATTCACCTTGATGAAAATAATATTTTATTAATTCTGCTGTTGTAGCTTGCCATTAGTTGAAATAATTATCTCCTTATTAGAGATAGCAGCATCTTTCATGAAAAGAATGAATTCTTTTGGAGCTGTTGCTCTGTAATGTTAGTTACTCATCTCTCAATCCTTCTTGGCATAAATAATTTCACTCAAGCAACTGACCCATACCTTGTGTTCAGTTACAGTCTCTGAAAACTCCAGTTTTACTATGCTCATAGATTCCAGATAAGAGTTTCTTTAACTTTCTTCTATGGAGTTTTTCATGTGCACTGAATTGTGGGTAATCAGCTCTTACTGCAATTCACCAGAACTATATGTTACACAAAGTCCTCAGTTTTGAGGGTTTTGATGGTATCTCTCTTATTGCAATGCTGATATATATTTTCTTCTATTTTATACCTCTCATTTAAATAATTGAATGTTTTAACATTAAATTTAAACATCAAATTGCAAAATTGCTTAAACTTCTCAGCTATAATACTGTTCATTCTCCTCATTAAAATAAAATGCATCGTTGTAACTATGACTGGCAAATTACTACCAACTCATTTCCCATTAACTATTCTCAGTCCCTGTTTAATAATATTGGATGTTAAGTACATCATTTGTGTGGCCTTAAAGGTTAATGCTATTGTATTTCTTAGGCAGATCATGTTTTATAATATTTCCATACCTATGATTTTATATACAATAAAATGAAAAGACAGCTTGTGAAGCAACAGAATTACTAGATGGATTAATTACTTTTCTATAGAAGAATAAATTTTATCAACGGACAATTTTACCTTCCAAAGGATGTTTGGCAATGTCTGGAGACATTTTTGGTTCTCACACTCAGGGGCTGCTACTGGCATCTACTGTGTAAAGGCCGGGGATGCTGATAAATGTTCTGTAGTACATAGGATAGCCCCCTCACAACAGCTCAAAATATCAATAGGATCAACATTGAGAAACCTTGTTCTAGAAAAAATAATTAATTTACCCTACTCTAAATTTCTACCAAATATAAAAACTTGAGCTATAGACCTATGCAGATATTTAGGAGGCATTTTATTTTTTTTAAGATAGCCTGAAAGTACGAAAGTAAAAGCAACTGTCACAGCAAAAAGCCACTAATGAAGTTAAGAACTATTTACTGAGTGACCGTTATGTGCAGAATGCTTACATGCGTTGCCTTATTTCGTCCTCACCTATGGAGTAGCCTCACCTGGTTTATCATATCATACACACCTTATTCAAAACTGGGTGATGATGGTTTTCCTGCTACTATCATTACTACTACTACTACTACTACTACTACTACTACTATTCATAACTACAAGAACAAAGCTGTTATTCAGTGGGACATTTTCCTAATAAAGATACTGTGCTCAGCTCTATACTTTTATTATTTAATTCTCATTATGACTCAATGAGACATATTATTAGAGAAGAAAATAATTTAATCCTCTACTATTAAATACATATCACTCGAAGAGGTAGCATTTGTGGATCAAAATAAAATAAATCTTTCCGTTTTTTATAAGTGAGAGTATTGATGCCCTGAGAATAAGTAGGTTCTGCAAGGCCAAGTGGCAAAGCTAAATTGGAGGCTAAGTTTGACTTTCTCCAGAAATAATATTGTGTATGGTTGATGACCATAAATACCATTTTTACTAGCATCCCACTTGATTTTTACAGCCATGAGTTTGAGAAACATGAAACAATGCTATACTACAAGTTAGAAAGTCAGACGGTATATTATTTGTTTTTATTTTATTTTTTTTCCTTTTTCAAAGGTTCTTCTTATAAGGGACAGTGCAGACTCTCAGCCGATGGTCACTCTGAGCTCTTATTTAAGAAAGATAGTAATAACCAACTATGTGCAAGTATCCTGAGAGAGTGACTTTTTATAAATTGCTTAATGATTTCATAAGGTAATTTTGAAAGTTAAATAATATGATGCAAATAGAAACTCAAAGTTCTATATAAGCATTTTAAATCGAAGACTCCGAGATCATCTTGTTCAGTTCTGCCTAGACAATTGAATCCTTTAGTTTTGAATGTTTTTTTTCCCCAGCCCCTCAGAAGGTTCCATCACTACAAGAATCACTAAAGTTGTTCCTAAATATCACAGTTCTCTATGGTTACTTTCTGTGCGTGCATTGTAAAATTACAGTTCCTCATTGCTTTGAAGTTGGATAAACCTGTGTAACTTTCTTTGGCCAGTAAAATGTGAGTAGAAGTGATGTGTGTCACTTTCAGAACAATGTTTTGAGCCAGTGCACAATTTACCATTTTGTCTTCTTTTTGAAAAAAAGATTTTAACAGTGAGTGTTAAGAAGGCTGCGTCAACCAGAGTGACTACAATGTGGTGAGACACCTGTGTTTTATGAACTTCTGAAATTGCTGTTGTTATGGTAATATATTCTAGTCCACTATGACTGTTATATTCATTGATAGAACATTAAGATGAGAAACTTTCTCTGAAAAACAAGAAATTGGAGTGATGGGACAAAGACCTTTGCCTCTCTCCTTATCACATGCTGTTATTTTCTTAGTGTGTAGAATGACCTGTTATTTGGAACCATAAAAACTGTGACTGTGATGGCAATGGAAAGCCTTTACAAAATGGGAAATATCTGGGTTAAGTTTAAAGTACAAGGTAGAAAGACATATACACACACACATACATGCACTTTTAGAAAGTAGTGACAATACATGCAAAAATATATTTATAGGTTATAGTAAAATTGATGATATGATTTGCAAAAAGATAAAACTAAAAATTATCCAAACATAGTATAAATGATTTTCCTGAGATAATTTATGGGGCTTGAGTGTGTAAAAAATGTAATTATTTCTAATGTGTAGCATAATCAAAGTAAATTAATTATTTTAGCTTATTATTTAAAGTCTAAAATAAATTGTCACGGAGTATTTCCTTACTTCCTGAGTTTTCTTAGATTTCTCAATGAAATTTACCTTACTTTGTTCTATTTTTGTCAACCATAAATTCTCATTGTAAATCTTTCTTCGTACTGCACATCTTACAAAGGATATTATTTCCCCATTATGTGTTAACCTGTTAAAATATATTCAACTGTTCTTGGACTAACTTTTATAAACTTGTCTGACCTCCTCTTCTGTCTTAACCCACATTTTATAGTGGTCTGAAGCAAGGATTAAATGCTAATCCTCTTTTTAGGAGGAATAATCCCAGAGCATTAATAGAGGGGGAAAAAAGGAAATGAGGCAAGTATGGGTAACAATGCAAGCAGATGTATTAACATAGTGGTTATTAATTCAAAAGAATGAGTTTCTTAGCTATATGAAATTTATGTAGGATCTACAGATAAATTGTGCCTCTAAACCATTCTGTGTAGGAAAAAATATAGAAGGCCTGAAGTTTTTTCTTTCTGATCTTGTGATTCTGATTGACTGTGTGATCAGAGCAGTCCATCCTGACCTAAGTGTATTCAGTTTCTCAGAATTATGAGTCAGGGTAGATATAGGGTGGATATCAGTCTGCTGTACGATGAAACTGGCATATTCAGGATTAGACCTGAGAAGGTTCAGAAGGTATGTGTAAGTTACATGAATAGATGGTCCAAATTCCTATGTGATCCATTGCAATTGCACTAAAGCCTTTCCCACAGTTCACACTTTGACCTCATGGGGGCTTCAGAATGACTAATTGATGATGGCAGTAAGAACTCAGGCCTGTTTTATAGATGAATTGCCATGATATCCTGATTATCAACAAAAATATATTCTTGTCATGTATAGCCCAACTTAGAAGGCAAGTTGTGAAGGGAATTTCTCCCACTGGGTAAAGCAAAAAGCAATACAATTGGCTGTTCCCGTTTTTTTTTTTTTTTTTACAGGAAAAGTGGCCTGGAATACCAGTATGTATTTCAGGAAAATAGAAATATTTTGGCTAGTTGGTCGTGGGAAAGAAAAGCATTAGAATTTGAAATAACTAAGTCTAGAGAAGTGTGGATTGATTTATGGTGTGTACAAAAAGCATGTAGACATTTTTCTGTGTCTCATGTTAATGCCTATTATTAATATTATTAATGCCATGAGCCTTTCCCTCATGGACAAACTAGACATGGTTGGAGGAATGGATATTACACATGAGGACAATAGCATGACTGAATACCTAATCTTATATCAACAAAAACCTGTCCTGAGCCCCAGTACAGCCCCTTTCCATTAGTTAATTAACCATCCCCGTGGAGACAAGTTGGTCACATCAAATCTCCTTCAATTTGGTAGGATCTATTCTGGAAACGGGTTTACCTTACATGTACCAATACCATCATCCAAGGACAATGACTGTCTATTGACAGGACGTTTCAAATTAAATTGCCTCAAACTAAGGGAACTATTTTATGAAAAAGGTGGTGAAAGAATAGGGTGATAACTTTGGGATTCACTGATCTTACCCCATCATCTAGAAGCAGAGAGTCTTATGAAATAAAGGAATAAACTGTTAAAAGCTCAACTATCTCCAATCTAGAGAATCATCTTACGTATTGATTCTCTATAATGCATGAAAATCATGGCTAATAGGTAGTGTTATGTACTGAATAGCTAGAATGCATGGGTCTGGTACTAACAAGTAGAAGTAGAATTATCCCTTACCAACTTTTCTTCGAGTTCACACAAGCTGATTCTTACTAAATGAAATTCTGAAGTGTATACTTCAGACAGAAGGAATATGATTCTAGGCTGAATTTCTGTGATTCAAGAAGAAATGTAGAGGGCCGGCCCCGTGGCTTAGTGGTTAAGTGCACGCACTCCGCTGCTGGCGGCCCGGGTTCGGATCCCGGGCGCTCACCCACGCACCGCTTCTCCGCCCATGCTGAGGCCGTGTCCCACATACAGCAACTAGAAGGATGTGCAGCTATGACATGCAACTGTCTACTGGGGCTTTGGGGGTGAAAAAATAAATGAATAAAATCTTTAAAAAAAAAAAAAAAAAGAAATGTAGAGCAAAGAAGTGGTAAATATGTGTAGGTAAACCTGAAAGAACTTAAATACACAATATGTCAAGATATTAACATTTTGTGGTGTTATAAAATTAGAATAAAATATTTAACGTATATTAGTGTGAAGCTAAAGTATTCTAATATTATTTCATTATCTTAAAGGAAATTAAATCTCTTGGTTAATTTTGAACCTTGGTAATTTAAGTGTATGTTTAATTTTGAGAGTTAATACCAGAGGAAAAAACAAGGTGTATAATTTTCAGAGGTAGACAAAAACAAAAACATAAAAAATAAAAACTCAGTCAATCCAGAAGAAGGCAATAAAGGGAAAAAAAAAGAGAGAAAGAGAAATGAATAATTTTGCAGAGGAGAAACCTGGGAGACACCTTGCATATAAAGTTGACAAAGTCAAATTCACCAATAAGGGGACAAATTGAAACTGTTATACCACCTGATTGGATGTAATGATAACACATTGTCATTTCTGGAATATATCTGCCAAAAAATGTACGACACAATATTTAATGAATCATGAAAAAAACCCCAAAAATTGAGGGGCAGTATCCGTAATAATTGAATTGGAATCTTCAGCTGCAGCATGTAAAGGAAAGACTAAGGAACTGTTTTAGATTGAAGGAGACGAAGAGACATGCCACAAATGGTTGTAAACTGGATGCATTTGCTACAATGGGCATTATTGGGACAATGTGTGAAACTTGAATGGGAACTATAGATTATATGAATTTAAGGCATCACTGCAATTTTATTTGCTTTGATAGTTATATTGTGGTTATATAGGAGAAAATCTGTGTAGGAATTAAAAAGTAAATTATTCAGATGTAAAGGGCACCATGTTAGCAACTGACATACACTCATATGATTCAGAAAAAAAAAATACTGCTCCTGCAAATGATAAAATAGCCTGCATGTTTGTATTTTAAAAAGTGGTTAGAAAAACAACCTAACATTGTACATTGTAGAGAATGTACAATGAGGGGAAAAATAAAGATTAAAGCAGAAATTAACAGAGTAGAACATAAGCGTTTAATAGAGACTCAACAGAGCCAGAAATCATTTTTCAAACAAATTATTTGAGAAATCTCTGACTATACATAGAAATAAGTAAACAAGAAGGAAAAAGACACTAAATATCAGAACTAAAAAAGGTACTTCAAAATAAGTGCTGCAAATATTAGCAAGATTATACAGGGACATTATGGAAAGTTTTACGCCAACATTGAAATTTTAGATTAAATGGATATTTTCTTACACTCAAGAATAAAGAGAAAACCAGAATAATTCTGCAGCCATTAAAGATAATAAATTAACTTTTAAGAAAATCCCTCCCTAAAGACAAGAGACAGCAGACACACACACACAAACATAGACACAAACATAAACACAAATACACTTCAAGCGTGGTTGATTTCAACAGAAATTACATTAAAATTTCAATAAAGAAATAAGTTCAACCTTACACAAAATTTAGCTGAGTATAGAAAAGGAAGCAGTGTTTCTCAGTTTATGTTAGGAGGCTGCAAAACCTGGATAACCAAAATCTGAAATGGACATTAAGAAAAAGGATAATTATAGGCCAATAGCATAATCTGCACAGAACTTTAAGGAAATTGCATTACGGTATTATATAAAATGTATAATACATCATGAGCATTTGGGTTTATCCCAGCAATATAGGCTATTTGACATTAGAAAATAAATCAATATAACTTAACACATTCATAAAAAAGAATATATTTGATAATTTATATTGCTTCAGAAAAATTCTCATGTAACAATATTTATTTGTGATTAAATACCTTATTAAGTGAGGAAGGGAGTACTTTTAAATCTAATATAAGTAATCTGTAAATTCCTACAGCAAACAGTATGCTCAAAGTTAAAAATCTGAATTCTCTCCTTGTTTTGAAATAAATAGTTAAGGATGCCTACAGTGTCTGTTGATATTCAATATTGTAAGTGAGGTAATATCTAGAGCTATACATGTATTGAAAAAGAATTTTATAATATCAATTTATTTGATATCACTCTGTACATAGAAAATTTTAAAAACTTGTTAAATAATGTATTAGAGAGTTTGGCAAGGTTTCTGGATATCCAATCAATATACAAAATTAATTGTAGTTCTATATACCATCAACTGACGGGAAAAATTTACAATAAAATAAAAAATACCAATTGCCTTGGAAAATATCTAACAAAGAAATACAAGATCTATTTGAGGAAAATTATAAAATTTTATTGATAGTCATTAAAAAAACCTTGATAAATGGATATATGCAATGCATTAGAAATTTCATTTTCAAAGCATGTCCTCAAAAATTGTCTTATTAAATCAATTTAAGTATACAATGTGTATATTTGCAATCCAAAAGTTTTTTACATTGTTATTTTATAAATCTTATCAAGTTGATTTGGAAATGCTTGGGGCCAAGAGCAGCCGAAGCACTATCGTACTAATAGTACAAGGTCTTGACTGTATTTAAAAGTTTTAAAAACTGGTATATTGTAGTTATAACAAAGTTGTATAAATAGAGTAATGGAATGGAATGAAGAACCTGAATATAGACACAAGTGTCTATGAACTATTGACCCATGATTAGGTGGCACTGCAGAGACAGGAAAATAGATGGTCGTTTCAATAAAAAGCTACTTGTAAGCTGGTTGATTCAACACCTATATGTTTAAGGCAAAATTGAAATGTCTTTTAGAAAATAATTAAAGGGAATATTTTCAGAACTTTGGGACATGGAAGAGTTTCCTAAACAAGACAGAAAAGCTGTAACCAGAATTTCATTAAGAAAGAAAAGACAGCAGCATAGTTTTTAAGCTCCCTAAATACCCAATAAAAAATAACATACATGCAAAATGGAAGAGTAGGAAGATCCAAGGATTGGTCCCTCCACCTAAGCAACCATTGAACTGAAAAGAATGATTGGAGTCAACTGTTTTGGAATATATGATTCTGGTTGGTCACTTACAACAACAAGGGGTGTACTTAATGAAGGGAGAGAAGCTGTTTTTGGTAAGAAAGCAATATCCACAAACCAGCTACCATCCCCCATTCCTCAGCCCCACTGTGGCTTTGGGGATAGTGGTCTGCGTTTTGTGGGTGTGTCTGGCTCTGGGGCAGGCATAGGAGATGTTATACTCCCAGAATTAGAGGTTGTACATTTGGGTTGGTCTGGCGGTTCCCTGAAGGACTGGCACAGAAGCTTCCCTTGGCTTTAGCTCTCTCAGCTGCAGTGATTTCCCCTGGTGGCATCTATGAGGACGTTTAAAGAGGCAGAACCCTTCTTCCACACCTTCTTCTGGAATACACATTTGAGGAAACCTTTGTCAGGTCGCTGTCTGAAGGTAGAGAAAATAGGCCAAAAACTTCAGTGACCACACACAAGAAGGAGTATACACTTCGCAAAAATAGTTTTGGGAAATCACAAATGGACATTTCAAGACCTACACAACCAAAATCAACAATCCCTGAGAATTGGGAGGATCAGATTTCCAAAATTATCACGTTATAACTTGCAGAATATCTAGCTTTTTACAAAAAATTACAAAGCATTCAAAGAAGCTGGAAAGTATGACCCATTGAAAAGGTAAAAATAAACTTGGACACAAATCATTCCTAGAGAAGCCCAGACATTGGAATTACTGAATCCAACAACATAGTAGAAGGATTATATTCCATCACCAAGTGGGATTTATTGCAGGAAATCAAGTCTGCTTCAATACTAAAATGAATCAATATAATATACTATATTAATAGAATAAAGGGGGAAGAAAACATGATCATCTCAGTAGAGGCAGAAAAAGCTTTTGACATAACACCCTGTCATGATAAAATACTCAACAAAATAAGAACAGAAGGGAACTACTTTAATCTAGTAAAGATCATCTATAAATAATCCATGGCTAAAAACAAATTTAGCGGTGAAATAGCGAAAGATTGAAAGCTTGAAAATTTTCTTCCTAAGATCAGGAAAAAGACAAAGATGTCTGCTCTTACCACTACTTTTCAACATTGTACTAGAGATTCTAGTCAGGGAAATTAGGCAAGAAAATAAAACAAAAGGCACCCAGATTGAAAAGAAAGTAGTAAACTGTCTATTTGCACTTGATATGATCTTGTGTACAGAACATCTTAAAGAAACACAAGGAATTATTAGAGCTAATGAACAAGTTCAGCAAAATTGCAGTATATAAGACCTATATACAAAAATCTGTTATATTTTTATACACTAAAAATGAAAAGTCTGAAAACGAAATTAGAACGTCAGTTCCATTTAAAAGAGCATCAAAGATAAAGTACTTAGAAATGAATTTGAAAAAATAAATCAATGCTTAGACACTGAAAACTACAAAAACATTGAAAGAAATTAAAGATCTAAATAAATGGAAATGTATTCCGTGTTTATGGAATGGAAGGCTTGTTATTGCTAAGATGTCAATACTCCCCAAATTGATCTATTTTTCAACTTTTTAAACGGCCTTTTTTGCAGAAATAGACAAACTGATCCTAAAACTCATATGGAAATGTAAGAGACCAGAGACAGCAAAATCAAAATTGAAAAAGAACATAGTTAGATTACTCACACTTCCCAAATTCAAAATGGGCTACTGGCATATAGATTAAAGACATAGATTAAAGAAATAAATTGAGGGTGTGCAAATAAACCTATACATGCATGGCCAATTGATATTTGAAAAGAGCACTAAAACAATTTGAATGAAAAAAATAACCTTTTCAACAAACAGTGCTTGACCAACTCAATATCCACATGCAAATAAATGAAGCTGGACTTCTACCTCAAATCATGTTCAAAATTAAGTCAAAATGGATCAAAGATCTAAATATAAGAGCTAAAACTTTAAAGCTTTTATAAGGAAACAAAGGTGTAAATCCTTGTGACCTTGAATCAAGCAATGGTTTTATAGATATGGCA
Source organism: Diceros bicornis minor (assembly GCF_020826845.1). NCBI lineage: Eukaryota > Metazoa > Chordata > Mammalia > Perissodactyla > Rhinocerotidae > Diceros > Diceros bicornis. Next base: position 6,756,520 of record NC_080751.1, on the reverse strand, counting down.
CCTGAAAATATATGCAACCAAGGGAAAAATATATCAATTGAACTTCATCATAATTAAAAACTTTTGAGCTTCTAAGAATGCAGTCAAGAAAGTGAAACTCACAGAGTGGGAGAAAATACTCACAAATCATATGCCTGATAATGATCTAGTCCAGAATATGTAAAATACAATTGTAAAATTGTAAACCTATAAAAATACAATTCAACAATACCTTAAATGCATATTGCTAAGTGAAAGAAGCCCACCTGGAATGGTTACATATTGTATGCTTCCAACTGTATGACATTCTGTAAAAGGCAAAGCTATGGAGACAGTAAACATATCAGTGGTTGCCAAGGGTTTGGGGGGTGGGAAGGAGGGATGAATAGGTGGAGCACAGGGGATGTTTAGGGCAGTGAAACTATTCTTGATGATACTGTAATGGTGAATACATGTCACTATACATTTGTCAAAACCCATAGAATGTACAACACAAACAGTGAATCCTAATGTAAACTACGGACTTTAGTTAATAATAATGTGTTGATATTGCATCAGTTGTAACAAATGTACCATATTACTGCAGGATGTTAATAGTAGCTGAATTGTGGGGTTGAGAGTATATGTGGGAATTCTGTACTTTCCGATGAATTCTTTAAACCTAGACCTGCTCTGAGAAAATCTATCAATTAAAAAAAAGCCTGGTAAGATTTGTTTTCTAAATCAGCATTTTGTAGTGTTTTTGCATGTTTTGCATATTTTGATAGATTCATACCTAATTTTATAATTGTTTTTGAGGCCATTGTAAATGGTATTCTTTTTCTTTTTTTTCCCTTCTTCAAAGTTTAGTTTTTCATTACTGGTATATAGAAAAGCAATTGACTTTTCTGTATTGGTTTTGCATCCTGTGACATGGCTACATTCACTTATTGGTTCTAGGAGGTTTTGGTTGTTAATGTTGATTCTTGGAGTTTTCTGCTTAGACAGTACTGTCTTCTGTGAATAAAGTCACTTTTATTTCTTTCTTTCCACTATGCATATATTTCATTTCTCTACTTGTATGATTGCTTTAGTTAGCAATTCCAGTATAATGTTGAATAAGCGTGGTGAGAGAGGATATCCTTGCCTTGTTCTTCAACTTTGGGATAAAACATTCATTTTATCACAATTAAATATGAGATCAACGATAGGTTTTTTCATAGGTGTTATTTATCAATTTATGGAAGTTCTGCCCTATTCGTACATTGCTAAGAGTTTGGGGTCATAAATAGATGATGGATTTTTTCAAATATTCTTTCTGCTTCAATTGATATGATTATATGTTTTTTTGGTCTATGATCTGTTGATATGCTGTATTATATTGATTGATTTTTAAATGATGAAATACCCTAGCAAACCTAGAATAAATCATATTTGCCATTGTGTATAATTATTTTTTTAAATTGTGGGTTTTGTTTTGCTAATACCTAGTTGAGGATATTTTTATCTGTATTCATGAGAGATATTGGCCTGTTCTTTTGCTTTCTTCTACTGTTTTATCTGGTTTTAATTGTAGGATAGTGCTGGCCTCATCGAATGAATTGGAAAGTCTTCCCTGTTCCTATTTTGTAGAAGAGAATGTGGAAAACTGGTATAATTTCTTCCTTAAACGATTGGTAGAATTCACTGGTAAAATCATCTGGGCCTGATGATTTCTCTTTTGGAAAATTATTTATTATTGATTCAATTTATTTAATATATATAGACCTATTCAGATTATCTGTTTCTCCTTGTGTGAGTTTTGGTAGTTTGTCTCTGTCAAGTAATCGGTCCATTTCATCTAAATTACCAAATTTGTGGGCTTAGAGTTGTTTGTAATATTCCTTTAGTATAATCTTAATGTCCACAGAATCAGTAGTGATGACCTGTGCCTTTCATTTCCTATATTGGTAATTTTTCTCTTTTTTCCATTTTTTCTTGTTTAGCTTGGCTGGGGGCTTTATCAATTTTCTCTTTTTGAAAGCTAGCTTTTGTTTTTGTTGATTTTCTCCTTTAATTTACTATTTCATGAATTACTGCTCTCCATTTTTTTAATTTCTCTTTTTTTGCTATCTTTAGGCTTAATTGTTCTTATTTATGTAGTGTTCATTTGTGGAAGCTTAATATTTTTATATTATATACGTAAATATATATATAAATATATACAGTTAATGCTATAAATTTTCATCTAAGCACTGCTTTCCTTTCATATCATAAATATGTTATGTTTTAAATTTTCATTTACTTCAAAATATTTTTAAATTTCTTTTGGCACTTATTTTTTGATCCATGTGTTATTTAAAAGTGTTTTGTTTAATCTCCAAATATGGGAGGATTTTCTAGCTATCTTTCTGTTATTGATTTTTTTGTTTAATTCCACTGTAGAATGAGAACAAATTTTATATGGTTTCTATTCTTTTAAATTTGTGGCACAGTGTATGGTCTATCTTGGTGAATGTTCCGTGTAAGCTTGAAAAATGTGTAGTATTCTCTTGTTGGATAGAGCATTCTATATATGTTAAGTAGATCCAGTTTATTGATGGTGCTGTTTAGTTCAACTATATCAGTACTTATTTTCTTTATGCTGGATCTATTTTATTGGAAGAGAAGTGTCAAATTATCCAGCTACAATAGTGGATTTGTCTATCCTTCCTTGCAGTTCTAATAGATTTTTCCTCATGTATTTATTTAGACACTCTAGTTAGGTGCATAAACATTTAGAATGTTTATGTCTTCTTGAATAAATAAGCCCTTTATTATTATTTAGTTCCCTTCATATATATAACATTTCTTTAATATTCTTAAATTTCTATTGTATATCTTAAAGTTTACTGATTATTTGTTCAGCAAAAATAAAAGTACAAATCATGTTATTTAGAAGTTCAAGAACAGTTTAAAATATTCTTCTTATGTATTACTGTGTAACAAAGTACTCCAAACTCAATGACATAAAACAACTGGTTTATTCTCATAAATTCTGTGAGTCAGTAATCCAGACAGCATGAAAGGATGATATTTTTCTGCTCTACTATGCCTGAGGCTTCAGTTGCAAAGCTTTGAAGGGCTGTGGCTGAATTGATTGGTTGGATCTGTAATCGTCTAGAGGATTATTCACTCACATTTTTGGTGTCTGGGCTAGGATGAGTCTAAGATAGGTTTACCAACTATCCCAGTTTGCCTGGAACTGAGGAGGTTCCCAAGGTGCAGGATCTTCAGTGTCAAAACGGGAACCATCCTGGGCATACAGTTGATCATCAGACTCTCTTGTTCATACCATGGTTTTTTTCCTAGAACTGGATATTTTGCCTTGGTGAATGAAAACGGCAAGGTCTTGATGTATAAGTTGCACCATTACTGAGACTTCTAAAGAGATTATTTGAAATCCAGTTGAGCCACAAGAGAAGCCTGTCCTGATGTATTGTCTCAGAAACTTTCCTGAATATGTGGTAATATATGGATAATGATTTATTGAGACAGCTGTCCTTATTTAAGTTAACATAAATGTCTTAATAAACACCTAGCAACTTTTGTTTGAACATAAACTTTTTTTTTTAACCTCTGAAGTAAGGATTATTTTTAGTCTTACTTTTACCAGTGGAGCAATCATAGCCAGGATTTGGTAGAGCTGGGGTTCAAACCCAGGCCTCTTAGTCCAGAGTCTGTGCTCTCAACCACTATGCCATGTGCAATGTGGTCCCTTTGTGTTTTGTTTTGTTTGCCTTTGTTTTCAAAGAGTATTCCAGCAAAAACATAGAGGATGGGTGGGCAAGCAGATTGAGACAGAGAGGCCAGCTGGGAAATGGTTGCCCCCATGCAAGTGATGGGTAACAAGGACATGACATAGGACTGTATTACTGGAATTGGAGAAAAGAGGACAGATTTTAGAGGAAAGTTGGGAGAGGGCTACCTGAAGTAACCATGGACTAGCTGAGAGAGAAACGTGATAGTTACTCTGAAGAGTTGGGTGGGAGCACGGGCGAGGATACTGGGGGAAAAGATGGAGAGAAATGGAAGGATGAGGAGAAGGAGAAGGGAAGGTCCTTGAACCTAAATAGCTCAGCATTTGTATTAAGTTTTTTTGATATCTATTCAGAATCATAATCATAGCCCATGAAAGGAAAGTGCATCCCTTCACAGGTGGGCGAGGGCCCAGAGTGTGCAATGGTGAACCAAACCTGAGCTCAGCTGTGACACTTGATTGAGGCACCTCACATGCCCTCTTCATCTGCCTTAGGCTTCTCAAAACATGGTGCTGGATTATGAGAGGAGATGTCTTAGGAGGGAGTATTTGGAGACAAATGTTTAAAAAGACCAAGGCAGAAGCTACAAGACTTCTTACGTAAAGCCTGGGAAGTCACATAGCATTGCTTGGTTACAAATGAATTACAAAGGTTAGCCCACATTTAGCAAGAGGGGAATTAGATTTCACCTTTTCATAGTGGAGTGGCAGAGTCACGTTGTAGAAGAGCATCTAGGAGGAGGAATAATGTCGTAATTTTTGAAAAAGAAAATCTGCTACAAATAAATGATATTGCTCTGTGATACATATATAGGTGGTACGATTATAACGAAAGCAATTATCATCTTAAAATTCAGGCTAGCAGTTATTAATAGGGGAATGGGGGCAGGTTGTGACACTCAGGAGTTGCTCAGTGGCATTTATGGAATTCTGGCAATGTTTGGTTTTTTGGGCTGAGTGGTTGTTAGATAGTCATTAGATTTTAAATTTTGTTAAAATATATGTTTAATTTAAATGTTCTTTTACGGGTGTATGTTATTATACAAAATAAAAAAGATTATTAAAATTAGAAATGGACAACTCTATTCTGGACTTTATTCTTTATTGCTGAGAACTTTTGCTTTAAGAGCACCAAGTGAGAACTTATTTATCAGAGAATTTTCAACTTCAGTTATTTTATTTTCTGTATCTGAAGTTTGGGGATTAGAGCCTCTGGAGCTGGCTAATTTATTGAAATCAGCAACAACAAAACCACTGCATTTGAGTGACAGTTGTCTCTAAGAGAAATGAAAAGAAGAATAAACCTAGTGATGCCACAGACACATTTTGTGGAAATGTTGAAAGCTTTATGAACAGTGTGAACTTTAGAATGAGGCAGCAGAATAAGCAAACACATTAGTAAAATTTAGCCCGAAGATACATCATTAAGAAATCTATTTTTGTTAAAAGAAAATTATATTTATGGGCAGAACTTTCTATATTTTTATAGGAAAAGAATCAGTGATGAAGATGCTTAGCAAACAAGACTAGCTCTGAGCATTAAATCAAGGAAACCATATGTATTAATTTCCTATGGCTGCTGTAAGAAACTCCCACAAACTGAGTGGTGTAAAGCAGCGGAAACTTATTCTTTCATGTGTCCGAAGACTAGAACTCCAAAATCAAGTTAGCAGGTCCATACTCTCTCTTAGCTTCTAGCAGTTGCTGGCAATCTTTGGCGTTCCTTGACTTGTGACTACATAACTGCAATGTCTGCCTCCATCATCACGTGGTCTCTAAGCTGTATTTGTCTGTGTCTTCTCCTGTTCTTGTATTGGCATTCGCTTCTGTGCGTATACCTGTCTCTGTATCTCTCTCCTGTTCTTATGATGACATCCGTCATATTGGAGTAAGGGCACACCCTACTCCAGGATAACCTCATCTTAATTATATCTACAAAGACACAGTTTCCACATAAGGTCACATTCACAGATACCGGAGGTTAGGCCTTCAACATATATTTTGAGGAGATGCAATTCAACACACAACCCCCTCTATTAAAAGGTGGAGTTGATTTCATAGCATTGATTTTAATTTTGGAAAATGAGTTTTCATGTTTAGGAATTTCTGCTAAGTTGCTAGCTATTCTTTCTTATTTGAACAAGCCGTAATTACGATATTAAAATTGTCTAATATTCATACATACCAGAAACATATATACAGATCACTAATACAGAATTTAGATCTTGGTTTTACCTCTAATTGACTGTAAAACTCTTTGGAAACTCATTTCACCTCTGGTATCTTAATAGCCTCACAAAAAGGTGGCAGAGGGGTGGACGAAGTTTTTAATGCTGACTTCAAAAATCTTTCATGGCCAAATGAGAAAATAAACTGGAAAATGTAAATATGTGATACAGTTAAGAGTATTCGAGGTCAAAGGTAAAATTTCCAGTGTCCATTACAGTTTAAAGATATTTGTTATGTCTTACAAGATCCAAGCTAGAAACACAACCATGTAAGGGGACATGGCAGATGCCTTGCTGGTTCCTGTTCTTCCAATGATGCAGATACTCAGATTGCACTCTCAAGAAAACATGCAAGAGATAAATGGGGCCAAAATACCATAATTATCAACACTTTCTTCTTATATAGCTTGCCTTCTACACATCCAATGATTTCATTTTTCAATGTCTTAAAATTAGCTTTTATTTGAATATTTAAATTGCTAGGATTGTGATTTTCCTTCATTCTCATCTTTTTTTTTAAAATATGTATATATAATTTCAGGAGCTAACTAAATTCTTTCTTTGAAAATCCCCTAACCCTATCTACCAAATCTAACACTGTATCACATTAAATTTCTACATATATTGGTTAACTTCATGAAGGCAGGAATTTGGAATTGTTTATGCTCACTGTGATATCTCCAATAACAGTAGGACACACAGCCTGTAGTAGAAACTGAATATATATATTTAAAAAGATGAATACATTAATTGAAAAGCCTGTACAGGTGAAGCAGTATAACAGTGGTTCAGAGCTAAGGCTCAGAGCCAGACTAACTGCTCTCATGTTCTGGTTTAGTCCCTTATTAGCTGCTTACCAGCCACTTTTTACCATCAGCAAGTCAGTCAATTTCTCACAGCCTCTGTTTTCTTATCTATAAAATGAAAACACTGGTGGATACTGTTTCATTGTCTCTTCCAGGATTAAATACACGTAAAGTGCATAGAACATTGCACTAAGCAAGTGCGTAATACAAATACATAATTCTTAATAGATGATACGTGGTAAATACTCAAAAATAACTATTACAATGCTGTTATATTTGTCATTTGTTGTTTTCGGTACATAGAACAGCATCCACTTTTACTTAGCAAAATTAGATGTTATTGAAACCTATGGCTGCTAATGAGATGTAAAAGCAGCTTCCTGGGAAGTTGGATATTTCTTCAGTGAAGACAGAAACACTTAAGTCAGTCTGCCTGCTTTTTGTTTCTTCTTTTTTTCTTTTTCTTGTTCTTTGCCTATAGCTCAGACCATTAAAATCAAAGGTGATGGGAATTGAACACTGCGTTTCTCAGATTTTGGTCATGGAGAAAGTAGGGCTTTGTTCTCACGTGGCTTGGCTGAGTACTTACCACTGTGACATGTAACTTAACATTTATGAATCTCAGTTTTCTTATTTGCAGGAAAAGAAACAAAATATCTTGCCTTGCTAGGCAACTGTGCAAAATAAATTACATGCATATAAAAAGCGCCTGACACAGAACAGGCAGTTGTTAAATCCTAGTTTCCATCTTCATCCTTCCACTTTCTCCAATCAGTTCACTTTTTTTGCTCTGGCAAATGCTACTAACTGCCTTGTCTCACACTTTTTATGTTCCTTAATAAAGTTCAATTTGTTTTGCCTGTAATTATTGGAAATCATTTATTCGACATAAAAACAGTATTCAGAATTTGTTTCCTTCAAGATACTTTTTAAAAAAATAAATCACCAGAGTGCTTGTTAAGAACTTTACTGTGAAAATGTCAGCTGTGAGGAAGACTGGAATAGTCATAACCACACAGTGAACAGTTTTTACCCTCTAGGTGGAAGTTTATGTAAGTTAAATCATTGCACAACAAGGCTTGACAGGCATGAACTAAGGACAAGGATAGTTTATTTGAATATTCAGCGGTACTAGATCATAGTAAATGTCTGATAATAGTCTTCTTTACATTAAAGATGGCCTTCCCATTGGGATCCTAGTATTTACTGTGTGTTTAAGCTTCTCCTTAAAATTCTTATAGTTTAACTCCTTTTAAAGAAATGTCTCTTAAGCAGAAGTCAGCTAGCTTTTTTCTATAAAAGGCCAGACAGTAAATGTTTCAGGTTCTGTGGGTGCTGTGGTCTCTGCTGCAGAACTACTCAGCTCTGCTTTTGAAGAGTGGAAGCAGCTGTAGACAGTATGTAAACCAGCGAGTGTTGTGTGTCCCAAAACATTTATTCATGGAGGAGTTGGGAGGCTGGATTCGGCCTGCAGGCCATAGTTCGCCAACCTCTAATCTTAAATGTATTTTGAAAAGAACAGAGTGAGTTTTAAGCAAGGGAATCTCTTTATAGCATATTGGAAAGATCATGTGTTAGGAATCAGAAGTCTTATGTTCCATCAACTGTCATTTATTAGTTAATTTTCTTTAGACTAATTATTTAATATCAGAACTACTTGATATGCTATCATATGGTGAAAAACATGTAATACAGATAATGGTTCTTCTTGGTAGTGAACATCTTCTACAAAAAGAGATATTGACTGCCTAAATCTCTTCAGTTCTCACTTCCTGTGCTTCACAGGGCACTGAACAGGTTCAGAGAGTGAAGGGAGTTATTTATGACTCAGGTCCAGCCAATGAGAGTTGCTAATCTCCCAGCCTCGGTGAGTACTGCAGGAATGGTGACGTCGCCCAACTACGTTAATCAGTCATCCCTGGGATGTTCTTGTGGTTGTCCTTAAGTTTAAGGAATGCGATAAGATTGCATTCTGTGAGAGTAACAAAAGAATACCGTTCTTGGAAGCCCTCGCATGTATGTAAGAAGCCAAAAGAGAGGAACGAAAAACCAGAGAAATAAGCAGTGCCCTGGTATTAACATTTGTATCCTGGATCCAGTTATGTCCTAAGCTAGTTTTTCCTTTTATTTATTTATTTATTTTTGGCTTCTTAAATAAGAGTTTGTTTCTACATTTGAAATTTTAAAAAGATATTTAGTAATAAGCCTTTATATTATTCTTTTTGCTAAGATCTTCTCTAAAAGCAGAGATAAGCATAAAATGTTAGTATATTAGTGGTGGAGTCATAAAATTTGTGTCCAGAAAGCTCGGGCTCAGTTCCTAGTCACCCACTCCCAATTGTGTGAACTTGGACAAGTTATTTAACCTCCTTTTTTTTTTTTGTCTCTTCATATCTGCAGTGTGGATGATGACATGTGTTGTTGTAAGGATAAATTGAGTTAATAGCCATGAAAACCTTAAAATAGTAGCTGACAGAGAAAGCACCCCAAAAAATCTTATCCATAATTATTACTCATTTATACTTTATGGAGAAAGTCTTTCTCAAAACCCTTGTACTAAAAAGATTGTTATAAGTGGGCTAAGAGTAGATCTGCAGGTGTTAGACATCAGAGTATGGGACTAGAAAAGTCTGCAAGTGAAGATTGGATCACAGAGAAAACAAGCAAACACAGGGAGTAGTGAAGACCTTTTTTTCTAGTCATGATGTTGCCTGTACTTTGTAAACTGAAAAGCATACTGCTTTAGCATCAACCTATTCTAGCTCTGCTGCATACTTTTACGCATACCACCATAGTTTTATGTATGGTGCTGTGTGTCACCATACATAAAAGTGAACATTTCAAATATATATACAGATATGTTTAAATGGAGAACAAAATTCCACACAAAACCATAATGAAACCAACCAACCAACCAAAGATCTACAAAGTGAAATACAAATATGTAAAAAATACAAATATGTATTTTATGTAAAAATAATTTATTTAAACAATTGCTTTATAATATTAATTTTAAATACCTGTTGCATGACTGAATTCAAACTCCATGTTTCAGATAAGTGCATTTTACAGTCAGGACCCTAAGGAAGGGCTCTAGCCTGTGTGGGGCATTGCTACCCAAAGTTTTATTCAGAAACAAGTACTAGACTGCAAATTCAGATTTAGAGTAAAAAATTATATATATTTATAGCAGTTTGACAGAAAAGCTTATGTATGATGAATCTAATAATAAAAATGTAGAATTATATTTTGTGTGATTTTTGTTTTTTGTCTTTCATTTCATTTTTATAATAATTTAATTTTGTTGCATTCGACAAAAGTATTAATCCATGTCCAACTGGGGGAACAGGTCTTTTACCACCAACGGTTTAAGAAGCTCTACTGTAGGGCATGAGATGGTGCTGATGTGAGCATAGGAAGGTCCAAGGCAGAATTGGTGTATGTCTGCCATAGGTTGGGGTGGTTCCCAAGGGGCAATCATTAAGCCCATGTCAATATTCGGAAGTCATCAGTAGTTCTATTCATCCACTGCATGTTATAAGCCAATGGACTAGAAATGCTGGTGAGTATCAGCTCCAGGGAACGAGATTGCCAGCAAGCAGATTCAGAAAGCTGAGGTCCTCAGAAGGCAGCAAAGCCCTCTCCACAAAAACCTATCAGGAGTAAGAGGAGAAATCTGTAGGAACAAAAGTATAGGTAGTTCTGATGCGATAGCAGGATTAAATTAAAATATGAAGTGTACCTAAGCCTTCAGGTCGGGCATTCTTTTCTGGTAACGTTCAAAATTTCTGTGGGGAGAATTTCTGTAGCTTTTGCAGAGATCTGATACTTGACTAAAAAATTTAATAACCACTACCATGAGCAGTGTGTGTCAGTGGCTTCAGTGTTGACGATCCCAGGAAACGTAGGCAGGTTGACAGGAAACAGAGTCCACTGATTATCCAGTCAATTTAATGCATGCATATCAACAACATGGCATAAGTCTGATGCATCTCCTATTCCCCAAACACAGTTTCTTGACATGATCTGTTCAGAGGAGCTGGAAATGATCCAGGCTAGGGTGCAGAACCTCTCATTTCGCATGCACTTTGGGGTAGTTTTATTCACATCTGAGGACAAATAAGCATAAATGATATTAACTTTCAAGCAAAATTATAAGGTTACAAGGAAGGTTTTGCATGTAAACCAAACTGTCATTCCTCTAACTTTACCAATGGACGGAATTTTAAAGTTCCAACATACAAGAAATAATTTCCGTATACACAAAACATTCAAATTCCACGAAGTTATGTATCAGACACCTTTTGTGAAGTGACTAAAACAAGAAAATTGCTTTGGATTATACATAATTTCAAAGTTTAAAGATAATAGGCAAAGCTTTACTACTATAATATTATACTAGCCCAGGTGAAGGGGTGAAAGTGACGGAACCCTGCTGCATGTGCATAGTTCCCTCAGTCAGGAGTAAGCCCTCCCTGCTTCCGCCAACACGCTTGGACTGGATTCTCTTCCCAGCCTACTTCTCTATTTTCCTCTATATCTGTAACTTCGTATCTTTTCCTCCCTCCTTCTTTCCTTTTTATCCCTGACACAACTTGTCTCCCTCCACACTTCATCTTTCTCCTTTAAATGACTATATTATAGAACTTAAAATTCTCTTTTCTTTTCTATTGCTCTATCAAATAATTGATTCCAACTTCTTAACATTTTAATTCTGGAAACTTAAATTCCTTTAAACTTATTTTTAAAAATTCTTAATTGCAATACGGATGATCCTCCTCCTCATGTGTTCTTAGTTGTTGAATGAAGCTACATCTTTCCTATCACTTTCAACTTCCCTTTCACTTCATTTCCCTTCAATAAACCAAATATGACACAAAATTGAATAATGTCATTTGGTGGATTGAACCACCAAATTAATTAGCTCAGAGGAAATCTCTAAGGAAGAGCAATTTTATGAACATCAATAAAACAAACCATATTAAATAGAAGAATTACTTGCTGACACTCAGAGGCTTATTTGAATGAACTCCCGTCTTTAAAAGTGCATATCTCTGTCAGTCTACTTTGTTGCTCCAATTTGAAACATCATTTTTTAAGGTGTAAATAGGGAAACAATTTGCAGTGTACCATATAGCTACATGGTATTGCCCTTCCTGTGTAATTGACACACTTCTTGGATTGTGTTACTCTGTGTTAGACTTGTGTAGATTAATTGTATATGAGATCAGAATGAAGGCAATATTCATAAAAAACTTACTAATATATTTTAAGGCAATTTAAAAAAATCATTTTGCTTCCTTCTATTCCTCCATCTGCCTTACTAAAATGAATCATATTTCTAAAACTTGGACTATTTTCCTAGTATTTTAGGTACTGTTCATCTTAAGAAATATCAGACATTGTACAAACAAAACTAGTGGTTGTAAATGATTTTATGGTTCATATTCAGGCAAATGTGGTCAATTTACATCTGGATAAGACACACAATATCTGACATTTTGAATAATATGAGGTTTTTCTGATCATTAAAATTCATGTTCTGACATGCCAAAGTGCAAGTCATGAGCTTAGAGCACACATGTGATTTCATTTTCAGGGGGTCCCAGGCCAGGCCTCCATTTCTTAACTGACTTAGTGTCTGGGCTAAGGTTTTGACGAAAAACAATGCAACTTATTTTATTTTTCCAATAGTGTTAAAAAGATAACATATTAACAGTATGTAATGCCTGATTTAGAGCTATAAGTGCTTCCCCTTATTTAATAGAAGTTGATTTATTTATATTTTCAATTATGTTCCCTGCACAAAGAACTATTGTGATGATTTATGTATTTTGTTTTAGACATGGCTCTCTGAGTGCAGAAACACAGTGCTATGTGGATCAAATGGCTCTGAGATACTCTTGACCAATAACTAATTACAAAGTCAAATTCTGCAAGATACATATGAGTGGAATCTGCCATATTCTTACTTTTCACCGAACCTTAGTAATATATATAGTATTATACACAATTCATCGACTTCAAGTTTTATTAGACTTTCTCCTTGTGTTTCCTGAGTCAGAGAATTTAACCAGAAAAAAACAATGTATTTCTATTTTCCTTTCATGTTGTTGTTTTTAATTCAAACAGTTAATAATAGCTTCACTGTATTTACAGTGAAGGGTGTTCATAGGAAACCTTCAGGGCCAATTATAGCAAAACTAGGACTACAGAAAAGGCGTATTGCCCTTTTCAATGCACTGTGAATGTCAGAGTCCTTGTGTTAGATTGTATTGATTCTCGTTTGAACGTATGACTTATTTTGACCACTGGAATGTGAAAGAAGGATTGTTGTTTAGCCTAGACCCAGAGTGAGAGACACATGGATTAGATCTTAACTTGCTGCACAACCTGGAGAAGAGCCACCACATGAGACTTGCAGACTCTTACAAGAGTTAATGCAAGCCACTGAGATTTTGGGATTGCATTTTGTTGCAGCGTTATTACAGCAGAAATTGACTAATACAGCTCTCATTGGTGAGGGCACCTTACTTCCACACCACAACTGGCTCGACCTTCTGTGTTCTGTGAACAGAGCTTTCAACCATAGCATAATGGGAAAGTTTTCTTTGACAGAGCTACATGATAATAAATGCAATTGGGCCTATATATTACTAATCCTTCGTGTATCTCTTTAATGTTGCTTATATTATGATGCTTGAACCCAGCCTGACATTGATAATAAGGAGATAGGAGTTAAAATGTCAGGTTTTCAGCCAATGTTTGTACTATTAGCAAATCATTTTGTTCAATATCTCTTTTGTTCCTATTTTCTTTGCTGAATAAGGTATTTAGGATAACTTAGCCCTAGAGTTATGGATCATTCCTTTCTTTGTTTTGGATACTATGCTAGGAATCTGAGAAAATAAAGAGGAATAACACTGTTTTGTTTCTCACAGATTAATTGTGGAGAAAGGGATGCAAGAACAGTTATAACTCAGAGACTTGAGTATTATATAAAAGAAATATGGAACCTTCTGTGGAAACCCATGAGGCAAAAGGCCCACTTAGCCAAAGCATAGGGAATTATATAACATATATAGTGTCATTTCTAGGGAAATCAAACTGTGGCATAGAAGGTGTGAACAAAACCTTGGTCACATGAAGATGTCTGACATTTGGGGGACCTTTATGCAATTGGCTGTTTCTAGAATTAGGGTATGATATGATAAGGAACTTGAAAGGGACAATATATGAGACTTCAAGGAAGACTGGAATCAATGTGTAAAGGGTTTTCTTTCTCTGATAAATGAGAAAATAGGGGACAAGGATTGAAGAGAGTTTTACGAAGCTGATTATTAATGATGTTTTGAAAGATGACCTAGAGTTGAAACATAGTTGTTTCACAAAAATCTTCTGTGAAATAGTTGGGATAAGCTATGTCTTGGCACTTAAAGTGAAACATGACGTGGAGAATAGAGACAGGCAGAGCGTAAAGGTTTTTGGGTGATGGAGTCAGGAGTCCTTTGTGACTAGTGAGATGAAGTAGATGAAGAAAGAACTGAATGGTTGGAGAGAACCTTGAGGTTTCTCTCTGTTAGGAGGATGGACAAAGTGTTAGTTTTCTAGAGCTGCCATAACAACATACCACAGGCTGGCTGGCTTAAGTAATAGAAATTTCTGGGGGCTGGAAGTCCCAAATCAAAGTGCTGCCAGGATTGATTTCCTCTGAGGCCTCTCTTGTTGGCTTGCAGATGGCTGTTGTCTTGCTGTGTCTTCACAGGTTCTTCCCTCTGTGCAGGCATGCTGCTGATCTCTTTGTGTGTCCTAGTTTACTCATAAAGACTTCAATCAGATTGGATTGGGGAAGACCACAAGGGCCTCATTTTAACTTTATTATTTCTTTAAAGGCCCTATCTCCAAATATAGTCATATCTGGAGATACTGGGGGTTAGGGCTTCAACATATGAATTTGAGGGAAGTGGGACCCAATTTAGTCCATAATAGACAATGTTGTGGTAAAATAAGCCAGAGCACACAAAAAGAATTACAGTCATTTTTTTTTAAGTATTATGATTCAGGACTCTTTAATTATACAAGTAAAGATTTCAAATGTGTCTGGTATGACTAACGTATAGTTCTGAAGATCAGAAGCATAGTAAGGACTGGTGGGAGTCATCAGCTACTGTGGCTTGAATCCATGAGAATAAAAGTTAATATTCCAATGAGGACAGAATCCTGGTGAACAACATAATGGGCAAAGGAAAAAAAAGTGGAATCATATAAACATGAGATATGGTTGGCAGTAAGCTCACTCTGTGGCATGGTTTAGCTATCACAAAGCTAACAGAGAAGCATTATTAGAAGGAAGAGGCTCATGCTCCACTTTGCACTGGCCATGTCACTTCCATTTTTAACATGCGTAATTCTGGGTACCATAATTTAGGGGGAGCACAGAGAGGCGGGTGATTTATTTTAAGACTGGCATAAAGATCCAAAACATTAGTTTATTCACTTTTACTCAACCAATTTAGTTAATTTCATTAAACCAATATTTGTACCACACTATATGCGAAGCAGCTACTTATAATAACCCAGCTGTCTTAGAGTTTATAGTGTAATGATAGAAGAGTCGTTAATCAGAAAGTCCCATAACTAAATGTGATATTACATTGTGATAAAGGGTATGAATAAGAAATACATATTATGAGGGCCTATACTAGAGGGATTTATCTTAGATAGGAAGATCAGAGAAGACTTACCCCCACAAAAGGTGGATCAAGCATGTATCTTTTATAAGGAATAGTGCAGGGAATTAGAAAAGTTTTACTTCTGGAAAAAATTATGCCAATATATATATTTTCTATCCTTAAATAATTGACAAACTTTCTTCTCAAAGAGTCTTTCTATTTGTTAATTATATTTCTAAAGAGTGGCATGATAACAAATACCTGGACATTATAGAGAAAGAAATTTCACCTCCATATGGTTGGAGTGAAGCCTTCTGAATCAGAAGAGCTGAATCCTGGGGTCAAAATTAGAGGAAAGGAACATAGAGAGGATCATATAAGAAGGGGAGAATTTTATTAATCCATTGAAAGCTGCGGTGTCTTCCGCTTTCTGAGGTCTCCCATTTGTTGTAAAGAGGGGAGGTCTTGAAGCTATTGGATGTAACAGCCCCGCTGGCTGTAAATGAAGAGGTAGCAGTATTGTTCAGGATGCGTAGGGGGTGGGGAACAATTCTGTTGTCTTGAATGGATGGATATGTTTCCTACAGGCACCAGGTAGAAGAAGGTGGAGAAAGAGCGAGGAGAACGTTCAGCAGGATTACTAAGTGAGTCAATGAAACTGAGATGAGAGAATAAATATTCTAAAACAGTGTGATAGGCACTGATGTGTCACAGTTACCTGAGGCCTTCAGATAAGAGGAGAAATACATAAGTGATGCTGCCATCAAAGAGTTCCCAGTTTAGTGGGAGAAAATGCAGGATATAGTCAGAATAGGACATGTGCATGATGCTACACACAGGGAACACTTAGACTCTCTTTGGGTGAAAAAAGTCCTTGTAGAGATGGTGCCTAAACTGATTCTTGAAGAACTACATAGGGTTATTCCTGTGTTATGAATCTTTATGTCCCCCCAATATTCTCATGTTGGAAACCTAACCTCCAAAGTGATACTGTAGGAGGTAGGGCCTTTGGATGGTGATTAGGTCATGAGGATAGAACCCATATGGATGGAATTAGTGTCCTTATAAAAGAAGGCTGTCAGTCAGAGCTCTCTAGCCTTCTTCCACCCTGGGAGGACAGCAAAGAAATTGGCAGTCTGCAACTTAAAAGAGGACCTTCACCAGAACCTGGCCATGCTGGCACCCTAATCTCAGACTTCCAGCCTCCAGAACTGTGAAATAAATTTCTGTTGTTTATAAACTACTCAGACTGTAGTATTTTCTTACAGCAGCACAAATGGGCTAAGACAGTTATCCAGGCCAATGGGACTGGCAATGATTTTTCAGTCAGAGGAGACAACATAAGCGTAATCTTGCCATGTTTTACATTATGAAATGTGCTAGAAAGTAAAAGCAAATAGGTGTTTTTGGAAAGTTAAGTGGTTGGCAGGTAGTGCTGGCCCCCTCCAAAAAAAATTGAGATAAGAAAAAGAATAGAGACAGAGACTGTGACTTTACCAAGAATCTTATCTGAGAAAAATTGTGGAAACTCCTGGATCTTTATGACCTATACAAGTTTGTTATTTGTGTTACCCTTGTAACCCACATCCAATAGCGTGAAGACTTAACAACAACAACAAAAAAGTTTGCGTTCTTATGCTTAGGAATAGAAGACTGGGAAAACTGAGGAGACTGTTTCTCTCCGTATGGATAAATTACATGCTTAGTAGCAGTGTTATAATGCAAAAGAAAATAGACTGAATGTCTTGGGCTTGAAGAAAAGAAGAAAAGAGAATTTTTAAAAAGGCATGTGATCTATGCAAATTGACTTTTGGGGAAGGGGCTAGTTCTGATTAACCAACCAGGCATTGACTCTGTAAATGTCTCTTAAATGTTATCTCTCCAACTCCTGTCTTCTCTCCTTTCTTTTATTCATGGTTTCTCAATATGTTGTCAACCTAAAAGGATTTTCCTCATAGACAGTGAAAGGGGAGAGGTGCTGTCTGGGTGATCTGAGGAGTATCAGGAAAAACCTTGATGGCTAAAATACTTTCCTCACTGTTGCTTAAAAAAATCTGTGTTTTCTTCACTTGCAAAAAATGCCTATATGGTACTGCACCTATGGGGCTGGGGTAGTTGAAAGAATGCAAAGGAAGAGATAGTACCATCAAAAGAGCCTTGAGTGTAGCACAATGCTATAACATAGCAGTTATCTGTCTTGTCTGGGTTAAATAAAACATCAATCACCTCAGTGAAATATGTTTAAAATTACAGTTTATTTATGGACATGCACTGCCAATTGCAGTCACCAATATAAATATAATACATTTCAGTTAGAAGCAGACCACATATCAGAGAGCATCCTGAGAGCCTGATAAGCAAGGCCACTGTGGGGAGAAATATGTAAAGAAGTTTGTGGTGCATGAATGGAAGCAGCAAAATTTGTTTCTGGCAAAGGGAAGGAGGCACAATCCGGGAAGAGAAAATGAGAGAAAATAAATTATTCTATGCATGTGAAATCACTCTTTCTGTAATTTACTGTACTGTACTGTACTTTGCATTCAGAGACAAGGCTCCTGAGGAAGTGGGATCTGGGTGGATACTTGGGGATGAAAAATAAAAATAGATGTTCATAAGTTGGTTTTGACGAATATATCAAATGGACTGGGAAATACAAAACAAAGCAAAATTTAACCATAATAGTAAGGAATAAAGAATTGACTCTGTCCTTAAAATACTGTAGGAAACTAAAAGGAAAGTTGGTTAAAGGTTAAATAAGATAAGGTTGGGATTCTCTTTGTTGTCTTCCAACTCTCCAAAGGCTAAAGTGTTGTTGTAACCATGGGCCCTCTAGGACAAGTTCAAACTGACCCCATCTTATCAACAGAAGGTTTCTCAGGGGCAAGTCAAAAATTTGCAAGTCACATAGCCAGAGCACGCATAGAGGAGAAAATCTTGATCTGAAATGATCCCAGAACCAAAGATTCTTCCCTCCATGGAACCAAAGGACTGGGACATGACCAGAACTTGAAAGTTGAACTCTTCATCGGAGGCAAGGGGTCTGTTGTCTAGGAAGATCTGGTGTTAAAGCCCCTTGCACACCTTACCATAAATGTTTAAAGCCCTCCAATCAAAACCTGCCCTGACAGCATTTTGACATACCAGCCTATTTTCCCTAACCTCTTAAATTTCACCCCAAATCCTGAATCAAGGAGAATAGATTTGAGAGTGTTGTCTCCTGTCTCCTTGCTGGTCAAGCTAGCAATACAGCTTTTTTCTTTTCTCAAAAGATGATGCCATAATAATTGGCTCTTTATGCACATTGGGCAAGAGAACCCCAATTTTGTGTGGTAACGTTGTAACTGACAACTACACCCTCAGAATAAAGAGAGGCACTTCTTCAGCTCCTGAATTATTCTTGGTGCAGATTCTCCCAAAATACCTTGGGATCCCAGAAGTGGTTTTGTGGATTTTGCCACCAGGCAAGTTCAAAGTGAGCTGGAAGGGGGAAATTCCTTTGCGAGAAAATGTTTGAGAGAGACTGTGTACAGTTTTAAGTGTCTTGTCCAGGTGCTGTATCTGTCCACGAAGTTTGGGGATGAATGGAAGCAGGTAGGTGCACAAATTGGCCCAGTTGCTTGAAATGTTCCCAGTTTTAGGGCTGAGCATCCCACATCCTGGAAACCTCCTGAGTCCTGGAAACATTTAGTCAGTTGGTCATCCTAGAGGTAGAGATTAGCATCTTGCCCCCAGCTAGATTTAGCTGACAGAACACACAGTTAGTTAGTTAGTCAGAGCACACAGACAGACCCTGGTACCATTAGCTGTTAAGTAAAGGAACACGGGATGAAGGCGGCAGTGCTTAGTGAATTGGAAAAAGCATAAAGTTTTCCGAAGGAGCCAAGGTTCATGTGATAGACACTGCTTATTCCTTGTGGATCTAGAGAACTTTGTAGAAAACAGGAGCTGGGTAAAATGTCACGACTGCCATCACCCCTCCCGGTCAAGGACTACCTAACAGGTAATAGGACCCTGTTGAGAAGTTCTGCAGTGGATAACTCAGTAGGGGAGGAGATGGTTACTATGCTCCTGTCGAATTCCTGACTTCAGGAGCTATGGAGTCCATGTCCAGGTGAGGCTCCAAGACCACCAGCTGCACTACAGAAACCCATACACCCTCAATGCTATGCAGACTGAGGGAATTAGCAGTTGGCCAAGGCGTAGTCAGATGGTTTCCAGCAAAACAAGAAACTAGATTGGATGTGGGCACCAAAACTGGTGCTGGAAGAGAGCTAGGAAGGAAGCAGCCATAAAACATCCCATTTCCTCCAGTATGCTCTCAACCAGGACTTAAGCAGATAAAAACCCTCTCATTTCTGGCAGTGGATATAGGAGAAACTTGTAAAGGAAGGAATGGAATTGAAAGAAGATGAGGTTGAGTGAGTGTTGGAACCTTGAGGTTTAGAAGCAAACCCTGATGGAGATGTGTAAATGACAGTAGCTGAAATTGCAGTCTTGGAACTAAATTAATTTACTTTGATTGGGTTTACTCCAAGGAGTTAACTGATGATGTCAAAATAAGGCTGATTTGCAGGATAGAATAGGAAAGATTTGGGAATAGCAAATATTTGTGGTTCAATATTATCCCAGGGTTATCTTTCTAGAAGAGATTCATTTGATTTTTCTTTTCCACTAAAAATTAACTCATACTTAAATAATGCACAATCTGCGTGACCTCCTAGAGAGAAGATTCTCACCTGGTTAAGCAAAACCTGATTAGATCTTGTGATTACCTCTCACCACAGGACTCATTCTACAAAGCCCTTCTTGTGGCATATTAATAGGACAAGAATGTTAACAGTTACTCAAAAGCAATCCCCTTCTTGTTCAGCTATCTGTGTCTTCCTGGAATGACAGAAGTACTGTGGAGTCTTTGTGTTGTATAGCCAGAGACAAATAGGGAATCAAAGGCAGGCAGGAGTGTTTCTTATTAAAACAGAATATACTTGTCTGAGTAAACCATACTCAGGGATGTCCATGTCATGTATTTCATAAAAAATGGCTTCTGAAGTAGCTGAATTAATTGTATATAAAAACTAAGGTAGATAGAGAAGAGGGGAGATTGAATGCTTGAAAATACAATTTAAATACTAAACAAGGAAGATATAATGCAAGATGGTACAGGGGAGATGTTGGGGAAGGAATCTAATATTGGACATTAGAAAGGAAAGGATGACTGAAACATGAAGCAGTACAGTTTATTGGAAAGGCTTATTTAACTTGGTAAACTGGATGTGAAAAATGCTATTGTCTTGCTCCAAGAATTGCCCCAGTTCAAAAGATAAGATGGTATTTTCTTCTTTTTCCATTATTGTTTCTTATTTCCCTTTATGGTTCTATGACATGGCAGTGCATTTACTAAGAACCAATAATGGCAAGTGGAATCCTTTTATTTATCCTTAGGATGACCCATCATAGGGAAGTAGAAAAAGTATCACATTCGGAGTTTGAAAATTCTGGGCTCCAGCTTTGACCGTATTTTCAATTTTTATTGCCATAGAGAATTTGTATAAGACTTTAGAATTTCCGCTTCCTCACCAATAGAATGGTAGAAAAAATATGTCTATGTTAGGGTTATAAGAAAGATAAAATGCAATGGCATATATGAAAGCACTTTAAAAATTGCTAAGAACATTCTAAATTTAAAGCACAAATGTTAGTAATTCTATTTTCTTTTTCACAAACTTCTAACTTCTTGTTCTGGGCTGTGAGGATCTGATTGTTTAAGCTACAACTCTCACTTTATTATTTCATGCAAATCATCTCCATGTTCATCTAGTTTCATTTCAACTTTCAGCTCTGTCATCCTCATACTGTTTCTCCTCATGAAAGAAAAGTGGCTGTCACAGTGCCAGGAATCATATAGAGACATGATAATATAAGAGTATAAGAGAATAAGAATAAGAGAAACTTGCTCTCTTTGTCTATCTCTTGTGTGCTACTGATGAGTGCAGAAATATTTTTTAAAAACCCAGAATACTTATCCTCACATCCTGTTGATCTAAATTCTATCATATCTCCATGGCTAAACCAGTCACTGGAAAGATGAACTTGACCACTGTGGTAAGTTTGTACCAATCAGAACCTAACCCTGCAGTATCAAGCTTCTCTATGAAGAGGCAATATATGAAGAAAACCAGGGTTTTGTTGAGATGAAGAAGAGTAGGCAAGTTTGGTTGATAACTATCAGTATCTACTCACAAGCATTATTCATGATTTGGTAGCATTAATTACTCACTTTCATGAAAATAGAGAAACTTACATAAATATAATTGGGAAGTCTGGTTCAATATATGCCTAAATTTTTCTGAATGTTATGTTGGGAAAACATTTCCTACTTTTCAATCATTATTGATCTGTCAGAACCAGGCAAGTCCATGAGAGTCATACCAAAGGGTTAAACTTTTAGGCAATTAAACAGATCTCTAGTTCTAAGTAAACATTATATTATGCATTATTCAAAATCAAAACGTCAGCTGCCTGCAACTACTGACAACAGATTCTGCAATGTGTATGTGAGCAGAGAATCACACTCTACAGAAATAGGGTAAGCCAGGTGAATTTGTGTGTTTTAATGTGGATGTGCTTTTTACCATTGTTTTAAATTCACTTGTTTTTCTCTTTCTTTCTATAATTAACAAGGAGACAGATTAATTTACATTTTATAATTTTTATGAGGAATTGCCATGGAAATATGGAATAACTGCTCCCTGTCATGTATTACAGTGTTGTCTTAGAATCCTAGTAGATTAGCACTGACCAATTATGGTTTGTCTAACTCATATTAACAGTTTATCGTATCATTTTTCTGTTTTTGGCATCTTGACAAATGAGGAAAAACTGATTTCCATGATAAAAGAAAAGAAAAAATAAGCTTTTTAATAGGATACTATTTCAACAGTTTTCAATATTTGATGCTATACTTATTAACCTTGATTCACATAGTGCCTCTATGAACTGTTACTTCATGCTTGGGGTATAATATTGACTTTAAGAATTATTTTCTTTGGAAAAAAAGACATTTAAAAATGTCAAAATATCTCGTATATAGTGCCTGGAAATTGAATAAGCTAAATTTTGTTTTCATGACTTCAGGTTAAAATCAAGAGAGGCAGGGGAAGCGTCAAAGTAATTCTGAATTCTAAAAAAGGATGCTACCTTGACATCAAAATTCCATTTTCTTTTCTAATTCTCAGCCATTCATGCTTCATTGCAATCCTGTATAACACAACTTTCCTGAAGGGCTCTTGGGTAGCAGTGCACACTGAAAACCACTGTATTTGGGATCAAGTCTACTGAGGGCATGCTTATCAATAGAAAGAGACTTTGGTTCTTCAATAAAACAACTCTTTCTTATCTGTATGAACATAGTATTTTCACAATGGAACTTAGCTGCTTTATGGAAAATGTTTTAGAATATTGAACTAAATTCACTTTTGACATCAGCTGCTCCTTGACAGTAGTGAATGGTCTCTCGGATGCCAAACAATTATAGATATATAAGAAATAGTGTTGTTTGTCCTAATATACTGAAAACAAAAGAATGTAACCACAAAAAACTTGACCAAGAAATTATAACAAAAGAAATTAAATCTGCTTCTTGTTAGCAATGTGTAATGCAGTTAATAGTAATCTCTTCAACATTACATTAGATCCATCAGATTGGGTAGATATATCTGTAGGATAGTTAGTATCCATGGTATTTAGATATGTTCACACTGGTATGAGGTAAAGGGAGCATGAGACGTGGCAATAGTTTCCATTAGTGTCTTTCAGCCTAATTAGAAATATAAGACAAATTCTTATAAAAGCCACTGTATCCTCATTTTGTCATGCAATCCTATGAGGTAGTTATTATTACCATTTTATAGAAAACAGCTTTGAGCCTCAGCGAGATTAATAAGTAAAGTGAGAAGTGGAGGAAAATGGTTTTCAAAGCAGGAAGGTAGGATCAGAGTATGCCAGACTCTCTACTCGGGATGTAACATAGCTGTTAAAGCCACTCTGAGTGATATTACATGCTCAGCACCACTACCTATAATGTGAAATATGAGGAGGGGGCACTCCACATACAAAGGAGGTGCTCTCTTCCTCATTTTGCTCTCTATATAGGTTCCTTTAATACTACTGACCAGAGCGAGCATCGTATCCAGCATCCTGGATGTGGAGCATCCAAATCTCAGGAGGGCTGACAGTCTTGGTGGAGAGATCCAAGAAGTAGGGCCTGAAGCTAAGCTAGAGCTTTTGTCACTTAACCGAGCAATGTTGAGCCAAGAGGGAGAAAATAAAACACCAAAGTTAGGAGACAAAACCATAGGTATGAGTTAGAGGAGGCAAGACACAAAAGCTGAGGCAGAGTAGAAGCAAGAGTGTTCAAAAGAAAAAAGCACTGGGTTGAACATGTGGAGTGATACCAGTGGTATCAATTCAGGAATGATTTATTTTGCTACAAGATTCTGGGAACTTTTACTAGCCATCTATTATACTTCCATTCGGTGAGCAATGGCCTAGAAAGTTCTCAGTTCTCACCAGAGACCCACTGGCTAAAGTGTTCAGAGACTCCATTCTTTTATAGACTTACATTTAAGAAAATAAAACAACATATTCTCAGACAATCTACTCAACATTATCAGAGAGAAAAAATGCTCAAAAAACCATAAGATGCTTATAAGTAGTTTCTAAATGGCATACCCTGAATTAAAATATTTAATTTAATTATAAAAATTTCAGGTGTAAAATTTCTGGTACTTGCACTGACTTTCCTTTCCTCCTGGCAAGGGAAATTTATCAGTCTTCTTACCTTCTGTACCTCAAATAGATAGCGTCTGTATTCACATAAGTGCAGGAGATTCTGTGCAAAATTTTGACTGATTCAAAATCCTAGACCACTTCAGCCATTATTCCTCTTTAGTTTTCTTCGTAACCTGGATGGCTGTACTTTGTTTCCTATTAGCAATAATTGACAGTAGTCTAATTTTCCAGGGCAAGATCATCTCCAGCATATCTGTGTTATCCATTGTCTTAATAACTATTAATATCAGTCTGTGTTGTAATAACACCTAAAGACGCTAAAGTAACCCTAATATTCTTACTCTGCAAATTGGGCATTCCCTCATTGTCTTGGCCACATTCATGAGTTGATCCATGCACCTTTTTGTTATTCTGCTTTTTTTGTGTGTATGGGAACCCTGCCTCCTCAACAGGACTGATCACCTCTGAGCATTTGAAAAAATAAAGTGTTTACTCTTCCTAGAACAGTGCCCCCTTGCTCAAGTATGTGTCAGGAATATGTTTTGCTTTATTATGGATTATTTTAATAATTAAATTTTTATCCTGATTAGCTGAATTCCAGTTCAGTTAATCATTTGTCTGTTCTTTTTCTCATGATTAGCCTGGGGTTAAGGGCTTTTGGGAGAAAGACCACAGAGGTGAAGTGTCATATCATCACATCATATCAAGGGTACGTAATATCAACATGACTTATCATTGTTCTTGTTGTCTTTAATCATCACCTGGCTGAGGTAGTATTTGTTGGATTTCTCCACTGTAAAGTTGCTTCCTCCTTTCAATATCGTGCTCTTCGGAAGGAAGTCGCTCTGTGCAGCCCACACTTTACAAAGTGGGCAGTTATGCTCCACTTCCGTGAGGGCTGAGTATCTACATAGATTATTTGGAATTTTTCTTCATGAGAGATTTATATATTCTTCCTTCCTTCCTCTCTTCCTCCCTCCTCTGCTTCCCCTCCCCCCGTCTTTCTTTCTTCAATCATTTATTTATATCAGTATGGAGTAATGGATGTTTATACTTTAGATAATAATCCAGTACTACTTTATTTTTTGTCATTGCTCAAATTGTTCCAGCTTGGACCATTGAGAGCTCTTCCAGGTTGGCTTGTGTGTTCCTTTGACGTTCTTCCACCAATGTAAGTTGCTCCAGGGTCACCCTTATGTTTCTTGCTCTGGTCTTAGAATCAACTATTTCTGCAAGGATCCTTGATTTTCTTTGACGGAGAGTATTGGAAACCAAAATATGGTTCTATATCTGTTCCACTAACAAATATTTTGGATAATATTTGTACAATATATTTTTATATATTTTAACTGGAAATATTCCTTCTTTGTAATATTTTAGGTGTGTCTCCTTTTAACCTAAAATCAGAGTCACAAATTCTGATTAACTTCAATTTTTGTCTTGTAAAAACTGAATTTAATCTCTTTATTGTGATTACTAATAGATTTTATTTCAAAAATGCTGTTTTGTGTCTCATATTTAGCAAGTATTCCTTTGCTTCTGCTCTCATTCTCTTTGCCTGTTTTCTGTTAGATTTACTGAGTTTTCTCTAGCCCTCTCTTTTTTCCCTTTCTGATTTGGAGGTTAAATATTCTGTTTTATTTGTTTTTTTGGTAACTCAAAATTTCCACATGAATATTTGACTTAAATGCCCCAATTTAAATAATATCTTCACTTTTACCCCTTAGACTTGTATTTCAGTATCATCTTTTTTTTATTGCCTCTCAAATTTAGTTTTTTTACATCAATGTTTACTTAGATTTACATCTATATTTACCAATTTCTATATT
Organism: Diceros bicornis minor; assembly: GCF_020826845.1. Taxonomy (NCBI): domain Eukaryota; kingdom Metazoa; phylum Chordata; class Mammalia; order Perissodactyla; family Rhinocerotidae; genus Diceros; species Diceros bicornis. The sequence continues at coordinate 6,730,459 of NC_080751.1, read as the reverse complement.
TACTATTAATTTTGTCATCCCGTTATTTCTTTCTAGGCTTATTTCCCTACTTACTGAAATCCCTGTGATTCTTCTTTTGACATTGGTCAACTCCTATGAACTGGAGGAGCCTAGATGTAGGTCTGGAAGGAAGTTGCTGATGAGAGGTGGGCAGCAATTGCATCTCAACTACTTGCTACCTGATGTATAGCTTCTCAAAGATTCAGAGTCCTCATCTGTTGTATCAATAAAATATTGCTGCATAACTAATTACTCTAAAACTTGTGGCTTAAAACAACACACATTTATTATCTTACATTTTCTGTAGGTCAGGAATTCAGGCCCAGAGTAATAGTCCCCTCTGCTTTACTGTCTCTCACAAAGTCATAATCAAAGTGTCAGCCAAGTTATGTGGTCTCTTCTGAAAGCTCAGGTGGGAAAGAATCTTCTTCCCAGTTCACTCACATAGATGTTGATAGGATTCAGGACCTTGCAGTCTGTTGGACTGAGGGCCTTGCTGGCTGTTAGCGAATGGCTTCCTCAGTTCCTTTCCACCTGGGCCTCTTCCACATGGCAGCTTATTTCCTCAAAGTATACAACCCAAGAAGTCAATGAAGAGTGAGTGTGAGCAAAATAGAAGCCATAGTCATTTGTAACATAATCATGGCAGTGACATCTCATCCCTTTTCCATGTCTTATTTATTATAAATAAGTTTTGAGATCCACTCCATACTCAGGGAGAGAGGATAACACAAGAGTGTAAATCCATGACTGGGGATCACTGAGGGCCATCTGAAAAGTTAGCCTACTATATCTGTATAATGGGATTTCAGTAGTAGCTACTTCATGTGATTATGAGATATAAATAAAAAAAATAAACACCTCCTGAGTTCCTTTAGCCTTGTAATCAATTAATGTATATAAGTTTTTACCATTATTAACCTACTTAGCCTACCTATGCTTCTCTCTATATTTAATATTTCTGGTGCTTCCTGGTTTAGCTGATCTGTATATTTTTGTCTCTGGCATGCTCCACAACTTCTGGTAAAATACATGAACTTGACACAACAAAGCTGTGCTTCCTTTGGAAATAGACACAGCTCCTCATAATGGATGATAAGCAAATAACGTGGATTTATTGTGTTAAAATCTATTTGTGGTACCATGAAAAATATAAAATGGTTTTTCACTCTAAGTTGTTTCATGTTTTCATGAACAGATTCTTTGAGGGCTGTTTTTGTGTACATTTATATTTGTTTGTGCTTGGTATAGATGATGTCAGTGTTATAAAACAACTTGAATGTGAAGAGTTTTTCATTCTCTCTAGGCTGTTCAGGAGCACCTTCAGTATCTGCAGCTCTGTCCTGGGAGGAATAACTTGGGTGCACAGAGATTAAAAACATTCTATCTTGTTGACATGCATTGGCTACTAATATAATCTTAGGAAGTTCTTTTTATATAACTTGCAGATATTGACTGGTACTTGTAATCGCATAACAACATGGATAGAGAAATGAAGTTTAAAAGTTCCCAGTGTTCTTATTACAAAATAATAATTCTAGAGTTTTATGTCTTAGCTGTAAAATTTATAGTTAGATCAATCATTGCCCTAGGGCCCAGTTCAGGGGAGAATTTAATTTTCTGGGAAGGATTTTAAGCAAAAATTTTAAGTTATAATAACACACTGGATGTACATTTTCCAGTTTACAATGTTTGGATTAATAACAGAGGCATTCTAACATTCCATTTTAGAAAATTAAGGATGATGTTCCTGCCACCTATTGATAAAATTCTTTTAAAGTTAATAGCACTTTTGATCATACTGCAAATTGCAAATGAAAGTGCTCAAATTATTGATGAATTGTTCTATTCTGATAACTTTTTATCACTTTGAAGAAATTATCCAAAGAAACTGAATTAATGAAGCCATCAGGAGAAAAAAATGAAATAAAAATATACAACTTATTTATCTGTCTTGCTTAAAATAAACTTACTGAATATTAGAACTGAAAGTGACTTCAGAGATAATCCTGCTCAATTCTGTAACAATTAGGTGAGGAATCTGAAGCTCCAGTAAGTACAGTGATGTCCTGTGACAGAGGGACTGATTGGTAAGGGATTATTTCCAATTCCTCACTTGTAGTTTTCTGTCTGTGCTATTTTCTAGTGTCCAAATAGTACTTTCTGCATTCTATTCATTTACATTTTCCTGATTACTAATCATGTTAGAATCTTTTCCAGTACTCATTCACAATTTATATGTATCCTTTTGAAAATATCTCTTAAAATATAATGCTTATTTTTTGTAGCACTGTTTTTCATTAAATTTGAAATTTAATTTTAAAATATGATCTAGATACAAGCCGTATGTCAGATATATGTATATTATATATGTATATATAATATTTTCTTTCACTTTGTGGCTTTCACATTTTTTATTTTCTTAACACTGTCCTTTGAAAGGCAGACTTTTTAATTTTTTATGAAGTCCAACTTAGCTTTTTATTTTTTATTAATAGAAGTCCATTGTCTATTTAGACTCCCTTAGTTTTTACCTAAAGTCCTTTTTTCTATTCCAGGATCCCATCCAAGATACCATACTCATTTAGTTGTCATATCTCTGTAGGCTACTCTTGGCTGTGGCAGTTTTTCTGACTTGGTTTTCCATGCCTTGACAGTTTTGAGGAGTGCTGGTCAAGTATTTTGTAGGATGGCCCATTATTAGAATTTTTCTGATGTTTTTTCCATGACAGGACTGGGGTTGTGGATTGTTAGGAGGAAGACCACAGAGGTAAAATGCCATTTTCATCACATCATAGGAAGTACTTACAATCAACGTGATTTATGGCTGTTGATGTTGGCCTTGATCACTGTCTCTGTTAGTGTTTGTCAGGTTACTTCACTGCAAAGTTACCTTTCCCCCCTTTCCAGTCCTTCCATACTGTACAATTTGAAAGGAAGTCAAAATATGCAGCCAACATCAAAGGAGTGTTATTTGAAATTCTTCTACATGGGAGACTTGTCTCTTTTCCTCTATTAATTTATTCAATCATTTATTTATGTTAGTATGGACACATGGATATTTATTTTATATTTTGGGTTATAATCAAGTAATACTGGATTTATTTTTTTTGCTCAAATTGTTTCGGATTTGGCTATTGGGAGCTATTTAAGTTGGGTACTCTGCTACTTTGACATACCCCATCAATGTGTATATGTTTGTGTATGTGGTTCTTTTTTTTTTGAGTACTTCATTACTCTCTGGTTCTTCAAGATACTTCAAGTTCATCTTATATATTTTCTGCCCTAGTCCTAGAATCAGCCATTTCTCCAAGGAGCCCAGGTTCTTTTTATTTAAGAATGGTATTAGAAACCAAGATGTGGGCCAGGCCCGTGGCTTAGCAGTTAAGTGCGCGCGCTCTGCTCCTGGTGGCCCGGGTTCGGATCCCAGGTGCGCACGGACGCACCGCTTCTCCGGCCAAGCTGAGGCCACATCCCACATACAGCAACTAGAAGATGTGCAACTATGACATACAACTATCTACTGGGGCTTTGGGGGGAAAAAGAAAAAAGGAGGAGGATTGGCAATAGTTGTTAGCTCAGAGTCGGTCTTCCTCAGCAAAAAGAAGAGGATTAGCATGGATGTTAGCTCAGGGCGGATCTTCCTCACAAAAAAAAAAAAAAGAAAAGAAACCAAGATGTGGGTGCTATAGGTGTTTGTTGCTACTAAAGTGTTGGTTCTTTAGCATCTCTCAGCTGACAGAGCAAAAAATATGTGTTTATATTAACCTGTGTATATAAACGTATCTCAAAATGTTTCATTATGTAACTGTCTGTACCTATTTTAAGCTAAACATGAGTTCACACTAATGTCCTCACATCTAATTCATTACCACATGGATCATTCTTGCTTCTTGCCCTTGTTTATCTGTAAATTCCGTTCCAAGAGTAAGATGCTTGGCTTTTACATGTGCCATCCATTTACTTCATTATTTCATTCCAGTATACACATATAGTAGTATCAGAATTGTTAAACCGTACCCCAATGAGAAACAGTTTTATCAAGTAGAATAAAATATCTATGATTAGTTGCTTTTGCCTTTAATCTTACAGACTTCACTCCTTTTAAAGATACTTGAGTCAACATTTCTTTCCTCCATCCCCTTCATTGAAGTTGTTTCATACATTTCTAATATGTTTAGATTCTCCTATCACAGTCTGCATTCTTTGCTAGAATCCTTTTAGCTCCTAAATGATTTTTAAAATTTGCATATATTAAGTTCACTCTTTATGAAGAGTTTTTATGGTTTTTGACAAATGCATAATATCTTGTATCTACCATTACAGTATCACATAGAATAATTTTACTGTGGAAACAGTTCCCTTTGCTTTACCTATTTATCCCTCCTCTAACCCTCTGAGTCCCTAGACTTTTTTTTTTTCTTCATCTGCCTACATTGTATGTGAGGCAGTGTGTTATTGACAAAGGAGAAATAAAACGATTATTAAAGAAGACTAATTCTAGACTGTGGACAAACCTGCTGGGCTGTATGTCAGTGTTCTCATCTGTTACTCCTCATCCATCTCCTTCCTGAAGCTGCTGCAGTGGAAGGGGTCAACAGGTCTTCCACTTTTATCAGAGGAGGCTATTGCTCCAACATTCTCCACATTCTTTGCTGCCTCCTTGCACCTGTAGTCCTCACTGAGACTCCCTTCTGCCTTATGGAAGAATGCAACCTGACAGATTTCCCTAGGATTGAAATATAAATATATCACAAGGACATAGTTCTGTATCCACTAGAGGGTGCAGGTAGAATCCTGGCATTTCTCTTTCTTCCTGCTTTTCCGTGTGAGCTGTGGCCATCTACTTCACTATCTACTTTCACATTGTGTGGGGAAGGGCGTAAACTGGGACCAAGCAGTGAAAGTACAGTCATCTCGACATGGGACCATGCATTCTTGCACAAGGGGAGAAACCATTGGTCCTTTTTCTGTCTCTAGAGTTTTGCATTTTCCAGAATGTCCAATAATAAGAATCAGACAGTATGTAGCTTTTTCAGGCTGCCTCCTTTCAATTATCAGTATGTATTTAAGATTCTTCCAAGGCTTTTTATGGCTCGACAGTGATGGTGCTCAGGGCGAGTTACCCCAGGAAGCACCACTCTGGTATGAGGATTATTTCGAGCTGAAGACAATAAAGACTCAGAAAACTCAGGAAGAATATTTGAGTTTCCCCTTCCAAACTGCCTAAAGAATTTAAAACAAAAGATCTGTTTCAGGAAGGAGTTATTATCATGATGGCTGTAATGATAATGTAAAATAGAGCCACATTCTCTATAGATGGCCCTGAAAAGAATTGTCAGAAAACATTTACATTTCTATCTCCATGTGAATTGTCTTCCCCTCTGAAATCCCAGACCACTACCCACCCCCAACACCTTCCTCGCCTTTAATCACAATACTTAAGCAAGCAGCTTAGACAGAGGGAGGGGCTGCTCATTTCTGAGTTTCTCCCATGTATACATGTTATTAAACTTGGTATTATTTTCTCCTGCTAACCTGTCTTGTTAATTATTTGGCCAGCCATAAGAACCTTAAGGGAAAGGGCAGAGGTGGATTCTCCCTCTTCCCCCAACAACAGCTCATTTTTTTTGGTGAGGAAGATCAGCCCTGAGCTAACATCCAGTGCTAATCTTCCTCTTCTTGCTGAGGAAGATTAGCCCTAGGCTAACATCTGTGCCCATCGTCCTCTATTGTGTATATGGGATGCCGCCACAGTATGGCTTGATGAGCAGTGCGTAGGTCTGCGCCCAGGATCCGAACCTGGGAACCCCGGGCCGCCTGAAGCGGAGCGTGTGGACCTAACCACTACACCACCAGGCTGGTCCCTCATTTTTTTTTTTATCGTTGAATAATATTCCATTGTATGGATGTGCCAGTGTGTTTATCCGTTCAGCTATCAAAGGACATCATGGTTACTTCCATGTATTGTTAATTATAAATAAAGCTATTATAAATATTTGCATGTAAGTTTTTGCATGAACATGGGTTGTCACGTGTAGCTTTGTAAGAAACTACCAGACTGTATCCCAAAGTGGCTGTACTATCTTTTATTCCCACCAGCAATAAATACAAGTTCCTGTTATTCTGCATTTTTACCAGTATGTGGCATTGCCAATTCTGGGGGATTTTAGTCATTCTAATAGGAGTGTAGTGGTTTCTCATTATTATTTTAATTTGCTTCCTGATGACAAATTATAATGTGCATTATTTCATATGCTTATTTGCATTTATATATATTCTTTAGTGAGGTGCCTTTTCCAATCTTTTACCCATTTGTAATTGAATTGTTTGGTTTCTTATTATAGAGTTATAAGAGTTTTTGTGTGTTTTGAAAACAAGTCCTTTATCAGATATATGTTTTGAAAGATTTTCTCCCAGTCTCTGACTTATCTTTTGATTCTCATAGCAGTATCTTTCTCCGAACAGAAGCTTTTAATTTTTAAATAGCCTAGTTTTATTAAATTTTTCTTTCATGGATTATGCTTTTGGTGTTGTATCTAAAATCTCATTGCAAAATCTAAGATCATATAGATTTTTTTCCTGTGTTTTATTCTAGAAGTTTTATAGTGTTGTTTCATATATTTAATTACATGAACCATTTTAAGTTTATTTTTGTGGAAATTGTAGGATTTGTGTCTAGAATTCATTTTTTTCTGCATATCGAATTCCAATTATTCTGATACCATTTGTTGAAAAGACTATTAGTTCTCTTTTAAATAAGTTTTATGACTCTGCAAAATTAAGTTAGCTTAATTTTGTGGTCTGTTTCTGGGCCCTCTATTCTGTTTCCTTGATCTCTTTGTTCTTTCGTCAATACCATGCTGTCTTGAGTAGTGTCCTTTTAGTACAACTTGAAGTTGGTTAACGTCAATCTTCCAACTTTTTTCTTCTTCTTTAGTATTGTGTTGGTTTTTCTGGGATTTTGCCTCTCCATATAAATTTAGAATCACTTTGTTTACATCCAGAGAATAGATTTCTGGGATTGCCTTGAATCTACAGATTAAGTGGGGAATAATTGATATCTTAATAATATTAAGTGTTCTAATCTATAAACGTGGAATATCTCTTCTTTTGTTTGGATTTCTTTTATTGGTTTTATAATTTTCCACATATAGATCCTATACAAACTTTATTAGTTTTATACTTATTTTATTTTTTTGGCGCTGTTGTAAATAGTATTATGTTTTAAATTTCAAACTTCAGTTGTTCCTATAGGAAAGTGAGATTGACTTTTGTGTAACCATCTATAGGGTGACCTTGTTATAATCATTTATTAGTGCCAATTCTTTGGGCTCTTTTATTTAGACAATCATGCTATTCATGCTCACCATCTGTGAATAGAGGCAGTAAGACAGTTTTGTGTTTTCATTCCCAGTCTATATGTGTTTTTTATTTCCTTTTCTTATTTTACTACTAGAATTTCCAGTACATTATTGGATAGGAGTGGTGAGAAAGGATATCCTTGCCTTGTTTCCAATCTTGGAAAATTTTCAGTTTCTCCTCATTAGGTGTGATGTTAGCTATTGGTTTTTTTAGTCATTCTCTATCAGTTTAGGAAGTTCCCCTGTATTTCCAAATTACGGAGAGTTTTTATTATGAATGAAATTAGATTTTTGTCAAATGTTTATCTGCATCTATTGATATGTTCATGTGTCTTTTCTTCCTCAGTTCTTGATATGGGGGATGACATTAATTGAGTTTTGAGTGTTGAATGAGCCTTGCATACTTGGAATAAATCCTGCTTGGTTATGGTGTATTGAATTTGATTTGCTGTTATTTTGTTGAGAATGTTTTAATCCAAATTCAGAAAAGATATTGGTCTATAGTTTTCCTTTCTTGTAATGCCTTTATCTGGTTTTGATAATTAGATTAATACTGGCCTTATAGAATGAGTCAGAAAATGTTTCCTTTGCTTCTATTTTCTGGAAGAGATAACGTTTGGTATCTTTTCTTCCTTAAATGTTTGGTAGAATTTGCCAGCCAAATTACCTGAGCCTGAAGCTTTGCTTTTTTTTGAAGATTATTATTGATTTAATTTCTTTAGTAGATATAGGCCTATTAAGTGTTTTTGGTTTGTATCTTGCAAGGAATCAGTCCATTTCTTTTAAATTATCAAATCTGTGGGCATAGAGCTGTTTATAATATTCCTTTACTGTCATTTGATATCCTTGAGTAAGTAGTGATGACCTCTCCTTTCCTTCTAATATTCATGATTTTTGTCTTCTCCTGTTTTTTTCTTGGCTAGCTTGCTTAGAGATTTGACAATTTTATCTTTTCAAAAAACAGGATTTTGGTTTTGTTGATTTTCTCTATTGTTTTTCTCTTTAATTTTGTTGATTTATGCTTTCTTTTTTATTATTTATTTTCTTTTGCATACTTTGGGCTTAAATTGCTCTGCTTTCTCTAGTTTTCTAAGGTGGAAGCATAGAGTTTAGATTTTAATTCTTTCTTCTTTTTAGATTTTAGATCTTTCTTCTTTTCTAATATATGCTTTTAATGCTATCAAGTTTCCTCTAAGCACAATTTTGGCTGCCTCCCACAAATTTTGATAAGTTATATTTTCATTTTCATTTAGTTAAAAATGTTTCTTTTAATCTTGCCTTTGATTTCTTTGACCTACATGTTATTTAACAATGTGTTGTTTATCTCCAGACATTTAGGGATTTTCCAGGTAAATTTCTGTTATTGATTTGTAGTTTAATTCCATTGTGGTCTGAGAACATACTTTTTTTTGTTTTTTTGGTGAGGAAGATTAGCCCTGAGCTAACAATCTGTTGCCAATCTTCCTCTTTTTGCTGAGGGAAGATTGGCCCTGAGCTAACGTCTGTGCCCATCTTCCTCTATTTTGTATGTGGGACGCTACCCTGTACAGCGTGTTTTAGATGAGCAGTGTGTAGGTCTGCACCTGGGATCTGAACTTGCAAACCCCAGGCCGCTGAAGCAGAGTGTGTGTACTTAATCAGTATGGCCGCTGGGCTGGCCCCAGAACATACTTTTTTTTCTGTTTAATAAATTTGACTTGTAACATTGTGTTAGTTTAAGGTGTACAGCATGTTACTTTGATACATTTATATATTGTCATATGATATACATACAAAATTATAGTGCAATATTATTTTTTATATCATTATAATGTACATTAGATCTCTATGGCTTATTTCTTATACCTTAAACACCATCACTCTTATCTGCCCCCCATCCACTGGTAACCACCATTTTACTCTCTGATTTTTACAAGTTTAACTTTTTAAAATTCAACATATAATTGATATCATATAGTACTTGTCCTTCTCTTTCTGACTTATCTCGCTTAGCATAATGTGCTCAAGGTCCGTCCATGTTGTCACTAATGGGAGGATATTCTCCCTCCTCATGGCTGAATAATATTCCATTGTGTATATGTACCACATCTTTTTTATCCATTCATCCTTTGATGGGCATTTGGGTTATTTCCATATCTTGCCTATTGTGAATAATGCTGCAATAAACATTAGAGTGCATATACTAAAAACATACTTTGATTGATTTCTAATTTTTAAAGAACTGTTAAGATGTGTTTTATAGACCAGAATATTGTCTCTTTTGGTGAATGTTTCATGTGAGCTTTGAAAGAATGTGCATTCAGCTATTGTTGGATGGAGTATTCTATAAATGTCAATTAGAAGAAGTTGATTGATAATGCTGTTCAGTTCAACTGTATCCTTACTGATTTTCTGTCTTCTTTATCTATCCATTACTGAAAGCAGAGTGTTGAATTCTCCAGCTGTAATAGTGGATTTGTCTATTTCCCTTTGCAGATCATCAGGTTGTTTTACATTTTTATCTTGTAAGACTCTGGTCTATTTTGAGATCATTTTTGTGTGTATGTTGGAATAATGACTAATAGTTACCCTTTTGTCAATAATGGAATCAAATTTTTCAGCATTAAATTTTTCAAAGCACAATCTCTTGCCTATTTAATTATTTTACATCTTTGTTGAAAATCAGTAGAACATATATATGAATGAAATAGAGTGGTGAATCTAGCATTATAGATCTGTATATGTATGGATCCGTTGCTGGATTCTTCATTCTATTTCACTGATTTATCTGTATATTACCACAGCAGTGCCATACTGTCTTGATTATTGAAATTTGCATTGATTCTTAATGTCTTTCACTTTATTATTTATTTTTAAAATTGCTGTATGTGTTCTTTTTTGGTTCATCTTCACTCAAATTTACAATTAAAGGTATAGTTCCTATTGGTCAATGTAGATTAGCCACTGAGAATTAAAATGGAAATAATGATGTCAATGTGCTATTTAAAAAATGAGCTTTTTGTTAAAATTTTCTCTAACAGAATCCCAGTATATCCTTTACAACAATTAATCCAAGTACAAGTTTCTTTTGATTGCTTTTCACAAAGCTTTTGTTGTTGTTGCTGTTTTTATTTTATTATTTTGCAAACCAGGAAAAGAAAGAGCTAAGTTGTGCCATTGCTAAATTCTTGGTGGTAAACTTTCAATGTGACAGTTATCCTAAGTCATTTCTAATCATCCCTTTTCCCATCCTCAAACAACTCTACCATTAAATATGATCTACCTCAAGCGAAGTCCATTCACCAAAACGAATTATCAAGTGACTTTGGAAATCGGAGAATGAAGTATGAGGGACGGGATAGTACCTCCCTTCTCCTTCCTCTGCTCTGCTATAAATTACCTTACACTTTCTCTATGAAAACAGTCATTGGAATTCAATATTCCTATCAGACTCGCACTATTTTTAGTGAAAATAACAGGTGTATTTTTGATGAGTAAAAGGTCATCACGTATCTCTCTTTATTTTATGGTTATGATATCCATAAACATTCAGAATGTTTTGTACAACCTTATATCACTTTGTCCCTTCGTCATTATTTGTTATCTTGCATATTTATACTATGTTACTCTTTTGCTGATTCCATTTGTTACCAGTATTTCTATTCCATTCTTGCCTTATTTTATAGACTAAATCATTTTATTACTTGTTACCTTTTTCTATATTATAATCTCATTCTTACCAATTCTTTATCAGAATTTTATGATAAAATATCATGATTTTCAAATCCCAAAATATGAGAATGTGTTTAATTACATTTTTCTATTTCCTATAATTAGTTTCAAATATATATTTCAATATTATTGTATGAAAAATAGTAATATTACAAAGTATACTAAAAATAAAGCCAACAATATGTGTTAGACAATTCACATTTTATCCTTTTACTACTTATTTCTGACTTGATAACAGAAAAGGGCATCTTGTCAGACAAAACCCTCTTTGTTCCGTCCTGAATAGGGTAATTAAAAAAACAAACAAACTATGCTCATGATCTCGGTTTTCTTCCCCTTCAAGGAATGGGTAACAGCCTTTAGATTAGTAGCTGTGGTGATCTATCTTTTCAGAATTACCTCTATAGGGAGGGTGATTAATGTTCAACTCATGTGTTAATCTGAACAATTGTTAATTTCCGTCAAGAGCTGTATTGAAAAAATTCCCAGGAAATATTTGGTCTCATTGGGTCAAGTCCCCCATTTTTCTTAGAACACCTTCTATGTTAAGTATAGCCGTTTACTGCTAGGGAACAATGGGCTATATCTAAAGATTTCATATTCTCTCTACCAATTGCCATTTCTTTTACCCCCCACTGCTCTGAGCTTAGAGTGCCTACTCTTGTTTTCATTGGTTTGTTAGTTGGTTGTTCAATGGGTAGAGCTTAGCTTAAATGTCACCAAATTTAGGGATAGAGAAACTGAGCTGAGAAGGGATATGGATTGTATCAGAGGGATTAAAGGCTACAAGTTTTGAATCTGACAGATCTAGGTTCGATTTGATCACACACTATCAATGAAAGTAAAAGCATGTTCCTTAAACTCTCTGGGCATTAGTTTTCTTATCTGCAAAATGAGGTTAATAAAATTTACCTCACAGTGTTTCTCTGGGGAATATACAAGATAATGCATGTGTGTGCTTAAATTGGTGCCAGGCAGAAAGTTACAATAAATGGTATTTGCAGTTACAGTAGTAGGGATAATTTCAGTGGCTGATTTTTCTCCCCTCTTTTCTACTCCCGGTCTTCAGCTAGCATGTAGGGTAAATGATATTGGATTGCAGGTCTCATTATAAAGACATCTTTCTGAATAGTCTTTCAGGGAGAAAGATACTCATAATATCTCCACTACAATGTACAAATCTCTTCTATGATGACCATGAATTTTGGTATAGAATGAATATATTCTACTGTAACAATTCACATTTTGTTCTTACCTTGAGATACATAGATATCTGTACAAAAAGTTAAAGGAGTTATCATGTTCAAACAAGGCAATGAGGAAAAGAAAAGTAAACGTACAAATATTTACTGTGACTGTCCCTGACTTTTTGAAATTTTCCATTTATATTTCAGTAGACTTTTTCCCCCTTTGGCTAGAAACGGAAATTTCTTTGGCTCAGAAGAACTTTCAAGCAGTTGAATAACTCATCATTAAGAAGTGGACCCAAGAGGCTTTGGGGGGGGGGAATAAAAAAAGGAGGGGGATTGGCAATAGATGTTAGCTCAGAGCCGGTCTTCCTCAGCCAAAAGAGGAGGATTAGCATGGATGTTAGCTCAGGGCGGATCTTCCTCACAGAAAAAAAAAAAAAAAAGAAGAAGTGCACCCAAGAGAAAAGCTGCCTATTTCATTTTATTCATTGGGTTAAAAAAACATAAAAGTGAAAAAAGCAACATTAGTACTTTTCACTTCTTTTATGTATAGGATTGGTATTCTTCGTCATGTTATGCCTAGGTTGGAAAATTACAGTCTCAGGGCCAATGCAAGGGAGATGATAACAAGAGTGACTCTTTTAGCCACTCCGACAAAATCAATAGTGTTTTACTAGAGCTTCAGTGAGAAAACAACTCGTCATGCCAGCAGCTAAGCAATATGTGTCAACAGAAAGAAACCACTGCTTAGAGCGGCAGCCCAGGAGATATCAGTTGTAGGCATGATTGCTTATTGCTGGTGGTTTCAGGTCATTGATGCACGTAGGAAACTCGGATTAAAAGAGTAACATGCAATGGTGGGAAAGCAATGTTTTGTTCTTCAAGTTACAGCTCCTTTGGGTTTGCAGTGTGACCAGAGCAAGGGATGGTATATATAATGCTGCTGGCCCTTCTGTACCAAAATGTACACATTCAGTTACTATTTTTCACATCATGTTGAATATCCAGGTGGTTCCCACTATTAGACAAATGGGTAAATAAAATTACTACCAGATAGAAACAGCATATTGTAAAAATGAAGAGCATGGATTCTGTCTGCTGACCACCTGGGTTCAACTGCAGATTTCATCACTTCCTAGTCTGTGGCCAATGAGCAAGCCTTTATGCGTCAATTTACTTTTTTATATAAAGGGGTAATAACAATATGTATATTGTAGTGTTGTAATATAGTTTAAAAGAGTGAATTTTTCTCAACCACCTAGAACAGTTTGTGGCTCACAGGATACAATTCACCCATTTAAAGTGTACAGTTCAATGGATTTTAATATATTCACAGCATTATGCATTCTTTACCACAATCAATTTTAGAACATTTTCTTTACCCTCAAAAGAAATCCTGACCCCAGACCTCCAGCCACAGCAGCCACTAATCTACTTTCTATCTCTATAGATTTGCCTATTATGGATACTTCATATATTTGAATTCATACAATATGTGGTTTTTTGTGACTAGATACTTTCACTCAGCATAATGTTTTCCAGGTTCATTTGTGTTGTAGCACATATCAGTACTACATTCCTTTTTCTTTCCTTTTTACTCTTGTATTCCTTCTATTTAGTTTTCATTTCACAAAAAAGTTTTTTTTTTTCCAATTCTGTCTTCTAGAAGCTTTTATGTTAGCTCACTACCTCCCCACATAGCAAGTAATTTCTGTAGGACTTAACAAATGTCCCATGGGGAAAAGCAGCTGTTCATTTGAAGTTCCTCAAGTTTCCAGTTTGTCACATAAGTTCCACATGACCATAGGAAGCTTTGATAGTGTCCCTTTCCTAATATTCAGGATTTCTGTTCTTGCTGTTACTTCTACCTGCAACACTTTTGAGTCTGCTCACTTTCTTCATGCTTTTACTGCTAAGGTGGAAAAACACCTTATGTATTTGAGAAGCATGGAGACTTGTGTTTCTGTAGTGGAGTGAGTACTTGAGAATTAAGAGTATCGGGAGAGAGAACATGAGATGTACCTGGGACTAGATACTTTGTAAGAAATTGATTCTTATTTGGAATGAGACAGTAAGCTACTAGGTGGTTTGTTCAGAGAAATTACATAATTTTATTTATTTATATTTTTATTGAAATATGTGACATGTAACATTGTATAAGTTTAGGGTTTGCAAAGTGTTGTCTTGATACATTAATATATTGCAATATGATTACCACCTTAGCATATTGCAATATGATTACCACCTTAGCATTAGCTAATACCTCTATCATGTCACATAATTGCCATTTCTTTTTTGTGATGGGAATTAAAATTTACTCTCTTAGCAACTTTGAAGTTTATAATATAGTTTTGTTGTCTATAATAAGTATGCTGTGCATGAGATCTCCAGGACTTATATATTTACTAGTTGCAAGTTTGTAGCCTTAAACAACATATCCTCAATTCTCTCACTCCCCAGACCCTGGTAGCCACCATTCTACTCTTGTCCGCAGATCCTGATCTCTTTCTCTGATAGCACTTCCTTTACTGGACTTGCTCTCTCCGCTGCACTTGGGAGCACACACAGGGTGCTGGCTGCAGAGTTGGGGAGGGTGTGGGTTCAGCCCTTGGGGCTAGGGATACCCTCCTACCCAGTGGGGAGATCCTCAGGTGAGGTACTGCCAGAGCGGGCAGACTTCCTGCTGAAGTCCTGAGTGCAGTCAGCAGGAACTTTTTCTCTTTAATGCCCTTTGATATTCTTTCTGCCTGTTTCCAGATCTCCTCCCTCCCTCCAAGTTATAAAGGTCCTGCCTCAGTGGTCTGGGTGCTGCTGGAGAGAAACAGGTTTCTCTAGCCGGTCCTGCACAACTAGAGTAGCCTGGCACTTGTTCATCACTCTCCTTTTCCCGTGGGAGAGGTCCTTGCTGCTGGAGAGTTCAGCCCTGTGCAGTGTTACCTTGGGGGATGGCTGATGCTGGCCATAGCTCCTCTTACCATCTCCACTGCATTCAAACCCATATATTTTTTTCTCCAATGGCGTGCTACGATCTCCCTTCAGGAAGGGTGGACTTCTCCCAATTCTCTCTTGTCCATGAATATCTGCCCAGATCAGCACACTTCAGGTTTTTTTCCTGATCACTGGTGAGAGGGATCGGAGCAGGTTCGCTGGCTCTGCTGGTTCTGCAGCCCATATGGAAGTCTGCCTGCCTATTGACTGGATGCACAGGTGGGCAAGACTGTCCCTGGGTCCCTTGGCATATGGTACTGGATCTCACAACTCCCATAAAGGCACTTTGGTCTGTGGGTGGATATATAATTAGTTGTTAAAAAATGGGAACAAAAAGGAGGAATATCTTATATTGCCATGATGCTGATGTCAACTCTTTCATTCCTTTTTATTGCTGAATAATATTCCATTGTGTGGGTATACCATGTTGTATTTATTCCTTTATCATTTGATGTTCAATCAGATTGTTTTCACCTTTTGGCTATTATGAATAATCCTGCTATAAACATTCATGTAGCTTTTGTGTGGACACTTGATAAGTTCTTTCATAGGTGGAAAGAGAGAGAGAGAACAATGGATAAATAGCTCTAAATTTTATTCTAACATGCACTATTTTGATTAACTAGATTCTTGTCTTTTTTTTCTTATTCACCAAAACCCTAAACATCCTCTGCTCAGGCTACATGTTCCACTTCATTTTCATCATATTATTTCAGTCAGGTTGTATTATGTAGCTGTAACCCCATATTCCCTTTAAAGCCTCCCTGTTCATCTCAATCCAGATTGTTCAAGTGCCTCTTCTTCATCACCTTATGAAAATTACTTTTCCTCTCCTTGTCACTTACTATATTCTGTTTGAGGGTACAGGTAACCACTAACCTCCCCACCCCCAAATACTTCAAAAAGAAAAAAATTCTCATCTCTGGGTTAAAATAAAAAAGCACTTCTCTGCTCAGAAATACATATCTTTAATATATGTTATATTACACGTGCATATATTATATTTAAGATATATTGTATCTTAGTATATTAATATGTACTTAATATATGCCATGATAGAAGCAATTGCTTCATTTGGATAATGTATGACTTTTTAAAAATCATTCTTTACAAATTATGCTTGCAAGAAGGCATGGGATCCTTGTTTTCATGGAGCTGTTAATAGACCCTCTAATGAGATCATTTTAATTGTCATATTCAGAGGTGAGTAATTGTCAGAAAATGGTACCAACCACCTTCTCCTCACCATTCTGGATGCCATTAGTGTTAATGTGTGTAACCTTTCAAAGCACAATGACTACATGATGCAGTATATGATAGTAAGCTCTCATAGTTTGTTTTGAGATAAAGGCAAGATAGAAGCATACATTGGTTCTATATAACGAATTATAAGTGTTACTGCACAAAGGGCATGATCTACTCACCGGTGAGACAAAAGCCAATTGTCAAGAGGCAAGATGGTGGCAGAGAAAGCGCATTTTATTACAGCTTGCTAGCAAGAGGGAAGATGGCTGACTAATGTCCAAAAGAACCATCTTCAGGGGGGCACAGAATCTTGAAGCAGTTATATAGGCCAGTGGGTTACAGGTAAGGGGGTTAGGAATGTTGACCCTCTGGTGTTACAGACTGGGAATGGCCACACTAGATAGACTCTCTGTCAGGGGGTCCACACATTCCTAAGGAACTCAAAAGAACAAAGTTATCATCTTATTGCAGCTGGGAGGTAGATGCACAAGCGGGGGTCATAAAATCTACAGGGCAGATAGATCTCCTGGAGGGTATATATCCAGCTGGGTTAGTTAGTCAGAGGTCATTCAAAGTTACAATATGGTCTCTTTACTACAATATGGCTTCCCTTATGTCAGCCTTGTGTTGAGCTGGTAGCATAACCATCTTCAAAGTAGAAGCTGGTTATAAATATAATCTACATCACCACAATATCTACTATAGAACTTTACATGAAATAAACCACTGTTAGAACACTACTACTTTGTGGAGTTCATGAAGGAAATAATCATCAGTATTTGCAAGGTTAAGTGTCCTGTGTGGGTGCAGATCTACTAGTCTCCTCATTAATACCTGTATTAGTTTTCTAGAACTGCTGTAACAAAGTATAGCACACTGGGGAGCTTAAACAATAGAAATTTATTTTCTTACAGTTTTTCTGGCTAGAAAGCTGAGACCAAATTCAGGGAAAGAAAGGAGACTTATTAATCCCTGTATTTCATCTGCTTAAGTAAGGTGCTCAATACTGTATGCTAAAGTATATTCAAATATATCTACATCTAAATATTTCTACTCCTTATCATAAGAGTATGTATTTACTCTAAATTCTACCAATTTCTTCTGAGACCCTAATGTGTTAATTTTATACCTTATCTCTTATCTTCAATATTATTTTATCACCTCAGGTTTTTCATCCCAGCATCTATGTGTTCAGGCTTTTGTAGGTTGTTGAGGGTCTTTGAAAGTCAGTGGAGGTAATTGTAGGTTGTATATTTGCAAAAATACTCTGCGCTGGTAGACTGTGGACTGAAGGTAGAAATGAAGTGAGTGTGCTGCAGGAGGTGAGATGAAACTGAAAGAAAAGGCAGTAGTTGGGAGCTATTGCTAAAGCTCAAGTGAGAGATGATGTGTCAGCAATAGGAAGTAGTTTTGCAGAAGTGGGTGAACAGTTACATGGAACAGGAGCATGGTGTGTGGGGGGTAAGAGAAAAGAAGAAATCTAGGATGACTTCTACATTGTCAGCCAAGTTAAAGAAGTAGGCTCTTTATTATAAAATGTTTTATTATTAAAACTCTCTAGCGACTCTTTATCCTTTGCCACTCTTAAAGAGCACTTGATGTTTCTGAAGACTTCACTTTTGCTCTTCAGGGTTGCAGATGTATTTTCCTTGTTAACATCCATCGTCAAATGAGAGTTGAAGTGTTACAAAGGTCAGCTTTTTCTATGCATGTATCTGGGACTATGTAAATAGGATTTTAAAAAATTTAAATATTGGTATAGGATTTTAAAAATTTTAAATACTGTTTTGATTTGAGTTAGCACTCAGCTTGTGTTTCTATATTTTCTGTGAAAGGAACTTGATTTGAGTTTTATAAAATGGTTGTGTATAGTAAGTCATAGAGTAGCTATAATAGTTTTTATTTTGAAAAACTTCATAAAACATGGTACATTTAAGGAATGTTATTATTTCAACTGGATGTTGTCTAGCATGATAGCTGAACAAATCAGATGGAGTTAGCAGGACTGATGTAAAATCTCTTTCATTTTTTAATTTTTTATTTATTTTTAATTTTTTGTTTATTGCAGTAACATTGGTTTATAACATTGTATAAATTTCAGGTGTACATCATTATACTTCTATTTCTGCATAGATTACATCATGTTCACCACCAAAATACTAATTACAACCCATCACCACACACATGTGCCGAATTATCCCCTTCACCCTCCTCCCTCCCCCCTTCCCCTCTGGTAACCACCAATCCAATCTCTGTCTCTATGTGTTTGTTTATTATTGTTATTATCTACTACTTAATGAAGGAAATCATACAGTATTTGACCTTCTCCCTCTGACATATTTCACTTTGCATAATACCCTCAGTGTCCATCCATGTTGTCACAAATGGCTGGATTTCGTCGTTTCTTATGGCTGAGTAGTATTCCATTGTGTATATATACCACATCTTCTTTATCCATTCGTCCCTTGATGGGCACTTAGGTTGCTTCCAAGTCTTGGCTATTGTGACTAACGCTGCAGTGAACACAGGGGTGCATGTATCTTTACGCATTGGTGTTTTCAAGTTCTTTGGATAAATACCCAGCAGTGGAATAGCTGGATCACATGGTAGTTCTATCCTTGATTTTTTGAGGAATCTCCATACTGTTTTCCATAGTGGCTGCACCAGTCTGCACTCCCACCAGCAGTGTATGAGAGTTCCCTTCTCTCCACATCCTCTCCAACACATGTTGTTTCCTGTCTTGTTCATTATAGCCATTCTGACGGGCGTGAGGTGATACCTCATTGTAGTTTTGATTTGCATTTCCCTGATAGTTAATGATTTTGAACATCTGTTCATGTGTCTGTTGGCCATCTGTATATCTTCTTTGGAGAAATGTCTGTTCAGGTCTTTTGCCCATTTTTTAATTGGGTTGTTAGTTTTTTGTTGTAGAGGTGCATGAGTTCTTTATATATTTTGGAGATTAACCCCTTATCAGATGTATGGTTTGCAAATATCTTCTCCCAATTGTTGGGTTGTCTTTTCGTTTTGTTGATGATTTCCTTTGCTCTGCAGCAGGTTTTTAGTTTGATGTAGTCCCATTTGTTTATTTTTTCTATTGTTTCTCTTGCCCGGTCAGACATGGTGCTTGAAAAGATGTTGCTAAGACCGATGTCGAAGAGCCTACTGCCTATGTTTTCTTCTAGAAGTTTCAGAGTTTCAGGTCGTACATTCAAGTCTTTAATCCATTTGGAGTTAATTTTTGTGTATGGTGTAAGGTAAGGGTCTGCTTTCATTTTTTTGCATGTGGCTATCCAGTTTTCCCAACACCATTTGTTGAAGAGACTTTCTTTTCCCCATTGTATGTTCTTGGCTCCTTTGTCAAAGATTAGCTGCCCATAGATGTGTGGGTTTATTTCTGGGCTTTCGATTCTATTCCATTGATCTGTGTGTTTGTTTTTGTGCCAGTACCATCCTGTTTTGGTTACTATAGCTTTGTAGTATATTTTGAAATCAGGGAGTGTGATACCTCCAGCTTTGTTCTTTTTTCTCAGGATTCCTTTAGCTATTCGGGGTCTTTTGTTGTTCCACATAAATTTTAGGACTCTTTATTCTATTTCTGTGAAAAATGTTGTTGGAACTTTGGTAGGGATTGCATTGAATCTATAGATGGCTTTAGGAAGTATAGACATCTTAACTATGTTAATTCTTCTAATCCAAGAGCAGGGAATATCTTTCCATTTCTTTGTGTCTTCTTCAACTTCTTTCAGCAATGTTTTATAGTTTTCGGTGTACAGATCTTTCACCTCTATGGTTAAGTTTATTCCTAGGTATTTTATTCTTTTTGTTGCATTTGTAAATGGGATTGTATTCTTAATTTCTCTTTCTGCTACTTCGTTGTTAGTGTATAGAAGTGCAACTGATTTTTGTATGTTGATTTTGTATCCTGCAACTTTTCCGTATTCGTTTATTACTTCTAAAAGTTTTCTGGTGGATTCTTTAGGGTTTTCTGTATATAAAATCATGTCATCTGCAAATAGTGACAGTTTCACTTCTTCCTTTCCCATTTGGATCCCTTTTATTTCTTTCTCTTGCCTGATTGCTCTGGCTAGGACTTCCAGTACTATGTTAAATAGGAGTGGTGAGAGTGGGCATCCTTGTCTGATTCCTGTTCTTAGAGGGATAGCTTTCAGGTTTTCACCATTGAGGATGATGTTAGCTGTGGGTTTCTCATATATTGCCTTTATTATGTTGAGGTACTTTCCTTCTATACCCATTTTATTCAGGGTTTTTATCATAAGTGGATGTTGTATCTTGTCAAATGCTTTCTCTGCATCTATTGAGATGATCATGTGATTTTTATTCTTCATTTTATTAATGTGGTGTATTACGTTGATTGATTTGCGAACGTTAAACCATCCCTGCATACCTGGGATAAATCCCACTTGATCATAGTGTATAATCTTTTTAACGTATTGTTGTATACGATTTGCTAGTATTTTGTTGAGGATTTTTGCATCGATGTTCATCAGTGATATTGGCCTGTAATTTTCTTTTTTTGTGTTGTCCTTGTCTGGTTTTGGTATCAGGGTAATGTCGGCTTCGTAGAATGAGTTAGGGAGCTTCCCCTCCTCAATTTTTTGGAAGAGTTTGAGAAGGATAGGTATTAAGTCTTCTTTGAATGTTTGGTAGAATTCACCGGGGAAGCCGTCTGGTCCTGGACTTTTATTTTTGGGGAGGTTTTTGATTACTGTTTCGATCTCCTTGCTGGTGATTGGTCTATTCAAATTCTCTACTTCTTCTTGATCCAGTTTTGGAAGGTTGTATGATTCTAAGAATTTATCCATTTCTTCCAGATGGTCGAATTGGTTGGCATATAGCTTTTCATAGTATTCTCTTATAATCTTTTGTATTTCTGAGGTGTCTGTTGTAATTTCTCCTCTTTCTTTTCTGATTTTACTTATTTGTGCCTTCTCTCTTTTTCTCTCGGTGAGTCTAGCTAAAGGTTTGTCAATTTTGTTGATCTTTTCAGAGAACCAGCTCTTGGTTTTATTAATTTTTTCTGTTGTTCTGTTAGTCTCTATTTCATTTATTTCTGCTCTGATTTTTATGATTTCCCTTCTTCTACTGATTTTGGACTTTGTTTGTTCTTCTTTTTCCACTTCCTTTAGGTGCACTGTTAGATTGTTTATTTGAGATTTTTCTTGTTTGTTGAGATAGGCCTGTATTGCTATAAACTTCCCTCTTAGAACCGCTTTTGCTGTATCCCATAAATTCTGGCATGTCGTATTTTCATTTTCATTTGTCTCCAGGTATTTTTTGATTTCTTCTTTGATTTCTTCGTTGACCCAGTCGTTGTTCAGTAGCATTTTGTTTAATCTCCACATATTTGTGGCTTTTCTGATTTTCTTCCTATAGTTGATTTTCAGTTTCATACCGTTGTGGTCAGAAAAGATGCTTGGTATTATTTCAATCTTCTTAAATTTATGGAGACTCATTTTGTGGCCTAATTTGTGATCAATCCTGGAGAATGCTCCACGTGCATTTGAAAAGAACGTGTATTCCTCAGTTTTTGGATGGAATGCTCTGTATATATCTACTAGGTCCACCTGTTCTAGTGTGTCATTTAAGGCCAATGTTTCCTTATTGATCTTCTGTTTGGATGATCTATCCATTGGTGTAAGTGGAGTGTTAAAGTCCCCTACTATTATTGTGTTACTCTGTATTTCTGTTTTGATGTCTGTTAATAATTGCTTTATGTATTTAGGTACCCCTACATTGGGTGCGTAGATATTTACAAGTGTTATATCCTCTTGTTGGATTGTTCCCTTGATCATTATTTAATGCCCTTCTTTGTCTCTTTTTACAGTTTTTGTTTTAAAGTCTATTTGTCTGATATGAGTACTGCTACCCCAGCTTTCTTTTCATTGCCATTTGTGTGGAGTATCTTTTTCCACCCCTTCACTTTCAGTTTGTGAGTGTCTTTAGGTCTGAAGTATGTCTCTCGTATGCAGCATATATATGGGTCTTGGTATTTTTTCCAATCAGCCACCCTGTGCCTTTTAATTGGGGCATTTAGTCCATTGACGTTTAAAGTAGTTATTGATAAGTATGTACTTACTGCCATTTTTTAACTTTTTTTCTCAGTGTTTTAGTAGTCCTTCTCTGTTCCTTTCTCCTTCTGTACAGAATTGATGGTCTCTTTAGTTTGACCTCTGTCTGAAAGCTCTACTCTTTAACTCCCTTCCTCCCTCATTTTATGTTTTTTATATCATATCTAACCTCTTTTTTGTGCATTTGTATCCATGGCCCTCTTATCATGGAAATAGATAATTTTTCCTATTTGTGGTCTTCTCTTTTCCCCTTAAATCAGTCCCTTTAACATTTCTTGTAGCACTGGGTTCTTGGTGACAAACTCCTTTAATTTATACTTGTCTGGGAAATTTTTGATGTCTCCTTCCGTTTTGAATGATAATCTTGATGGGTAGAGTATTCTTGGCTGTAAGTTTTTCCCTTTTAGCACTTTAAATATGTCTTGCCACTCTCCTCTAGCCTGTAAGGTTTCTGCTGAGAAGTCAGCTGATAGCCTTATGGGGTTTCCTTTGTATGTAACTCGTCTTTCTCTTTCGGCTTTTAGGATTCTCTCTTTATCTTTAATTCTGGACATTTTGATTATGATGTGTCTTGCTGTGGGCCTCTTTGGGTTTATCTTGTTCAGGGCTCTCTGAGCTTCGTGTACCTGGATGTCTGTCTCCTTCCTTAGGTTAGGGAAGTTTTCATCTATTATTTCTTGAAATAGATTTTCTGGCCCTTTGTCTCGCTCTTCTCCTTCCACGACACCTATAACACAGATGTTAGTGCACTTGATGTTGTCCCAGAGGTCCCTTAGACTGTCCTGACTCTTTTTAATTCTTTTCTCTTTTACCTGTTCAGCTTGGGTAATTTCGTATAGTCTTTCATCCAGCTCACAGATCCGTTCTTCTGTATCCTCTACTCTGGTTTTGAGTCCCTCTAGTGAATTTTTCATTTCCAGTATCGTATTCTTCATTTGTGATTGGTTCTTTTTTATATCTTCCATTTCTTTGTTGACATTCTCACTGAGTTCATCTATTCTTCTCCCCACATCAGTGAGCATCCTTAACACTCTTAATTTGAACTCCCTGTTGGTTAGGTTGCTCATTTCTGTTTCACTTAGTTCCTTTTCTGGAGTTTTGTCCTGTTCCCTTGCTTGGAATGTATTCCTTTGCCTCCTCATTTTGCCTCTTTGCCTGTGTTTGTGTCTACGTATTAGGTGGGTCAGCTACGTCTCCTGCTCTTGGATAGCTGACCTTATACAAGTGATGCCTTAGGAGTCCTGCAGTGTGCTTCCCTCAGTTCTCAATGTTCCAGGGGAGACCCCATATGGGCTGCTTGTGTCCTTCTGTTGTGGCCTGTTTGCTCTCCCTGTAGGCACCCAGGGAGGCTGAGTTATGCTCCTGGCCAGCTGTTGTAATGCTCAGCTGCTTGTAGTTGTTGTGGGCCCTTCAGTCTCTTTATCAGGTGTGGGGAGCCCCAGCTCAATTGGCTGCAAGTTCTAATACCACTTTTGTGTTGCAGTATTTCTTTTAAGTGAGTAGGCCCCCAGCTTGGCAGGTTATTAGGCTCAGGGGCTTAGAATTGCTATAAGCCTCCAGGCTTTAGGTCTCTTGTCAGCTCTCTGAGGATTGCAGCTGGGTGGGGCTGGCCTCAGGCACAGGAGCACCCTATTATTTCAGACTTTGGAAGGTGGGCAAACCCCCTTTGTGGGTCTTTGAGAAGCACAAGTCTTCTGCAGCTGACAAGTCCTGTCACCCACAGGTCCACACACACAGTCAACACAGTCCTACCCCGTGTGCGTGACCCGAGCTCCCGAAGCGGACCCAGTATGTCCACAGCGGGAGCCCCACACACTCCACCGCCACCCCACACTCTCCACCTGCTCCTTGTGCACGCCCTGCCTTACTGATGTCGGCTCAGTTGCCAGGCTGCAGAGAATCCAGTCACCAATCTATACAGGCCCTCAAGTTGCCTGAGGGCCTGTTGTTGGGTAGGGCCAGTCTCTAGGGTGGGCTGCCTGCCCTGGCTGAGCTGGATTAAATCGGTGTTCCAGCGGGTGCAGCAGACCTGGGCTAGTAGGCCCCAGGGAGAACTCCAATGGCGTCTGTGTCAGCACACCCACACCAGGCCACAACAATGGCCGCCGCCAATGTCCCAGTCCCTGGAGAGGTCTCACCTCTCACCGAGATGCACTCAGGGCCTATCAGGTGAGTCTCTTTGCCCCAAAGCACTGTGCACCTTTCTTTCTGGTGATTTTAGGATGCTTTCTGAAAGGGGTGAGTTTGCGCACGGGCCCTTTAAGAGCTGGTTTTAATTTCTTTGTGAACCAGGTTTTCTGGGGGTACTCCCCAATGTTTTAGTAGCAGGCAAAGTCAGATATTATGCCAGTGGTCTCGATTTTGCTGGGTCCACAAAATGCCCACAGCAGGGTCGCTCCCCGGCTCAGGGCCCCGCTTCTCCAGGGAGGGCTGCGTACCTGTGGGCTGCTCCCAGGCGTCCGTGAAACTGGAGGCTTGTGAAGGCTGCTTTTTTTCTCTCCAGAAGGGAGTTTCTGCCTTTTCTACCTCAATTAAGATTGTCCTTTGTTGTCTTATCCAGTTTTCAGTTCTGTCTCAGGGGTAATTTTTCCACGAGTAGTTGTAAATTGGCTGTGTCTGCGGGAGGAGGAGAGTTCAGAGCCTGCCTTTGCCGCCATCTTGACTTCTCTCTCCTAAAATCTCTTTCAAAAACACTAATTTTATCTTCTTTTTGGGAAATGGAATTCTTTTTTTTTTTTTTTTTGTGAGGAAGGTGGTACCTGAGCTAACATCTGTGCCAGCTGTCCCCCACCTTGCATGTGGGCCACCGCCACAGCATGGCTTGATGAGTGGTGTTTAGGTCGCACCCAGGATCCAAACCAGTGAACCCTGGGCTGCCGAAGTGGAGCACACGAACTTAACCACTATACCACCAGGCTGGCCCTTGGTATTCTTTTTATAGATGGAGTACAATAAGATCATATGTCACAATTTAGAATTTTATAATATATTCTTTAGTTTTACTTTTATACCTTATAAGATGAGTAAATCAGTTTGTTCCAATAACAACATCAATTCCTTCTGCTGTATTAGAAGATCCTGGTTTAAGAATTCTAATTCCAGAGTCTAGTTCTAAAGTGTCAACCTCAAGTGGATTAATTTTTCACCATTACTCTCTTTTTTAATAAGAGTACATCACACATAAATATGGAAGTATGAACAGGTAATGTAAAGGTTTATATTGAGCCGTTTATCTCTTTGTGTTGAAATATTTTTGCACAATTTTTAAAAATCCTGGTCATATGCATCCCAAATATAATATAAGGGCTTGTTGAGTAGAAATATCCATTTTTCAGAAACATGAACACAAAGTTTCATTTAACATTTTTCAGACACACGTCCCTATCAATAGAAAATGGTGATCAGAAACAAAGTGACCACATTTGGATTGGTGCAACTTGAAAAATAAATGTAATAACTATGCCCTATTTTTTTCCTTCCATGGTGATGACCTGTTTTATCATGTTATAAGTATAGAATGGCATCACAACAAATCAAAACATCCTTCCAAAAATCATTGTAGAATGCGGTGCTCTTTTTTTTTTGTTTTTCACGAGAAAGTATACAGTAATGATGAAGAGAAGCAGAATTGTGGCATGACTAAGGGTTTCCATAAGAGCTAGCTACTTTCCTTCTCCAAGCAAAAATTTCCCCTGTGTTCCAATAGAATACCACAAAAGTCTTGGGCTGGGGTCGGGGTCAAGCCAAAAGACCAGTGAGTGGAAGTGCAGTAACACTTATGAGCTCACACTGCATCAGTAACATAACACTGATTTAGCTCTGAGCAAGCACTCTTGGTCGGTACTGTATTTTTCTATTGTGGAGTCACACGACTACAGTGTATCACTGTCTGGGGTCCTCTGATGACCTAATTGGAACCAGACTTTTCTTCCACTAGTATGCCTTACTACATGATTAATGGCTTAATTAATTAATTTATTTTCTAAAAATAAACCTTTACTCTATTAAGATGAGTCCTCTTTTTCCCCCTGGGTGACAGATCTCCTCTATCATTCTCTAGTTCCTTATGGTTATTGTAACCTTATACTTTTGGTAATTAAAACTTAACCATATTAATTTTAATACTCCCGTTTCAGAATGAGGGTAGTTTTTCTCTATTTATCTCCCGGCCTGACCTAGACATTCATGAAGCATTTTGAGCCCAATGTAGTTCTCTCAACTCTTGTCTCCTGGGTGTTTTATTATATTCATTATATTTTGTAGTCATTCTTAATTAATTTGATTTATAATATCTTACCTTATTGAATTGAACAGTTATTCATGTACAAATTATTATGTATCCTGCCGTTGTTTTGCTTTACTTGTTCCTGAGTTGATTTGATATTTATTCTTAGAACGTCATCTCCGTTGTGTTTTTTATCACTCATCTGATATATATATGTATATATATATTTTTTTTCTTTTTTTTTTTAAATGAGTCGTATGCTGATAAATTGCAAAACAAGCCTTGGACTTTTTGTTCCTTTATGCTTTATTCTTTTTTAATTTATAAACTTTCAAAGTAAAAGTTGACAATTACAATTTAAATCTTATAGTAAAAGTCAAGTGGTAACGTGAAAAATACCATTTGTATTGAATTCTGAAGACTTAGAGAACATTTACCTACATGAGAGATATTCATTAACATTTTAAATATCTAATTCCTGTAAACAGAGATATGTTATGGAGCCCATAGGCAAGAATTAAAATGCATCTTCCAAAGGATTTGCTCTAGAAGCTGGTAAGTTAGGAGCTGTTTTATTCTCCCAGTTGCTCCAAGGCCACATGGATCTTAAACTTTTTTCAGAGAGGCTGCTTTATTATTTAAACTTTAGATGTGCTTTGCTTCAGTTATCTTTGCTTTACACAGCTTCTCAGATCAGGAGCTCAGTGGACTGTGCAATTTTTCTTTTACTTGTAATCCCAAACCTTCAAGAAAGACAACTTGTTGACCCAGTTTGTATTACATCTTATCTCCCTTTCTATAGAACTGTACCTGGGAAATAGAATCATTCATTTTGCCTCCTATGTAGCAGAGGCTATTGGAAAAGGATCTCTAAAAAGAGGATGGATGTAGGCAAATTATCTGAGAATAGTTTGTGTCTATGGGGAAAATGGGTGGGATTAGTGGGAGAAATGATTTGACATCCACAAAACAAGTACTAGTAATCAAAAATTACAAAGGATATGGGCTGGCCCGGTGGCAGAGTGGTTAAGTTCACACACTCCGGGGCCAGCCTGGTGGCGCAACAGTTAAGCACGCACTCTGCTTTGGCGACCCGGGGTTCACTGGTTTGGATCCTGGGCACACACCGATGCACTGCTTGTCAAGCCATGCTGTGGCGGCATCCCATATAAAGTAGAGGAAGATGGGCACGAATGTTAGCCCAGGGCCAATCTTCCTCAGCAAAAAAGAGGAGGATTGGCATCGGATGTTAGCTCAGGGCTGATCTTCCTGAAAAAAAAAACACAAGTTCAGGCACTCCTCTTCAGTGGCCCAGGGTTCACAGGCTTGGATCCCAGGCGCAGATCTATGCGCTTCTCATCAAGTCATGCTGTGGTGGCATCCCATATACAAAATATGGGAAGATGGGCACAGATGTTAGTTTAGGGCTGATCTTCCTCATCAAAAAAAAAAAAAAAAAAGTTACAAAGGACAATTCTGTTTCATTTTCTTTCAACTAAGATTCATTGTATTAATTTTTGCCTTAATCCTGAACTTTTAATCTGGCTTCAAATTGTGATTTTTCCCTTTTTCTATTGAAGCAATCAGATATTTTTAGTTACCCCAAGTTGACACTCACTATTTCCATAAATATTAGTTTAGAATCAGTCTTCTTACTTTTTAAACTCTCAGTTATTTAGGACTCTCCTTTTTTGACTCTGACTCACATATGCAAATCTTACTACCAGCCCACTTTGTCCACTAATAAGTTTATAATTCATATTACTAAGGTAAAAATATCATTTCTACTGTCACCAAAACCTTATAGATAGTTCTCATGAGCAAAAAAGGTTACCCAGAAAATATTGTTCCAAATCTTACTTTTGGAAAAATGAAGTAGACATACTTTTCCCTACTACTGCCACAAAATAGAGCTAAAAACCCTGGATATTACAAATGAAACAAACATAGGAAGACTCTTAAAGATGGAGAGAAGATGAAAAACTTGTTAGAGAACTTGAGTCTGAGGAGTAACATGGTGGTAAATTTCATGGATTTGTGCTTTTGCCTCATATATCCCAATCAGCATATTGTAAAATCCAGTAGGCGAGAAAGCTGCCAAACAAAAGTTAAGTGGAGACCCTAGACTTCCACACTCACTAGGCTATCCAGAAGTACCTCAAAACCCCAGTAGAGGGATGTTACCAGAGAAGGCTGAGTGAGGAGATAGGATTTTCATTCCCACTCAGCAGTAACAAGTCCCCCAAACTGCAGTGCCAGTGGAGACCATGTGGGGACCTTGGACTTGGACCCTTATTCAGCAGTATCAAGGTGCCCCTCTCTCCCTTCACTGGCGTGGCTTCAGACAAGACCTAATGAAATGTTAGGATTTTCACAACTGCTCAGTGGTAACCAGGTAACCAAGGGTCCTTGCAATGTCAGTGGAGGCCAAATGAAAAGCAGTGATAAAGTAACCTTTCCCCTCCCAGCCAGGGAGACATCAGTGGAGGCTTAGTGGAGAGTGTGAACTCCCACTCCCTTCCAGCAGTAACAAGGATTTCCTCTCCCTCTCAGGTGTTGATGAAAGTCAAGGGGAGAACCTGGAATTCCTCTCCCATATGACAGTAACTGGGCAGCATCTCCTTCTCCTGCAAGAGTAGTGTCTGAATGTGCAGTTGAAACCAAAAATGTAAATAAGATCCAGAGTTTCATAACATAATACTCACTCAAAGTCATTCATTATACAAAGAACAATGAAGATGTCAACTTGAATGAGAAAAGACAATTAACAGAAGACAATGCTGAGATGACACAGATGTTAGAATTATCTGACAAGGATTTAACGCAGCATTATAAAAATGCTTCAGTGAACAATTACAGATGTATGTAAAACAAGTGAAAAAATTAAAACTCTCAGAAAATCAATAGGAGATATAAAGAAGACACAGATAGTTTAGAGTAAAGAAATACAACAAATTTTAAAAATCTCAATAAATGCCTCAACAGCACAATAGAGGACAGAAAAAAAGCATCAGTGAAATTGAAGATGAAACAATAGAAATTAACCAATGTTAACAATAAAGATAAATAGACTGAGAAAAAATGAGAGTTTTAGGGATATGTTGAATTATACTATAACAAGATTTAACTGTGGAGTCTCAGAAGGAGAAGTATAACCAAAAAAATACTCAAAGGAATAATAGTGAAAATTTTCCAAATTTGACAGACATAACTATAGATACAAGAAACCGAGTGAACCTCAAATGGGATACTCAAAAAAAATCAAGGTTGCCACAAACCTTCGATTTGTAAAAAATGCAATATCTGCAAAGCACAATAAAGCAAAGCCCAATAAAACAAGGTATGCCTATATATTAATATAAAATAAAGTAGACTTCGGAATAAAAAAGTATCACAAAAAAGAAATCTCAAGGCCCAAATGGTTTTACTAGAGAATTCTACCACAAATTTAATAAAGAATTAACACCAAGTCTTCACAATCTCTACAGAAAATAGAAGAGGAGGGAACATGCCTCATCTCATTTACCCAATACTCAAACTGGACAAAGGCAGGGTAAAAAAAAACTACAAACCAATATATTTCAAGAATATAGATATAAAAATCTTAATATAGTATTTAAACTGAACTCAGCAATATGTAGAAATAATTATGTACCATGACCAAGGAGGGTTTATTCCGTCATTCAGTATTTGAAAATTAATCAACACGATCCACCATATCAACATGTAATAAAGTAAAATCATATAATCAAATCAGTTGATGGAGAAAAATCATTTGAGAAGTTTCAGTACCCATTCATGAAAAAACTCAGAGGAAAATAGAAATAGAGAGGAACTTCCTCAACTTGAAAAAGAGCATTTATAAAAACGTACAGGTGGCACCAGAATTAATGGTGAACAACTAGATATGTTTTCTTTAAGATTAGCAACAAGGCAAAGATGTTTGCTCTAATCACTGATATTCAACATAGAACTGGAAGTTTTTATCACTGCAAGCAGAAAAGAAGGAATAAAGGCATATAAATTGGAAAGGAATAAACTTAATTCTCATTTGCTGTTGATATGGTAGTCTATGTAGAAAATCTCAATGAACCTATAAGAAAGAGACAAAAAACACCTCCTGAAATAATAAATGATTTCATTAAGGTCACAAAACACAAGATCAGTGCACAGAAGTAAATTTCACTTCTACATACTAGCAATGAATATGCAGAAACTAAACTTGAAAATATGATAGCATTTATAAACACTTGAAAATGCAAACATAGATGTGTATCTAATAAAGCAAGTACAGAACCTGTATGCTGAAATCTACAAAATGCTGATGAAACAAATAAAAAAGATGTGAATAAATCAATAAATATCCTGTCTTCGTGGATTGGAAGACTCAGCACAATAAAGATGCTAATTATACCCAAATTGATTTACGGCTTTAATGCAATTCCTATCAATCCCAGTGAGATTTTTTTTTTTTGCAGAAATAGACAAGCATACTCTATAATATACTGAAAAAGCAAGGAGAGTAGAATATCTAAAACAATTTTGAAATAGAAGAATAAAGTGTAAGGATCATCTACCAATTTCAAGATTTAGTGTACAGCTGCAGTACAGTATAATACTGTTCAGTACTTAATACTTAATTACCGTTAAGACTGTGTGGTTTTGGCCTAAGGATAGACATGTAAGTCAATGGAAGAGAATAAAGAACCCTGAAATAGACCCCCCAAAATATGGCCAATTTATTTTCAATAAAGATACAAAAGCTATTAAATGGGAGGATAGATTTTTCATCAAACAAGGCTGGAATTAATTGTACATCTCTAAGCAAAAAAAAAAATGAATCGAGGTGTAAGTCTCACATATTGTATAAAAATTAACTCAAAATAGATCATGAATTTAAATGTAAAACTATAAAACTTTTAGAAAAAACATGAATCTTCAGGGTCTAGAGCTAGTTAAAGATTTCTTAGACTTGACACAAAAACATGGTCCATAAATGGAAAAATGGATAAGTAAATGACCAGGAAGATCATTGCTTGTAAAAAGCAAATGATAACCCTGGAGGACAGAGATGAAGATCTTTCATATTGAAGTTTCTGATATGTGATGAAGAATAATCACTTGAGGAAAAAAATATATATATACATATATCCATACATAGAGGAATTATTTTCAAACACAAGAAGATGTGTATTAGGAGCAAAAAAAAAAAAAAAATACAGTTTCTTTTCTCCCTAGGAAAATTAACCAGCAAAAATTGGAATGGAAGTATATTCTAATTAAATGAATAAGCACTTATAAGAAAATGGTTCACTAAAAAGGGGAGAAAAAGAATAGTTTTTGATATGTCTTTTACACAGTTAATTGACAAGAAAGATTATCTTTCAAGAATTCAAGTCCTTGGCTCGGTGGTGCAGTGGTTAAGTGCGTGTGCTCCGCTTCAGTGGCCCGGGGTTCGCAGGTTCGGATCCTGGGCGTGCACCGACGCACCGCTTGCCAAGCCATACTGTGGTGGTGTCCCATATAACGGAGAGGAAGATGGGCACGGATGATAGCCCAGGGCCAATCTTCCTCGGCAAAAAGAAGGAGGCTTGGCATCGGATGTTAGCTCAGGGCTGATCTTCCTCTCACACTCAAAAAAACAGTTCAAGTCCCAAGATATATCCTACCAAATTGTTGTTTTTCTTAAAGTTAACAGTTATACAGTACCAGCTATGTAATTTTTATTTTATTACTCCTACTACAACTATGGAGCGTCTAGATAAAGAAAAATGAAACAAACGAGGAATCAATAAATTGTGTAGTTTTTGTATGAAATAATTAACATAGTATATTTAATATGGCTAAAGATGGACTTCAGTTTAAATAATGATATTGATTTGTGAGATTTTGGTTAAAAATTAAAAAGCAATTCGTATAGTTAATACAATGATGTAATATATAATTAAAAAAATAAAACTATACTTTGACAATAATAGACCAAAACCAAAATCCCAGAATAAATGGATTAACAAAAATAATGCTGAGTAGACATAAAATATGGTAATGTAGGAATTCAGTAATTTCTCTTTCCATATGTGGTGTCCAAATATGGTATTATGTTATTGAAGTTGACTAGTTTAGAAAGATAAATTTAAAGTATGTTAAAGTTTTAAAATATATCACCAGACTCACAAATGAGCTGTAAATACATAGATTTAGGTATATTATGTAAAGCTCTAAACATTAATGTCTGGGCACAAAGACAAAATACCTTCCAAATTAATGGACATGGAAAAAAAACCTAAGCAAACACTGACTAGATTACAAAGACAGAAAATAGAAGAATTACGTAGGATTGAGAGAACATGAGAAAATGAAATAGACGTTTAGAAATTTAAACAAAACAATTGTAACTGTTCAAAGAATAAAAATCCCAGAGTTAATTAAAAAGCACAAATGTAAACCAAGGTTTTTCTGGACACACCAATAATGATGGTTAAAGATCAGAAATATCATATTCCCTCAATTAAAAATGGGTGCATAGTTCCTTGATTAAACATCTCTTCCTTGATTCTTCTGTTATCTTTTCTGAATTTATTATCATGGTCTGAATGCTACAGAGTGTGTTCAAGCTTTTCTCAAAACCAAGAATTATAAGAGGTTTATTCGGGAAGTACATAGATCTCAGTGATATTCAATAGGCTATGTAAAGTGTCTTAAGTGCCATGTGAGGTGGTCATAATCCAAGTTAGTAGATAGCCAGGGCATTGCCTAAGTCAAAAGTCACACCATGGCAGTCGTGCTAGCCATGGCCTAACTAGAAGGCCATAGTCTCTGCAACTGACAAGGTTGTAATGTTCTGGAGAGCTAATTTAACAATATCCAGGATCTATGACATTGGTCCAAGATGCCCCATATCAGTGGGGATAAATAATAACACATAATGATAACAGCAACAGTAATTCAGAAACAACAAAACCAACAATTATGAAGCATTTGGTATGTTTCAGGCACTCCTCCAAGAACATTAAAGATATTTATTTAATGCTTAGAACAACCCTACAGAATAGGTGCTATTACAAAGGAACCCCACTTTGTATCCCACTTTACAAAGGAAACTTAGGCACAGTGGTAATCAGGTTGTTAGTTCCGACAGAATCGCAATTGTCCATTTTTTTGTCTTTGAGCAAAAAATTGAGAACCCGTCCTGTAGGGATTTCTTTTTTAATATTAAAGTAAATATACTTTCAAAGGTCTTGGATTTACACAGCTTGGTAGAAAAATAGGTGCTGGAGGGGGCCGGCCCTGTGGCTTAGTGGTAAAGTGCGTGCGCTCTGCTACTGGTGGCCCGGGTTCAGATCCCAGGTGCGCACTGACACACTGCTTGTCTGGCCGTAGTGAGGCGGCGTCCCACATACAGCAACTAGAGGGATGTGCAACTATGATGTACAACTATCTGCTGGGGCTTTGGGGAAAAAAAGGAGGAGGATTGGCAATAGATGTTAGCTCAGGGCCAGTCTTCCTCAGCAAAAAGAGGAGGATTGGCATGGATGTTAGCTCAGGGCTGATCTTCCTCACAAAAAAAAAAAAAAAATACGTGCTGGAGAATAAATCTTACTTTACTGTCAGTGCAACTCTTCACATAGTAGCCACAGATAGATAACAAGTATGAATTATCCCAAAGAGAAAATTGGTAAGCATGATATTAGAAGATCAATGTAATAGAAGTGTATGGTCCCTCAGTAGTTTGCTAGGTGATAGAGGTCAGGCCTATGTTACCAGCTCAAGACTTAGGTAACAGAAGTAGTACATGAACTAGGCTTCATATACATAGACCTATAACCTCCGGTGGTTCCAGAGTCATCTGGAAGTCTCAGTTTGGAGTTAAAAAGAAGTAGAAGGGTACAGTTGAGTAAATGGCTCTATCAGTTCATCTCGAAGAAAGTTTCTGAACATTTTCCCAAACTGGTGTTGCAAATATCAGTGTTTTGTTTCAGCTCTTAGGTAAGAATCCAACATTTTATAGAAGAGCGTGCCATTGAGTCGAGCCCTAGCACAGTCTGCAGACAATGAGAGTGGACTCCTTGTGGCAATTAGGGTCTACCAACATGGGGCTTGAGCATAGCTTTGGGGTCCAAGCAGTTTTTAAACAGTAGAGGCCACGAGGCCAAAAATTTACTGCTTTCTTCTTTGCTTCTGTCAGATAAACAAACATGATGGCCCTTGTTAACAGTTGATGCTCGGTATGTCCCAATACAAGCCTATCGACAAAAAGGATAATGAGTTATCTCTGGCATAGGAAATTTCTTGGGCATCAGGATTAGTGATTGGAGCATTGGTGTTTTTCTGGTATCTCACAACTCCCTTAGCTGAGCTGGCACACCTGCAAATGGAGGGTGCTGTTAGGCTTTTGGAAGCTTTGATGGCGTAGTGCCATGGAACTTATCTCCAGCTCTTCCTTAGTGACCACACATGGCTATAGGAGAAAATGATTCAGTGGCATTATGTAGCTAGGAGATTAATACTGAAGATTGAGGGGCTCATTGCTGCAAATCCTGAAGGAAATAAAATGATATATTTACAACATCACACATAAAAGTATGGTCTTGACTGGGCCAAGAGAAAAAGTAAGTCCAACGCAACGTGTGAATGACTTTGATCTCCACACAAGGACATGCACAGCAGCCATTTCATAAGCTTACTTGTAAAAAAAGAGATTCTCTAGCAGGGGTTCTTAACAATTTTTTGTTTTATAGACTCTTCCAGAAGTCTGATAAAACTTGTGGACTCTTACTCTCAATAATGTTTTAAAATGCTTCAAATAAAACACATAAGATTATGAATGAAAATACTTGTATTAAAATATATTTTAATCTCCAAGTTAAGAGCAATAAGCTTGCTAAATCAGCCTGGAGATAGATAGAGAATCCTATTAAGATCCTATCCTATTAAGGATCTGTTAAGTATCCTATTAAGAATCGCAGAAGGGTTCACACATTGTACTTGATTTAGAATACCAGCCCAAGACATTTGAAATTCATCCTGTGGGTAAAAATACTGTGACTTAGGGGACAAAAGTGACTTTGACAAAGAACTTTAGTTTTTTTAACACAGAATTAGAAAACTTAGTTTTAGCGTGAGAAACTTTAATGACAATTATGTCATTATGTCATAATTATGTCATAATAATGACAATTATGTCATTAAAGGATATTGTGGTTGTTTTGAGATTTGCAGATTTAAAGAAAACTTCATGAGGAATAAAGTAAAATGCTCACATATTTTGGAGAAAGATACATATTTACATCAAAACTAAGCATCTATTTTTAATGTACAAAATTTCAATTCCTACCTAGTGATCAATTTCTTTTTATGTGACCTAGTATCACCAGAAGATCCTCATAAAATGACAGACTTTTTTTGCAAAAATGCATGGAAATTATAAAACTCAATCTTTAAGCAGTAAACTAAAGAGAGAATATTGTCACCAGGATAGATTAAGGTTTTTGATTAAATGAATTTTCTTGCCGAAGGGGCTTACAGTACTTCATAGAATCTATTTGCCTGGCAGAATAAATCATTGCATATGACAAAATGCAGTTCCTCAGAAAGGATTTAGCTGTCCCCCAAATCCATTCCCTTTGTAGAAATATATTTTGCAAGACAGCAGCAGTTCCAAATCTCAGGTTTCTTGGGGAGAAACATATTTATACTCAGCAGTATAAAGGTTTACAAGTGGTAAAAAGTTAACAATAGATTGGGGCAGGTGTGAAGGGTATATAGATTTTAGGTGCATATCAGTTTTTACTTTGAGTTACTGTTTAGTGATTCAGAACTTAAAACACCATTCTGTAACCTGAATTGTTCCCTTCTCATTGAGTTCTGTATTAAGCACAATTTTATTAGTTGTGTTCAGTTTAATGCAGACTTAGAGTGAGCAAGGCTTAGGGCAGAACAGAACACATGATCAGAAGGAGTAATGGATGTTTCTGATTAGAAATTTTGTAAATGTGAATTCATATTTTGAGATCCAACAAATGCTATATCCAACTGTATATCCTAGTTGTATGCATGTGTACACATATTTAGGGAGAGGCTCTGTAACTTAAATCCTCTTCTCAAAAGGGCTTATAACACAAAATGTTAAAATTAAAGTCCAGAAACACAGATTCAAACATTTAGGAGGATGGAGATGTGGGAAGAAAAAAATGAGAAATCTTCAAACATTGGCCAAGTATACCTATGGCTTTTGTTCTGGTGAAAGACCTATATAGAGATAGAAAGAAAATATCATGGGGGAAATAAAGAAAAATTGTAGCCTCAATGTTGTCAATCAATCTGTTAAAGATTGCATAGTCAGATTCAATTTCTCTCTTTTTCTTTAGGAGTGTTTTGTCTTTTTATTTATTCATTCAACAACCATTTATTGAGCATACATATGCAAAGCATGGTGTAACACTCCAGAGATATAGCAGGGCAGAGGACTGCCACAGGGTCGGCCTCCATGGGGTCTTCCTATTCTGTCTCCTCTCTCAGCACTCATAGTCACATGTTCTTCCCTTATTCTCTGAAAACAGATCCAAATGATGTGTTCCAGAAAAGTAATAGAAGATGTCAGCCTGATTCTTATACAACAAACTTCCATTCCACCTACAACCTTACTTATATCATGTCTGTGTTCTTCTCATTTTGCCAAGTCAGTAGTGTCCACCCATCCTCCTGTTATCGATCAATCAGCCACTGCAGCTGTGCTGTCCGTTCTCATCTTTTTACAGGCTTGGTTGCTTCAGATAGTCCTCTCTTCCTTCTCTATGTCCCACTAGCCATTAAAGAAATTGATAGTTAACATCAATCCTATTCACTCCTAACTCTGTAGTTTGGCTTAACTCATCTCCCTGTTCTTTTCACTGACACTTTTTTTCTGAAATCACACACAGCTCATTTTTGATAAAATTAAAAAAAAATCACTTGTATTAAAAAGAAGGGACTCTCTTCATTCATTGTCTGTTTTCCTTTCTGCAGTTTTAACACACTCAAATTGTTTTTTAAATTTAATTTGTTTTTTGTCTTTACTTTTTAAAGTATTTTGTGGAAGATTTGCATATTGTTTAAAAATGAGGAGTAAAAAGGACATATCAAAATGAGTATCCCCTGTTCCTTTCAAATCTAGTTACGATTGACAGCGTGGATATGTTTGTATTCTTATGTTGGAATGGTAGGAGAAAGAAAAATTGAGTGTAGGAGAAGTGGCAGCAACTAAATTGCCAGCTAAATCCTAATGTACTGCTTTCAATACTTTTGACTGTTTATGGTATGTACTTCAATATTTCTAAACAATGTACTGTTGGTTCATGCTTTATCAATTCAAGTGAAATACTTAGCTCCTGAAACTGGTCCTCCTCCCCAAAATACAAACATTCTTTCTCTCAAAATTCTTATGGAGATAATAATTTCTGAATAGTTTAATAATCAATTTATATAACTATGTAAGTGTTATTCAGTTGAGTCTAATACTAATTCTTGTTTTCTTATACCACTTTTTGTTGTTTCATTTAATTTCTTAGTTTTCTATATGCTTCTGCTTTATTATTACAAGTATTCAGAAAAAAGAAATTACACTGACTTTACCTCTAAAACTTCTCATATTATTTACTACAACTTTGCCTTTAATATGTGGTCTTCCAGAATATAAGCTTTGCCTCTTTATTTTAGTCTTCTCTTCCTAGAAGCACATTATGTATCTTCCCTGATTTTTTTTCCTTTCAGTGAGTTATATATAATATGACATATCTGGTAGAAATGGAAATCTAGATCATTAGTAGAATGTTTGATTACACTGACACAAAAATATTAAACATACTTTGTCATCTGGATATGTATGATTGTATATAGAGCTTTTCTTGCATTTTGAACATTATGATTTGGTATATCATCTTCATCATCATAATCGTCAAAATCATTAAATGTCTAGTGTGCTCAGGGCTATGGCAATATTTACACAAAGAGAATTAGACCTTAACCAGTCTTGTTCCACAGAAGAAGCTAACAGATGAGCTCCTATTTAAATATCAAATTAAATATATTTTTATTGAGAATTAATTACCACTACAAAGGCAATTATCAGAATGTTTGTTAGTTCTTTGAGATCGTTTAATGGTGTCAATATTCCCATACTTATACCTCTCTCTGATTTTCCAGAAACCATTACAGCATAGTGTGAAATATCAGTAAATCACTTTAAGCCATAAATGTTTAAAATCACTTAAAGCCTTACATGTTTTAATGACAAAGTTGTTTTTTCCAGACTTATGTCTATATCAGTGGAGTGTAACAGAGGTGGACCACTATTAGCAATCAAACCAGCAGCTTTCTTCTCTACAGAAAGTAGAATAGGTTTTTTTGTTTTTTGGGTTTTGTTTTTGTTTTGGTGTGTGTCTATGTATGTGTGTATATTGTGAATAATTCTTGATAGATATTTAGCCTTTCTTTTGTAGTACAGGGACAACCATAGATAGGAAAGATGTAGTTCAGAATATCCAGAAGTTGTAAGCATTTCACATTTTCGCTGCAGTAGCCGTAATCTTTCTTCAGTAGCTTCTGGGTGATAAAATTTAGTAATTCTATTCCAAAACCCATTCAGCTGGGAATCTCTGAAAGTATAAAATTTTAGTATTGGCCCAGGCTTACAAATGCATAATTTTAAATTATTGATTTCTACATACCATGGACACATTACCAAAAGATGTTTGAAAGAGGTATGTAACATAAACATATGTTGTTGGGTATATTTGCTATTCATGATTGTGCTTTGTAGGCCAAATATGTGGGAAGCAGAAGTGATTATTACCAACTCTGTGTGCCTTTATGTCTGTGTGTTCAATAGAAAGAGAAGATAAATAAGATAGTAGTTCCTCAGGCCATCTACTTTTTCTCAAGAGGGGATTTAGCCTCTATTCAACACTGCTTGTTGTGACTTTATTGTACTATTAGCTACTTATTTTCTTTTATCCCCTATGTACACTAGACAAAAATAAGGCTTTCTACATGAGGACATTTACTTTTTTTTCAAATCTGAATTTTAGTTTTAATAGCAGTGCCTATTTTTAAGAATGTGTCCTATATATAATAACCTACAAAATAAATTCCTATATGAGTGTAGCTCTAGGGAGAATGAAGTATCTACAGAAGATTGTACAATCCCTCTGATAACAGAAATAAAAACTATGTAATAGAGCATATTTCCCTTGATGTATAGGATTCTAATCTGGCTGGCTTTGATTCTGAAGCCCACTTGAAAAACTCTTAGTTGTTTGTTGAAATGCGTTTGAAATAAAAAATTTTCACATGTGTATTTAGTAAATGAATGAGATGATCATTTTAAACTCTTACAATAGATTCATATACATAATTTAACTGATTCAAAAGATGGATTAATTGCTATTTCAAGTTGATACTAGTTTGGGAAACTTTGTAAAGATTGAACAAAGTTCTTAATATTTAGAACAAGGTTCTTAATACAGTCTCTGTTTTCACTCTTCCCATGGGAAGTACTGGGACAGTGCACAGTAAATATCCTTTTTTCTTCAATTAGATGTCCCCAAAGTGCCTAGTTATCTGCTGATTTCATAAACACAGTGGCCTCTGCTTCA
Organism: Diceros bicornis minor; assembly: GCF_020826845.1. Classification (NCBI taxonomy): domain Eukaryota; kingdom Metazoa; phylum Chordata; class Mammalia; order Perissodactyla; family Rhinocerotidae; genus Diceros; species Diceros bicornis. Next base: position 6,690,013 of record NC_080751.1, on the reverse strand, counting down.
TTTGGGGATGCAGCTCACAGCAGCTGGCTCTTATTCACACACTGTAGAAAGATTGCTTGAACAAAGCCAGAGGACAGTGAATGCCTCCTTTAGAGCTATCAAAAATCCAGTAATCCAGTTTTAATGTTGTCTACAACTTGCCTCCTCCTTCAGATACCAAGATGCTCTCTCAGTTTTAAGAGTTTTGTGTATAGTGATTCATTTAATCTTCACATGAACCTGTGATATATCCCAGTTTTACAAATGAAGAAGCGAGGTAAAGTAATTTCACTAGTGCCCGGAGAGTATGGCTGTAGAGCCCATAGTCTTAAGCATTGCAATATGCTCTCTCTCTAAAGTTTCTAATTTTTAGGAAAGCTGTCACTTTGGAAGTTACTTCTGTTATTTTGGTAGTCAGCACTCAATTTTTAAATTAACTATATATTTTTTCTTAGAAATCTACTGTCTGTAGTACTTATAACACCCCACCCCCCATATGATGAAGTTGCTTCAACTCCTGACTGAGCATTCTCTCCTCTGTTATTGTTGTCAAGAGCAGTGCTGTCCAATTGAACGGCCTACGATAACGGAAATATTCTATATCTTCACTGATCGGTACAGTTGCCACTGATTAACTCCATGTGGCTGTTGAGCACTTGAAATGTGGGTAGTGTGACTGAGGAAATGGGTTTTTAACTGAATTTTCTTTAATTATAATTAACTTAAATTGAAATAGCCTCATGTGTCTAGCGACTCCCATATTGGACAGCAGTGGCCTTGAACTTTCCTTTTACCTTCTTTGGAGTAAAAAAATAAATAAATAAATAAAAAGAAAATATAAATTTATTTCACAGTCAATAGTTATGTAGATTCCCTAGTATATTTTATATATTTCCCTACATGCCAGTACTTTCTTATAGTCCAAGCAGCCCTCTGGTTCAGTTTTCTTCTTACTGTTGGAAGGAGAATGGGAAACATGTATGCAAACTTTAATAAGAAAAATGCTTCATGTGTTAGAAAGTTGTAAAGTGCTAAAGAGACAAGAAAACCAGGATGGAAGAGAGGTAGGATCAGGTTGTAAAAGTATATGTGGTAGTCTGGATAAGCCAAGTTATGCTGCAAATGACCCCAAAATCTTAGTGGAATAATACTACAGAATTTATTTCTCAATCAAATTACAAATTGAACAATGGTTGTCCATTTTGCTTTGTTCATTTCACTCCATCAACAATCCAGCCTAGAAGAGTTTCCTCTTGACATATGCTTCCATAATTACCATAGCAGTAGAAAATGAGAGAGAATGCAGGAACCAGAGTGCGAGTGAGACCAATAGCACACCAACTCGTAAAAGCGTTTGCATGGAAGTAACACATAGTACATCTGCTTGTATTTTATCAACCCAAGCAAATCACGTGACTACATGCTAACTCAAAGAGTCAGGAAAGTTTAGAAATCACCCAAGTCTATTCTTATTAACAAATGCACTTATCCTTTCCTGAAAGAAGCAAAGAAATATTCCATTAGTGTAGAAATGTTATAGTCTTCATATCAACTTTTAAATGTGGCTCCTTTTGATCCAGAGACCTAGATTCTTAAAAGATAATCAATCTGTTCTCTAAATATATAATATATAATGGTAATATAGGCACAGGTGACTCTAATAAACACTCTCACACAAAAGGAAGGGAATAGGAGACATAAATTGGTAACTGCTTCTCAGTAACTCTTGAATTCCGATGGGCAGTTTATGAATCTACCCTGCCTTGGGGGTAAGAAATTTCCTCAATTAGGCCAAATTTCTCTTCCTTGAAAGGGACTTCCCAGTAATTTATCTGTTGCCCCTGGCCTTGCCATCTGAGAAGTCCTTGCTTTTCCATGATTCTCCTTGGAGGTGAAGAACATCTGAAATTGCCAGAACATTGGAAAATTACATTTTGGGGAGATGAGCAGCTTCCTCAGCCTAATTTCTACACAGAGAGGGTTGAAATTCTAAGCAAAAGTTGAAATATTGAATGATCGTAGGCCTATTGTAGTGAGATAGATAGATAGATAAGATATCTAGTGATAGGTAGATAGAGATAGATAGATGGGAAGTCTAAGGAAGCCATGATTCCTGAATTAAGTAGGTATGGAGTCAAATTTTTCAATCTGGTCTTTTTATTTCAAAACCGTTTGTTTTCTTTAGACCACACTGCCTCCAGCAAGACTTGAATGATTAGAGAAAACTTCATATATTGAGCAGAACCTTAATGGGTGGACACAAAGAGCACACACAAAAAAGAAATGATGCTTTAGATGATAAGTATGAAAATGGCAGAAAATATAGATGATCAACCGTTATCAACCATTCATTTATCCCTTCCAATGTGTCATGCATTAAGACAAGCAAAACAAATATGCAAGAGAGGAAACTCTACTTATATTCATGGGGAAGACTTTATCATGAAGGCAGTGGGTGACCAATGTTTTGAAGGATGATAGTGTTTAATCAAGTAACAAAAAATATAGGAATGGAGAAGTGATCTTGTATTAATAATCTTTAGAATATGTGGTGTATGTGGTAAGTGTAGGTAACTGAGTTTAGATAGGAGTAACGAAAAACATGCAAAATAGAAAGAAATTTTCTTTTTCTTTTGGAAATTACATTATAGTAGGCTCTTGAATTAATGGAGACAACTCTTATCTCATAGGCTAGTTGGTAAATCAGGCATTGCCAGAGCTGTGATAGGAAGTCTTATTTTGTCTTTGAAGTATTTTGCAAAACTTACTCTCCTCCATGGGATTTAATATCCATTTAAACTAATCTTTTCCACTGCAATGAATAATTCATTGACTACACAGAGCGTCATTGAGCTACATACCTCCACAGTTGTCCATTTAACAGCCATGTGTTCTCTCAGATAAATGAGACAGAATACCTTATGTTGAACCCCTGGTGATTTTAACAGAAAGCGTATTAATTGAATGACTAACATATTATGCAATTTCATTAAATAGCATCAGTAATTATGTGGCTTTTAATTTAAAGGACAGGCATTAGTGACTAATCTAATGAGATACAAATGGCCACACACTAATTCTGCATTTGTTTTATAAGATAAGAGCTGTGTTAAGTGTAGAACTCATCTGAGTACAAGTTACTATATTATTGTAAAAAAGAAAAACAACTAAATTCTTTGAACGTTTTCCTTATACTTTGATATCAGAAGGTTGATGATTTCAGTTCAATTTTTCTCTCTCTTTTATCCCCATATGTGTACTTTTTAAAAAAAAGAATTAGAATTTCTTAGGAAAAACATAACCTATATCTTTTCTTCTTTCTCATTCTGGCTTTTTCTGACGTAACCAATGAAATTACCATGTAGACTTCTCTTTCCCTGACTCACTTTTTCATTTATCACCTAGCAATCCTTGGTGTTCCATACCCATACTTATTTGCCAGAGTCCTTGTGTTTGCTTCTCTTCCGTGTATCCTATCTCAGGGAATCTATAGTGGTAATTTCCAACTTACTGTGCAGTTAAGTCAATGCACTTCCTCTTTCTGTATAATTGGAACTTTTGTATCATTCTTGAAGGATAGTTTTGTGAAATTTAATAGAGTTTTTGTTTCCCGTTGATCAGGAAGTTAGAGGGATTGAGAGAAAGCAGATGAACTTTTCTGGATCTCCTGAATATATCCCATGTAATAAAAAGGTATTTGTATTAGGTCTTTCTAAACTCTAATAATTTCACTCTTGAAAGAAAAAAGACTCAGGGAATGTATGGAATAGTCCACTCCAAATACAGGTGATTATATATATCAAAAATTACTATCCACAAATCCCCATACTTTAGAAATGAAGTTATGAACTCAGGCGGGAGAAACAAAAGAAGGGCTTGCTCTCCTATGAGGTAAACATTTTTAAGTAATTTCGATATCAGGAAAAGGGAGCACCTTATCCACTCAAAGAAGAAAGTGATTAGGGAATGCTTTATAAATAAAGGGACATTTGAGCTGATTCTTCAGTAATGGCTGACAAGCAGAGGGTAGAAGAGATTTCTGTTTCTCAGGGCTGACATGTGAAATGTCACAGAAATGGAAATGATTGAGTTAGCAAATTGTGATTTATTCTTTGTAGCTGAACAATATGTGGTGCAAAACAGTGGAAGGTAACACTGAAGTAGTACATATTAAGAAGGAATGTCATAAATACTATATTAATACCATAAATATCAGATCAGGTAATACCATAAATACCATGTAAAAGAATACTATATCAAGATAGTTGATATTAACCTCTATGGGACAGAGACCAGTGAGTTTTAGCAAGACGTTCCACAATCAGAAATTCACTGTAGACTTGATCTTTGGCAGCACCTTTGAAGAAGGACTTGAATAATAAGGCAGAGGTATAAGGTAGATCAGTTAAGAAATGATTGGAATTATTTATTTAGCACTACATATTCAAAGAGAAGGAAAATACTCAGTTTAACTTTTTGAGGAAGGGTGTAGAATGCTTTTTGGCTGCTGGAAAGAAGATCAGGTGGTCCAAAGAATTTGATATCACCAATAAAAATTGTGAAATATAAATCTTGGCAAAATTTGAAATACAATAGTTTAAAAATCATACAATTTCCATCAAGAGCAAAAATAAACTCTTCCATAATCAATATAAATAACCTTTATTTCCCACAATATTTTATCACACCAAATCTATTATTTTTTAAAATCTTAATGAAGAAGAGTACATTAACCTACAGCAAGCAGAGAAAAGAAATCATAAAAATTATAGGAGAAATCAATGAAATTGAAAACAGGAAAGAATAGAGAATATAAAGAAACCAAAGATGTTTTGTTGAAAAGATAGATAAAATTGATCAACCTCTACGCAGGCTAAGCAAGAAGAAAAGAATGACAACACAAATTACCAAAGTGAAAGAGGGGTCATCACTACTGAACCCATGGATGTTAAAAGGGTAATAAAGGAATACTATGAACAACTGTGTCCAAAATTTGATATTTTATATGAAATAGACCAATTCCTTTAAAGACAAACTACCAAAACTCAAGAATAAATAGGTAACTTGAATATCCTTGTACATATTTTAAAAATTGAATCAATAATTAATATCCTTTCATAAAAGAAAGCAACAGGCCCAGATGGTTTCACTTATAAATTATACCAAACATTTATGGAAAAAATAATATGTATTTTCCACAATCTTTTCCAGAAAATAGAAGCAGAGGAAACACTTTTTTAACTCATTCTATGAGGCCAGCATTACTCGAATACCAAAAGCAGATAAAGATATTCTAAGAAAAGAAAACTGTGGTCCAATATCCCTCATGAACACAGATGCAAAATCTTCAAAAATTTTAGTAAGTTGAATCCAACAATGTATAAAAAGAATTATTCACCCCAACCAAGTGGGATTTATTCTGAATTTAACATTCAAATCAATTAATGTAATCTACCATATCAAAAAGCGAAAGAAGAAAAATCATATGATCGTACCAATTGATACAGAAAAATAATGTGACAAAATGCAGTACTTATTCATGATAAAAATAATACACAAACTGGAAATAGATAAGAACTTTCTCAACTTCATAAAGAATATCTACAAAATAACCTACAGCTAACAGCATTCTGAATGGTGAATGAAAAGGCATTTTCCATCCAAGATAGGGAAAAAGGCACAGATTTCCTTTCTCACTGCTCTTAGCATTGTACTGGAAGTCCTAACTTCCAGTTCAAAAAGACAAGTTCAAAAAGACAAGAAAAACAAAAGGTAAAAGGATTGGAAAAAAAAGAAAACTGTCTTTATTAACTGATGACATCATTGTCTATGTAGAAAATCACAAAGATGCTACAGCATAACTCCTAGAAACAATGACTTATCGAGATCACAAGATAGAAGATTAATACACCAAAGCCAATTGCTTGCCTATGTACCAGGAATAAACAAGTTGACTTTGAAATTAAAAGCTATGTGTCATTACAATTGTAGGAAAAAAAAATAGCTACAAATCTAGGAAAATATGTACAGGATCTGTATGCAAAAGACAGTAAAACACTGATGAAATAAATCAAAAAGATAAATGGAGAGAGATTCTGTGTTCATATATTGCAAGACTCAATATTAAGACATAGATTTTCTCAAATCAATGAATAGAATCAGTGCAATTTCAATCAAACTCTTTGCAAGCCACTTTGTAAATTTCGAGAACATATTCTAAAATATATATGGAAGTGTCCAAGACCTAGACAATAGAATACTAAATAGAAGAAAAAAGTTGGAAGAATCACACTATATAATTTCAAGTCTAACTACAAAACTACTGTAATCAAGACATCATTTTATTGGTGAAAGAATACACGCGTGGATGGAACAGAATAGAGAACCCCAAAATAGACACACAAATATAGTTAACTGATTTTTGACAAGGGTACACAGACAATGAAATAGAGATAGGATAGTCTTTTCAACATATGGTGCCAGAACAATTGGAAATCATATGCAAAAAAAGACCTAGACACAGACCTTAAACCTTTCACAAAAATTAACTCAAAATGGATCCGAGATCTAAATATAAAATGCAAAACTATAAAACTTCTAGAGAAAACTTAGGAGAAAATTTATGACCTTGGGTTTGGTCGTGAACTTTTTAAATATGACACAAAAAACACAATGCCTTAAAAAAATTGGTAAATTGAACTTCATTAAAGTTAAAAACTTCTGCTGTACAGAAGACAAGAGAATGAAACAATAAGCCATTGCCTGGGAGAAAATATTTTCAAAACATATATCTGATAAATGACTGTGCCCAAACTGTACAAACTGTTCTTAAAACTCAACAATAAGAAAACAAAAAGCCCAATTAAAAACTGGGCAAATACCTGAACATATGCTTCACCAAAGAAGATAGAAAGATGACAAGTAAACATAAAAGATTCTCAACATCATTTGCAATTAGAGAGATGCAAATTAAAATAACAATGAGATACCACTACATAACTATTAGAATGGCTAAAAGCCAAAATACTGTGAATACCAAGTGCTAAAGAGAATAATAGCAACCCTTGATCATTTTTGGTGGGGATGTAAAATTGTGCATCACTTTAGAAGAGAATTTGGCAATTTCTTACAAAGCTGAGCATAGCCTTAACATATGATGCAGCAGTCACACTCCTATGTATTTATCAAACTGATCTGAAAACAGGTCCACACAAAAACTTGCATGTGGATGTTTACAGCAGTTTTATTTATAATCATCAAACACTGAATTGAACCAAGATGTTTTATAGAAGATGATTGGATAAACAAACTGTGGTATATCCATACAATGGGGTATTATTCAAAGATAAAAATGAATGAGCTACCAGGCTATGCAAAGACATCTGCACATCTTAAATACATATTGCTAAGTGAAAGAAGTCAGTCTAAATGATTCCATTTGTGATTATATGATTTATAAAAGATATGATTGCATTTACATAGCATCCTGGAAAAGGAAAAAACTGTAGAGCCAGCAAAAAGATCAGTGGTTTCCTGGGCTTTGGGTGGGGGTGAGCACTGAATAGGTAAAGCATTGGAGATTTTTTTGGGGTGGTGAAATTGTAATGAGCCATATAATCCATAGAACTTCACTGGCTTCCTGAGATTTCTTATATAGAGTGTTAGCACATGTTCAGATCAACACAGGATAAAGTCTTCTATTTCCTTCACCACCTAACCTGTTCAACAACAATCTCTTCCATAATTGAAATGACAGCCAAACTTGATTGTCTTAAACTTAAGTTCTCTTCAGTATCCAATTGCAATATTGTCTTTTTTAAAAAGAATGAGCTGTTTCTAATTTTTCCCATTGTTGACCCTTGTGAGAATACACTAGTATTTCAGAGATTTTAGTCCTGGTCCATTTTCTCAGAGTATCTGTCTGTAAATGGCTAATTATTCACTGAATAATTAATTAATTGAATGAATGAATGATCTCACTACCATCTCCGTTTTTCTTATAAATTCACTTCAAACAACTTCACTTTCTTTATCTATTAAATGAAAAATGAGGGCTTTGAACTACATTAACCATATGGGTACTTCTATATTAAAAGTTTATTGGCAATTTCATCTGATTTATGTATCCTTTTGCATTAGAATATTACATACTGAAAATATATGAAAATGGTTTTATAGGCTTATTCTATTTATTTTTTCAGTTAAATTATAATTCCTTTAACAGCTTCTAATTTTCTCTTTTATAAATTTAATACACTAGTGGATATTAAAAAATAAATTTAAGGCCTGTTATATGTCAGGTTTGTTTCTGAGCATAGGGCTTAGGACACTGAGGCTTATATTGCAGTACACATTGTACATGCATATTTTATGAGTGTTTATTTCCAATTTTTGTTTTCATCTGGAGCTGGGCTCTCTGATACAGTTCATGAGCTACATGTGTCTATTTAAATTTAAATTTAAATTTTAAAATAAATACCTTTAATTTAAAAGTCAGTTTCTCAGTCTCACTAGCCACATCAAGCGCTCAATTGCTATGAGTGGCTGTTGACTACCACATTAGAAAGCACAGATACACGGGCCGGCCCCGTGGCTTAGTGGTTAAGTACGCGTGCTCCGCTGCTGGCGGCCGGAGTTGGGATCCCGGGCGCGCACTGACGCACTGCTTCTCCGGCCATGCTGAGGCCGCGTCCCACATACAGCAACTAGAAGGATGTGCAGCTATGACATACAACTATCTACTGGGGCTTTGGGGGGAAAATAAATAAATAAATAAAATCTTTAAAAAAAAAAAAAAGAAAGCACAGATACAGAACTTTACCATCATTACAGAAAATTCTGTTGGACAATGCTGATCTAGAGCTTCTTATCTAACAAAGAGCAAAGTGTTATTTAAATTTTTATTCTTTCTTGATTTAGCAAAATCCCCTCTGGCTTTTCTGATTCTGTGTTGTTTAAAATCAAGTCTCAGCAACATTACTCATTTTTCTCCATGTGTTTAAGCTGAATAAAGTATTATTCACCCTCAAGCATACACGTACTCACTTGATTTTTGTCTTATAAAAGAAACATATATTAGTCTGAAAAATAACCCTATTACCTCAATTCTCTCAAAAAGAGGGAATGCAAAAGTAAGAATATTCTTATTCAAAAAGCTTTGACTCTTTTAAATTAGCAGAAGAGGGTATGGGGGAAAAAAGGCTCAATGAAATCAGTCTTTCTATTTGATTCTCATGTCCCCATGGATACAGTATTATCAATATTCTTTCTTTCTCATTTTTCTTAAACTTATTCCTCTTCTTTCTGAACTTAATACCTACTGTAGTTGTGGGATAAATATTACATAGACTTCCTCATTCCTTCAATTTCATTTCCTGGAAACCAGTGTAAACTTGCTTCCAAGGATACCATCAGAATGAATTATACTGCAGAAGGCCAACAGCTCAGGATGAAGATTTGAAAGTGAAGATCACAAATGGAAATGTTGGGAAATATATATATATGTGTGTGTATGTTTGTGTGTGTGTGCATGCATATGTGACTGAATATATATTCTCTATGTAGGAGTGTGTGCGACTTGCATTGCTCACAATGGCAAAGCTAGAAGTCTGATTTTAAAATTTTGTGTAGTTTAAATTTTTGCATTGAAGATATATTAATTACATTCAAAGATACACCTTCATTTGCCTCCCGTGAATTTCTTAGCAGAATGAAAATACTCAATGACAATATATTTAGTTATCGTCCTTCCATTCAATTAACCAACACATTTATTTATAGCATATTATGTTGTGTGCGTAAATTTTGGGGTAAAGAGTGTTTAAAACAAACCAGCCCAAGGCCTGCTTTTTTCAAGCTTACAATGACCATATGAATCATTTGACTATTTGATAGTTAATTTTTTCTTTCAACTTCTGTAGCCTATGTTGCCCAGTTGTTTGGTCAAACACTAGTCGAGATGTTGCTGTGAAAGTATTTTTTAGATGTGATTAAGACTTAAATAGGTAGACTTTGAGTAACGATTACCCTCCATTATGTGGGTAGGCTTTATCCAGTCAGCGAAGGCCTTAAGAGAAAAGACTGAGGGACCCCAAAATGGAAGGAATTCACCCACCAGACTGTCTTCACACTCAAGACTGCAATATTGACTGCTGGCAGAATTTCCAGCCTGCACTGCAAATTTCAGACTTGTTAGCCCCCAAAATCATGTGGGTCAATTCCTTAAAATAAATTTCTCTCTATATATAAATATATACTTCCTATTGGTTCTGTTTTTCTGGAGAACCCTGACTGAGTTACAGAGTGTAACTCTGTACAGAGTCTAACAGCATGTAAGCAATATACTGACAAAAAAGGAAAATTCTGCCGTTTGTTTCCAGAGATGTGACTGCTTGGTCACATGCAGATGTTGAGCATAAATTATACTAGAAAATCCATTTGCTTTGATGTCACATAGAGAGGACCAGGCTCTTTTGTAAGCATAATATCAAACACTCATATTTCAGCTTGGATTTTGAAGATATATGATTAAATAATGGAATGAAAAAACTACAGGAAAATTATTCAGGAAAAGTAGCATCTTTTTCATAGCTAATTTATTCCTCAGACTTAGTGATTTCTAAAACCATATGATTTAGAGTAAAAGATATGGTTTGAGTATGATTTCTGTCACTCACTAATTTTACATCCTTGAGAAAAATCCCTTACATTCCATCAGCTCTAACTGTCTTGCCCATAAAACAATAAACACAGTTGGTGTAGGGGAGAAGGGAGATTTCCAGTTCTACGTACCTCACGGACAATTTGGGCATGTGGGTGAGACTAGGTCCTCTTAATGTATGCTCTAACAAAGCTAATACAAGAAAAAGAATTTAAAGGAAAATCAAAACTCCTCTGAGAGCAATATTTCACATTTCACATTTGCTTCCTAATGTCAATTCAATACTCTTTCCAAAATTCACTATCTATATCATTACCAGGAGAATGATAAAGAATATAATCTGCTACCTTATTTTGTTAATGGGAAATATTCTTGAAAGACTAAATGTACCTCCTCCTAGGGTATTCTTGACATATTATGACAGTCATTTCATAAACACTGAAGGATGCTTCTTTTACTGGACACTTAGTGGTTGAAATCTCCTCCATGTCTAGAATCAATAGATCAAATGAATTCCTAGAATTGCATTTATCTTAAATATTAACTAAAGGAAGGTGGCTCATTCTAAGACAAATCGTACAACAATTTTATCCCACAGGGGCTCTTCTTAAATTAAATTCATATATGTATATATATGCAATATAGAAAGATACAAATTGCCTCATCCTAAGACTACATCTCAGAGAGATGCTTAACAATGAAGGCAAGAGATCTTAGATTAAGCCCATGTAATTTAAGTCAAATGAGAAATTATGTTTTCTTATCAACTACAGAGCATCATCAAAGTTACATATTTTATTATTACTAAAATTTCAACTTCATTTTTAATAAAACTCATAGGTATTTAATTACCATGAAAAAAAGTTAAAAATTCAGTCAGTACGTATTCTGGTTGATTAACATTTTATTCTGATTTTCTTTTGTGGTTTTGTTTTTTTGTGTGTGTGTGTTTGGTGGTTATAAGTAAATTGTATTGCTGGGTAATCTGGTGTTTTCTAATATAATTCAAAAAATGACAGATTTAAATGTTATTGAAATATTTGTTCAAACAAGGTAAGTCTGGTCATTGTGGGCAGTACACAAAGAAATTCTAGGATATTTTAGCTTCTCTCCTAGACTTTTGTTACAGAATCTCTAAATTTGCTGTCTATATTTGAGATTCTTTTTGGTATATCTAGGCTTAAAATAGCTACTTAATTTTTGCATGTCTCAAATCAAATAGATTAGGAAAAAACTGTGGTCTAATGGTGAAAAGAACTTGTTTTCATCCTGTGGACTGAAATGTTACAGGCTGGTCTAAGAAGAAAATTTTGATGAACACAAATGTGCTTGATTTGGTCCTCATATGATAATGGAGACTACTTAAAACTTTAATTCTCCTACCTACCCCGTAAGAGAAGGCATGAAGCAGAGGAAAAATGCAAGACAGCAAAATATGAAGTAGATATCCTCAAATAGACATTTACACTTATGAAAAAATTATACCAGAAAATTTAAAACTTGGAAGAGAAAAAAAATAATCGAATGAAGATGTAAAATGAGAGATGACAAAATTTAGAAAGGATGCCAAAGTGAGAGATAAACTCTAAATTAAGGTATTGTAAATTTTATTTGATGTATTTTGCATGAAATTTATAGCTCAGAAATCTCTGTGCTGGTGTATAATCCTATTGCATATATTCACTGTATATCCAATGCAGTAGGGTTACGGAGCTCTACCTATAAATCGCTATTTTCTTATTTTAAAAAAGAGGTCTTTAGTTATTGAAGGGTCTTAGATTCTCTAATCCTAATCCATCTTATGCTGTATATTGTTTATTTGAAAATAATTTATAAGAAATTAAAGACTTTTCTTTAGAGTCAAGTTTTGCATAAAGAGATCAACTGTTCGACTGTGTGGAGAATAAAAAAATTATGTATATTTTAATAAAGTTTATTATTATTAAAGTTCTCATGAAAATATTTAGAAATGCTATTTGATCATGTCTGGGAGACTATAGAGAAAATCACATGGTTTTCTGTTTTAATCATTATTGCTTGTAATATCTCTAAGTAAAGGTAACTTATTTCCTATATTAGAATCTATGAAGAAACTATTAATGTCAGATTATTTTAAATGTTTCTGGTTACGTTTTCCATTTAATTAATATTTTATAGAACTAGATGAAATTTCAAAAATAAAAGTTGAAGTTATTCTAGTTATGATGAGGGAGTTTATATTGACCTAACCTCCCTCCAAAAATAATTATAAAAGCTGAACAGAATACAAAAAACAAAGCTTTAGTGGCAGAACAATCAGTGGTGCCAGCTTAGGGGGGTTCAATTCCTGAGAGTTAGTGAAGAACAGCAGGGTGAATGTCACATTAATTCAAGCTCTTTCCTCAAAACATTTGCCAGTGAAAGTAATGGCAGAATAGAGTCCTCACAGAAAGCAAAAGTTTGGAGATGCCACATTACCTGGGAGTTGAAGGACAAGAGTCTGGAGAGTAGGGGACAACAGGAAAGTGAGCCCAAATAACTGTGTGTAATCTGGTGTTGAGATGTATGCAGAAAGCAGAGCTGGGGACATAAAGAATCCAGCAAGGAATTCAGCAGCCATATCAGGTTTGGGGTCAGAGATGCTGGTTCAAAGCCTACCAAGGTGGAATGGTTCTGCAACACATGGCTTTCAGTAGAGATTTCAGAAGGGCCACATGCTGGTAGGACGGGCAAAACTGAAATAAATTAGCCTTTTAAAAGCCTAACCTCAAATTTTGAAAGGTTCTTTATACTCTATCAGTCTTTCAAAAGGAAATGGAAACAAACTTAATAGGAAGATAAGATCATTCAAAGCTTCTATGATTTTAATACACCATATCTAGCATTCAGTTAAAAACCACAAAACCTACACAAGATGTAGGTTTCAGATTATATCATACTTTCAATTGTATATTTGTACATGGAGCATTTATCAAAATGACCATATTTGTATTATAAATCAAGTTGCAGCAAATTTCAAAAGATCGAAATCATACTGAGAATGTTCTATGATAGTGGAATCAAAGTAGAAAGAAACATCATAAATGTTACAGAAATTCCAGATGTGAGAAAATTGAGCAACACAATTTACATAACTCATCGAAGAAGGAATCAAATTGAAATTAGAAAATATTTTGAATAATAATAAAAATACAGCATATTAATATTTATGTTTTGCAGCTAAAGCTGTTCTTAAGGGAAAATTCTAAGGAAAATTTCTAAGGAAAATTTAAATGAATATATTAGAAATAGATATGCGATTCATTTATTTAACAATGTACTAATATCAAAAATATAAAATAGTTCTGTAAAACAATAAAAAGTCAGATAATTTAAAAATGGGCTTAAGATGTAAACAAGTACTTCAAAAAGGATATCTAAATGGATTATAAACTTATGAAAAGACACCTAACATCATTAGGTATCATGAAAATGCAAATAACAACCATAATGTGCTTTAGCCATGAACACACCACAATAACTAACAGTAAAATGATTGATAATGTCAAGTATTTGAGTCAACTAACATTTTCACATTTTTCTTATGGTAGAATCACTGATTGGTACACTCACTTTGTAAAACTATTTGACAGTGTCCACTAAAGCTAACCCTCGCCTCCACCTGACCCAACAATGGCACAATTTGTTATTTACTCAAAATATGAAATATATGTATAAGAATGTTATAACAGCTGTATTCCTAATAGCCTCAAACTGGAAACAACTCATATCCATCAAAAGTAGAAGAAATTAGTGTGCAATCATTATAGTCATACAATGGAAAACACACAGCAATTTAAAAACAATTATATTCCAAGAAACCCAGACGTATATTGAACAAAAAAAAGGTTGTATAGACACAGGAGAGAATATGTTGAATAACTTCACTGATATGAAGTTCAAGACAAAACAAAACTAATTTATGTTGATAGAAATAAGGATAATGATTACATTTGGTAGGAGGTTATTGAATGGGAGGTGAAAGAGGGATCCATCTGGGATGAAGAAAAGTTCCTATATGTTGTTCTAGCTGTACATATATGGTATAGACATGAATGCACCTATACGTAAATAAGTAAATATGTAAAAATTCTTCAAATTTACATTAAGATTTGTGTATTTTATTGTTTTCATGTTATGTCTTAATTTTTAAGAATTAAAAAGATAATACCTTTAAGAATAATCTTTTGACACCAAGACAGCTTTCTAATTTCCTCTACATATCTCCATTTTATAAAGATGTCATTAAAATGCATACATTTAATAATAATCAACTTTTAAAAATTACTTAAATTATAGAATTTATTGAAATTGTAGAAATTTCAAAAAAGAATATGGAAAATATAATTCATGGTGTCACTAGAAAACTACTGCCAACTTTTCACATACTTTTTATTTCACTGTTGTTGCTGTAATTTTAAATGCAGTTATGTTTATATGTCTATGCTGAAATTTTAAAACAGTACCTGTTTCTTAATAGAGAAGTAATTCTTGTCCATTGTATAAACAGTTTAGTGTATGAGAACAACATAATGAAGTGCAAGTTATCTCTTACTCCACCACTCTTTTTAACATGCATATGTTTACATACCTGAAAAAAGTACACATTGAATTTTAAGTGTAACAAGCATAAAGGTATTTGATGTCCCAGATAAGATAGTCTAAGATTTGTTTTTTTGGCCTTGATTGGTTTGATATTTGGAATAAATTGCACTATTATTGTAATGGATTATCAATAAGCTAAAAGGTATTGTGTACTTTTCCTTGTTCTAGATATAGACATGAAGAGGGAAGAGAGCTAAGAAAAATCCTGAAGGGCTACCCTCCAGCACTGGGTTTACAGCATCCAATTTATAGTACATGATCAAATCTGTTCTTGAGTTGATAGTTCAATCCTAATTAAAGAATTTCTACAATACTTTCATAATTTCTTCAGTATTGTTTTATTGTCATTCATATCTTGTTAATTCACTTCTTTGAGTATTTATTTAATGAAGGGCGTGTTTTTACCTATCTGGGAAATTCACTTCTGTTGATTTCATACTTGAAAGAGAACATTGCTAGACGAAAAATTATTGGCGCAGAAACAATCTTCCTCAATGAATCTGTTGCAAATACTTTTCTACTTCCTAACGTGAAGTGATAATCAGAAGTCTGATGCCAGATGAGTTTTTTTTTCTTTGTAAGCAAGTTGATTTTCTTTTTTTAATGCCTAGATATCTAAAGGCATTTGTTTTTGTAATAATGGCTTTTAAAAACATAGAAATATGTTTAGATATAGTTCTCTTACTATTTTTCCTTAGATGTAACTCTTTTCAGTCAATATAATCAGGAATTTTAGGAAATTTTTTTAGTAATATTACTGATGATGATGATGATTTTAGTTTGGTTCATTTCTTTTTCACCATATCAAGCACACACTCATCATTTTTTGCCTCTGAATTTTTAGAGATTTTCTGGAGAAAATCATCAGAAAATGACTGCCGTCTCTCCTCTCTTAAGTCAAGATTCAATTACTAAATGTTATTTCTACTCTTAACCTGTATTGAAAAGAAATTTTGATATGTTGATTTTGGTGTTCATAATTTCCTTGCTATTCTTCCTTAGCCTACCTATCTCCTTTTCTTTTCATCTGGTTGACTTTTCCGTTCATCTAGTTTTTTTTTTTTTTTTTATAATTTTATTTATTTATTTTTCCCCCAAAGCCCCAGTAGATAGTTGTATGTCATAGCTGCACATCCTTCTAGTTGCTGTATGTGGGATGCGGCCTCAGCATGGCCAGACAAGCGGTGCGTCAGTGCGCGCCCGGGATCCGAACCCGGGCCACCAGCAGTGGAGCACGTGCACTTAACCGCTAAGCCACAGGGCCAGCCCTCATCTAGTTTTTAACTTGTGATTTTCTACAAAGGCCATGCCTTCATATATCTTACTATTTATATCAAAAAGTTTTAAAATTTCTTTTACTTTTTGTAGTAAATTATTTTTAGTTATCTGCTGCTGCTTAGTGTGTGGTGATGTGCATTTTTTCTCAATCGATATTGATTTTTAATAAGCTTATATTGTTAGTTTTTAAATGTGTTTTCTCATCATTCAGGAACATGAACCCTCTGTGTTATTTTTATCTAGTAAACAAGGTTTAAGTATTGCCCTCAGGTCTTTTTATTAGATCTAGAGGGATGACAGGCAGATATTTAATGACTTTATGCCAGTTTCAAGTTCCTAAAGGAGTCTTTGATCTAATGTAATTCTGTTGGTCTAAAATAGAGACTTCTCCTACTGCTTAACTCTGAACACATAAATAAATTAATAATTAATGTCGGGCCAGCCCCAGTGGCCTAGTGGTTAAATTTGGTGCTGTCTGCTTTGGCAGCCCATGTCCGGTTCCTGGGTGCAGACCTACACCACTCATCTGTCAGTGGCCATGCTGTGGCAGCGGCTTACATACAAAAAAGAGAAAGATTAGCAGTGGATGTTATCTCAGGGTGAATCTTCCTCAGGAAAAAAACATAATAATAATTTCACCATAATTCTCTGTGAGAATTCTTATTATGCTTCCTTTCTGGCTTGTGGCAGTGGTAAAAATTAGACTACACAGATTTTGATACATCTGCAGTCCTAAATGGACCCATACACACCCTTTCCTATAAGTTTCCAGATATTGATCTGACTCACTGAGATATGCATGTGTGAGGAGGTAAGGGAAATGATTTTCTGGTGGTCAAAGGCCATTTGGTTTGGGAATAGATTTCAGGGCTCCGGGCTTATGTTAAGACCTTGTGTTTCTGATCCAGGTGGTGGATACAGGGGAAAGTGGAATGGACTGCTTCTTAGTTTCTGACACACCATTTCACTCAGTGTTTAATAAAGGTAGACTACCCACTGTATCCTGCGGAACTTTGATGATAGATTTGTAACTAGTCTTAGTTTAGGCTGGTGATGTGAGTTTTCATCTTTTACATTGTCTATGTATAAAATCTGATGTAAAGTTAGTAAAGAATATGCTGGGGGCTCCTGGCCAGAAACCAGATGCTATTTTTAAATAGAAGTCAATTTTTCATTTATTACCTTATTCCTGGTCATTTGATTTTCTCTCAAATAATTATTTTGTCTTTTTTTTAAACCTCTGTTGTCATATCTAAGTAACTTATTCAATGTGTTCAAATGGAAAAGGTATTGTATGTAAAATTTCTGAACGAAACCATAGAGAGCCTGAAATGATCCTCCTAACAAGCATCTTATTAAAGAGATTTTAACTTATATATTAATTAAAAATCTGGATAATAAAACAAAGGAGAGACATCCCACATCCAAAAGATGTTAAGTTTGTGCGTGAGAAAACTTGTTTAATTGAATTCATTAAAAGAGGGTACAGTTAAGAGCCTGGCTGTATGCACTTAACAATTTACTGTACATAGAGGAAACTAGAAAGTCAATATGAATATATGTGTATACACATGTGTATATTATATATATTTTACATATATACATGCATATACATATATAATTTTACCAATCAACCAATTGCCTGCATTTCTTATGTTGGAGAATATAATCATCAAGTAAAGGAATGCTTAAACTTGATAAATCAAATGCTTTGGGGATAACAAAACTGAAATTTCTGATACATAAACATAATTGCGGATCGTGTGCAATAGTCACACTTATTATTTACTTAAAAGAAATCTAAAAGGAGTCCATATCAGCCACCTTTGAGAATTTTGGGTGATACTCATTTGACTATTAATAGTAAAGGCCAGTAGACAGTATCTTTAAACACATTTGCCATCACTTTGACATTATATGTGTAATTTGGAAGCAGATTCTATCATCTAATTTCTTAGATCTTCACTTTCCTATCTCCTCTCCCACAATAGTGGCTATCATAATGACCCGAACTTTTTAGGTCTTCAATAAATAACGATTGATTGATTGTATATAAAGGCTTATTCAAAGGTAATGATCTCAAGATTTGCTATGCTATTCTAGTATATATATGCATATATATATTTTTTAATTTGGTTTTTGCATGCCTTTTAGATATAACAAAATAAACTATTTGATAAACCATTCTCATTTAGACCTAGCCTTCCTCATCAACTTTTTATTGTGTAAATCTCTGTCCATGGAGTCTCTATCTTACAATAGAACAATAGAATGGAGACCTTCAGGAGTTAGGCGAGATGCATTGCCAAGTTTTAATAAAATTCTGCTGATGATAGACTTTAGAGTTACTACTCTTCTGACTTTCCTAACTATAAATCCTTCAGACTTGGCCATCTTTCAAGCCAAAACTACTGGAATTATTCATGCTTGTGATGTTGCTTTAAAACTGAATCTTTTTCTTCAAATACGTTGAAGAGAAAGAAATAAGAAAATGGTTGAGAATAAAAATCTGTACAAAATCAAGGGAGTGCTATTACCTGTTTGTTTCACTTGTCTGTTTCAAGAGAGGTTCATTGCTGTAAGATTTTCACTTAACAAGCTGTTAACTAAAAAAAATAACAAAATACATAACCTTGAACTACTACACATTGTGGGTTGGATAGGCCTAACTCTTGACACACACAATATAAGGGAAAATTAAATATCACCGTATCCATTCATTATCAATTCCTCCCCTTCTCGTGTGCAGTTGTTATACCTGTATGCCTATTCATTATCTCAGCTTACCTTGTCAGGAATAAATCACTTTTTTCTTGGTTTTAAATTATTAGAAAAATAGATTTAGTATTAAGGAGAGCTACAACCAGTTTTCTTTGCTTCATTTAACATTTACCAAGAAATAACTGCTGTAAAATTTTGTGAAATGTGCCAGACAGCACTGCTGTGATTTATAATTTAAGATACGTATTTTTTTGCTGTTTCCTAACAAGTTGTTGGGGTATTTTTCTTTTAACCAGAAATGATGATTTCCTGAAATATTAATTTTTGCAAATATTAAACAACATGACATATTGTGGACAAATGATATAGTCAAGCTTGATTGAGCTTAACATCACTTTGCAATGTGTTTTCAATTAAGAGGAATCCAACAACAAATAACAGAATTCCCTCAAACTGGAAATTAAATTGATAAAACATATGGATTTATTACTCTTATCTTAAAATATTTAATGGAGGGGTGAAGTCAACTGAGGAAGTTTCAGATTCCTGATTAGAAGTGACATGGTGTCCTTGGCTCAGACATTTTAATCTAAAAGTTAGGATTCTTAAATTTTATCTGTGTAACACGTGAGTCTACCTTTTTGATGATTAAATGCTTCAAATGGACAAAAGTGATTTCGTGGGTGACTAATTCCACAGATGGAAAATAATGCCTACCACCTGTTCAAGGTGGAACTGATACAGTTGTCTAAAAACCTGGGTTTAAGTCCTTGTTTTTTCGTTTACTTGCTTCATGACCTTGGAAAAGATGTCTGTCACCTATGGTCAGCCTTCTTGATTATAATATGAAGATAATATGGTAATAAAATATTCTCCACCTATTATGATTCCTCATTTGAAGTTCAACGTATAATTTAAACTATTATACAAAAATTACTTTAATAATAATTTCCAGACAGGGACTGCAGACATGAGTATTAGTAAAAACATCATACTGAAATCCTGTTAGTAGCATCTCTTTTGGAATTATACAAGCTAAAATAGCTTTGTTCATCTTCAAATATATGTTATACACATAGTAGTAGAAAATAAAAAGGAGCAAACTGTTGTCAAATGCTGGCTTCTCGGAAATACCACCACAGCAGCATGTTGCTAAGTCAAACTGGGATCATTGCATGCTGCAGTAAAGGAGAGTACTACTTTGAGAGAGTTTTATCATCAGTGGGGAATATTTATGAGGTTTTGGGGTCTGATTTAAGGCACGTGTTTCAATGCAGGAATTTCACCAAGATTGAATAAGGAACGTGATAAAATATTTCAGAGTTGGTGGATATAGCAAAGCACAAATTTCAAAAGCTTTGGAGAGTAAATAGTTTGATGTTACCTACTAAAAGTTAAACAATCTTCCTTTTTTTTTTATTGAGTTAACAGTAGTCTATAATGTTATATAAATTTCAGATGTACATCATTATATTTCAGCTTCTGTATAGACTATATCATGTTCACCACCAAAAATCCAGTTTCCTTCCATCATTGTACAGATGTTCCCCTTTACCCTTTTTGCCCTCTCACCACCCCCTTCCTCATTGGTAACCACCAATCTGTTCTCTGTATCCATGTGTTTGTTTTTTGTTATTGTTTTTAATCTTCCACATATGAGTGAAATCATATTGTATTTGTCTTTCTCCATCTGACTTACTTCCCTTAGCATACTACCCTCAAGGTACATCCATGTTGTTACAAATGGCAAGATTTCATCTTTTTGTGGTTGAATAGTATTCCATTGTATATGTACACCACATTTTCTTTATCCATTCATCCATCGGTGGGCACTTAGCTTGTTTCCAAGTCTTGGCTGTTGTACATAATGCTGCAATGAACATAGGAGTGCATATATCTTTTCAAATTGGTGTTTTCATGTTCTTTGGATAAATACCTAGAAGTGGAATAGAAAACTTAGGCGGTATGCTCTTTGACATTGGACTTAGCAATGTCTTTTTTTTTTTTTTGTGAGGAAGATCAGCCCTGAGCTAACATCCTTGCCAATCCTCCTCTTTTTGCTGATGAAGACTGGCCCTGAGCGAACATCTGTGCCCATCTTCCTCCACTTTGTGTGGGACGCCGCCACCGCATGGCCTCACAAGCGGTGCCTCGGTGTGTGCCCGGGATCCAAACCCGGGCCACCAGCAGTGGAACATGCGCACTTAACCAGTATGCCACAGGGCCGGCCCCTTGCAATATTTTTTTGGATATGGCCCCTCAGACAAGGGAAATAAACAAAAAAATAAACAAATGGAACTACATCAAACTAAAAAGCTTCTGCACAGCAGAGGAAACCATCAACAAAACAAAAAAACAACCTACCAATTGGGAGAAGATACTTGCAAATCTTATGGCTGATAAGGCATTAATATCCAAAATATATAAAGAACTCATATAACAATAACAAAAAAACAGACTGATTAAAAAATGGGCAGAGGATCTGAATAGACATTTTTCCAAAGAAGATTTATAGATGTTTAACAGGCACATGAAAAGATGTTCAACATCACTAATTATTAGGGAAAATGCAAATCAAAACCACAATGAGATATCACCTCATGCCTCTCAGAATGACTATTATTAAAAAGACAAGAAAGTGTTGGAGAGGATGTGGAAAAAAGGGAACACGCATACACTGCTGATGGGAATGTAAATTGATGCAGCCACTATGGAACAGTATGGAAATTTCTCAAAAAAGTTAAAAATAGAGCAACTATGTGAAAGTTGAACAATCTTATATGTATTTAAGTGGGTTGTTCAGGAAGTCCCTGAAACAAACAATATTATTTACAACCTTTATCTTCTTGGACTAGAATTTCCTGGAATAGCAAAGTCATATTGATGAAGACAGTGGAATTGTATTAGTGAAGAGATCTGAAGAGTAGAGTGCTGCTAATGTAGACAGTAAGTTGAGTGAATATACATGTTTTCAGTTCTCACTATATAATCAAAATCTTCAAATCAAAAAAATAAAATGTTTATTTATACACACTTTATATCTTCCTAATAAAAGGAATCATATACACATTCAGATCTTTTCTAAACTCAATATAAATCCTCTATATTTATTTATGATAATTATTTGAGGTCAACACAATTTATAGAATAATCCACTAGGAAAATGCTAGATTAGCAGGAAGAGAGAGAGGATTGGTAATTTTGTCATTGACTTTCCATTACGTAGAGCCAAATAGAAATGCCGTACTCCTAGCCCTCCCACATCTTCTGGGTCTTAGAGGATGACAGGAGCAAGTTTCAAGGAAATAGCTTTATATTTACTTGTATTTTTTTTATTGTACAGATATTTTACCTCTTCTTAGGTGGTTTACCATCTTCTTAGGTGGGGAAAAATTATATTTCTTTTAAATTGTTTATATGTGAATATTATGGTGAGATTTCTCTGTTATTGATACTAATAGTTAAAAAAAAGAAAACAAAAACAGACAAAGAGCCAAAGAGTTCCAGCTGAAACAGGGTCATGCTGTGGAGTCCTTTAAAAATAATAATTGTCTGTTATTTGTTTTTTGGTAAATGTAAATATCATGACATAAAGATATGACCCATATAGTACAAATTAATATCATTATTAATTCTATGTAAATAATCTAATAATTAAATAATTAAGTTTCAGAATCAATATAATAAATTACATTTAAAAGATTAAGTCTACTATTTATAGTTCAGAGAACGACAGAGAGAAGGAATTAGGGAACCAGTGATTTTTTTCTTGTAAACATCAGTGAGTCTGATTATTACTACATTCTCCTTCCCAGTAATCTAATATACACTAAGAAGCTGCAGAGTCATAATTTTGGAAATATGGAAGATTTTGAAGGAAAGACAGAATATGCATAAATATTTCACTTTGTTTTGTTACTATTTTAATTTTAAGATGTTCATTGTATAGTTTGCATATTTACATCAAATCCATAAATTCCAATTAATAGCTATTTAGATAGAAAATATAATGTCTTTTACCAAATAAAATGAGGTCTAATTAATTTTTGAATAACCTTTGGCTGAAAAAAGCCTTGTCTTAAATTCAAAATAATAATAATACTAATAATGTGTACACATGCATGTACAGAGAGTAATTTCAACACAGTGAAATTTCTGATTCTCCAATAGTTTTATTTTAGTTCCAAATTATTTTGGAGTTGTATATTTAATTTTCAAATGTTGAGATGTTCGGTTGCCAGGTTTAAATTAGCCAGAGCTTGGGGTTGGCCTGGTGGCGTTGCAGTTAAGTGCGCGTGCTCCACTTCTGTGGGCCAGGCTTCCCAGGTTTGGATCCCGGGCGTGCACTGATGCACCACTTGTCGAGCCATGCTGTGGCGGGGTCCCATATAAAAGTAGAAGAAGATGGGCACGGATGTTAGCCCAAGGCCAATCTTCCTCAGCGAAAAAGAGGCTGATTGGCGTCGGATGTTAGCTCAGGGCTAATCTTCCTCACACACAAAAAAATAAAGTCTTTAAAAAAAAAAAATAATAATAATAAATAAATAAATAAATAAATTAGCCAGAGCAAAACTTGATATGCCAGTGGTTATTTCAATATTCAGCCCTGTAATTAGAGTATAACTGGACAACTCAATGAATTAAAATTTTCTAATTTAAAGAGTAAATATTTAGGGAAACTTTCTACCCACTAGAACATATCTTAATTTCCTGCTGATGAATGTGTAGGGATAGTTAAACACACACGTACCATAAATTTTGGCCCAAGTATAACACTGCTCTGTAGTTGAAACATGACACTATGTATGGCGATCAATATGCTGTGATTTTTAATTGCCCTTTTAAAGTTGTAAATGTGAGCCCAAGCCATGCCTAGGAATCTGGGCAGTGACTTAGACAGGGTTTAGGGAGAAGACGACTCCCTACCAATGATAATATAGACCTAAGGTTCTTGCCATCTGACCAGAGTAAAGTAGATTGAAGCGTCTGCCATTTCCAACCTTAAGCGCTGGCCAAAGCACTAGTTTTGTTCCTAGGTATAGTGATTTTAACCCTGAGTCTTCCACCTGTTATTTCTGTCTTTCAGGTATCTACTGCAAGGGTCTAGAGAAGGCCAGTGTTGACACTAGGATACGATTAAACCGTTTCTACTAAAATCAAGGATATGACACGATGCTTATGTTTTCTTTTAATCTAAAACCTAATAAAAGCACTCATCTCTCATATATATGAGATAGCTATATTCTGTATTATAGATATTAATATAGATATAATTAGTATATAATTTTATAGATTATACAATATTATGCAATAATTATATAATGTATAATATTAATATATTATCGTATAATAATTATTGACTCAACATACATCTGGGTTATTTTGCTTAGTGTAAAAGTGAGTTAGTAAGAACTCATCTAATACTATCTAATATTAATCTTTAGATATTTTTAACATCAATAGCAAAGATACTAGAAAAAGGAACAAACGTAAACAAATGTAATAACTTAAAGGTGCTCTGGTAGATGTGTGTTCAGAGTTCATGGAGTCCAACAAAGATGAGCATGTTTAATTCCACCTGGCAGGCTAGTGAAGGATTTCATCAGTGATACCGGTGGGCACACACTGCATTTACCAAGAAAACTATAGGTAACTGAGTCACATAATAATTAAATATATGTCTTGATTCAAAATAAGCAAGAGGGGCCGGCCCGGTGGCGCAAGCGGTTCAGTGCGTGCACTCCGCTCTGGTGGCCCCGGGTTTGCTGGTTCGGATCCCGGGCACACACCACCGCACCACTTGTCAAGCCATGCTGTGGCGGCGTCCCATATAAAGTGGAGGAAGTTGGGCATGGGTGTTAGCCCAGGGCCAGTCTTCCTCAGCAAAAAAAGAAGAGGATTGGCAGATGTTAGCTCAGGGCTGATCTCCTCACCAAAAAAAAAAAAAAAAAAAAACAGGAAACTTACCAACTTACCTCACCCTCTCCTAATCAAGAGCTCCATAAGGTAGAACTTACTGTTTGCTATATGCTTGACTCATAATAAACCAAAGTCCACAATGCTCTTAATGTTGCATATAGAATTCTATAGTAAAAGTAGGTGGAATGACCCCTTAAATTTTTGAACTTTAATTTGGAAGATGATTTGATATTTTGACTTTTAAGCTTACTGAAAATACCTGGTGGTATTTAGATAATCTGGAGATATTTGAGAGGAAAACTAGTGATATTTATAGAAAGTATTCAAAGGGTTATTGGCCAAGATTCAAATAAACACACTTTTATGAGATAAACTCCAGATATTTCTTCTGTCTTGAAGGAATATGAACAAGAAATCATTACCTAAGTCAAAATGAGGTGAGACTATATCAGATTGAGGCCAGACCTGGTTTACCTATTGGTCTGATGCGATAGTTTCCTCAGTGGCATTATTCATCTGAAGAAGGTGAAAGTAGATAGGATTGTTTTGAAACTCTGCTTGATTTTGGTAGACCTAGGATTTTTCAGTTCCATAACTCTTATACTCTGAGAGACCATAAGACAAAATCTAGAGGAAGACGTTAGAGAACAAAAGTAATGTCTTATCACAAAGCACAGAGTAGAAAAGGAAATAATGGCTCAAATCTAAGAAGTAGTACAAGGCACAATTGTGGTAGAAGAAAATTGAACTAACTTAAGAAGTAGATTGAAGTAGAAGGACATCAAGTAATTTTCCTGAAAGGGATAGTGGAACATTATAGGAAAAGAGAACGTTAGTGGAATATACACAAATTCAGTAAAAATATTTAAAATGTAGCAAAAATGCATATTTAAGTTGGAACACTTGATATCTCAAGTTGGGACTTCTACAGACCATTAAGAACACACATTTAGGAAGCATCAGTAGGAGCTTCAGTTTGTATACCTGTGGAATGTCAGCTCTAACTGAAACCTATATAGCGATAAGCGGGCTTCTCCAAGAATCAAATTTTATAGGCATAACAAATTCCATTAAAAAAGTAACGGCAACAACCACTGTAGCACAGGAAAATGCATGCTCAAAGGAAAGGGTGGGAGTTTTGTTTATATTCAAAGTTTGTATTCAAAGCAGCATCAGAGCACCAAAAATTGTGGGCTCACAAGTAAATGGAAATTTTGAATACACTAATTTAGAAAGAATGACACCACAATGAGACTTTAGTGAATGAAATTGCTATCCCTGCAAATTTCTAAATTTTGCAGAAAGAAATACTGAAATGTCACTCTCTGAGATAGGAGACAATGTGCTGAGGTGGATTCCACTTCCCCCGCCACACAAACACACAGTCTCCCCAGGTATGGTAAATCATAATGTAATTAGGATTAAAGACATTCTAATTGAATTTAAGGTCATAGGTCATTTTGGCATAAACTGACTCACTGTAGAGACAATCATTTTTTTTTCCTCCTGTGGGCAAGTAACCTTGTAATTTTCCGGTCTTCCTTATAGTTAAGTTAGCCGTGTGAGTGTTCTGGCCAATGAAATGTGGGCAAAAATTATGTATGCTACTTGCATGCCTGATCCATCAAAACTTTCCCCATGACTTTCAGCTCTCTCTCTTCTCCCTTTGGCCAGTTGGATATAAATACTCTTGGTGACTTTGGAAGTTTTGTCATTAAGTCTACCAGTCCCTATTTTACTGGTTAGAGTGGTGCCTCCCTCTTCTCATCCCACACCACTTTATTTGAGCATGAAATGAAATACTATTGTGCTAAGCCACTAAAATTTTAATGTTTATCTTTTACAGCAACTAATGTTACAATAATGAATACTCTCATAGATGGACAATATTTAAAAATAGTTGAAACCAAAAAAATTGTATTCATCTTTCCTTCATTTAGCATCATTGATTCTATGCCTTTGGTTTTGGCATCATTAACCTGGATCTATAATAAATCAATCACTTGTTCATTCTGAGAACATTATTTTGCTTGAGGTAGCTACAATATGGGCTGGGTACTAGCGTGGGCTCTGATCATTAGTGCTCCCTGATATCTTTGGACTCTACTAGAAGAATCTCTGAAAGACTAGTTCAACATTTGAAGACCTACAAGAAGCACACCTATTATGTGGAAGAGTGCCCAGGCTGAAGCTAATGAAGAAACACCATACCCATCCAGGTATTGGAATGAGACTCCTCTGGCTAAAACAGAAAAGAATAATAAATAGGGAAGGCTAAACTTAAACTTTAATTTACTTGAATTTTAATTCTTTGAACTTTAATTACAAGAATATTTGATGGTTTGGCTTTTAGCTTCTCCATGAGAATATGATAATAGATAAGGTTTACAGTTGGCCCTCCCTATCCGTGGGTTTTGCATCCACAGATTCAAACAACTGCAGTTTGAGCTGCGTTTAGTTTGATGAATAAATGAACAGCAGTAGGATATATTGGAGTATATGAGGAAGTCATTTGGTTTAAAACTGAGTTGGCCTGACCTTGTTTTTCCAAAAAGGCCTGATGTGGCCTGTTGAGCATGAATTGTACATCTGCTTTAAACATTTACAGTGTCTCAAAGACAAGAATGATGCCCTTAAAGATAGAAACGTGGTTTCCCCCCATATCGGCATTTCCTTAAGGATAAGCATCTCTTCCTAGAAACTAAGGATTAATTACCTACCTGCTGCGTTCACCTCGTGACTGATGCCGTGCTGAACACCAACTTGCTGTGCTCACTTTGTGACCACTGACCTGCTGTGCTAGCTAAGCAATCTTGTGACTGTTGTAAAAGGGATATTCCTGTCATATGTGCTGTATGCTCTTTGTTCCAAGATGGTATATAACTACTCTGCACACTCCGCTTCTTTGGTGTGCTTCCTTCCTTGGAGAAGGAAGCCCCCAGGCTATAGTCCTCAGACCTGGGTCATAATAAACTCACCTCAATTTTGATTTACAGATTAGTTATGGATTATTTGCATTGACAGGTTAAATCCATGGATACAAAATCCATGGATACAGAGGCACAACTGTATTCATTGTATTAGGCCATTTTATAGAAGGGACTTGAGCATCCGCAGATTTTGGTATTCATGAGGATTCCTGGAACCAATCACCCCACAGATAACAAGGGATGACTATATATTAAAAAGTGAGCCTTCTGTATATTGCATTGAATTGTTAGAAAATGCTACCCTTTAGTCTATTTGCAAATTGTCATTTAAACTCTTTTGGATAGCATGATTTGACATAATTAAGGGTGGAAAATAGAATAGGAAGTAAATTTTTATCCTTGGGACCAGAGTAAACTAAAAGTTAGTTTAGTTTAATGGACTGACTTAATTAGTTTCTGAACCTGGCTGAGGTGAAGGTTACGCTGAGCATCATTGGTCCCAGGATGACATCCAGAGGAGCAGTAATGGTCTAAGAGCAAAAGCCTTGCTATATTGACAGCAGGATCATAGTGACAGACCATGTATCAGTAATAAAAGCAATAGTATGTCTTCCTTCCCTTTGAATTCTGCATCTGGTTGACCAGTTGATTCTGAACTCTGTCAAGGAAGAGGAATGTAATTTTCTGGAACCCTAAAATCCTGTATCTTATAGTATGTCAGGTACTCTGCCTACAGAAAACATAAGAATGAGTGATGGACTGGGACTGATAGAGAATAACAGCAAGAAAGTGTGCCAGTTTAGACATGAGAAAACAAGGACACCTTCATTTTAATTTCTATTCTATCACTAACTAAAGGGTGAATAAAAGAAGTTGCTTTTTTTTTTTGGTGTCATAATAGTTTATAACACTGTGAACTTTTAGTTGTACATTATTGTTTGTCAGTCACCATATAAATGCATTCCTTCACCCCTTGTGCCCACCCCCCAACCCCCTTCCCCCTGGTAACCACCAAACTGTTCCCTCTGTCCATGTGTTACTTTATCTTCCACATATGAGTGAAATCATGTGGTGTTTGTCTTTGTCTGTCTGGCTTGTTTCACTTAACATAATACCCTCCAGGTCCATCCATGTTGTTGCAAATGGGACAATTTTGTCTTTTTTATGGCTAAGTAG
Organism: Diceros bicornis minor; assembly: GCF_020826845.1. NCBI lineage: Eukaryota > Metazoa > Chordata > Mammalia > Perissodactyla > Rhinocerotidae > Diceros > Diceros bicornis. The sequence continues at coordinate 6,660,727 of NC_080751.1, read as the reverse complement.
TTTTCCATTATATATATACCACATCTTTATGCAATCATCATTCGAGGGACACTTAGGTTGCTTCCACTTCTTGGCTATAGTGCATAATACTGCAATGAACATAGGGGTGCATAAGCCTCTTTGGATTGTTGATTTCAGGTTCTTTGGATAGATATCCAGTAGTGGGATAGCTGGATCATAAGGTATTTCTATTTTTAGTTTTTTGAGGAATTGCCATACTGTTTTCCATGGAGGCTGCACCAGTTTGCAAGGAAATGGCTTTTTAAGCTTTAGTTTTTTAAAAATCAATCTGTACACAATTTGTATTTTTTGTTCCTTTTACCAAGATGGCTGTAACATTCCCCTCCACTTGATTAAACTTTAGACAGTTTTCTTCCTGACCATAGGCCTCTGACCTCCCTTTTCTTAGAGCTTTTACTTTAGAAAACTTGCAATTGTAGATTCTTGCTCTGCCTATTTGAGATATAAATCTTCTCCCAGCCTCTTGCCAGTTTTATGACTCAGGAATGTCTTTGTGGAGGGCCCAGAGCCTGCCCTTTGTAGTGTGATCATCAGGAAAGATAGCACCCCTATCTCTCAATTTCTGTGGGATGGTAGGAGCCTAACTTTAGTAACCACCCATTAGCAAATACTTACGTCCTGTTACAGTGACCGTTCTCCCCTGCCCCAAATGTTCTCCAGTACTTTTCTATTAGCTCACCCCAGTGCTTTAAAAAAGTTTCCTCATCTTTTATTTCAGTGGAATTGAGTTCAGTCTCTTTCCTCTTGGCAACATTCTTAACCTCTGTTACAATAGTCTTGAATAAAATCTTTCGTACCCACTTAACTCTCTCCAGTGCAATTTTTCTTGGATACTTTTATTCATCATTTTCACTTATAAAAATACATGACTTGTTACATGTTTATTATATGATTTTTTCAAGAAAACTATTGTGAAATTTGTGATATTCTTTGTTTAATAAGGCAAGTATACCCAAATCAGATGAGTATAACAGATTGACACTACATATGTTAGTTCATAAAGGTAAGTCACATAAAAATCAGGACCTCTTTCTTTGCCCGTGTCATGTTATCTTACTTAATTTGTTAATATCAAGCATCTGGTCTGTATGTAGTCTCTTGTGATGTGCTCATGAATCAGGAATGTGGAATGGCTGTCATACATTGTCTCTAGTATCTAATTCTCAGACTGAGGAGGAGGCCGAGGTTTCATAATAGAGTTCTCATCTATAGTTGCCAAGATTGCATGTTGGATCAGCTACTAGGAAAATCATATATTCATTCCCAGAGTTTTCAGATTTATTGTCACAAATCTTTGTGTAAACTGGGGAAGAGATTATAATACAATGTTATTTGGGGAATATACTTTGTATGTAACCTAGTTTAATCTCTTCATGTGGCATTTAAAGAAATAGATGATTTACCATAATTCTTATCTCCTTTGCATTGCCCATAAAAGATGGCGAATGAATATCTGTTGAGTAACAAATAAATGCAGTAAAAATAACGTTATGAGTTTGTTCAGTTCCATAAAGAAAGCTCACATGCCAGCTTCCTGATTTGATGTCACCAATTACGACTATTGATTATAAGATTTAGGTCAAATGGTATTCACTTGTTCATTCACTCATTCAGTAAATACATATAGAAAACTTAGTTTCTGCCAGAAATCATTCTTAAGCCTAGAGATAGAGATAAGCAACAATAAATAGGTTAATAAAAACCTTCACCCTCATAAACTTCCCATGTTAGTAGCAGTAGACAGACGATAAACAAGTGAAGAAGTAAATTATATGACATCTGGCTTTCTGAATAGATAAAAGAAATATTTCCTAGCATTGGAATTTTTAAAAAATGGATTTCATCCTGCTGAATATATCTAAGTGAAATGGGTACTGCTTTCTGTGAAGGAGGTTTTCAGGACTCCTCTCTTGAAGACAGTGGTCAGGGTCAGGGAGACAGTGAACTTAACTGAAGTTTATTTCCTTCTTGTTTGTATGTTGTGCCTTACATCCTCTGACTCTTGCAAATTTGGGAGCATTTAACCATTCTGTTGGTGTTCTAGTGGCTAAGATTGGGTGCTCTCACTGCTGCAGGCTGCGTTCATTTCCAGGTCAGGAAACCACACCACTCATCTGTCAGTTGTCACACTGTGATGGCAATGTGTTGCTGTGAAGCTGAAAGCTATGCCACCAGTATTTAAAATACTAGCAGGTTCACCCATGGTGGACAGGTTTCAGCGGAGCTTCCAGACTAAGACTGACTAGGAAGAAGAACCTAGCCACCCACTTCTATAAAAGTTGGCCGTGAAAACCCTATGAATAGCAGCAGAGCACTGTCTTATATAGTGCCGGAAGGTGAGAGGATGGTGCAAAAAGACCGGGCAGGGGTCTGCTTTTTTGTACACAGGGTTGCTAGGAGTCAGAATTGACTGGATGGCGCTAACAACAGAATCATTCTGTAAAGTGAGAACATTAAAGTCATATTCCTTTTTTTTATTTCTTTGAAGGTTTGTGAAGGTTTAAGGTGAAGTGATGGAAACTATAAATATTAATAGCCAGATGATTGGGCAATATAAGCATCTTATTAAATTAAAGGATTTTGTAATTAATATGTACGTTCTAACTTTATATATAGACTTATAATTGCAAGTCATTTAAGCCTAGGCAACAGAAGATTTCAAATATGATACTCAACCTATTTATCACAGGCTGAATCAAATGACTTACATGTCATTTCATGATAATTTTCTTACAGGGACAATAGGTTCTAGGAATTTTTTCCACTGGAAATTAATTTTTCATACCCTTTCTTATTCAGTTTTACTCTAGGACTTCATAGTTAAATAAGCTTTCTTTTACAAGTTAAAATTAAATCAGTATAAATGCAAAGCAGACATGTTCTTTTGAATTTTTATGTGGAGAGGTGCTTAAAGATTACCTAGTCCAGTCTCTCCATTTCTAGAGATCAAGAGTTAAGCCTCAAAGCAATTACTCCCAGAAATAGAATGAAATTCTGGTCTTCTGACACTCAGCTCAATATTTATTCTAGTGTACTATGCTGCATTGCCTTCTTCATATTGCCTTTGCTATGCAACGCTGCTGAAGCAGGAAAAATAGGTAGTACATCATAATACATTAAGAATTCAGAGTATAGTGTGGTCAGAATAAGTTTGCTTCTTGACGTAGGACATCTCTTTGGCAATAAAATATGTGCCATACTTCTATAATATGGTTCTAGGTTTTTTAAGAACCCAAAACAATGTGTTTTTTTGATTTTTAGAAATCAAGAATTTAAAATCTTAGCAAACTGTCTGAGTATATGTTCTAATTCTAGCTTTACTTATCATTTTGTTTTAATCCTGTCTCCTAAAGTTGGAGCAAAATCTTGTTTATTTTGAAATAAGTTCACAATTTTAACAATTATATTCATCATTTTGGTGTAAGTTGTTTATATAAAATATAAAACAATATTGGCTTGACTATAATGGATGTTGTTTTAGTCCTGAAATCAATTGTGTCTATATCAGCAAACAAATTATTTAAACTGAATTTAATGAGGGAGAAACAAAGGTGATCTCAGTTATACCACAACATTTACTTTCCTCAATATATTCAGTTTTCCTCTTTCAAAAAATTATTACTAAACAAACATCATATTTAATTGATTTTTCTTTTCTGTTTCTATGAATCATTAATCCATTTATTTAACAAGTACTTGCTGGGCTTTTGTATCTGTTGTATACTTGCTAAACTCGGAGGGTATGCACACAGACTGACTCCATCTTTCAGCTCAAGGAAATTCATGGACTGATTTTGGTGGAGAGGTGGACATTAATCATGACATTACAGTGAGGATAAAGATGAAAAACAAAGAGAAGTAATTATTGATAGAATGAAGTATAGTCATGAGTCATTTAATGATGGGATATATTCTGAGAAATGCGTCATTAGGCAATTTCATCATTGTACGAACACTGTAGAGTGTGCTTACACAAGCCTAGATGGTATAGCTTACTACACACCTAGGCCATATGGTACTAATCTTATGAGACCACTGTCCTATATGCATATGCAGGCCGTCATTGACAGAAACATCTTTATGCGGCACATGACTGGACAGGATTGAGAGAACTGATGTAGGGAGCAGACTTTGTGATGGAGGGCAGAAAAAAAGGAATAGGTAACAGCATTCAGGCAAAGAAGTTCCAGATTCCTAGCTTCTTAACCAAAGCTGTCCAATAGAAATGCAAGCTGTAAACATGAGCCACATATGCAATTATAAATTTGCTAGTAGCTACATTAAAAAGTCAAAGGAAACTGGCAAAATTAACTGTAATGTATATTATTTAGTCAATGCATCCTAAATATCATTTCAATATGTAATAAATATGAAATTATTAGTGAGATATTTTACCTTTTTTTATACTAGGTCTTTGAAATCTAATGTATTTTACAAACAGCATATTTTGATTTGGATAAGCCACTTTTCAGGTGCTCAAGAGCCACTTGTTGCTAGTGGCTGCCTTATAGGATAGTGAAGTTCTAGACTACTACCTTCTGTATTCTCAGTGAAGAAAGAGTGGCATAATGATCTGGAGGTGGTGAGTGAAGACAGGGTAAGAGGAGAAAAACACTGGATGCTTCCAGTGGCCACTGAAGATACAGGGTGGTGGACCATTAGAGAGACACCGAAATGTTGCATTAACCTTTGGAAGGCGTTTTAGGAGTTATTCCACAATAGACACCCTTTCAGGACATTCCCACTGTTACCAGGGCCACTGATATCTTAATCCAGATGCTGCTAAGCATTATAATGGCTTGTGTTGTTGGGTAGGATAGTAGAAGAGAGTCCCAGGATTCTCCTCACTTGGAGCAAATCTAATGCTCACCTTATTCTTATTCCAAAGAGGCCTACTGGCTGCAAGAAACTCATATAGTACAGCTAGACTCAGTAGCTCTTCACTCCCAAGTCAGAGCACTGAGTCATGAGCTCTCTGCTGTGAGAGTATTTTTAAATTTTATAAAGACCTTATTTTTTTGAACAGTTTTACACTCACAGCAAAATTGAGAGGAAGCTACAGAGATTTCCCACATAACCCCATCCTCACACACACACGTCGTCCCCTATTATCAACATGCCCCACCAGAGGGTACAGTTGTTACAGTTGATGAAGACACATCATAATCATCCAAAGTCCATAGTTTACCTTAGGGTTCACTCTTGGTGTTGTACATTCTATAGGTTTGGACAAATGTGTAATGACATGTATCCATCATTATGCATCGTACAAAGCATTTTCACTGCCCTAAATAGTCTGTGCTCCTACTGTGTGATTTCTTTTGTGTGTGTGTGTGAGGAAGATCGGCCCTGAGCTAACATCTGCCAATCCTCCTCTTTTTGCTGAGGAAGATTGGCTCTGGGCTAACATCCATGCCCATCTTCCTCCACCTTATATGAGACGCCGCCACAGCATGGCTTGACAAGTGGTGCGTCGGTGCGTGCCCGGGATCCGAACCTGCGAACCCTGGGTCGCTGCAGCGAATCGCGCACGCTTAACTGTTTGCATCACCGGGCTGGCCCCGTACTGTGTGATTTTTAAGTGGCTAAAATTCTTCATTGTATTTTCAGGCCATAGAAGCTTTTGCAAAGGAATTTTTTTTGCAAAGGATACCAAAAGAAGATGCTTCTTGCTCCACCTAACAATGATCTTAAAATTTACCTTTGTTTGCCTCTTTTCAAACTTTATGGGACAGTTGTAATTCTGACAGGCCCAGTGGATCATAGTTCACAGTCTGTGAAGTTTATATATATATTTTTACAACTGAGTGCTTACCTTTACTTTTGTACTATGTTTATTTTTGTTGTTCCCTCTACCATGAATGTATGTTCTTTTAGGGCAGGATTTTGGTTGGTGTTGTTCACTGATGTATCACCAGCACCCAGAACAGTGCTTGGCCCAGAACAGGCACTCACTGACTATTTATTGAATGAGTGAATCTTCACAACTGATCTTTCTTTGTCAACACAACCCAGTTTAAGTTGGATGTCACAAAATTATGGTATAAGCAATGGCAGAGTCATTTTGGTTTTCCAAATGATTAGGTTCACACTTTGGGATTAGGTCTGCAAAAGTGTGGTTGAGAAATTGGGCAAAGCAGATGTTGGAGGCAAGAAAGGTGATAGATATCAACTCAGCAAAAAAAATACAGCTCAAATATAATTGTTAAACTGAACTGAGTGATTGTTATTTACACAACTCAATTGAAATGCCTTAGTCCAATGCAGCCAAGGTTTTCATATAGTCATAAAATTGTGTTACATACTTATACTAGACCATTGGCCTCATAATTCTTTGTTCAAGATATTGTCAATGTCAGATGAATGCTTGAATTCTTCACTTTTTCAGATATGCAACTCTCTTAACTTCCCTTGGCATTAAAATACCTTCTGACTATTTCAATGAGACTTCAATATGAATTTCATAAAAATAAAATTCAAGCCTGTGATTATCAAATTTTCCAGATTCTCAGATGTGGACCTCAGATCCCATTCAGATTTCTCAAGTGGATGATTATTCTGTCCAAGTTTCAAAAAGTTAAAACTTTTTACTTTTAATCAAATAAATGAGTACATGTCAAAAATTTATTTAACTCATTACAGGATGGTAAGACTGGTTCGAAGACAGTTGGTGAAGGAAACCAATTTTGTTGCTGAAAGAAAGAATGCTTGAATAAGATTGCTAACTTATATACAGTATTGATTTACGTCCACCAGGGCCTATGGGATTATATTTTCTTTGTGACAGAAACAATTTGCACCTGACCTGTACAAAATTTATTTATATGGCTATCATTAAAGAATCATTTTTATTGCTCTCTATTTTCTGCAAGTGAACGTAACTATATCTAGTTATAAAATATCTTAATCAATAGTCAACAGCAAGTCAGATAAAGTACATAACCCTAGAGAATCAGTTAATCCTCAGATGTTCCTGCTAGTCTATGCCTAGCACATCACTGGAAAAATATTCAGTAATCTCTTTTGTCTATTTCTTCCTTTTTTCTTAGGAATTCTCTTACAACCCATGCTGTTCAAGGTGAGGAAGTGACACTTTTTCTCCTACCCCAACATCATCTCTGGTATACCAAAATGTCTACTAAATTGTACAACTTCCTGCTGCTCCTTTGAAGCTTATTCGTATGCCTATTTAGCTGTACCATTCTCATCCATCAACCTCATGCACAGACACCCTACTCAGGAAGGCTATGGCTATAGGCTTAGAATTCATACCTATAATTGAAATCATCTTTTTAAAAAATTACACAAATCATTGCTTTACGTCATTTCATTTCAAATATTCATGAAAGAATATCATCCCTAGAAAACACAATGATCCATTATTTCTATTCATGTTTCTGGACAGGTGATTCTACTGTTGAAATCACACATCTTTGCAGATTGGTACCACCATGTATCCATGGTCACCAAACCCAGATGGGTCACAAACACAGCCCTAAAATCCTGCTAATATTTCTTTAGCCAGTTATTTATTTAACTCTTCAAAACCAATTAATTTCAGCCTCTTTATTCTACTCAAATATCTGACTTCCTCCCCACATGCCCATCTCCTCATTTTTCCCTTAATTGCTACAGATGATGTTACTTAACATGTTACAGGGAAAAGTAAAAGCCATCCGCCAGGATCTCTCTCAATTTCTTACCAGAGCAGATGTTTAAACCTGTCTGCATTTGTGTCACTCTTTTTTTCATTCTTGCTGATTATTAAGGAAGTGGTATACCTCCTGCTACATGAGATCAGTTCTTCACTGGTGCTTTGAATTCCACTAACGTCTAAAATTCATGTTCTTGGTTACACTCCCTCTCCTATAACTATCTGTTCCTTTCTTTAGTGGCTCATTTCCATTAGTATTTTAACTAATTTATCAACTCTACTTTAAAAAACAATCCTTATTCATCTTACCCGCCACTAGCTATTATCTGTTTGCCTCCCCCACAAGACCAGTCTTCTCTGTAGCAATCTGTTTTCACAATCTCTGCTTTCTCTCCTTCCACTCCCATCTCAACCTGTTCCCATCTGCTCCTATACTTTACCTTAATTGCTCTCATTGGTGTAATGGAGTTGGAAAATTGAAGAGAATGAACATTTAAAATAGATATGTTGGAGAATTGGAGTGAGAGCTGAGTAGTGGAAAGAGAAAGGATGGCACAGCATTGTGGGCCCAGTTAAGGTTGGAGACCACAAATATCAGAGAGGAAAGAGAAATGCATTTTACCTCAGGGCATCAAGATAGGCTAAATGGAGAATATAAATTAGAACTGACTTCACAGCGTGAGTTCATATTATTATTTTTCTGCATGTTGCACTGGCTCTGTCTTTTCTTCTGCCGACAAAGGACTAAGCCCACTCACTTGAATATTTACCCTGCACCAGGGAAAACTAGGAGGTCTCTACCAGTGCTGTGTATCTGTTCCTTTAGAAGTAAGCATTTTGCTTAGGGTGCTGTCTATAGGTGCTCCCTAATCCTCAAAAATCTCGAGACCAATATTGCTACATATATTTCAATCTTATTTTTAACAAAGTAGTAAAAATATAAGTGCGTCCGGAAATGTGAAGCCTATTCAAATGATCAGATCTAATGCCCTAGCTTGAGTCTGGAACCATTTCCCTGTAGCTCTCTGCTTCTAAATCTCCTTTTTGCATCTCAACTTCTCATACCACATTTCTTCTCTTAGACATCCCTTACCCTCATGAAATTCTCTTATGCAGAACGTGATTCACAAAGTATCTTTTCTGGAAGAAACCTTAAAACTCTTCTAATCCTGCCCTATCAATTTTGCAGAAGAGGAAACTGAAAAAGGATGAATAAGTTACTTTAAAAAAATCAGTTAGTTTTAGGTAAAGCCAGGATTGGTATCTAAGTTTTCTCCTGTTTTGAGGTGGGACTTACTTGTTGTCATTACAAATAGTTTCACAAATTAACAGTGCATCAGGGAGTTATGGAACAATCATCAATTTTAAAGTTACATTTAGAGTCCCAGTGCTGTATCAACCTTTTCCTGGTGATGTTACTTTGGTAAATTGCTAGGGAGTAAGCCAACATTTTCATTCTCCTGTACCTGGGCTCCAATGTGACCTGAAGAAATCAAATTATATCTGGTTATTTACTTGGTGGTAAATTAAATGCCATTTTCAGAGGATACTTCATTTACGTTCATTGAAAAGGGTTCCTAGTATTTCTTGATTGTCTCATGAAGTTCAAGTGTCCAGGATTTTTTTATTCTTGTGGATATTGTGAATCTGAGTGCATTTTACTTAATTACTCTTTCCCTTGCATGTGTAAGTGCCTGTCTTGGTGTGTGGGTATGTGTATACATATGTGTAAAATGGAAAAAAAAGTAAATGTTATATAAATAATGAAAAATCTATCACTTGTTCAAACTTCCATCTTTTTTGAGATAAAATTGCGTTCATCATATTGTCATTATTCTATATTAGTTTAGAGTGCTAAATGGATGTATAGGTAGAACAATATAATGAACAAATAATTTTAAGATACTTTGGGTATAAATTATTTCTAAATTATGCTTATGTTTCCACAAATTATTTGCATCGTATAAACTCAAAAATATTTCCAGAGAAACAAATCAACAAAATCATTTATCAAGATATATAAACCTCTAAGACTCTGAAGTTCCATAAAATCTCTATGGTCTGAGGAAAACTTATCTTTCTAGATCTACCATTCTGTCTCTATTTGTATGGTCAAGATAAAGTAAGTCCTCTTGATGAAGACTTGCGTGCAACTACCCCACCAGCAAAATTGAAACAGATTCCTCTGTACTCTCTCTTTTACTGTTTACAAACTGCATGGCTAGATTTTTTTTTTTTTTTTTTTTTTGCCCACCTTTGTAAGTAGGCTCATGTCTGTGCTCAACATTAGACTGTAAGTAGATTGATGCTGTCTTCATATTTGAGTCCACTCTGCATTTGTGGCCCCAAACACAGTAGGTAGTTAATTTAATAAATATTTGTTGGAGTGATTTTATTGCAGGGAATTCTGAAGGAATGGACTCGATTGATGACAAGATGAGGTTAATATTTGGATGCAGGATCTTTCCATTTTACTGATATTTCACATAATCTGTCATTAACTCCACAAAAACTCATTTCATTAGTGATTGTTCAATGGCCCCATGAAATCAGCCAGGCACAGGTCAGACTGTAAGAGGACAGGTGCCCATATTATGGCTGGTGTTTTTTGACATCTTCTTGTAAGTTTCAAAAAGAAATATTGGATTCTGTGTTGTACAATCACTCTGTATTTTTTTTTTTTTTTGAGGAAGATCAGCCCTGAGCTAACATCCATGCCACTCCTGCTCTTTTTGCTGAGAAAGACCGGCTCTGAGCCAACATCCATTGCCAATCCTCCTCCTTTGTTTTCCCTTTTTCTCCCCAAAGCCCCAGTAGATAGTTGTATGTCATAGTTGCACATCCTTCTAGTTGCCGTATGTGGGAGGCCGCCTCAGCATGGCCAGACAAGCGGTGCGTCGATGCGTGCCCGGGATCCGAACCCGGGCTGCCAGCAGCGGAGCGTGCGCACCCAACTGCTAAGCCACGGGGCCGGTGCCACTCTGTATTATATGTAGAAATCATTGGTAACACAAATAGAAGGTGTATATAAGCAATAATGTACCATCCTTATGGGATACACAGGTAAACAACTGGGATATTTTAAAGCTACTAATTTAGCATAGTGCTAGCTCCATTTTATTTTTTACATAATGTATATTTGTATGTTGTTTTATATCCCTGTGTGTGTGGGATATACGCACAAAGATTACAATCATGCATTCAAGGAAAGACATTACAATTACTCGTTCAAGTATGGAGTTAATTCTGAATTGAGTCAGGTGATCTTAAAAGGGTAAAGTTGCCCATCACACACTAATTGCGAATGAAACTTGCCACTTGGAACAAAAAAAAAAGGTTAGTTTGATAGGTGACAAATACAGAAGAAAGTTTTCACTTCCTTTGCTCAAACCTGGGCTAAATACCCTAAATGATTTTAATATGTTGAAATAGTTCTGAGAATTTGGGCAAAGAACAACAAATTTTTATAGTTTTTCATCTCTATTCACAAATTCTAATTATCAGATATTGTTGCTAAGAGATATTTTTAGACAACTATCTGACACGATGTCTCAGGAACCATTTTGAATTGTTTCTACCTCTACTATAATTTCTGGAATTTTAAAAAATTTACGTGCAAGTGGAAAAGTCATTATTGGTAGAATTATCTATTCAGGTTTATTCTTTCTATTGTAATCACAAATGCTGAGGTTCGGCTATTGATCCTTTGACATTAGTGATATACCAAACACTCTTCTTCATTTTATGGTTGAAATTTAGCCCTTAAGAAAAAGAACTAAGTCCCTCTGTGCCCACCTTCTCCTTTTCCACACCTATTACATCATGAGGAGATTCATGTTTACTAGGTAGTGTTTTTCTAGAGATGGATGAATGACCCTGATGTGGTAATGAACAATTTTTTTTTTTTTTTGGTGAGGAAGATCGGCCCTGAGCTAACATCTGCCAATCCTCCTCTATTTGCTGAGGAAGACTGGCTCTGGGCTAACATACATGCCCATCTTCCTCCACTTTATATGGGATGCCGCCACAGCATGGCTTGCCAAGCAGTACGTCGGTGCGCGCCGGGGATCCGAACCTGCGAACCCCGGGCCACCACAGCGGAGCACGTGCACTTAACCGCTTGCGCCACCGGGCCGGCCCTGGTAATGAACATTTTTTTGCATGTATTATTAAAATACATGGAAAATCATCAGTATCACAGTCATATATACTTTAGGACAGATGGTTATTGTCAATTGCATATTTAGCTCTGTGCAAAAATCCTGGAGACACAGAGATTGACAGAATAAAGATGGTCCCTAGAAGCCCTCCTGGTAATAACAACTTAATGGACACTTTTGCTCAAAATTACCAAATAATTATTTAAGTAAATAGTGAATTTGCTATTAAGAAATTGTAAAGTGTTGTGAAAACACCATGACATAGCCTGGAGTGTGTGTGAGGGAATTCTTGCTTGTGGAATGATTCACACATTCACTAAAACCTAAAGGACAAATATGAGTTAGCTACACAAAGAAAGAGGGAAAGACCATTCCGTGTTAGAGGAAACAGACTATACAAATATGCTGAGATGAGAAAAGATATTTTCCTATTGTGAAGGCAATGGCTGTTGTTATGTGTGCTGCTGTCCATAAGATATATAAACAGTTTGGTGGCTGACTACATCACTGTAATCTGTAAAGAGTGTGAAATGTTAGTGTTGAAGGAAACGTGCAACCATAAGCTGCTTCATAAATGCAGTTGTTAAAATCATAATAAACTCCTCTTTTCTCTTTTCAAGTTAAAAAAAAAGGGAAATGCAAACAATCCCAAGATCAAGTTATGATATTGTGAAATGAAATTGATTTATCCTTATCCTATAAATGTAACAGTTTTCTTTAAGCTGATAAAGATATTTTAGCACATAATTGCATAGAAAGAAAACCAATTATAGTATTGTCTTGGCACCTGCAGAAAACTCCTGTCAGATTAGAAAGGTTAAATTGTGTCACAGAAATTAAGTCACAGATATGCTCAGGAAGAAGGATAGATTGAGAAGAAAATATGATTGCAAAAGCATGGGTTTTAAAAGGAAAGCATTAAGACCTTACAGAAATAACAGGACGGCCTCCCCACACTGCTTCATGTGTGGGAGGCATTCAGTAAACACAGGAGGAAGTAGGAAAATGTGGGAAGAACATGGCTCTAAGAATCCAAGGTTGTTGCATTAGCTTGGTAAGTCCCTTCTTGGCTTTAGGACACGTGGCATAAGTCCTCTGGTTTTTTGTTCTGCATATTTAAAGTGGGGGCTTAGGTTATTTAAGGTTGAAAGTTTAAGACCCTGTAAAATTCAATGGAATTTTAGTTACTTTTTCCTAAAGCAAAAATACTCTTTTTGTTTGTATTTTCATAAATCCATTTTTAATTCTCACATTACACTGTCTTTCCAACCACATTCTCCTAAACTTACAAATACCAAAGTAGGAGTATTGGCTTCATTGTGGTTGAAATGACGCATGTGTGTTATTGGAAAATGTCAAATAATACAGTGGAATCCTGCGGTCCTTGTTTCAGAAACAACTGTTTTTAATGTTTTCTATTGTTGATCTTCTGGTCGAGGTTATGATAATTCTAAATTCTGATCCTATTGTTTTTGATTAATCTACTCTGAACATCTATTGTCTTCTTGCCATAAAGCAGGACACAGCAACCATCTGTGTTTGTAAATGCAGTTCTGTTGGAAAGCAGCCAAATCCATTTGTTTGCTTATTGTCCAGGGATGCTTTCACACCTAAATGGCAGATGTAATGTTGATAGTTGGTGTAAAAGGCCATAGGGCCCACAAGGACAAAGGTATTGACTGATCATTTACAGGAAAAGTTTGCTGATGACCCCAGCCATAAAAGGTAAGACGAGGCTTTGCCACATTTCTAGCAGCTTCTACCTCCCTTTCCTCTACTAACTGTTTATGACTAACTTAATAAAATTAATGATATACTGTGAGCTAATTTTTTAAGAAATCTTCTTAATTTTTGTCCAATTTTGACATTTTAAGTCTGTAATATATAAATTGAGGATCCCCATATTCTCACGCTTTCCACCATGCCTCCTCCCATTTGTTTTTTTCTTTATCTGGAATTTTATGGTGGTGTATCTTGCGTTGGTCTGTATCATTCACTTCGCTTCTGCTGAGCCATTTCCATTCAAATTCTGTTGCAGAGACTACTCATGCTCACCAATAACCATGTTCTCTTCTTCCTGGGCACGCGAACAGCTACATTTTTCTGACCCTTTCAGTTAGGTGAGGCCATGTAACTAAGTTCTAGCCAACGGAATATGAGCAGAAATATTGGTCACAACTAGCTTGATTCTACGTTCTATGCTTGCATTTTACCCATGCACTGACTAAATATGGAGGGCTTCAGAGATCTAGGACAGTGGAGCCACAAGATAAACGGTGTGTAACAATTTCTGTCAACCATGGAGAAATTATCCTTTATTGTGTTAAACAAATGAGGGTCGTTTCCACCACCCTCCTTCACCCCGAATAGCACTTAGTATACCCTAATTAATAAAAAGAATCTCTCTTTTTAATTTCGTTTATTTATTTTTACTAATACCTTTACCTTCTTGGAAAATATATAGAACTTGAAACATTTTAACTCCATTTAAAAATCTCCAAACATATGTGCTATTGTTGTCATACATTTTAGTACTAAATATTTTAATACCTGTAAGATATTGTTGTGACTGTTCCTTTAAATAGTCATTGTTGAGTTAGATTTGGAAACAGTGTTCTTTTGAGTTAGTATCTTAGATATTTCCATTGCTATCATTGTTCTTCTGCCTGTTAATTAAATTTTCCTTTAGTGTGGGTCAATGTGACAAGCTTCATCTTGTTTCATATGTTTGTCCGTGTATGTGTCTGAAAATGGCTTTATTTCACCTGCATTCTTAACAAGTTTCCTGAATATAGAATTCCTGAGTGATATTTATTCCTTTTCATCACCTTAAAAATAGCATTTTAAAGCATTTTGCTTCCTATATTGCTCCTCAGAAGACAGCTGTCGGTCTAAATGCCGTATCTTTAAGATTTATCTCTTTTTTTTCCTGGCTGTATTTTAAGATTTTTCTCTTTGTCTTTTATTTTCTGCAGCCTTATTATCATGTGTCTAGGAGAATTTATTTTATTTCTTATTTATCAGTTTTACTAGGCTTCTTAAAATTTTATCAATTCTGGAAAATGTTTACACTGTTAAGTCTTCATTCGTTGACTGCCCCATTCTCTCTGCTTTCCATTTTAAGATTCCAATTAAATGTAAGATAGACCTTCTCACTGTATCCTCTAGGTCTCCTATCCTTTCTAACGGATTTTTAAATTTTTTGTCTCTTGTTGCTCCAATCTGGATAGTTTTATGTAAAAAATTACCTTCCTGTTCAATAATTTTCTTTTCAGCTGTGTCTGCCCTGCTTAAATTTATCAAATTATATAATTTATAGCTGGTTCTTTTTAAAATTTGCAGCGACATTTTTAATAAAGTCCAGTACTTTGTTATATATTTAATTGAATTTTTTATCTCTATGAGCATATTAAACAGTATTATTTTATAATCTATGTTTGAAAATTCCTATATCTAGTTTCTCTATGGATCTATTTTGTTTGACTATTTTATTCTGATTTTGATTCTGACTCTTGATGTATTTTGTTTCCATGATTATTTGCTGGACATTTTTTTGAAAAATATTTTCACATTATCTTTTATTCTTATAGAGAGAATTTTCCTTTGCCTGTCACCTGAATGTGCTAGCAGTCTAGAGCCAAGGATGAAATTATTCTGAGGTCAACAATGTCTATTTCTCTACCTACAGAGTGTGGTCATTAGGAGTTCCAATCAGAGCAGAAGTTGTTTTCCTGAGGTCTTCATCTTTGGTAGATACTGAATTTAAATTCCATTCCTTAGCTCAGTACAATTTCCTAGTGTGAAGTTCTTCCTTTTAGCAACTTCCCTCAGATCCAAAGAAACACAGCATTCTTGGGTCCCAACATAAAGCGGGGAGAGTCTTCTCCAAAGGTGATATCTTCTCCAAAGTCTTCTCCCATGTTTGGTGGCCCCAAGATTCTGACCCCTGTCCACCTGGGTTCTGAGCCCTTCAAATGCAGATCTCTGCTTCGCTGTTGTCTTGATTCTACTGGCAAATGCTCTTGGGCAGAAGCAGCTTCTGTTCACCTTGTTAGGCTCTGAGCTTCTCTTTTCTTTAATTAGTCCTTGATAATCTTATTGTCTTTTATAATCAGAAGATGTTTTCTCTCTTTTCTTTTAAACTTTCCTGAGCAAGATGGTTAGTTTGAATCAACTAGTCCTTATGTACCGGAACAATTATGTCCGTGAAGAGATCCTCTTTATTTTTGCCTTGTTCTGCTTTTCTGGAATTCTCATTCATCAAATATTAGAACTTCCACCTTAGTTGTTTATGTGGCTGACTTTCTGGAATAATTTTTATTTCTGTCTCTTTTGCCCTATTAGCTGTGTGGTTTTGTCATTTTAGCTTCTACTTTAAAAAAAAGGATAATTTTATTTTTAAATAAATATGATTTTTTATTTTCTGTTCCTTTTGTCAAATCCTGCTGGTATTTATGGTTGTAATTATTTCACAAATCTTTCTGACTAGTATGTAATTTTTTTTTAATACTCTATCTTATTCTGCACATTATCTGTTTCTCCTATGGTCTCTTGTGCATTTTGTGTATCTTTGCTCTCTATCACATGCTGCTATAGTCATTCAAATGCCTTGTAATGCCTCGCTGCCTCTTCACAATTAAGAATAAAGGAATGGGAACATGGCCGGGACCCCTGTGCATGACTTTCTGCTGGTGGGCTTTAATGTATGGTGAGTGGACAGAGAGAGAGTGAACTATTGTTATGCTGAAGACTCTTGGCACAGTTGAAACACCAACATTTCAGTGTTTTATAAAACATATTACTAATTATTGTTCTGTATCTGCCATAAAAGTATAAGGAAACATCTTTTAGAAAAAAAGGAGTATATGGAATTAATTTCTCCAAGAAATATTGTGGAATAATGGGAAAAGCTTTGAAAGAAATTAGAAAAGCCACTCAAGGCTCGTGAGTAGATTTATAGTGTGGGAAGTAGACTATATCTTTGGTGTTTGACAAGACAAGATTGATGTAGAAATATGGAATCTTAGTGTTGGAATAACATTTAGTGGTATTCTAGCTCAATTTTTGTTTTACAGATACTTGCCTTTCATATGGTAGCCTTTCCCCCTAGATTAAACTTGGGAACTCATAATTTGACAAAACACCATCTTTCGTGTTGGACAGATCTAACTGTTAAAAAGTTCTTCCCAGTAAAAAGAATGTGCCAAAGTTCCTGATATAAATGGAGTATGACATGTATTATGCCTTTATTGAAGGCATTTCATTATGTAGTCTATATATGTCAGCATATATTAATAATTGACGCATTCTGTGTTAACAGAAGGTGGTAGTTTGCGTTTGTTTGGTTTGTGAAGAGAGGAGATTGGCAAATACATGGGTAGAGTAAACAAGGATCTAGGCATGATGGTGAGTGGATCAAAAAGACTACTTGCTGGGCCAGCCCTGGTTGCCTAGTGGTTAAGTTTGGGGAGCTCCACTTCGGTGGCCCAGGTTCAGTTCCCAGGGGCAGACCTACACCACTCATCTGTCAGTGGCCATACTGTGGCAGCGACTCACATACAAAAAGAGGAAGATGGGCAGTGGATGTTAGCTCAAGGTGAATCTTCCTCAGCAAAAAAACAAAAGCAAAAACAAACAAAACTACTTGGTTTCAGTATATTTGGAAGAATAACGTAAAAGCAGTGCAAATGTAACAATAAAAATTCCTGCTCAGGCTGAATCAAGTAGCTTCCATAGTATAGAGTATTGTAGTGACTTAATAAATATTTGCCTAAAATTTTTGTTATATTGTCATTAGTAATCCAGTCTTAGCTCTAAACTGAGATAGGATGTCCTTTTAGCAAGTCTTAGTTAATATAATTATGAATTAGTTTTGTCCAAAAATTCATTTTCCTTTCTTCCTTCTTTTCTTCTTTCCTTTCTTCCCTCCTTCTCTCCCTCTTTCTCTTAATCTCTCTCTCTCTTTCTCTCACATTCCTGTAGGTACACACCTTTATTTTAGTGGATTCAGACTGGCTTTAATAATTTGAGTGAATAAGTTTTTGTACTCTAAACTTAGAATTCTTAACGTTATTGAAATATGTGTAAAACCATTTCTGAGAGTTCATCTGTCTAACTCTTTTAAAGTTAATTATTGCCAGAAGTTTTATCAAGCATCACACTGAGTCAAATAATTAGGTCAAGACAATAGGGTCGAGAAACACATATCAAATAAAGTAGTTCATATATATATATAAGTTTTGAAATATAAATTTTGGCTCACTTATTACTCATGATCGATTTAATGTGATAAGTAGTATTTTATTAAAGAATTAAGGTCACCTAAAACAGAAAATGTGATAATTCTGTCTTGAAGGTGTGCATTAGACCTTTCTAAACAATACAACAACTTGAAAATTTTCAAATTATGGAAATAGTTCCATAATTATTTTTATTCGCATGATAGGTAAATAAGAAAACAATGTAAAGTTTAAGAATATTAAAACATGTTAACAATTAAAGCTACATTCTTGCTCATTAACACTGAATATGTTAGGCAGAACTTCTGTATCTTACTAACAACTCACATAATTAACAGAATATATTTGTTTTAAAAATATAGTCACATAAATCTGGAAAATATACGCCTGTAAAGGAAAAACTCAGTTTATTTTTCTTCCTATGTAGAGAAAAACCCAGTTCTTCCCTACCGTGTGTTTCTTCCCTGTG
The DNA here is from genome assembly GCF_020826845.1 of Diceros bicornis minor. Classification (NCBI taxonomy): domain Eukaryota; kingdom Metazoa; phylum Chordata; class Mammalia; order Perissodactyla; family Rhinocerotidae; genus Diceros; species Diceros bicornis. The sequence goes on along the minus strand of NC_080751.1, from coordinate 6,642,184 downwards.
AGTCTCCTTTACTACTCACACAAAACCTTTCACTTCTCATCACCAAATGTGTGGAGGTTTTCCCCACACCAAGCAATTCTCTATGACACTAGCTGAGTGTCCTGCAGTTTAACTCAATTCTGACACTGTCTACCCAAGATAGCATCAGACCCCACAGGTTCAGGGCTCAGTCACAAAAGACAGCCCCCACCACACACAGTTGAGATGCCAGCTGCAAGCCCAGATTATCACCTGTGCTTCTGACCAAATGGCTATAGATCCAAGGTTCCAATGACCTCTTCCTTGGAGGAGGGCTCCTTTGCCCACTTGGAAGTTCTCAAAACCCCCTACTATTGGAATTTTAAGGAAGCTTCCTCATGTAGGTAGGCATGATCAATTATTAACCCCGTTTCCAGCCCCTCTCCCATCTCTGGAGAAGTGTGTGTGGGGAAATGTGTGTGAAAATTCCAGGCTTCTAATCATGGCTTGATCTTTCTGATGACCAGCCACCATCCAGGAGCCATTCAGGAGCCTGCCCAGAGTCATCTCATGGAACAAGAGATGCTCCTGGTGCTCTTATCACTTAGGAAATTACAAGTTTCAGGAGTTCTGTGTGCCAGGAACTGGAGACAAAGACTAATATATATATTTTCTATTACCTCACACCCCCCCCCCCACACACACACACAAAAACACGTTCTGGGAAGTAAAAGCTTTTAATATAAGAAAGAAAAAACCCCTCTTATATTTTATTTAACATCAATACCTGCTAATTGTCTCTTGCGGTAAATGAAATGAGAAGTGAAGAATAAGTTTTCCTCAGACATCTAATATATTATTGGGGGGGGGGCAGAAAGGGAAAATCAGATATTAATACATTTAGCTACATGAACAGACACTCAACTAGAGTAAGAAGCATTTTTTTCTATGGAATAAGAAGCTGGGAAGGAGGCAATTGAGGGCTGGTACAGTGATTCTGTCTTCCTGCATAATCATTCTGAGCCTGTGTCACTCATTATAGTTTCAAGGTAGCCTCTCATACTTCCCATTATTGAACCTGGATTTTAGGCAGGAAGAGAGAGTAAAGGCAAGGGACAAAACGTGAGTGACAGCTGAGTCTGGCTCTTTTCACCAGGTATCTTTCCCAGAAGCCCCACCCAGTATAATTCCATATTGATACCATTGGCCAGAATTTGATCTAATGGACACTCCTAACTGTAAGAGCATCTTGGGAGGTAAGTACCTTAAATAGAACACATTGACCTCCCAATGAAAATTGAGTTCTCTTAGTTACAAAAAAAATAGAAGATAGTGTATTGAAGAATATTGTTTTCTTTTGTTTTTTGCTTCAAGGATTAAGGGGTGTCATTTCATATGAGAAATTTTCTAAGCTGATACGTTAAAGACAATCTGCATAAACAGTCTTAAAAAAAATTCAACCCATAAAAACATATATGAAATAAGGTAAGGGCAAATACTGTTGAGATCATGCAGAGAGATCAGAGTTATCTACAAGATAAGCACAGCCTGAAATGTAGGAATGGAATTTCTTTAGGGTGCAAATTATCAAGTCAATGGCCAAGAATGCTAGGACATATTCAGATTGGAAAGGAACCATGGCATAGACTTTTATAGGATGACCTGAGGAGATATACTCCAAGAGATAAGCAGACTCTATAATGCCCTAAATGTAGCTTCAACATGATCCTTTCTGATAGTTTTTCATTTGCAAAGCTGTACATATTGCCAAGAAAATTAATCTTTTACTAGATTATAGTTAAATTCACAATCAGGATTTAATATTATCTAAATGGATTAATCCCTTTAGTTTTAATTTTGTTTCCATACACTCTATTACCTCACATCCCAACACTTCCCCACAGTGTACAATTTTATATGGAAATTATGACAGAATCCGTGATGGCTCCATCAAAAGTAAGGGAAATGGGATTTTCATATACCCAAGTAGGGATTGTCAATGCAAAATAACCAATAACTATTCTATAGGTAAGAGAAGTAAGGTGAGTTTTACCTGAGCTAGAGTGAAGATTATAACCCAGGAAAGCCTTTTCCAAAAAGGAAGAAAGCATTCCAGAGAAGCATGGTTTTCAATACAGTCTTATACCTTTTTAGAACAAAGAACATACATTAAATAGCCCAGGATGCATATTCATCAAAGTTTCAAAGAGGTATTCAGTTGCAACGTAGCAGTCAACATGACCATAATGTCTGGGAAGGGACTAATAGGAGATAGGGCATAGAAGGGAAAGTATGCATTCTTATCTTAAGAGTGCATTCTTTAGTTCAATGGCTAAAGCAGATGTACAATGTATGTTTGATAGGCCATAAGTCAAGCTTCTTTAGTTCAAGCCGAATCAGTTTTGAACCAGAATAGTTACCCCATATACCTCAATATGTGAAAATCTCTTGTCAGGATTTATAGGGAGAACCATCGCTTCTAGAAAATATACGAGGATTACAGAAGTCTGAAGAAAAGTACTCAGTGTTTGTTGGTTGGTTTAGTTTCAAGGTAGAAACTTAAAAAGACAATGAGGTAGGTTTAACTATGGTCATTGATCTCCTTTAATCTGCAACATTCTTTTAAACTGGGTCTAGTTAAGCTAATGAGCAACTCAAAGACATTAAAGAGAAACTTATAGAAATAGAGAGCCCTGTTATGGCTATTGGTAGGAGTTTTAGAAAACCTTTTGGCTGAGTCATATGTTTCTGGATTAAATGATAATAACCAGAGGAACCTCTTCTATTGCGAGAGAAAGGAAAACCAGAAGAACATATTTGCTGCTTGTGTCTAACTCAACTCCCAAGGAGGTACTTAAATAAACCTTGTTTGGTTTTGAGTTTTTCTTTACCTATACAACTATTGAGTGTAATAGATTGTGGAGGAAAACTTTTTTTCCATGAAAACAATTTATATTTTCTTTTAAAAAAGACACTTTGGCATTGAATTCAGGCAACTCTTCAATTAAGAGGAAAGAGAGAGGGCCAGCCTGGTGGCGCAAGTGGTTAAGTGCACACGCTCCACTGCGGCGGCCCGGGGTTCGCCGGTTTGGATCCCGGGCGCGCACCGACGCACCGCTTGTCAGGCCATGCTGTGGTGGTGTCCCACATAAAGTGGAGGAAGATGGGCATGGATGTTAGCCCAGGGCCAGTCTTCCTCAGCAAAAAAAGAGGGAGGATTGGCAGATGTTAGCACAGGGCTGATCTCCTCACACACAGAAAAAAAAAGACGAAAGAGAGAGAATGTTATTTATCAACACGTGTGAACTAAAGATCCTAACCAAGGTGTGAATTTGTTTGAGTAACACTGCTGTATTTTTTTTCCCCATTAGACACCAGAGTTTATTATGTTTTCCACAATAAACTCTTTGGAATAAGTAGATTTAATAGTGATGGAAATGGTTTGCTTAATACAGTTTAAGGTTTAAAAATTAAAAGATAGGACTTCTGTTTCCAACCAAGATAACAGTGATCATACTTAGATTCCTGCTTAAAACAGCAACCACCACAAAATAAAACAGACAAAATATTCGAAACAATGGTTTTCAAGATGTTGGACTTCAAGCGACAAAAGGCAGTGATCCCTGAGAAATAGAAAACAAATGAAATGAGCCATATAATCACACAGCTTACTGCCTTGAGAGAGTTAGTACAAGAAGAGGGAACCTAAGTAAGATCAGAAGACTCACTGACTTAAGGAAATAGAGAGACTGGGGAAACTGAGGTAGCCAGTGTGGGGGATCAGAATTGGCCACCTCAAAATACGTCTCTTTATCTTGATTATTTTCAAGAACAAAAGACTCTAAAATAAACTTTGATGCCCCCCCAACCCCTACTAACTGCCTAAAAGAAATTTAAGATAGAAGGCCTGTTCCCAGGATGGGCCATCACCATAGATAACTCTGGGTATCGATAGACTGGGAGGGTCCTTGCTAAGCCCATTCTTATCAAAGCTCTGAAAACCAAGTAAAAGTAGAAGTTATCCTTTGTAAGAGACATTTACATTTGTAAGGGAAATCTCCATTTGTAAAGGTATCTCTCTCTCTGTACCAGGAAGAAGGAGGGTGACCTTATCTCTAGAAACTCTTATCAATGTGGAAGGCAAGGACTTAAATCTGCAGAATAGCTTTACTCTTGTTTATTGTGCTTTTATGGTAATCTCCCATAACTGACTCCCCCCACCCCCAACAGCCTCCTTTGTCTTTAACTGAAGATGGTATTTAAGATGAGAGCCTCTGCCATTTTGGCAAGTTACCCAGTTTTTCCTGAGTCTCTCCCATATATACATGTTATAAAGCTTTGTTTGATTTTTCTCCTGTTATTCTGTCTCATGTCAATTTAATTTGTACCCCAGCCAGAAGGACCCAGAGGGTAGAGGATTTGTCTTCCTCCCCTACACTAGAATTGGCAAGACAGATTACTAGGAAGAAGAGAGACACAAAAAAGATCAGCTGAGGGCTCCTCTTGAATATTCAGTAGAATAATGGACACCACATTCATTTGAGGAAACTACTTGAGGCTATTTCTTATTGCTTTCAGGCTGCTATAGCAAAATACCATAAACTGTGTGGCTTTTAAAAAACAGAAATTTATTTCTCTCATTTCTGGAGGCTGAGATCAAGGTGCCAACAGATTTGGTGCCTGGTGAGATCCTGCTCCCTGGCTCACAGATGCCCTCTTTTCACTGTGTCCTCACATGGCACAAGAGAAGAGGGAGCTCATTGGAGTCTCTTTTATAAGGGCACTCATCCCATTCATGAGAACTCAGCCCTCATGACCTAATCACCTCTCAAAGACCCCACCTCCTATTATCACATTGGGCATTAGGATTTCAACATATGAATATTGGGGGACACAAACATTCAGACCACAGCATTCTTCTCCTGGCCCTCCAAAATCAATGTCCTTCTCATATGCAAAATACATTTCTGCCATCCCCATAACCCAAAAAGTTTTAACTTGTTCCAGCATCAACTTAAAAGTCAAAACTCCAAAGTTTCATCTAAATATTATCTAAATAACATATGGGTGAGACTCGAGGTACAGTTCAGTCTTAGGTAAATTCCTCTCCCGCTGGTATTACAGTGAACCTGTAATATCAAATAAGTTATGCACTTTCAAAATACAGTGGTAGGACAGGCAAAGAATAGATACTCCTATTCCAAAAAGGAGAAATAGGGAAGAAGGACGGAAAGACAGTTCCTAGGTCCTGAGCAAGTTCAAAATCCAGCAGGGCAAACAATGTTAAATCTTAAGACTCTAGAATAATCTTCTTTGACTAGATGCTCAGCACTCCAGGCCCACTGTGGAAGAGGTCTCACCTTCCAGATACACTGGAGCAGAGATTGGCCACACAAGGCTCCCTGTGACCCTGCCCCCAAGGCTTTGGGCGGCCCCACACCAAAGGAGGCTCTGTGCCTGGACCCCACTGCCCAGCCCTACTGGGCGTTGCCCTAACTGGGTCTCTCTGCAGTGGCACCTCTCTAGCCCGGGCTCTTGCACTCTGGGCCTGTGATGGGAGGGGCAGCCCCAGTCATCCTTGAAATGCCTTTGAGGTCATTCTTATATTGTCTTGGAGAAAAGGTCCTGACTTCTGTTTAGATGACTGAGTAATCTCCCCATTATGTTAATGAATAGCTCCTAGCTTCTTTTGGGATGGTCAGTCTATACTAATCTCCTTGTCAAATTTGTCCACACCCTTTACTCTCTCTCTGAACAGGCTTTCTCATTTTTCCAATAAGGATAGGCTAATTTTCCAAATTTTAAGTTCTGCTTCCCTTTTGATGAATAATTCTAACTTGAAGTCATTTATCTCTTCTCACATTTTACTGTGAGCAGTCGAGAGGAACCAGGCTGCTTCTTCAAGGCTTTGTTTAGATACTTCCTCAGCCAACTATCCAATTTTATTGCTCATAAATTCTACCTTCCACAAAACACTAAGATACAACATAATTCAGCCATGTTCTTTGCCACCTCACAATAACAAGGCTTTGGGACTCGGATTGGAACCTAAACCATCAGCACTCCCCATCCTCAGGCCTTCAGACTCAAACTGAATTACACCACTGGCTTCCCTGGTTCTCCACCTTGGCAGACAGCAGACTGTGGTACTTCTTAGCCTCCATAACTGTGTGAGCCAATTCCTATAATAAATCTTCTCTTATATATATCTATATCTATCTATCATTCATCTATTTCTATCTATCTACTTATCTATCTATCTGTCTATCTATCTGTTTCTTTTCTCTGGAGAACCCTGACTAATACACTGTGATTAGGTCATTTCATTTATAATATACATAGATTCATTTTTTAAACAGTCTTATTCCCTCAACAACCTGGATTATCTTTTAGTTTGCATACGGTAAAAATCACTCTTAGTAATATACAGTTCAGTTTGTTTTGACAAATGTTTCAATCCTTCAACATATTATCAATTCAGAGTGGTTCCATCACTCCAAGAATTTCCACAGGTTGCTACTTAATATTTAACCCTTCCTCAATACCCAAAGCTGATGAACATTCACCTTGGCCTATCTCTATAGACTTACCTTTTTGTAAATATTATATAAATGAAATTACACCATAGGGAGCCTTTGAATCCAGGTTTTTCAACTTAGCAAAATACATTTAAAATTCACTCCTGTTAAAATTGGATATCATGAATTCTCCAATATTTTTCCTTATCAGAATTGTTTTGGCTATTCTGTTTCCTTTGCCTTTCAATATGAATTTTATAATGAACTTGTCAGTATCTATAAAAATAACTTGTTAGCATTTGAATGAAATTGCATTTAATTTATAGATCAAATGGGGGACAATTGATATTATACTGTTAACTTTTCTAATCTATGAATATAGTATATCTCTCCATTTATTTATATCTACTTCCATTTCTTTTATCAGTGTTTTATGGTTTTCAGCTAGCTCATTATTTTGATAATTTATACCTAATTATTTCATTTTTGGTACTATTAAAGGAAGTTTTTTTTAAGTTTAAATGCTTGTAATCATTGACAGTATATAGAAATATGAATGCCTTTTATATTTTGTCCCAGTGACTTTTGACCTTGTTAAACTCAGTTATTAGTTCTATGATCCTTTTTGTTGATTCTTTTGGATATTCTACATAGACAACCATGTTTTCTGCAAATATTGTCAATCTAATATTTTCCTTTCCAATCTGGATGCATCTTACACTTTTTCTTTTCTTATTGCTCTGGTTAGGACTGCTATTATGATGTTGATAGCAGTGTGAGAGAGGATTTCATTGTCTTCTTCCAAGCTTAGAGGGAACACAGTAAATCTCTCATCATTAAGTTTGATATTAGCTGTTATTTTTTTTTTTTTGTAAATGCTGTTTTTCTGCTGGAAAAAAAATCCCTTCTATTTCTAGTTTACTGGGATTTTGGGTCATGAATGAATGTTGAATTTTTTCAAATGCTTTTTCTTCATTTTTTCATATAGTTTTCTTCTTAGTCTGTCCATATAGTAGATTATGTAGGGGAGGAAAAATAATTTTTCCTCTACCCTTCTAAGTTCTTGGCTGAGAAACCCTGTACTAAAAACACAGATTAACAGGAGATAAATTTAATTTCATAAGTATTAGTGCCCCACAAAGATATGAGATTCAAAGGCAGCCAGGCAACTGAGGCTTATATACCATCCTTAGCTAAAGAAAGTGATAGGGGTCTGGAGCTGCAAAGGGGAGGAAGGCAATTCACCGGAAGATAAGAGCAGATGTTTGGGAAACAAATGTTTGCCCTGCCATGCAGATAAGTCTCTCAGATGAAATTGTCATCTCTGGTAATAGCTCTCTTCCTGGTACAGGTCCCCTTTCTAAATTCTTTTAGGCAGTTAACGGGGAGGTAAAAAGCTTTCCTGAATCAGCTGGGTCTTGATTGCTTTCAGCTCAAAATAGTCCACATACCAAATAGGCACATTTTGGGTGGCATATTCCTCTCTTTCAATTGCGTTAATTGATTTTCAGATGTCAAAACTTCTTTGCATTTCTGGGATGAATTCCACTTGGTAATCTTCATGTTTCTTTTTATATATTGTTGCATGTTAATGACTACTATTTTGCTGAGAATTCTTCTTCATTAGGAATGTTGATCTGTGGTTTAATTCTCTTTCAATATATTTATTTGCTTTTGGTATTCAAGTAATACAGCCCTCATAAAATGAATTAGGAAATGTCCCTCCTCTTCTATTTTCTGGAAGGGATTGTGGAAAGTTTCTATTATTTCTTCCTTAAACGTTTGGTAGAACTCACTAGTGAAAACATCTGTGCCTGGAATTTTCATTTTTGGATGTTTTCTTTAACTACAAGCTTAATTTCTTTAATATATGTAGAACTATTTAGAGTATCAATTTATTTTTGAGTTAGTGTTGGTAGTTTGTCTCTCTCAAGGTATATGTCCATTTTGTCTTTGTTATCAGATTTATGAGCTAAGTTTGTTTATAATATTCTCTTGTTATGCTTTTATAATGCAGAGTCGGTAATGATGTCCCCTCTTTTGTTCCTGATATTGGTTATTTGTATCTCCTTTTTTTTTTTCCCTCATTATCTGACTAGAGATTTAGTCGTTTTATTGATATCTTGAAGGAATTAGCTTTTGGTTTCATTGATTTTCTTGTTTTGGTTACATTGATTTTCTCTATTGGTTTCCTATGTTTAATTTCATTGACTTCTATTCTTTATTGTTTCCATTCTTCTGCTTGCTTTAGCTTTAATTTGCTGTTCTCAGGGTAAAAAATTTAGATTGATGATTTTCCATTTTCCTTCTTTTCCAATATAAGCATGTTATGCTATAAATTTTCCTTAAAGGATGCTTCAGATAGATCCCACACATTTTGATATGTTGAATTTTCATTTCTTCAGTTGTTGGGTGGAGTGTTCTATAAATGTCCATTATATCAAGTGAATTGATAGTGTTTTTCAAGCCATTTACATCATTACTATTTATTTGCTTACCTGTTGTATTAATTACTGAGAGAGAGATGTTAAATTCTCCAACTCTAATTGTATATGTGCCCATTTCACTTTCCAGTTTTAGTTATTTTTGCTTCATGGACTTTGAAGTGCTTCCATTAGCTGTGTATATATTTAGAATATGTATGTATTTTCATAAGTTTGTGGGGTTTTTATGTAATAATTGTCTTTATCCCTATTAATATTTCTTGTTATGAAATTTAGGTTGTCTGATATTAACATAGCTACATCAGTTTCTTTTAATCAGACTTTGTATAGTATTTATTTTTCATCCTTTTACTTTTGGCTGGTCTATATATTTATATTGAAAGTGGGTTTCTTATAGAAAGCATATGATTGGGTCTTGCTTTTTTTTTATCCAGTTGGATTACTTATGGTTTTACTGGGTGTTTGAATATTCACATTTAATGTAATTTATAATATGAATGGATTGAATCCTACCTTCTTACTAGTAGTTTTCTATTTGTTCAATATACTTTTTATCTTTTTTGTTCTGTTTCTGTCTTTTCATGGATTAACTGAGCATTCTTATGATTTCACTCTATCTCCTTTAAGACTATTTATACCTCTTTTTAATTATTTGTAGTTACCCTGGAGATTTCAATATATTTTTTTAATAAATCAAAGTTTATTATGTTAGGAGACTCTGGGGCTCATTTAAATCTTTTATTTTACTTGTCTGTCCCCCTTTCCTGAGGTCCTTAGGCAGAATAGAGGAGTCTCAGGCTCTGGGTTTAAGAGGTTTTGTGTGCTGGGCCACTTGTGGCTACAAGCTTTTGCCAGTGCTATTTGGCCACCTTGGTATCTCTCTAGAAGGGAAGGGGTCTCAGCCCTGGCAGGGGTGGAGGGTGCTTCTTCTGACCACTTAATGTTGGCAGGACTACAGTCAATCATTTTGCGGGTGATGTTGGGCTCACCTGATGTTGTCAGAATTCCCTTTCCATCCAGGAAAGAATGAGCCCACCTGGGCTGTCTCCTCTTGATAGTCCTGTTGCTGTGTTGTTCCTCTAGTCCTGGGGCCCCTAACAAGTTTTTCTTTTTACCACCTTTCAGAGTTCTCCTTTGGTTGCTTCTTATATTATGTACAGTGTTTATAGTTATTTTTAGGAGTTATTTAACCATCATTTTCAATACAGAAATTAATACTCTTCATTCATTTGAAGCTAAAAATAAATATATTTAGGTCAAGTTAAAGGAAATACCACTTATATATATTATATATATTCATAGGTAATTAAGTGTGTTTGTGAGCTATATATTTTCTTCTGCAACACTGAATTTGCTAGACCTTGCTATTACATCATCTGCTTTTAAGACATTCCTATTCCCCGAAGTGGCAAAACAAAATGGAAAAATTATATTCTAAAGACTAGTGAAAAGGGCACAAAATATGAGTCTCTGAACAATTGACAAGGTACTCAATAATCTAACCAGAAAATAAACCTATTCTGGACAATTATCTCTGCTCTCATGCATATATATCAGTATATCTCATGGAAGGATTTGTAGTTACCTTTTTTTTTTTTTTTTGTGAGGAAGATCAGCCCTGAGCTAACATCCATGCCAATCCTCCTCTTTTTGCTGAGGAAGACTGGCCCTGAGCTAACATCTATTGCCAATCCTCCTCCTTTTTTTTTCCCCCTTTTCTCCCCAAAGCCCCAGTAGATACTTGTATGTCATAGTTGCACATCCTTCTAGTTGCTGTATGTGGGACGCCGCCTCAGCATGGTGGGACAAGCGGTGTGTCAGTGCATGCCCGGGATCGGAACAGGGCTTCCAGTAGTGGAGCGCGTGCACTTAACCGCTAAGCCACGGAGCCTGCCCCCGTAGTTACTTTTCTTAATTATCAGAATGTTTTCCTAAGAGTCCTAGGCCTTTGTAGATATGAACTATGTTTACATCTGGCTCTGTTAGTAATGTCCAATCTATTAGAAACCCTGGCCTGATTCATATGTCTTATGGTTTCTTAATTCCTCACTGTCTTGGCATTTTGTTGAAAATTTAAATATCAACCCTAATTCTAAGCCATACTTCAGTTACCCATTCTAGGATTTCCCTATATCTGACAAAGTCTTATATGGTACTTATAGTATAGCACTGGGGTAGTCAATTTATTATTTTATTTAAGGTCATAGACTTTTAAAATTCACAGTGATAAAGAACATTTTTCTTCCAATGCAAATTTTTTTAATGGGAAAATATCATCTTTAAAGAATTCTCATTGATATTTATTATCCAATTGTCATTACATCTGTAAAGATATGAGAGTACAGGGTTTTTATACTCTTTAAATATTTAAAAGGATCAAAGCAGTGGTTCCAAGCCATTTAAGCATCACTGACTTATGAGAAGCCACAAAAGATAAGGGAAATATCAATAAGAATAGAAAAAAATAGGCTTCTATATTACCCTGAACAGTTATTCATAAACGCATTTCTTTTTTCTTTTTTAATAACATGTGGATTGTTTATTTGTATATAAATATAATACAAAGGCTGTATTGAATATTTAATTTTTTTGTAAATATCAAAGGAGAAACTTGAGTACCAGAAATGGGAAATCAGCAGTAGAACAATAAAGCAAAAATACACCTTAGAAAGCAATCAGTTTACCCAAAGAAACTTTCATTTGGCTTATAGGCATTTCATTCTAAGATATATGAAATTCCTGGATTTCACTTCTGACCAATTTCACTTCTAACATGGCAAGGAACTAAATGGAACGAATTTGCTGAGAGCCTGGATGTGGGAGGGACAAATAGGAGAGGTTAAAACTTGGGGAGAAACTTCTGCTTTTGAGTATGACAGACTAAGACCCTACTGAATAAAGCCTCATGCACACATAACATAAAACCTAGACACAGTACAAAAAGGGACAACCTGGATGAATGGGAGAGTGAATAGGAGCACACTCAGTCTGGCAAGAGGTGTAAACTCCTTTTTTTTTTTTTTTTAATTTTATTTATTTATTTATTTTTCCCCCAAAGCCCCAGTAGATAGTTGTATGTCATAGTTGCACATCCTTTTAGTTGCTGTATGTGGGACGCGGCCTCAGCATGGCCAGAGAAGCGGTGCGTCGGTGCGCGCCTGGGATCCGAACCCGGGCCGCCAGCATCAGAGTGCGCGCACTTAACCGCTAAGCCAGGGGGCCGGCCCGTGGAGGTGTAAACTCTTGAAGAGGGTCAGTGGGAATATATACAAGTAAATTCCAATTTATGCAGGTTTTATCCTATGCCTAAGTGAAGACACATCCAACACAGCATAGGCAAAATCTCAGGACACTGTGACAAAAATCTAAATCATTCTTGCCTGGAAAAATAGAAAAGTGAAGTTAAGTAATGGTTAACACTGAAGAGAGCAAGAAAGGGATTCCAAAACTCTTTCTACCTTTATCTGTGACTGACATCAGAACTGTACATGTGTGGAATAGAGTCAAAACGGCTCAGGTAAGCATAAAAACACTGGATTTAGACTGGAGCTGCAGAGTTAAAAGGTGAAATGCTGTCATGAAAATTACATGATAAAACAAAGAGAGAAAAGAAGAATTCAAGGGAGAAAAGCGTAACCAAATCCAGAATCTCCACAATTTAACATTCTTATTGCCCAGGACACAAACAAAAATTACATGATATAAAAGAATGAAAACAATGAAATACATTTTCAAGACAGAAGAAATCAGTTAGAATAAAGCCTGTGATGAACCAGGAACTAATAGATAAGGCTATTAAAGCATCAATTATAACAACCCTCAATTATGTAATACAACATATGCTTTCAATGGATAAAAATCTAAACTGTGAAACATAAACCATAAAAAAGTACAAAAAGGAAATTAAATAATTTTAAAATTTATGATTTAAAAATTTGTGAATGGATTTAATAACCAATTAGAGATGACAGAGGAAAGGGTAAGTTAACTTGAAGATAGAGTAACAGAATTTATCCAAGGTGAAGGAATAGAGAAAAAAAATTGAAATAAAAATGACTGAGCTTCAGAGACCTGCTGGATGATATCAAACAGCCCAACAAAGGTAAAATTGAAATACGCAAAAGAGAGGAGAGAGAAAATAGGGCAGAAATGATATTGTATAAATAATGGCTAACTATTTCCTAAATGTGAGATAGAATAAAATTTTCAGACATATGATAAAATTAACAGCAAAAATAATGAACTCAAAGAAGACCATGTTGCAATACATTGTAGTCAAAGTGTGGAAAGCCCATGATAAAGAACAATTCTTTACAGCAACAACAGAAAACAGTATATGACTTAGAGAAATTTGTAACTTTAAATCCTTATATTAGAAAAGAAGAAAAATATCGAATTCCTGACCTATGATTCCCTTAAAATTTCTTTTAAATGAGCAGGTTAAACCCAAAACAATATAATGGAAGGTCTGACAAAGATAAAAACAAATTAATAAAATAAAAAACAGAAAAAAATAGATAAAATCAAAGACAATGGGAAAAGGAAACAGTAGAGAAAATCAACAAAACCAAAAGCTGTTTCGTAATGGATTTTATAGAAACATCAATAAAATTGACATTCTTAAAAGAATAAAAAGATATAACAGACAAGGAAGATGGTATATCAATTCAGAATCATTAAATAATAATTGAATAATATTGTGAACAACTTTATGCCAATAAATATGGCAATATAGATAAAATGGACAAATTTCTTGAAAGACAGTCTACCAAAATTAACCCAAGAATAAATAGAAAACTTGAATAGCCTTTATCAATGAAAAAATTTGACTTCTTAATTTCAAATCTACCCGTAAAGAAATTTCCAGCACTAGGTGGCTTCACAGGTGAATTTTGTTGAGCGTTTAAGTAAAAAATAACAAATGTCCTACCCAAACTCTTTCAGAAAATTGAGGAGTGATACTTTCCACCTTATTTTATGAGAACAGTATTACTGTGATAAAACCAAAAACAGTGCAAGAAAACAAAACTAAAGACCAATAACCCCTCATAAATATAGATGCAAAATATCATAACAATATATTGACATGCAAGTCCAGCTATATATAAAATGTATAATACTCTATGACTATGTGTATTTTATTCTGAGAATGCAAGGTTAGTTTAACATAAAGTCAGTCAATATAGTCACAAGAATAATAGAATAGAGGAGAAAAAGCATGCTTCTTTCAATAGATGTAGAGGGCCGGCCCGGTGGCGCAAGTGGTTGGGTGCGCACGTTCTGCTGCGGCGGCCCGGGGTTCGCCGGTTCGGATACCGGGTGCACACCGACGCGCCACTTGTTGGGCCATGCTGTGGCGGCGTCCCATATAAAGTAGAGGAAGATGGGCATGGAGGTTAGCCCAGGGCCAGTCTTCCTCAGCAAAAAAGAGGAGGATTGGCAGATGTTAGCTCAGGGCTGGTCCTCCTCACAAAAAAAAAAAAAAAATAGATGTAGAAAAATATTTGGCAAAATTCAATGTCTTTACATGATAAGAACTCTCAAGAACTAGGAATAGAAGAAAATTTCTTCAACCTGATAAAAAATATCTATAAAAAATCTACAGCTAATGCTATAATCAATGGTAAGTGCCTCATTTCTACCTATGATCATGAACAAGACAAGGATGGCTATTATCACTTTTATTGAACAATATACTAGAGACCGTGTCAAGTGTATTGAGGCAAGAAAAAGAAATAAAAGAAATATTGGAAAGGAAGAAGTAAAATTGTTCTTACCTATAGACACTGTAATTATGTATGTAGAAAACCCTAAAGTATTTCCAAAAATTAATAATTAATAAAACTAATAAGTGAATTTAGCAGTGTTACAGGATACAAGGACTACATGTTAAAACAAAGTTTATATACTAGCAATCAACAATCACAAAATGATGTTTTTACAACTCCACGTTCTATAGCTTTGAAAATATTTAGAAATGAATTTATCAAAAGATGCGTGTGAACTATACAGTTAAAATCATAAAACAATGCAATGACGAATTAAAGAAAGTCTAAGTAAATGGAGATATCTAAAATATTCATGGATTAGAAGTCTCAATATTTTTAAAATGGCAATCCTTTTCAAATTTTTCGGTAGATTTAATGCAACCCCATTCGTAGTAGAGAAGGCATTGGGCTTAGCATTCTTGCCCAAAGCCCAATAAGTAAGAGGGAGAAGGTCAAAGACCATATGATCTCACTTATTAAGTAGTAGATAATAACAACAACAAACAAACACATAGAGACAGAGATTGGATTGGTGGTTACTGGGGGGAGGGGGTGGGGGGGCAAAAGGGATAATTAGGCACATGTGTGTGGTGATGGATTGTAATTAGTATTTGAGTGGTGAACATGAGAACATGATGTAGTCCGTGCAGAAATAGAAGTATAACGACATACACCTGAAATTTATACAATGTTATAAACCAATGTTACTGCAATAAACAAACAAAAAAAGAATCTGACATAAGGAGGCATGCAAGCTTTTTGCCCGTTACTGTGGTGCATGCTATCAGAAGGCAAGTTGCAAAACCTTGTTCAAATAATCTGAAGGATGCGAGGGGTAATTATAACGGCAAACTGTATATTTCAAAATATTGCCTATGGCTTAGAAATAATAGCATGCAGTCATGAAAACCCACTTCCAAGTAGATTACATGACTATATCAAATGAAACATTGTTTAAATAATTACGTATGACAAGTCCAAATGCTATTGAGAATGTCATTTATTTGATTTAATTACTGTTGTTTCTATTTCAAGTTCATTGATCTTGAATGCTAAGGTTTCTTCATTGATTTCACTTGATTTGGTAGGCGCCCCCCAAGAACTGTCAACAACCAAGCAACTTACCTTCATCTCTTGGGAATAACAAAAAGAATCTCAAATATTAGATTTGAGATTTGAAATATCCACTCATACTAAGAAAAAATGTTTAGAAGCAGAGAAATTACCCTTAATATAAACAAATATAGGTGTTTAAAAGTTTGAGGCCTGAATTTTTCAAGAATTGCTGATAAATTTCGGATTTTACAATTGCATTTTCTATGGTAGTAGGAGACTAGCCTGACTTTGAATGATGTATACTATACTGGGAATTAGAAGATGTGCGGATTGCCATAATTCTTATGTATTCTGAGAATCTGGTTAAGTCACTAAATTCTCCTGATACTCAGTTGTCTAATAAAATAAAAGTGGAAAAAATGACAATTGCTGGCCCCTCGCCTCACAGAATTGTGATGGGAACATAAGAAAACCTTATGAAAACACTTTGACAAGTGTTAAGTGGTATAAACAAAGTAGAGAATACTATTTGAGTCCTTTCTCTCTTCCTTCTTTTTTTCTCTCATATTTTACTTCTTCATTCATTTCTTTCTATTATTATTATTCTTAATAGTAGTAGTGGTGTTAATCACTCCAGCTTATATCAATGTGAATAATGGCTAAGAAATTTGAGTGAAATAGCTTTTGTATCATTTGGCATTATTTGCACTGCAGGTTTAAAGATAAGACTTGCAAATTTTGTTGTTAAAAACTCTATTGATTTATGTAGCACTAGAAAACTTTTTTTTTTTTTTTTTTGGTGAGGAAGATCAGCCCTGAGCTAACATCCATGCCAATCCTCCTCTTTTTGCTGAGGAAGACTGGCCCTGAGCTAACATCCGTGCTGATCTCCCTCCACTTTATGTGGGATGCCACCACAGCATGGCCTGACAAGCGGTGCATCGGTGCACACCCGGGATCTGAACCCAGGTGGCCAGCAGCGGAGCATGGGCACTTAACTGCTACACCACGGGGCTGGCCCCTAGAAAACATTTTTATCTTTACTTCTCCCCAAGAAGAAAAGTGAGTAACCAGAGAACAAAAGATATTAGTGAATATAACCTTAGCAATACAGATGAAGAAAATTAGATCAACAGAATAGAGTGAACTAGGACCTTGGGGTGGAATTGGGAAACCAAGTCTTCCAAAGTTATTTGCTCTCTACTGCACACACCCCTCTCGTGAACTTTATTCATTTAAACAAACATTTTTTGAACATCATGTGGATACTATCGTGTACCACTAAGACCTCATTTTCAGAGTCGATGCCTCCTTTACTGAGCTCTTGGGACTATTGGGCTACTGAGAACTTACACTTGACGCCTTTATTGGGGAATAGCCCTCAGCTGCAGAGAGCTCCCCACCCAAAGTTATATCCTCTTTGAGGGGATCAACCACAGTAAGTGACTGATACAGGATATAAAGGCTCAGACCTCTTGCCCCAATTCAGGACAATTCTGAGGAGCCACCTGCCTCCAAAACTTCCTATATGAGCAACTGAAGCCTCAGTTGCAACCAAATCACAGGTTGGCTTTTCCCTGTGTTCAGTTCCTGCCTTCCTTACAGGCACATCTCATGCAAACACTGCCTAATAAACCTTCTGCATGAAATTCTCCTTCTCAGAATTCATTTCCAAGGAACTCAAACTAAAACTAAGATAGTTATCTATGATAATGGTACACATGTGCCAAGAACTATACTTAATTGTAGGTGCTAGGACCACAAATATGGATATAATGTTATCAGTATGGTAGAAAAGACAAAGAAATTATTGATATAATCACTAATTTTTGCAGTTTTGAGGAAAGAATGACATTTCCACTTGTACTATACAGGGAAGACTGGAAAATAAATTGAAAAATTAAAGTAGGGTTTAAAAATACATTCTCCAAAGGAAGGTCTCTTCAATAAATGGTGTTGGGAAAACTGGACAGCCACATGCAAAAGAATGAAAGTGGACCATGTGCTATCGCCATTCACAAAAATTAACTCAAAATGGATCAAAGACCTGAAGGTGAGACCTGAAACTATAAAACTCATAGAAGAAAATATAGGCAACACACTATTTGACATTGGTGTTAAAGGAATCTTTTCGGATGACATGCCTACCCAGACTAGGGAAACTAAAGAAAAAATAAACAAGTGGGACTTTATCAGATTAAAGAGCTTTTATAAGACAAACGAAACCAGAATCAAGATGAACAGACAACCAACCAGCTGGGAGAGAATATTTGCAAAACATACATCTGACAAGGGGTTGATCTCCATAATATATAAAGAACTCACACAACTGAACAACAAAAAAACAACCCGATCAAAAAATGGGCAGAGGAAATGAACAGACGCTTCTCCAAGGAAGATATACAGATGGCCAATAGGCACATGAAAAGATGCTCAACATCACTAATCATCAGGGAAATGCAAATCAAAACAACACTAAGATACCACCTCACGCCCGTTAGAATGGCTATAATCACCAAGACAAAAAACAACAAATGTTGGGGAGAGGATGTGGAGAAACAGGAACCCTCATACACAGCTGGTGGGAATGCAAATTGGTGAAGCCTCTATGGAAAACGGTGTGGAGATTCCTCAAAGAATTAAAAATAGAGATGCCCTATGATCCAGCCATCCCACTGCTGGGAATCTATCCAACGCACCTGAAATCAACAATCCAAAGAGGCTTATGCACCCCTATGTTCACTGCAGCATTATTCACCATAGCCAAGAAGTGGAAGCAACCTAAGTGTCCCTCGACTGACGATTGGATTAAGAAAATGTGGTGTATATATATACAATGGAATACTACTCAGCCATAAAAAAAAGACAAAATCGTCCCATTTGCAACAACATGGATGGGCCTGGAGCGTATTATGTTAAGTGAAATAAGCCAGAAAGAGAAAGACAAACACTGTATGATCTCACTCATATGTGGAATATAAACCAACACATGGGCAGAGAAAACTGGACTGTGGTTACCAGGGGCAGTGGGGGTGGGGGGTGGGCACAAGGGGTGAAGGGAGTCATATATATGGTGATGGACAAACAAAAATGTACAACCCAAAATTTCGCAATGTTAGAAACCATTAAAACATCAATAAAAAAAAAAAATCCATCGTGTGAAAAAAAATACATTCTCCAGTATCACAGAGTGAAATACCCATTCCTGTAAGGGAAATCTTGCATGAAAATGTGCAGAGGGGCAAAGCAATATGGCATGTTGGGAGAACTGAGTGTTTATCATCACTTGAAGATAGAGCCCCAAGGAAAGAAAGGAGGACAAAGAGATGGACAAGAGCCAGAATAAAAAAGACATTTTTTTGTGCCCAGAAGAGGAGTTTGGAGTTTGTACTGCAGATTCTGAAGAGACTGAAGGGTGTTAAATGAGGTTAAATGAGTAACTAGCCATTGCCAACATTTTACGCTTTCTGTCAATTGTAAGAGAGATTGCAGACATAAGAAGAGAGATTGGAGGGTACTTAGATTATTATAGTACTCTGTTGATCCTTCTATGTTATGCAGTATTTACTGAAAATCAATAGTAATATTATAATTAATTTATAATTTAAAACTAATTTTTACATAATTTAAATGAATCCTAACTTTAAAAATGAAAAACAAAAACCAAAAACCCCTTTGAGCTGCAATTAATTTACTCATTAATTTCTTCTCTTTTTTAATCTATAGCTTATATTTTTTCATAAAATTGCTAATTTCTGTTGTATACATTAACAAAATCAATTATATATGAATTAGGGTCATATTTTTACTTCTAGATTCACATTTAAAAAAGTGTGTTGCCTGTACCTTAGAGATGTTGAAGCTGTGTTGATTGCTTGGTGGTTGTTTTATGAAAAACAATATTGGCATTATTTCCCATACTAACTTTATGTTTTGTGGGGCTTGGACAATAAGGGGAGGGAATTTAAATGTACACAGAAATTCTGACAAGACTGTAACTTGAAACTTCAAATTATACTCTATTCTCAGATGGCAAATAGAATATGATGTGTGGTAGAAAGGACAAGCCAACTTAAGAAATGGATTGGACTCTGATGCTTACCAACTATGAGACAATGAACAACCCCTTTCACTTCTGAAGGCATTATTTCCTCTTCTGTAAAACTGAGAGATTGAGTTAGCTCATTGATGCATTTCTTTCAACCTTGAGTATTCTCCAATCTAGCATGATATAGAGTGTTTTTTTTTTTCAGGGTAGCTACAAGTCTTTTAAGATTGGCCCTGTACTTTTCTTGCTTATCCAAGTGCACACCAAGTCACTATCGTTCACTTAGTGTTTATAGAACGAAAGAGTGAACAATGTTATGTCAAAACGGTACTGTCTTTTTATTGCAATGCAAAATAGCAAGTGTTTCTATTAGCAGGCAGTTTACCCACATGACATAATTGTTTCTAACTGTAGAGAACACATGGCTTGGGGATCATGAATCTTTAATGGGGTTTGAGTTTTAAAGGCACTAGGATAAAAATAGACCCTGGAACTGTCGAGTAATGTTGATTATGCATTAAATTTTCCCATGCGTCAGAAGGATAATATGTCTCTATGAATTCCATTTCTATTTCTCATTATCTGCATCTTACATCATTAACTTTTAATGAATCTGGCTTTTATTTGCTGTCCCAATATTGGAAAGGTTCATTTGTCTTCTGCAATGCCTAGCACTTTTAAAGAAACAAGGAGTGTTTTCTTTTGGCATGCAATTCATATTTACAGCTGGGTTTTATTCTCTTGAGTTTGTTATAGCTGAAAATGGAAGGATATAGAGTCCTTGGTAAAAAGTCTCTCTAAGAATTTGCCATGAAACCATCATATCCTCACTGCAAGAGCCAGAATGTTTTTTTCCATGAAAGTCAGGGAGATTATGTCCTGACATAAATTTCCTGATGCCCCAAAGAAAGACTAGGACAATGCGTTTCAAAATGTTATAAGCTGAAGGAATTATTCTCAGATATCATGCAGCCAGACAATATGACGTGCCATAGGGAAATATATTTAAGACAGGGGTCTATTTCATTGATTCTTACATTATGCCAGAGTGGCTTCTTTATAGCAGCCATGCATGAAACCACATCTGCCTCACCCTGACTTGTGGACAGTCAGCAGCCTGATTCAAATTGAAGATGATCGTGGGATGGGGCCTGATCTACCGAAATAAGCAAAGGTAAGTAGAAAAATAATATTTGTGTCTCTTCTGTTTAAGGAAAGGTTGCATTCAAAGGCAATTTCCAGGGGTCTGGGACTTGATTCCACATACGAAGAAAGTAATTATCACGTCCATATAGTAACCTCTCACAACTCAGATCCACCTGTGTGGCTCTTTTATATTTTAGTCACCTCTGCTGCAGAGAGCTGGGGAATCCAGAGAATTTTATTTAATTCTCTCATCTTGAAGGAGACTGGGAAGCACTTTTCTGTCAATGCAAGCCCTGTGATGGCTACAAAGCTATTTAACCATGGGTACTTAGGGATGGACTAGGATTTTCCTCACATTTCACCTGTCTGCCCACAAAAAGTTCTCAATCCAACATTCAAGATTAAACTTCTGTTTCCACCTTAGATGTCTTCACCCTGTGGTCAGACTTCACAGAGTCTGAATGGCTCCATATAGAACCATCAGGAGATACCGAGGGAAGTGAGGGGCAGAATTTAGGACCCTACCCCATTAAAGCATAGCAGCTCTGTTGTTACTATCTGTTTCACATATTAGAATTCCCTAAGATTGAAATTCAAGACAAGATTAACTGTAAAAAACTGGGTGGTGACAGTTCTAACTTGATCTTCCTCTCTAATGCTATAAAAGGCCTCTGGTCTGCTAAGTTATATTCTCTCTTTCCTCAGAATATTGTTGTACCTTGTTGAGGCTTTAGTTAGTTTAATGTAACGCCTCAGGCTGTAAAAGCTATGGGGAGAAAGTTTCTGGTTTGGGGACACTCTGACTTTGCCTTCTTATCAGGGACCTCAATCCTTCTTTAAAACCCAGTCACTTACTTCTCCAGCTCAGTCACATAAATATCCTACATGCAAGAGTGGAAAAGGCGTCCTCTGTACCATTCTGTACCAACAGGGCTTAAAGCGATTCAACTCATTTGTTTTCTGTATTAGAGAAGGCCCCAAAATCAAGACTCTTGCTTGCCCAAATGGAGATTAGTGGCAATTGAATCATAGTGTTCAGAGTTGAGAATAAGCGTAATTCTCTTAGTCTACAAAAGAAACCACGGTATTACTGACAGAGTATATTTGGGAGGATTTAGGCATTTGGATTTTGATGACAGAGTGGCAGCTTCAGAAAGATTATGCCTTAAATAGTCATCCCACTGACAACTGAGAGTGTCCCCCACTAATACTGGCTTCCTCCTGAATAGTCCTCCCTTCCTCTCTAGTGTGCTGATCCATCTCCCTGTGGCTGCTCTTCTTTCTTTCAGAGAAGTATTTAGATGCATGCTATATAGAACACAGAGTGTCATGACAGATGACGTCACTTCAACACTTTATGGTATCACCCATTTTTTTCCAAACATTCATTTGTTTTGGTAGCATCCTCTTCAAACTCCAGAAGAAATGAGTGGAATCTGTGATTACATGTCATGACTAATGGAATCCTCTCATCTCTTCTTAAATGTAGTACGTCAGTATATTAAGTAAATCCTCATCTTTATGCTTTCTGTGTTAGTGGTTAGCTGAATATGGTCTAACTTAGGGATTGAATCTATGAAATGCTACTTAGCAACTTGGTGACTTTGGACATGATATCTACCCTTTCTTAGCCTAAAAATGGGATAATCATAGACAGGGAATTGGACATAACAGAAACACTGGCCATTATGTCAATCTTTGCTATTCTCACCATGCGTGACCTCTTGTAAGTCATTTCACTTCTCAGGGACTAAGTTGCTTCAGTTGCAAATGGAGAGTATTTTGTCAAAGGTTTTTCTTTCTTTTTTTTTTTTGCTGAGAAGATTCGCCTTGAGCTAACACCTGTTGCCAATCTTCCTCTATTTTGTATGTGAGCCACTGCCACAGCATGGCCACTGATGAGTGGTGTAGGTCCGCAGCTGGGAACTGAATCTGGGCCGCCAAAGAGGAGTGTGCTGAACTTAACCACTAGAGCTGGCCCTGTCAAAGGTTTTTCTAGATCTAGATTTTATTTTTCATTCTGATTAGGAGCAAGAAAGAAGGTTTGAAGGTGAGATTCAGGAATAGCTTCATAAAGAAGCTTTTATATGATCTTGAAAGTAAAAGCAGGACTGAAAGTGTTCTAGACCAGGAAGAGACTAATCCAGGTAGAGGGAACAATGTTAGCTCAGGCACACAAGTGGAAAAGCACAGGTAACCTACAAGCCAATGCCAAACCTAGACATTTTTACCTATCTATGCTATTTTATTAATGAGTCAAAGTAATCAGGTAATGAGATTATGAAAGCCAAATTTATTCAGTTTAAAGGACTTTATTTCATTATATAGTGCCTGTTTTTTGCAGTTAAAAATATTCTCTTTTAAATGGAACATCAGGGGCCGGCCCTGTGGCTTAGCGGTTAAGTGCGCGCTCCGCTACTGGTGGCCCGGGTTCGGATCCCGGGCGCGCACTGACGCACTGCTTCTCCGGCCATGCTGAGGCCGCATCCCACATGCAGCGACTAGAAGGATGTGCAGCTATGACATACAACTATCTACTGGGGCTTTGGGGGAAAAATAAATAAATAAATAAATAAAATAAAATAAATGGAACATCAGTAATATAACATGGAATATATAGTCTTAGAAATGTCCTTGCTTTGCAAAATTAAAAGTTGGCAACCATATGGTGATTTCCAGAGTGTTTCTTAAATATTACAAGTCCGTGAAAAAAAAAAATATGGGAATCACTTGGTGCAAGTCAAATAACAAACAATTCTGGTTGCAGCTCCAGCCTCTTTGGTTGACTGTAAGATTAATAGGATAGAGTTGGAAGTCCATGAATGTCAAGGTAGCTGTTACTATTATCATTATGGTATTAATGAAGACATAGAGGCTCAGGGAAGTCAAGTTCCTTTTCCAAAGTTTCATAGTCACTACTTTATGGCTTGAAAGCCTATGTTTCTAATGACTTCAAAATAGGACGTAGTCAAGAGCATTAACTTCTTACCCAGTGATCTTGGTGAGAGCAGTATCATTGGGCTAGTGAGAGTAGAATTGATTTTGTCTAGCATTGTAGGGGAAGAATAGAAAGTTATTTAGAACAGAATGAATTTCAAAAACTTCTCTGTGAAGTAAGATGGGTGTGAGTTATAGATACATGTAAAGTGTGGGTCAATTAAGAGCTATTATTCTTTAAAATAGATGCTTGAATTTTATTTTTTTTCCTAATATTTCAAGGGAAAACAACCAGTATAAGAAGTGGAGATAGAAGAGTAAAAATAAATAACTAAAGCAATACGAGCTATAATCAAGCTAGAAAAATGCTAATGAAATGGCATATAGACTTTCGATTTCAGACATGAAACCGAAATATTATTATTAACCCAGTTAATTAACCCAGTTAATATCTCATGTCCACCCCTTATATGCTATATGAATTTGGTAAAATGATATGAGTATAAATGTAAAAAATGAAACCTATACAAATACTAGAAGAAAATATGGGTGTATTCCCCTTCAAACTGGTATAGGGAAGGCTTTCTAACTGTGACTGAGTCTCTTTTTTCTTTCTTCTGGCAACAACCCTAATTTTTCTTTGGGAGATTACATGTGACTGGAGTAAAACTCTCAGTCAAAGTGCATTGCTTTCTCTGGCCAAAACTTGTGTTTGTGAACAAAGCCAGTCCAGTCAGGCTTTCTCCCTTGGAATTTAAATTAGCTTTAACATCTGTGGTTTATGTCATTAAAACATTAAATAGAAGGGAGCCAGCTACATACAAATTACTCAACCACTGTCCACCCTGAAAAGGCAGAAATCGGTAGATTTACCCTCACATTGAGAGATTACATCGGGACTGAAGGGGGAGAAAAAAGTAAAATGGTAAAGACACATATGAAAATTTTGTAGGTAATTAGAAGTTTGAAACCTGACAATTTAGATTTTGAAGAAGTGGCAAAGTTAGAAATAATGACTGATAGAGACAGGAGAGGGTACTTATCAGAACAGGGACAGATGATGAGTTCTGTTTTGAGAATTAGTAGATATCAAGGACAGGACATTTATACTGATTAAATAAGTAAAATTATACAACATTCACAGTGAACAGCAGATGGGGCAAGGTAATGGAGATGATACAACTGATCTGGGTGGTGGATCTTATCTTTTCTGGGCTCTTGATACACTCCATAACAAATGACAAGTTGCACAAGTTAAATGAAAATTCAAGTATCTAAAAATTAAGGACAGGGAACTTTACAGTTTTGCACTATTCACTCATTTATCTTTCAGGATTATGTGAGGATTTCAGTGAAATAGTTCACTATGCTGACCAAGTTCTATTGATAATCATGAAGGAAAATTCTTATTTGCATATTCCTTGAAACACTATTAAATTTCAATTATTGCTAATTATGGCAAGTTGTATACTTCACCCTATGTCTCACTGAATACAATATCCAATCTGCAGATAGGTCTAAAACAGTAAAAAAGAAACTGATAGTCTATGGAAAGTAACACTGGACTCAAAGAACTAAAGATGGAGTAAAGACAAAAGACTAGAGGAAAAAAAAGACGTATAAGAAATGAGAGAATGAGAGGTTTTGAAGTCAGTGGATAAAAATTACAGTTGAAGAGGGGCTTGTCTGGTGGCGTAGTGGTTAAGTTCATGCACTCTGCTTCTGTGGCCCAGGGTTCACAGGTCCGGATCCCAGGAGCAGACCTATACACTGCTTATCAAGCCATGCTGTGGCAGGCGTGCCATGTATAAAATAGGGGAAGATGGGCACGGATGTTAGCTCAGCGCCGATCTTCCTCAGCAAAAAGAGGAGGATTGGCAACGGATGTTAGCTCAGGGCTAATCTTCCTCACACACACACACAGAAAAATTATGGTTGAAGATTTCTGAGGCAGTGCACTTATTCGCAAGCACAAGTCTTTATATGCAGCCATAATTGTGTATAGATGAAATCATGTTGAAATAAGTATTGTTTATAAGGTCAAGCGAATGCCCATTTGGGTAGCAAGGTCTCTCACAATGATGGTAGAAGCTGGGATAGATAGGAAATCTGTGCACCAAGTTTTGGGATTAACTAAGAGGTTGGGAAATGACAGTGATGAGAACTATCATTCAAGTTGTTTCTTGTCACTGTGTCACTTTCAGCGTCCCCAGGTTGTCACCCAGCCCAATAAAGCTGCTTCTTCAGCTTTGGAAGATTAGGGTCAAATGTGAAAGTCCAGTAGCAGCTGTCAGATGTAGCTATTTTCTTTGCCTGTGCCTCTAAATAACACCAAACTTGTTTAAATTCTGGTACAAAAATGATCATATTTACTTTTGTGGCATCTCCCAGTGTTGTGAAATTGAACACCAATGAATCCTTCCTTATGGAGATATTCAAGATTTCAGAAGGATGAATATGACATTAAAAACGAATGATTAATTTTATTAATAATAAGCACTTGCTTAAATAGTAATAAACAAGTGGGTTTTATATTGATGTGCCAACTAGGGGTTATGCCTCTGCCTGATAAAATACAGCTGTCCTTTTGGTACTATAAAACCCACCTTGTGATATTTTATTTTGTAAGGGGAATTATGTTTTACTCTCACAGTACAGCCTGATACCAGGCAAAGGGGCAAGCAGGTTTAAACCAGAGAAGAATTCAGAAGAGTTACCCTAGAATTCATTAATGAATAAGTTCTTGGGAAAGAAATGAATACTACTCGTGGATACTGCCAGGGGATGACTGGTTGGAGGAAGTGAGAGACATTTTGAGGGACCTAGAGGCTGACAGGAAGTGCTTTATCACTCTTATGTGAGTGACTTAATTTCTTCATGGATTGAACCTTAGAATTGGTGATTTTTGAATAGAGCATTGAATAAATAGGGAAATCCACAGGCTGTCAAGTAAAGAAAATTGTATCTCTATGTTTCTCATTTCAAAGAAGAAACTTATCATTCTACTCCAGCATATAAAATTCCAACCAAAGTTCCATATACTCAGAATAATTTTAGGATGCTGGTTTCAATACTATGTAGTTAATAGGATGTACAATATATTGTCTGAAAAGGAACAATGTAAAGACCCATAAATACCAAATATTTTCTTTCTTTATTTGCCACCTAGTAATTTATTTGATACAGCTTTATCCAATTATCACCACCATTAAAGAATAAAACTGAGTTATTGCTACATGGGATGGTGGTAGTAATAGAGTTGCAGAATACTGTTTTTACTGATAGAAAAATGTAGGTATCATGTGACAGCATCTGGGAAGTAAGTTGGGCACCAAGAGAAGAAGCCTGGAAATATCAAGAGAAGATGTTCACCAGATTCTAATTTTGTCCATAGTTAGTCCTAATCTTTCATGTAAAATTTTGCCAGCTATTAACTGTCCAGTGCTTGTATTGATTTTTTCATCTTAAATGTTCATTTTCAAATAAGTGAGTTGAAAGAGTCATATATGGCAGGGAAAATATGAGAAGTATGCAAATACAAAATAATTAAATATTTCAGATTTCCTAGATAGTAGAGCCTAGGACAGAATGTTCCATGCTATCACATTATAGGAGTTTGCAATCAGAGGGAAGCAAAAGTGAAGGTTGAAGGAAAGTGAGACAGGGAAATAGAGCAAATTCAAGAAGGAACATTAGTTCTCAACAAGCACAGTTGATGGCAGGAATCCTCAGAAAGCCGGTCTAAGACTACTGTATCTCAGTCAAATTCCTGAAGGTAGGGCGACAGAATAAGTTATCTGCTGGCTTTTCCCCAGTCTCCATTCCCTATTGGTCAATGCCTGTCCACAGACAATCTCTATGTCCAGGATGTGTTACCTAGCCCCTCACCTAAGCTTTTGGGGATGCCAGAGGCCCTGTGTACCAGACTGGCTAACACACAAATGCAGCTGTCTCTAATTACCAGTCACCTTACACATGTGAGATCCTTACACATGTGCTCTGTGGTGGTGGCAGCAGTTGTTGCAGAAATATGGGCTTGAACCATCTCCAGGGCAATTTTGGATCAAGGCAGTATCCAAGGTCTAAAGTTGGAGAAGTAGGTGAGGTTGGGCATATCTTGGGTGGCACATAACTTAGTTCAGTAAAGGCCATTTGTTGTGTCATTCTTGTACAGTTGGATCATGTAGGGAAGAAAGTTGCCCTCATTTATAGGAAAGTATATATCCAGTCCTTTAATGTCACTACCACTTGAAATATCCCAAAAAGAGTTAAATAAAAAGACTAAGCAAATATAGATTTTGATTTTAGATTTTCCTCACCCTTGGCCGTTACTTTGGCTGATGTGAGCTGCTTATTGGAGGGGTCGTCCAAATGAAGCCCAAATTGGTCTGTTAACTTAGCTGCTTTATCCTTTGTCCTTATGGATACGGTTGGTGAAACTGACCATTTTCATATAATGTTGTTCACTGAAACACCAAGAGAAAGCTTGGTGGATTCCTTGGGGTAAACATACTGTCACCATCACCCTTCAGATAACAGAGTGTATTATTAGTAGTGTAACTCCTTTCTTTGCTTGCTAGTTCCCCAATATGAAAAGTGCAAAATAGCAACTTGGTAACCCCAGATCGCACTTCACTGGATACATTAGTATATTCTCTGGCAAGAGCACAGCTCCACCCATGCCCCAGGAAGCAGGAACAATTACCTGACAGATCCTAAGATTTTTCAGAATGAGAAATGCAAATTCCCCAAGTGGATAAATGGGATTGATTGTGTGAGATGTTGATCCTACTTCCATTCGTTAATTGCTGGACCCCAGTGTATTCTACTGGGGACACTGACTCTATATAAATCATTGATTCAGTACATAAGCTACAACCTGTAAGACAGTGCCCAGTCCCACAAGGTGCTGTCAACTTGGTGCATTAATTAAGCTTTCAGCACTCCGTTCTAACAGCAGCAGTCCTGTTCAATGAGGCTGGCCGATTCTTGGTGGTGGAGTACATGGTATGACTAGTGAAAACCTTAGTTATAAGCCCAGTGTCACAAATCCTTTCCTATAAAGGTCAGAGGCAATATTGTATGGGATACTATGTCACTAGATTAGTCATTCTATAAATCTTTAGATAGTGGTATGGGTAATTGCACACTATCAGGCTTTCTCTTACTGCTTCAGTTACTGCACACAGGTGTTAATAGCCAGTCAAAGTATTGATTCTAGTATGATTGAGTTTCTACATCTGCCAAAATGGATGTAGTTTGATGAGGGTGACCAGTCAGTTTTTGGACAGTTGATATCCCTGATGAATGATGCCATATTAACATTTTAGCATTGGTCTCTGTTGCTGCCATGTTGGATATTCAACAGTGGCAGTAGCTAGCACATCTTTAGAGAAGGGGAGGCCCTGTTTGGGGCTCATGCATACATTCCATTCCTTCCCCAATGTTTACTCTGTCCATGAGCACGTTGTACAAGTACTGGGATGATCAAGGAAAGAGTCAGATTGACAACCGTAGGATTAGTTACCCATGCCATGTGCAGTTTTTGAGGAACTCATCTGTGGTGAATAATCTCTGTTAAGATTAGGAGACAAAAAAAGTCTGCATTTTTTTCTTAATTTCGTAGGTTCATCTGGGTATCTATTCCTCTGGTAACCTCATCCTGAATTTTGCAATTTTGTTTCTTTTTAGCCTCTAACCAAACAATGCAACCCTTTTCCACTACCGAAAGTTCACAGTATATCCATCCCTCAATCTCCTCTCCCATCAAGCAATGGGTTTTACTTCGTCATTGTGTTTAGGGCTATCCTTGAGATGGTTGTAATTTAGTCGAAGATCTTCCCCAGCTAGTGCCAGCATATTGCACTGATTATCTATGAACCAGTCCTGTGTCCTTTGCTCCCTCGTAAAGGAGCCACGTGTCAACCACGTATCACAGGCGTGAATTGAAGGAGAGATGACAGGTCAAGTGAGACAGTTGACATGGGAGTCTGGACTTTCTCATCATGTTATTTTCTCCTCCCTTCTATATCTGCTCAAATCTAATTTCAAATGAACCATTGCCATGGTAAAATAAATTACGTCTATGCTCACCCCATCCTATGACTGGGTAGATCTGATAATACCCTGGGCATACAGTCTCTTGCTATGTAATGGTCAGGAATTTTGTCTTTATTAGGTGCAGACAGGGGAGTATCTGAAGTCAGTGTAAATGGGTGTGTCCATTAAGTTGCTGGAAGTAGTTTTGATGGGATTATTTGTGATGTAAAATTTCATTGGTTCTCCATGCAACTTTCTATATTCCAGATACAGAAACAGATAAGCAAAAGCCAAAGAACAGAGGACATCAGAAAAAATAACCAGCATCTAAATGCCTACAATTTCCCTATGTTGAGGACTCAATAATAAATATTATAAGATTTACCATCTTATGAGCAGTAGAAGAAAGAATAGAGGAAGAGTCATTTTTGATTATATTCAGTGCTGTAATCTTATTGAAAGAAAAGATGTACACAGTCATAATTTCCTTTTAGTGCTAGAGGAAAATCAGTGAAAAAGATATCATCTTTCAAGCCAAAATGGATTACTTTATATTATTGAAGATAATGCCTGTGTAAACCTAAATACAATGCTAGAGAAATGACTGAATTGTCAAGATGAAATACTTGTAATTGAGATAAGTCACAAATAGAATTAACATATACTTCTACAGTAAATCCTAACTTATTTGGATATTGAGGCTTGATTCAGTGAAAAATAAGACTTACGGTTTACTTTTAGGGGAGGAAAACACTACTAACACATGCATAATATTCTTGTACTTATAATGTTCTTATATACATTATTTTAATTTTATTACTTGGATGTATTTACAGTGAGTTAAAATGCTAACAGCATCTTGCCAAGTAGAAATACTGTGGGATCTAACTTAATGAAAGAATAAAGAATACTGTAATCAGTATGTTATGGGCAGAGTTTGTATAAAATACATTTCTTAAGCAGTTTTTCTCTCATAAAATGAGTCAACCTCCTCTAAAATTTGGCTTTATAATGTTAATTTGCATACGAATCTTCATTTAATAAATGTTATAAAATATAAAATTGATATAGGCTTTCACTAAAGTTAAAAATTTTAGGATTCTAGTGTATATGAGATAATATCAAGAAACATACCCTTTGCATTTTAATTATTCATTAAACTTTTTGGATTTGGGGAGATGGTTGCAATGTTCAGTTTATATTATAAAGCAGATATATATGGAAAGACTTAAGCCATAATTTACATAAGTGAACTGGCACATCGAATTTCTTTAAAATTTGGTATTAATAATGAAGGGAATTAATAATGAGAAATGTATGGGCTGTGGAAACAATTATGAACACAGAGCTCATTTATGGAACATAAAGTGTGGATATAAGTGAATTCATACACTGATTACATAAAAAGTCGAGGTTTCACATATCATTTCTGCCTCCTGGAATTTATTGGCTACCTGAGGGGTTTTTCAGGATGTGGGATTTTCAGTGCTAAGACCAAGATAGTCCCAACAAATTGAGATAATTAGCCACTCTAACTACTGGACACATTTGCTTGGGGTAATGAGTAGAGGCACTTTATGTGCCTCTTATGGGAGCATTCTGATACTCTCTCTTTGGTCCTCACAATATGATCACTCCCAGAAGGCTCCAAAGCACTTGCCTTTATTAGGAAACATAGAGGAACTTTCAGAGAAGTAAGAAATCATTCTCAGATCATCCTTACTGAATTTCCAATAAATAAATCCAAAATTTTACTTTCCATTCTCACCTATGGACTGTCTACTTTCATATTCTTTGTATTTATTTTTAATACTGAAGAATATTTAAAGTAAACTTTGTTACAGACATCGTAACATCCTATATGCTTCATTATGTGTCCTAAATATTAAAAAACTTTTCATACATGGCCAACATGACACGCCCACACTTAACAAACGTAGTAGAAATTCCATGATATTATCTAATGTGCAGCCCATATTCAACTTCACCCAATTGTTTGACCTAATCCAGGACTAACCATTCCATGTGGTTGTGATGCCTCTTTGATTTCTTATCATCTGAAACAGCTTCTTTCAGTGTTTCTATATTCTTTTAAAACCATTATTCCTTGACATCCATGCACCAATCTTTGTTTCTTTTGTTTTGTTTTTATTTTTTTCTTTTAAAAGCTGGTCTTTGTTGGTCTTATCCTTTGACATCAGTTTTTCTTATACTAGAATCTGTATCTATAACCTTGATCTCTGTGAATTCAAATCTCTATTTGAAATTGACAAGCAGGTGGAGGAATCAGGCTACCCGCCACATGCTAACCTCGATATCTCAAACACAAACTCATATGTCCACCCCCCACCACAATGAGATCTACTCTTTTTCTTCTATTCCATAGTTCACTAAAGCCAGGTGAGAATAGAGATTTTGTTTGTTTGTGTTTGCTTTTTCATAACCACTACATTTTTTTTTTGCTAATTCAGAGTGAATTTTTCAGCATTGTCTTCCTATTTACAAATTCTGAATTCACACGTATCCAATCTACAAACTATGACCTATTATTCTCATGAGTGTACTTATGA
The DNA here is from genome assembly GCF_020826845.1 of Diceros bicornis minor. Taxonomy (NCBI): domain Eukaryota; kingdom Metazoa; phylum Chordata; class Mammalia; order Perissodactyla; family Rhinocerotidae; genus Diceros; species Diceros bicornis. Next base: position 6,609,700 of record NC_080751.1, on the reverse strand, counting down.
ATTCCAGTGTGTCTAATTTGTTGTTTTATATAGTTATCTGTTTTCTTTCATATATATTTGTTGGTAATTCGTATCTTATTATTTGTGTTTATATCTTTGTCCCCTAATCATGTTGTTTTAATAGATGTCAGTACTATACCTATGTATTTGAGGAATTAAAAAATGTGTACCTTAATATCACAATTCAGATTTGCATTTTTGCTGAGCGTAAATTTAGGTCCTCATTTTTGCAAATGTTGGCTATCAATTTGAGTAATAGTTTTTATTATTTATTTTGAAATTTTATTCTAAGGCTCATCCTCAAAGAGATTAATAAGGAGTCTCTTGATGATCATATATCCCATATTTTGAATTTATAGTTGTCTTCAACTGCCTTTCTGAGGCACCTGCTGATATCGGCATTCGTTTAGTTCCAGCTTGGCCCATGTGCTTTTTGCTAGTTATGTTTATTTCCTCCAGCCAACCAAGGCAAAGAGTTGTATGCAAACCTCAGGCTGTTGGACTAGGTTTTTTCAGCCTCTGTTAATAGGTGGAGAGCCCCAGCCTCTGGGTTCACAATGTGAGCCAAACTTTGATCTTCAGTAATACCCAAGGTGCTTTTGAACTCTGTTATCTAGGAACTCAAACTCCATACCTTCTCGTCATGTATCCACATCTTGATCCCTGCAGGCACATAGCTTTAGCCCCTGCTTGCTACAGTGTGTTTCTGTGCGTGTTCTAGTCTGTGGAAATATTTTTTCTTGCTTATAGTTATGTCATTTCATTTTATTTCATTTTCATTTGTTCTTAACATTGCCTTGTTTGAAGGGGAGAGAACATTTAGATGCATGAACTATAGACTTATCTTGGCCAGAAATCCGTTGGTCTCTTTTCGAGATTCCATCACAGTCTCTTGTCTATAACTGCAAAATATATTCAACACTTTCTGCTGTTTCCTCATCACTCAATCACTTCCCAACAGCTTGCAGTCTGTGGTCAGTTCGTATCAATTTATAGAAACTACTCTCAGAAAAGTCACTGGTGATCTCTGCACTCCTATTCCGAAATGTTTTTTTCCATCTTCAATCTCTGCAGCAGTGGATACTTGCCAATATCCATCTCCTTTAAATTGCTTTTGCTAGTGTTATTTCCAAACTTTATACAAGTTGTTATTCTGATATAAGTGTATGCATGTTGAATCAAAACAAATATATGTAGGCCTCTGACTGCTCATGCATAACCCTTTCTTTGTCATGTGGAAGAGTCAAGTCAAGAGGAACACCTCAGACCAAAACCTTTAAATTAATCAATGGCTTTCTACTGTGTGGAGCAAAATTAATCAACTTACTTTCTAAAGAGTCATGTAGAATTTTTATTTCACTAATCTTATATCCCTGCATATAAGTAGAAGAGAGAAGACAAGAGGAACAAAAAGTAATTTTGAATTCTAATTTGCCAGGTTGTTTTAGACATACTAGTATGGAGGAACATTGGAGTACCCTATAATTTTTTTTTATTTTGTTTCATATAAAGAAAAGTTGTTGTAAATTAAAGGAGTGAACACATTTCTCAGGTCTCATTCTAGAGACAATACTAAACTCTTGGTGGCCTAGAATAAGAATACACTATTTTTATTGAAGTGTTATTGAGATACCTGTAAATTCACATGCTATTGTTAGAAATAATAGAAAGATATCCATGTACACTTTGTCAGCTTCTCCTTAAAGGTAACATTTTGCAAAACTATATAACAATATAACAAACAGGATATTGACAGTAATACCATCCACTGATCTTATTCAGATTTCCCTGGTTTCACTTGTACTCATGTGTGTGCATATTTAGTTCTATACAATTTTATAACCTGTGTAGGTTCATGTATCCACCACCATATAGTCAAGATGCTGAACAGTTTTCTAATTCAATCAGCAAATGGGGAAAAAACAGGAAAAGAAATTCCACTGAAGAAAATATACAGATAGCAAATGAGCACATGAAAAGATTTTCAACGTTATTAGCCACAAGAGAAATATAAATTACAATAATAATAAAGTATTACTACACATCTATCAGAATGGCTAACATTAAAAAATAGTGAAAACATTAAATGCTGGCAAGGATGTAGAGAAACTAAACCTCTTATACATTGTTGGGAGGAATGTAAAATGGTACAGCCACTTTGGAAAAAAGTTGGGCAATTTCTTAAAAAAATACAACTAAATGTCCTTAAAATATCCAGCAATTGTACTTTCCAGTTTTTATCCCAAAGAAATGAAAATTTGTGTTTACACAAGAAACTGTAAACAAATGTTCATAGCAGGTTTATTTGTAATAGCCAAAAACTGGAAACAACCCAGATATTGTTAAACAGGTGAGTGGTTAAACAAACTGCAATGCAGTCATACCATAGAATACTACTTTGCAATAAAAAGAATGAACTATTGATATATGCAATAACTTGGTTGAATAATCAGGGAAATATGCTGAGTGAGAAAAGCTAATATGTAAAGGTTGCATACTATATGATTAAATTTATATAAAATTTTTGGAATGACAAAATTTTGGAAATGGTAAACACATTAGTGGCAAACACCAGGGTAGGAGCGGTAGGTGGAAGCGATGTAGGTAGGGTTTTAAAAGGGCAACACAAGGGATCGTTGTGATAATATACTATTTATATTCTTGTGACATCCTTTTGGTAAGGAATCTAGCAGTCTTTTCGAGACACCATTTCATTAATTTTTATAATATCCTTAAGAATAAAATGAAACATACTAGAAGATGGTGATAAAAGTTATCTATATCTATATATCTAGATATGCATACACCATTGCGTGTATGTGTATGTGTGTGTGTATATATATATGCAATGGTATAATGCTATATATATGTATTGCATTGTGCATATTGCATATATGTGTGTGTATATATATACATGTGTATGTATATGTGTGTGTGTGTGTGTATACACACATAGAGAGAGAGAAATTGATTGATTCCATGGTTTAGTATTAGACTTGAGTTAAAGAATAAATGGGAAAAATAACAAGGAGCAGACTACTAAGACTAACCTTATTTTCATCCATGTTCAGCATAATTTGGTTGTTCAGAAAAGATCCTATTATTTAAGAACACTCAGACATATTTATCACAAAAATATAATGCACCAGACTTCAAAAAATATTGCTTAATTTGTTCTAGTATTTTAGTAATTTTTAGCAAGAGAAAATCTTCACCAGCACTTTCCAAGGATAACAGTTCTCAGAAAGGCCACAAGACCTACTTAAGCAGACAAATGTTCATTCTCTGCTACTAACTGTCATTTTGCTCTATGCTCAACCAGTACTTAGTAATCAACTCTATCATGTAAGCCTGTTGGAAAATTTAGAATAAAAGGGCCATTGACTGTATACCTGAGGTCTAGTTATAATTAGAAAGCTAAGTAAACTTTAAATAGGTATATTCTATCTTGGAGTGTGGGAAGAAGTAATTCTGACTGTGAAACAGTGGCATTTAAACTGAACATGTAGAAAAGAGTATCATAATGAGAAACAAAGAAATATGTGCAGAAACATATCTCTTTAAAAACATTCTCCATATCTTTATTTTTCATTCACATCCATTACCCAGGTTACCATCAAGTATTGCTTGGCCTCTTCTTGAAACAAAAACATTGCTGACATAGGTGAGGTGAATCACATATGAAGATGGGGATGTGGTGGGAGATAAATCTGGGGAAAATAATTGAGACAAGACTATGAGGGCATTGCATAACAAGCTACATACAGAATATCTCCTCTTTTATAATAGTCAGTGAAGAAAATACAGGTTATGGGACATTTCAAAAATTGTAACTCCTCATATATGAAGGATGAGCCAGATAATATCAAAGACCTGAGCTATTTCCTTTATTTGTGTCATAACTGTTCTTTGTACAGTCGTGTGTTTTGGGACTCATTACAGGGCATTGTCATTGTCATTATCTGTTCACATGTAAGTTTGGTGAATTTGACTATGAGTTCCTTTAAGATAATGAGCACATTTTATTTATATTATATCCTCAGTGCTTATTACAGTTCCTGAAAAAAATGATTACTGTAACTGGAAACAAATAAACTACCTCAAATATGAGTAATTTTAAATATGTTATAGTTTGTTCCTGGATGATCTCAAATACTACTGGTCTTTCTAAACATTGGTATGCCAATGTTAAGAGCCTTTGATATATACATATACTTTCCTGCCAACAATTTCACATATAGGGATTTTTTCCTAAGAAATAGTAAAAGATGAACAAAAATGTATATGCAAATGGTTATTCATCAAATTTATATTTTTCCTGGAAAAAAGCGAACATATTAAAATGCTTAAAAGTAGGAAAATGGCTAAGTAATGGCATAACACAGCCATTAAAATCATAATACTAGAAATATCTAATCACATGGAACGTCACTGGTATTCTAAGTGAAAATCATACTCTACAAAATTTATTATAAACTGTAGTTTTAATTTATAAAATATTCAATATATGTGTAACATAAAATGCCTGTTATTTTTTACTGGCTGTTAGAATTAAAGTTTTCATTTTCTCCTTTGTGTACATGCCTGACTTTTAAATTATAAACAACAAAAAAAGTTTAAATGAATATAAAATAGTTTTAGGAATACATTATAATTTGATTGACATGAAAGATTATATTTCTCAGCCTCTCTTTTAACTGGGTGTATCCACATGACTAATTTCTCAGCACAGGTGCATTATTGCAAGTATTGTAGACAACATCCATGTGTGGTTCCTAAGTCCCTAGGTGAAGGATCTTCCAGCCTTTCTTTCCCAAGTCATGAGATGGAGTGTGGAAATGTACATGGCTTACTTCCAACAATAAAATGAAAGGAACCTTTGTCCTTGAAAAGCTGTCAATGTGGATTGCTCAACTGAAACTGTTAGATGAATTGAAATAAACTCCCTTGTTGAATCCATTGTATCTGGAATTCTCTTTTTGCAATACCTTAGACTCATCTATCCTAAAAATTGGTACCAAAAGTAGACCATTACTCTAACTAATTTAAAATATGTGACATCTACTTAGCAATAGAGTGGCAAATAGAGAAGGCACTATGTTGGAGCTGGGTAACAGATGACTCTTGTTATGCTGTGGCGTAAAACTTCAGCGATTAAAGTGAATGGATATTGTGCAGATATTTGTTGCCTTCCTGGTTTGAAAAAGACAGCTTCTTTTATATTCCAAATGCCAGAAAAGAAGTTTGTTACTCAGAGGCTCTCTGAATGGCCTTTATGATTGTCAGGAATAAAAGGAAAGTTTGTCTAAATGATCAGACTAAGACGTTGCCTTCCCATCTAAGTCTATTGGCGGGTATAATTAAAATTAGGGAGAGAGGGTTAGTTTGGGAACAGAAGATAGGATATAAAATTCGTTTAAAAATCTTTTTACAAGAACATGAAACTATCTAGGACCAAGTAGAACAAAAACCTGCTAAGTTTTTTTGAGAAAATGTATTGGTGAATATTCCATAAGCCTGACTCTAAAGAGAGCATAATATTTGTCTTTTCTTTCTTTCATGATCTTCTGTATTTTTATTTTTTGGTTAGCTGTATTGAGATATAATTACATACAACAAATTTCACCAATATTAAGGATTAAAAAGTTAGAGGAGGAATTTATTTTATTCCACTGCGTTGATTTCACTGGATCTTTGAAACCTCAGACGTTTTCTCTCGATTATTTTTAAATGTTAAGGGGGAGCATGAGTAAAAATGGCTCTGCTTCTGGGTGGATCAAGGCCCAGATAATCAGATAAATTCTGTGAAATGCATGCAGCCATGTGAATATAATACCACATCAGGGCATAGAATATTTGCTTCACCTCCAAAAAGTTACTCTGTCCTTCTTTGCACTTAACACTCACTGGACCCTGGCAACAACTGATCTGCTTTCTATCACTATAATTTTGCCTTTTATAAAATTTCATATAAATGGCATCAAACAGTATCAGTATCTTTTGTATCTGAATTATTTACTTAGCATAGTGTGATTGAGGTTCTCCATGGTGTAGCATATATCAATAATTAATTACTTTTATTGCTGAATAGTATGCCATGGTGTTGATCTACCACAGCTTGTTTATCCATTCATAAGTTGATTAACATTTAGTTATTATTGGTTATTTTGAATAAAATTGCAGTCAACATTAACACACAAACTTTTTTTGTGGCCATACACTTGCATTTCTTTGGCGTAAATAATTAAGGGTATAATTGTTAAGTCATATGGTAAATGTACATCTAATATTTTAAGGAACCACCAAACTGTTTTCCAAATTGGTTATATTGTTTTTTTATTCCCACCAGGAATGTATGAAAGTTCAAGTTGCATCATATCTTTGCAAATGCTTGACATTGCCAGTCTTTTTAATTTTAGCCATTCTAGTGCATGAGTAGTGGTACTTCCTTGTGCTAGTTTTAAAAATATGTCCACAGATTCTTTGATACTCTTCCCTTCAAGAGAGTGTGCTAGTATTTTGATTGGATATTCAGTGAATCTGTCAAACAATTTGGGGAAAAAGACATACTAAATATATTCAGTCTTCTGGGCCATGGTATATCTAGCTGCTCATTTAGGTCATATTTAATTTTCTCACCAATGTTTTGTAGTTATTGCAGGTTTTTAAAATTAAGTTTATATTTAAGTATAGTTTTAAATTTATGATGTTATTTTAAGTAGTATTTTTATGTCAAAGTTGATGTCTTGATTAGATAATTTTTATATTGACTTTGTTTCCTGCAACTTACTGAACTTATTTATTAGTTCTAATATCTATTTTCAGATTTCTTAAGATTTTCTACCTAGAAATTATGTCTTCTATGAAGAAAGACAATTTTACTTCTTTCCAGTTTATACTACTATTATTTTTATCAAATTTCTTAATGTACTGGTTAGAATCCCCTGTAAAATGTGAAATTGATGTGGGGACAGTAAACATTTTTTGCTTTTTTCTCAATAATAGGGCAAAAGCATTCAGTCTTACATCATCATGTGTGATGTAAAGTGTCAGTTTTTGTAAATAGTCCTTGTAAAAATAAGGGAGTTTTTTTTTTTAATTCAAGTTTATTAAAAGTGTTTATCACAGAGGATGTTGGATTTTATCAAGTTTTTCTCCAGCTTATAGAGATGGTTATATGTTGGTTTTTAATCTTATAACTGGGTAAAATGCGTTGATTGAGTTTCTCAAGTTAAACACACTTGAATTCCTGGTATAAATCCCACTTGGAAATAAAATATTATCCTTCTTATATGTTGTCAGATTCAATTTAATAATATTTAAAAGCATTTTTATATCTATGATTATCTTTTTCATTATCTCTCTTCTAAGTCTGAAAAAGTCAGAATATAGGTCAATGAAAATAACCTTCATTTAAAAAGACATTTTTAAATGCTATAGAGTTTTTGATTAACAGAGTTTTGTTTGTTTGGGTATTTTTAATTACAGTATTTAAAAAATGCCACCCCACATTCTTCGGATTTGCTTTGTTTCTGAATAGATATTTGATGGCATTATCTTTGTGACTCTGTGAGTTTTTACTGACTGCTTTTTAAAAAGACTTTATTTTTTCAGAGCAGTTTTAGGTTCACAGCAAAATTGAAGGAAGTGTACAGAGATTTCTCATATATTCTCTCTCCCTACACATGCATAGCCTCCCCCAGTATCAACATCCCCCTCCAGAGTGGTACATTTGTTACAATCAACCAACTAACATTGACACATCATAATCACCCAAAGGCCATACTTTATATTACAGTTCACTCTTGGTGTTGTACATTCTTTGGGTATGGATAAAAGAATATTGACATATATCCATCCTTATGGTATCATATAGAGTATTTTCACTGCTCCAAAAAATCCTCTGTGCTCCAGCTATTCATTCCTCACCCATCCCCAACCCCTGGCAACCACTGATCTTTTTAGTCTCCATATTTTTGCTTTTTCCAGAATGACATATACTTGGAATCATGTAGTAAGTAGACTTTTTCAGATTGGCTTCTTTCACTGTAATACGCATTTAAATTTCCTCCATGTCTTTTAATGGCTTCATAGCTCATTTCTTTTTAGTGTTGAATAATATTCCATTATCTAGATGTACCACAGTTTATTTATCAGTTCCCCTACTGAAGAACATCTTGGTTTCTTCCAAGTTTTGGCAATTATAAATAAACCCGATATAAACATCTGTTCGTAGATTTTTGTGTGAATGTAAGTTTTCAACTCCTTTGGGTAAATACCAAGGAACATAATTGCTGGATTGTATGGTGAGAATACGTTTAGTTTTGTAAGAAACTGCCAACCTGTCTTCCAAAGTGGCTGTGCCACTTTGCATTCTCACCAGCAATGAATGAGGGTTCCTGTTGCTCCCCATCCTCATCAGCATTTGGTACTCTAAGTGTTCTGGAATTTGGCGGTTCTAATAGGTGCATAGTGGTATCTCATTGTTGTTTTAATTTGCATTTCCCTGATGACATATGACGTGGAGCATCTTTTATGCGTATTTGCTATCTGCGCAGTCATGTGCTGCATAATGATGTTTCTGTCAACAATGGACTGCATGTATGATGGTGGTCCCATAAAAGTAGCACCATATAGCCTAGATGTATACTAGGCTATCCCATCTAGGTTTGTGTAAGTATACTCTATGATGTTTGCACAGTGACGAAATCGCCTAATGACATATTTCTCAGAACATGTCCCCATCGTTAAGCAACGTATGACTGTATGTCTTCTTTGGTGAAGTATCTGTTAAGATCTTTGGCTCATTTTTCAATCAGGCATTTTGTTTTCTGATTTTTGAGGGTTAAATGTTCTTTATATATTTTGGATAGCGATCTTTTATCAGATGTATTTGGCGAATATTTTCTCCCAGTGCATGGTTTGTCTTCTCATTCTCTTGATATTGTGCTTTGCAGAGCAGAAATTTTAAATTTTAATGAAGTCCAACTTATCAATACTTTCCTTCATGGACTGTGGCTTTGGTGTTATGTCTAAAAAGTCATAACTGTATACAAAGTCGTCTGGGTTTTATCTTGTGTGTCTTCTAGGAGTTTTATAGTTTTGCATTTTACATTTAGGTCCATGATCTATTTTATGTTAATTTTTGTGAAATGTTTATAGTCTGTGTCTAGATTCATTTTTTTTCATGTGGATGTCCAATTTTTCCAGTACCATTTATTGAAAAGACTATCCTTTCTTCATTGTATTGCTTTTGCTTCTTTGTCAAAGAGCAGTAGACTATACTTGTGTAGGTCTATTTCTGGGATCTCTATTCTGTTCTGTTGATCTATCTGTCCATTCTTTGGTCAACACCTCTATATCTTGATTACTATGGCTTTATAGTAAATCTGGAAGTTGGGTGGTGTCACTCCTCCAACTTTGTTCTTTTGGAATATTGTGTGGCTATGCTGGGTCTTTTGTCTCTCTATATAAACTTTAAGATCAGTTTGTTGATATCCACAAAATAACTTGCTGGGATTTTGATTAGGATTGCATTGAATCTATAGATCAAGTAGAGAAGAGATGACAACTTCACAAAACTGAGTCTTCCCTTCCTCTACGTGGAGTATTCCTTCATTTATTTAGTCCTTCTTTGATTTTATTCCTCAGAGTTTTGTACAGATTTTGTACAGTTTTGTACAGATCTTATACAGATTTTCTCAGATTTATACCTCATTTTTAGGGGGTGCTAATGTAAATAGTATTGTGTTTTTAATTTCAAATTCCACTCATTCATTGCTGGGATATAGGAAAGTGATTTATTTTTGTATGTTAGCCTGGTATCCTGCAATTATTATTTCCAGAATTATAGTTATCTTTAATCACTATTATTTCCAGAATTTTTTTGTTTGTTTAGATTTTCTACATAGATGTCATCTGCAAACAAAAACAGTTTTATTTCTTCCTTGCCAATCTATATACCTTTTACTTCCCTTTCTTGTCTTATTGCATTAGTAGAAATTCCACTATGATACTGAAAAGGAGTGGTTAGAGGATATATCCTTGCCTTATAGCAAATCTTAGTGGGAAACTTTCAAGTTTCTCACCATTAAGTGTGATGTTAGCTGTAGGTTCTTTGCAGATATTCTTTATCAAGTTGAGGAAGTTCCTCTCTCTTCTTAGTATTTCAAAATGATTGCTTTACCATCCCTCTGTCAGAAAACTGAGGGGATATTTCTCCATTTTTTACTGTGGGAACCTAGTAGAGCTCCTGGAGGTAAATCTCAGAATATTTTGGGGGCCCACCTATGACTGTTTCTTGGAGTTTTTAACTCTCAGACTTGTCCACACTGAGACTCTAGCAATTCGTCAATTACAGTTCAGGTTTCCTACCCTGGCTGCAATTCCCCGGTGGTTTCCACTCATGAGTCTCTACTTTGGTTAGCAGTAGCTAACTGTATTCAATTGTCTGTCCCTCCAGTCTTGGGGGCAGCCATTTGCCCTGTGTCTTCTCCTCTCTTGTGGATCCAGGAAGAGTTTGTTGACTTTTTCAGTCTGTTCAGCTTTTTGCTTATTGTTAGGACAGAGCAGCAACTTCCAAGCTCCTTCATGTAAAACCAGAAACTGAAAGTCTTTCTGATTGCTTTTAAGATTTTTTTTCTTTTTTGGTTTCAATAATTTGATTATGATATGCCTTGGCATTTTTTTTTTTCCTATTTTTTTCTCCTTAGTGTGTCTTGAGCTCCCTGATTCTGTAGGTTTGTAATTTTCATCGAATTTGGAAATATTATAGCCATTAGTCCTTCAAATAATTGCTCTGCCCTTTCCTCCCTTCTCTTCTTCTGGGACTACAGTTACACTTATGTTAGGTTGCCAGATTTTGTCTCATAGTTCACTGGTTCTCAGTTCATTTTTTTCCCCAATATTTTTCTATTTTTCCCTTGGATAGTTTTTATTTCTATGTCTTTAGGTTCACCAATTTTTTCTTCTGCAGTATCTATAGGTTTAGCCTCTTCTAGAGTATTCAGTATCTTTTTTTATTTCCGACATTATGTTGTTTGTATCTACAAGTTAAATTTATGTCTTTTTATATCTTTCATTTCTCTCCTCCTTGTTACCATGCTTTTCTCTGTTTTTTTATATTTTGTGACAGAAAACTGCTCATTTTATTGTTAAATATATTCATTAACTATTACAAAAAGAAAAGCCAACAGCCAGAATTAAAAATTAAATTTACAAAGTTTGTAGAAATACTTTTTTGTAAACAAATGACAGAATGCTCCATCTTACTGCTGAGGGAATAGTCATTTCAAGAGATGGTGTACAAGTTCTTGCCAAGTTGATTTGGAAGAAAGGATTTTAAAAGTTTGATAAAACTGAGTATTGGTGAGTACATAGATAGAAAAGACTCCTGTTATGTTTGTGAGAATGAAAATTGACTTGTCTTTAGAAGAAATTTTACATTATTTGACATTTGTCTCAGCAATTTTATTCTCAAAGAATACATACTATAATTAAAATAACTTGTATATAAAAATATGTTAAAAATGGCCATTGCAGCATTATTTTTAAATAAGAAAAGATCAGTGGTTATAAATATTAATTTCATGAACATATATTTTTTTCCAAGTGGTTGAAAAATAACATATTTGTGACAGGGAGAGAAGGGAGAAGAGGGAGAAATTTTATGACAGGTACCCTTGAGATGTGGCCCCAGAGTCTGGAGAGAGATGATGCATTTTTGGTTTTTATCATGCATCCTTTAGTTGTATTGAACTTTTCCTATAATACTTTGTGTTTTTCATAATTTTTATAGCGAGAAGTTAATATTTATGGATTGTTTATTTGGTTTCCTCTTTGCAATTCAGCTATCTCACACCTTTTCCTCTTTTCTCCATCTTAGATTTCAGGAACTTATGGCTAATGTTTTCCTTTTGCTCCTCTCCTTTCTGAAGATTTATGTCTTTTTTCCCCATAAACATTACTCTATTCTTTTAATTCAGACTTCACCCCTCAAGCAGAATATTGTACATAAACTTGACTCAGTTGTCTTGGTGGCTAGGACTAATTCTTGACTTGGTCAGAGGAAAGAGCCCTGGGTGATGGGCCTTAAAATTGCTCAGATAAATAGAGGATGATATTTGAACAGGGTTTCTCCAATAACTGTTTAATACGAAATGCTAGTGAGGAGATTAATTAAGAATATTTATCCTACATTATCCATCGATAAACAGGTCAATTGCCAAGTCCGTACCACATACAAAAATTCTGTATGTCTCTAGTACACTATGATTTTCTTGTCCAGTTTCCTTCTGAAAAATTAAAAATGTATACATTGCTGTCAAAACTAATAAAATTAATTTTAACTGATGATTCAAGAAGGTAGAGGAAAAACTAGTGTCAGGATAAGAAAATAATAATAATAATAAATCTCAGCTTAGTCAGTATAAGCATCAGTACACTTTTGGGCTGTTTGATTATAGGAGCCTATTAGGATACAAAGGACATTATGTAACCTGAAAGAAAGGGCAGCATTTCCAGAGCCATGTGCATCTATAATATAGCAGCAAATAATATCACTCCAAAACACGCTGAATAAAAATAATTTCCTCACACTAAGTGTGATGGTTAATTTTATACATCAAGTTGACTGCGCTAAGGAATGCCAAGATAGCTGGTAAAACATTGTTTCTTGATGTGTCTGTGAAGGTGTCTCTGCAAAAAGATACCATTTGAATCAATAGACTGAGTAAAGAAGATCTGCCCTCACCAATGAGAGCGGGCATCATCTGGTCCTTGAGAACCTAATTAGAACAAATAGATGGAGGAAGGGAGAAGTCACTCTCTCTCTTTTAGCTGAGCCATCTATCTTCTCCTGCCCTCAGACATAGGCACTCCTGATTCTTGGGCTTTGTATTCAGACAAAGACTTAAACCATTGGCCCCCCAATGCTCAAGACTTGGACTGAATTATATCATCCGCTTTCCTGGTTCTCCCACTTGCATATTGTGGGACTTCTTGGCCTCTAAATCCACATGAACTAATTCCTATAATAAATCTCTTTTAATATATATCTATATATGTATATCCTATTGATTCTGTTTCTCTGGAGAACCCTGCCTAATACACTGTAATATTTTCATTTGCATCTAATCAATTCTATAATTATTGACCACATATTTAGAAACATAATAGGTGGTTGGTGTTCCTCATGTATTTAAATCCTAAACCAATGGTATTGATTAACCCTAGTAAAACTTCAAGTGTTATTCTTTAACCTTTAAATCTTAGAAATGTTAGCAAGATGGAACTATTTTATCAAGTTACATATAATGTTCTTTACGTGTTATAAAGATTCTTTTACTTTTTTAAGTTATGGTAGAAACTCCATGTCATTTGTGTGTGTGTGTGTGTTCATCTATTAATGTAATTGTTTTGGGTAATTGCCACGTGCAAGGCACTGTTCTAGATACTGAGGATAAAGAGGTGAACAAGCTACATGAATGTTTTTTCATCAGGAAGTAGATAACAGTGTTGAGGAGACAGATAATATAAACATAAACAAACAAAACAAACACACAAACCAATGAATGAAGTTATTTCAAATAGTGATGATTGCTATAAAGGGGAAAAATAAAAACAGAATGAGAAATCAAGGGCTACAAGTCCTGGAAATTACATCTTATATAAAGGATGGGATGATGGGGGAGGTGGTTGAGCAAGGTCCTACGTGATGAGAAGGAGGTAGCCGTGTAGAGATCTGGGGCACAGTATGAATCACAAACCTAGCACACATGTATTCATTGAACTAATTTGAATTTTGAGCTAATTTCATTGAACTAATTTTGAATTTTGAAGGAACAGACTGATGATACTACATGATGTAATCAATGTTTCATAGCATTGAATAGCAACTCGATAGCAGAGCCAAAAATGCTACTAAGAAAGTGCATCCCAAAACAGGAACAGCCTTTTTAGACGCTGTTTTTCTCTAGGCATGTGCTATGGATATGAAGGATCTGCATATACTAATTGATGAGTGCATATTGAGGAGGTGTTCATACTTCATTTGTGTTTCTGGTGCAAATTATAATTTTATTTATTTATTTTTTTCCCCCAAAGCCCCAGTAGATAGTTGTATGTCATAGCTGCACATCCTTCTAGTTGCTGTATGTGGGACGCGGCCTCAGCGTGGCCGGAGAAGCGGTGCGTCCGTGCGCACCCGGATCCGAACCCGGGCCGCCAGCAGCAGAGCGTGCACACTTAACCGCTAAGCCACAGGCCGGCCCTGGTGCAAATTAAATAACGATATATGTCATGCCTAGGATGTTTATTCAAGGAAAAGTATCTGTTTTTCTGATGTGGAAATATGCATTGACTTGGGACTCAGAAAGAGCTGATTTTGAATCTTGACTTTGCTTCTCAATAGTCATGTCCTTTGCAAATAGTTTAACTCAATCCTCCACTTTCTCATCTTTTACATGGGACTATTGAAAATTTGCCGTAGGTCTAGTCAATAAAATGCATGAGATAAGGCATATAAGAAACTTACTTCAATGTCTGGTCCATTACGTGGTGGTTAGCAATAGTGGGTAGTTAGTATTACTATGGAAAGAATCACAGAGTGTTGTAGTATTATTTAATAGAAGATAGGATTGTATAGGTGTAGATGAAAGTGTTCCTTCAATAATTTCCCCTTTGTAACAGATATATACTCCCTCTATAGTTATTTTACCTGACACTGTCTGAATCTACATTTATAGAAAATTTGTTGGTGCAATAAATACTGCATTACATGCTTAACTGATCAATTTTCTCAAATTTACATAATTATGTAGTTAGATAGATAAAAATATACAGATAATATAGAATGTGAAAGGGAAAACCTAGATTAATATTACTCCATTAAAAAATGTGAATACACAGCTAGACCTAAAAGTCAGTATAAGCCAACAGTAAGGAAGAACATCTGTAATATCATTCTTCATTAGTAGATATATAGTTTATACTTTTTATACTTTATATGTTTTTAGTAGATTTATAGTTTTCTGAAGGATTCTGTGTTGGGAAGAATTAGCAACACTTCCTGAGGGAAACAAGGATGGTGAATAGGTGAAAAAACACGTCATCTGAAGTATGCTTGAGAGTATCAAAAAAAAAAAAAAAAGACATGGGAATTGAGAGCATGACAGCTGACTACGCATTTGTGAGGATACAACAGAGAAGAATTATTGAGATTATTCTGTGTAGCTCTAAAGGTAAAATTAGTATCAACTGCAGGAAGTTTGAGGCAAATATAGACTAAAAATTAAAGATAGATCACAAAAGAAGGGGCTCCCTTTTAGAAATCAAATCCTGGAAGTGTTTAGTAAGATGGGATAATCATCCATTAGAAAAGTCATAATCAGGGGCTGGCCTGATGGTGTAGCAGTTAAGTTTGTACATTCCGCTTTGGCGGCCTGGAGTTCACTGGTTCAGATCATGGGCGTGGACCTACTCACTGCTCAGCAAGCCATGCTGAGGCGGTGTCCCACATAGAAGAAGTTGTCCTACAACTAGGATATACAACTATGTACTGGTGCTTTGGAGAGAAAAAAAGAAAAAAGAGGAAGATTGGCAACAGATGTTAGCTCAAGGCCAATCTTCCTCAAAAAAAAAAAAAAGAAAAGTCATAATCAGACTTCCTGTTCTAGGTTCTAAATTGAACAGCATAACCCCTATGACTCTTTCAAATTAAGAGATGATAAAATGTAAACAATTAATTTGAACTCAGACTTCTTCATTCTTTGATTAATCTTGGGAAGGCTAAAAATTTGTCCCATCTTCTGAACTCTGAATCTGAAGTAACATCAATGGGAAGTGTCATTAGTCCTCAGGTCCCTGCGTGGTGTACTCAGTTGTCTGCATCTGAAACAAGAAAGGGACCAAGGAGCAAAGTTGGCTCTTCACCGTCTCTGATGAGTTTTCCAACAAACTTAGAATTAATTTTAAGTTGGAAAAATTTTATTGGAATTACTGAAGAGTAACCTTGCTTCTTTTCAGCATAAAAAACAATGACTTTGTCATCACCTGTTGCAAAAACTAGGTGAATACCTGAGTCTCCAATTGCTTCTCTTATTTATCAGCATTTATAAAGGTACCATTCAACCTCAATATAAATAATGCAATTCTAAACTAAAGTGAAATTCATTGTCATTTTCCCAGGATAAAACTTTTGGAAAATAGAAAATTAATGATTTTAGGGTAAATTACAGCTCAAAATCACTGTTTCCTGTTTTCTATGATTAATAAAAATCGTATGATTTTTTTTTTGGCAAAAAAAATTGAGGGTGTATGTGGGCTTCTTTATTTCTTTTGAATGCTATTTCTAGTGAAAATCACACTTATGTGGCTATCTGAATTTTTAAAACATATTAGCCCTCAACTTACTTTTAAATATAAAAATTATTAACTCTACTGAAATTCAGAAAAAGATAATTATTTTTACAGAAGATAAGAATTGAATTCATAAGTTGAAAGAGGAGTCAATATTTGCTGCCGCTTGTGTAACAAGTTGATTTTTGAAATGACAGGGGGAACAGTTTTAATTATTATCCTTCTGTTAGTGTTGATTCTTAGACCATAAGACCAAATATATCTGAGAACAATAAAATAAAAAACATTCTTAAATAAATGATTCATAATTATTTTTATAGTAGATGTATTAAAATAATTATAATAGTAAAGTAATAAAATAATACACACTTTCAGAAACATAGCTATGACAAAAAGACAATATGAATATAATGTATGCCTATATATAATTGTAAACTGTCGACTCTAAAATTATTATACAATATTTAAATATTTAAGAAGCCTACAAGACTATTATAAACAACTCACCAAGAGGATGTCTCTCTACGTCTTCCTTGAGTTTTTTTGTTATTGTTGTTTTTATCCTTGTCCGTTTCAGGTGAGTCACCTGTAGGAATCAGTCAGATGTCAATACTAGCAATCCACCTGAGCTATTTTATATTTCTTTTTGGATACTTAAAGATAAGAATTCAGGATATTTAAGTGCCATAAAAGCATTTTTCTATAAAATTAATAAAGGAGAAACATAACTACCATTTACTAGTCTTGTGAATTACCAGTAGACAAATCAGTTACCTTCATCTGCCCAAGTCTCAGATTCTACATCTATGATGAGAGTACCAGTGCCTTCTTTGCATGTTATTGAAAAGATTAATAAGATATATTTTAAAACACTGATTACAATATTGTGATTCACCCATTTATAATATATTACTTTATTTTGAAACAAAAAATAAAATATCTCAAGGAAAATACAATATAGTTACAAATGATTTAGCTTTTCCTTTGTGGAGAGTCTGATAAGATCCCCACATCTATGCACCAAAACATGGGATGCATTACGTAGACATAGTTATAGAATTTGGTTCCTATGGAGAAAAAGTTTCCAGGGAAAAGATCAGTCTAATGATGTGATGAATTTTCTTGGGGGAGGTGGTGGTGATTAATTGATTTCAGTGAAGCTTGAACTCACCAATGTCTATTCAGGAGTAGAAAAAATATGCCAATTATTTTCACATAGAATTTAAATCAAAGCATTGTTAATCAAGTATCAAGAATCTGATAAGGAAACAAAAAAAGCACACTGACACAAGTATACCATAAGTGATAACCCTCAGAAAAAAGTTACCCCCTAGGGCAGTGGGAACAAAGCAGAGTTTGGGCTAATTGAAATTTAAGGTGTGGAAGGAAGGGTGTAGCATGATTAGGTTGTTTCTGTGAATGCTGGAAATACTGCCAACAGGAATCAATTGGAGGCATGGGAACAAACTGCCACTGCCAGAGTGAAAAAAGCATTGCTGAGGTGAAGCTGACAGGAGCAAGCAGACAGAAAGGAGCATGTCACTTCTCTCTCTCTCTGCCTGCCAGTCTCCCTCTACTGCCTCCTAAACATGGAGTCTGACTGGGAGGCGCTGGCAAAGCTGTGGCGTAATTTTCAAAGTTTCTGCCCCAGCCAAGTATGTAATTGTGGGTTTGAATTTGAGAGATGATAGCTTAATAAGAAGCACAAGGTTGATGAGAGGTCACCAGGAATGTGCTAAAATACAGATTCTCAACTTGATGACTGAAATCATTTGGGAGGCTTGTGAAAATACAGATGCCATGTTCCAGCTCCCAGAGTTCTGATTTAGTCTAGGTTAGCCTGGAAATATGCAGGTTAACCAGTATTTCAGATGATTCAATTTCAGTGCATTTTGAGAAGGAATCATTGTTTGAGAAGGAATCATTCCAAGGAACTTCAAGACTGGATGGTGGCATGGCATATACCATTTCACACTTGATTTTTTATAATTCTAACTGTGGAGGCAAAAATTAAACAATCCAAGTTTTATTGGCTGTCCTCAACTTATAAATAGATCCTTAGTCAAATATTAATTTTGTAGCTTGGTTGTTTGTAGTACAATATGTATCTTAAACCCCTCCGTGGTTTTGAATTCACAGACCATATCAACCATGTTGAAATATTAGTGGTAGCTTATGGCAGTTATTCAGGTTGCATTTTGGGTTATGCAGACCTGTCTCAGATTCTTAGTGTTGTATGTGAAGACAGGAAAGTTTAAATTAGATAGTTGGGGTCATATTATTTTTACTTTCCATTTTCCTTTGGTCCATAAATAACAGAAGCGAAGGTCCCTAGATGGAGGACAGGCCCCACAAACATAATTCCTCTGGTTACTGGAGACTAACAGAGAGAGAGAGGAGGAGTGCTCATCTTGGCAGCCTGTGAGTCCTCAGTGGGCGGCAAGTTACACAGCGATTCTGTCAGAAACACCAGCAGCTTCAGCAGTACCATCATGGTTTTGCACTCTTAGGCAGCCCGAAGAAAGCTACATAGGTATTGTTGGAGCCTTTTCTCATCAAATGCTGGACATCTCTGAACATTACTTGCACATCTAAATCATGATATTCAAAATTCAAATTCATACAGAGAGTCACACTTATAAGAATCTTTTGAATTTATTTTAACAAGTTTCTCCTTAAATGTTTTACTTACTTATTTGATCTGTTTTTCAGTAACTACAGGCCCAAGAGAGTTTTTCCTCTGGCCCTGGTTCATTTAATCTGCAAAATATCTAATGTTTCCCAGTGAACACTACCTGTACTACAATAGTTACTGTTGTGTTATTAATGTGGAATAAACACTTAGAAAACACCATGTTTTAGGCTGAAGTCCATGTAAGTAGGATCTGGGTTAAAGAAGGAGCTTGAGATCACTATAGCAGCAGCAAGTATGCTTAAAGAATCCATCTTTTCCCAAATGAGCAGTCACTATGTAACAACATCCTTCTGACAGGTATGGTTAGTAATCAAAACAAAGCAGCCAGTGCAGCCTATGTGATTTTCTTCAAGGACAGGAAGATCCCTATTCACTAAGAGGAATTAAATATGAAGGAGAGATAGGGAAATTAAAAATAACAAGCTTGGGCAAATTATGTAAATATCATTTATAAGTGAAAGAGAGTCAATTACATATTTTAGAAGGAACATGGGCTAGGAATTTAGACACAAGCTTAAATCTTAGCTCTGTGTAAACTTGGAAAATTATGTGAAGTCTCATTGTATTTGAATATATATGAGGCTGTGGGTTTAAGGTACTGATTGCCGTCTCTGGTAAATAATAAGCGCTCAAAAATATTAACCAGAGTGGCAGTGTTGATGAAGACAATGGTGATGATGGTAAAGAAAAAGAGTGGAGACCACTAAACCATGATCGATTCCTAAACTATTCTGTCCTCAAAACACAAAGTCAAGACCAATATGGTCTAACAAAATTTGATATCCGAGTTCTACTTTGAATTGTGAACCCATTTAGCACTGCCATGATATTCACCACTGCCAATCTTGTTTGTCACGTAAAATGAAGTCCCTTCTGCAATCTGTGACTTCTTGAACTCTCATTTTTATCATTCTTTGGGCTTTCTTTTAGCATCCTCATAATCTTCCCTCCAATATTTCAAATATGTCTCCTGGAATGGTTACATCATAGGAAACAAATTCAACCCATATTCTCAGTCTTATCAGACAATCAATCAGAATGCTCCCTCTACTTCTTGCTACCTCCAATTTACAGAAACCTAGTTCACCCTTAAAATTAACTAGAGGGAAACCATTTTAACCACTAAGATCTTTTAAAGTGCGAGATAGAGATATAATTGAACATCATTTCTTCATATTGAAGACTGAGAATTCTATAGTAAGTGACCTGAACATAATTGTATGTGATATTTTAGACTATCTCAGCAACACAAAGAGCCTCTGTTATTGGGGGTTACCAAGGGAGCATAAGAAGACTGGCAAAGATTTGGAAAAATTCTACTGTGAAATTAAAAAGAACATTGACTTAGAAATAAAAAGAGTGTCGATATATTGAGCAAACTGCTGAGAATAGCCTGCATAAATTTGTAGTAAACCAAGCTGTTAGCATAGGAGACGTTGCAGGTCATCTCCAGCTTTATAATCACCAATTTCCCTGAGTTTCTGCTCCTTAAAGATATGATTTCTTTGTTACTTTTTCTTATAGATGAGTAGAAATATTATCGGTAAAATGTGGTGGGAGAGCCTCCCTACTTAGGGAGGAAAAAAAGGAAGGTCAGGTCTATTAATTACTGAAAGGATTAGCTTATCTGAAATAACAAGATGGATAACTCAAATGGGGAGCTACCCTGTAAAGCCTAGAAATCCAGGAAAAGTAAGATTCTAAGAACCAGGGAAAAAAAAGAACAAATACATACTTTAATGGAAAATAATAGGAAATAATAATATTGAGAAAGATCTGATTGTCTTCATTTCAACAAATGAATAGTTTCCTAGGGAAATATCATTTGAAATATCTTTGATTTATACTTCTGTTGATGCCTATTAGCAAGATAGTTTAACAGTTGGCTATCATTTTGGATTGTCAGTATATAAAACAGGACTTATATTTTCTGAAGTCATGGGAATCAAAGTACAACATTACCCAAGTAGTCAGCTAGAAATGTGTCCTAAGCCAAATGATAATCAGGTCCTACTTAGAATATAAAAAAGTATCCCTTTATCCCCTAACCTGTACATTTAAAGGGATTAATATGTTGGCACATTTTGTGTAGTTAGCCGAATGATATTGATACAGAAGGAGTAATTCCCTTAAATGAATATCATACAAAATAATCTCACATTTAAAAGGTAACAGCCATTTCATGGAAAATTGCCTTCCAAAATACATAGAGAGCCAACAATAATATATTACAAGTATACAAATTGCCTAAGTTGTCTCCAGTTGCCTTTTAGATACATTTGAAAGGGGGTATTTATTTGCTTGTATTGTATTAAATGTTCTATTAAATTAGCTGACACCTACACAGATATCATCTTCAGTTCACAATGGATTCCAGAAGCACAAGTGAGAATTTTTGTATTTCCAATTACCAGATGAGAAAAGCAATAAACAAATGAGGAACTTTTTTCCAGGAAGAA
The DNA here is from genome assembly GCF_020826845.1 of Diceros bicornis minor. Lineage (NCBI taxonomy): Eukaryota > Metazoa > Chordata > Mammalia > Perissodactyla > Rhinocerotidae > Diceros > Diceros bicornis. The sequence continues at coordinate 6,588,190 of NC_080751.1, read as the reverse complement.
AATTGAAGTTAAAAAATAAAGTGACTGAATGAAAAGGCATATCATCTTGGAAGTTTGACTTTGGAGTTTTCATTATTTCTTCTGTTTTTCTCTTAGCACCAGTTCCCCTCATAGGTATAGGAAAAATTAGCATCCCTAGTCTAAAATAACAAGTAAGATCTGTCATTTCTGTGAGAGCTCATGCATGCTGACACTTACCTAAAAGAAGGTATAGATACACAGTTATAGACACAAAAAATTCCTTCAGTATGTTCTTGGTTGCAAATGTCAAAACTGACTACAGTAGAGCCATTTTAAATAGAGTTGGCACTACCTTTCCAGAGACACTGCTTTGTGGTCTTGAACCTTGGACTGGGCCAAACCTTTGGACTAGGCCAAATGGCAACTGTTTTCAAGCAGTTGTTTGAGAAGTCAGCAGGAGAATGGACATCCTGATCACAAAGACTGATTGTGGACTTTCTGAGGATAGAATCAGTAGTCAATAAATGTTTAGCCAAAACTAGCTTCTGCTTCCAACCCCAATTAAAATTCTTTGTAATACAACCTCCCTTCTTTGCTTTTATAAAGCCACTGACTTTTACTTCCGGGGGGGGACACTATTTGGGTTTCTACCTGAATCCGTGCTGCCCCAATTTCAATTCTTTGATCCCAAATAAATGCGTTGCCTCTTAAACTGATTTCTGTTGTTGCAGGTTGACAAAGAAAGCATTCAAAAAACAGTATGTATAATGTGACGACATTTTATAAAAATAAATTATCTTTATATATACATAGATAAAAGTTGTAAGATTTACATCAAAAAAGGTAATGATGTTAAATGTGTATTTTGAGATAACAGACAATAAATATTTCTATTATCCCCATTATCTATTTTGATTGCAATAAAATATATAATACTTTCAAAATAAATGTTTAAACAAAAAAGACAAATCAAGTCATTTTCAGCAATGTTAGAAGTAAATAATATCAGAACAAAAGGTACGAGAGTGTTAAAAACAAAAAACAGTACCTTCCTCTCTCACCTAAGGAAAAGAAAAGAAAATATAGTCAACAAGGGACAGGACATTAAGCCAGTGTCTTGGGATTGCTGCTGCTAGGGAAGAGAGGAGACAGTGGCTTTGTGGGGGAGTGGACATATGTCTGGAGGAGGAACAGAAACACTTGTAAAGGCCACACTCCTGAGACACAAGCCCACTAAAATACTAAGATTTGGTCAGATGATTATAGAATACACCTCTTCCCTCATATCCTACCACTGCAATAACAGGGCTCCAGAATAACAGCCGTGGATTATACCTGAAAGTGCCACAAGATACAGACTCACTCAGAGGAGAGTGTGTGAAGGGAGGTGAAAACAAGAACACTAGAGGAATTTGAAGTCTCGGCTACCAACAGCTACAACAAACATTAAACACAGAGAAGCCAAATGAAAAAACTTCTAATAGTCAAACTAGAACCATTAGAGCAATAAAATAAATAATATGAAAACAAAACAAAAAATAATGTAGCATTGGATTATAATTCAAGTTATAAAATAAATATCCATGCTTCCATAATGGTCTAAAAAATGTCAAAATAAATAAATGGGGGATAATAAGGAAATTTCACATATAAGATAATTCAAAATATTTGTGTAGATATCCTCCTGCAAGGCAGTGGAGCATAACTCCCACCCCTGAAGTGTGGTCTGAACATCATGGCGTCCATCCAAAGAGTACAATATGAAAACGGGGGACACAGTGTAACTTTAGTCTAGAGTAACCTTGCAAACACTGCCTCGGGCAGGTGATCAAGGTCAACATCAACAGTGATGAGCCATATTAGTCACATTTACCTTTGACATGATGTGAAGAGAATGGTCCTTTACATTTGTGGTCTTCCTCCTAAGAACCCATAACTTCAGTGTAATTATTAGAAAAACATTAGCAAAACCTGATCGAGAGACATTCTACAAAATACCTGACCAGGACTCCTCACAACTGCCAAGGCCATCACACAAAATGAAAGTCTGAGAATTGTTCCAACGTAGAGAAGACTAAGGAGACATGATGAACAAATGTAATGTGGTATTATGGATGGGATCCTGAAACAGAAAAAGAACATTATAGAATAACTAAGGAAATTCAAATGAAGTATGATATTTAGATAATAATATGTCAATATTGGTTTATTCATTGTGACAAATGTATCATATCAATCTAATATGTTAACAGTAAGGAAACTGGGTATGAGGTACACTGAAATCTTCTGTACTATTTTTGCAACTTTTCTGTAAAGCTAAACCTTTTCTTAAAAATTCTATTTTAAAAAAGTAAAAACAATATTCCAAAAAAATTCCAAGATATTCCACAATCAGATTCACTTCATTATTTATGCCTTAAATTTTATAATTCTGTATTGTTCCAGGGAAAGTGAGTATCTTCATCATCTGCTTCCTAGAAATTCTGAACATAAGGCCCCTAGCTCAGTCTGTCAGTTGACTGCTCATGCTGGCTACATTTGCTGGGAAGCATGTACCCAGGAGTCTATTCCTTGAGGCATTGTTTGCCAAGAATATCTGATACAATCCTTTTCATTGATACTCTAAGGCTGACTGTCTTTGATATTTCTTCCAGAAGACTATTTCTGGCCAAAGGTTCTAGCTGGGAAAACTTGAAGGGAGAGCAGAAACCATCCAATGCTTCCAAGTCTGACTGTCTCAGGTTAATTTATCACAGAAACTGAAATAATCAGAATGGGAGAAAGTTGAATCCCTTATGGGGGATTATAGTGCATGAGGGCATAAGCCTACCCCTAATTATTTCATAAGGACTTAGTCAATGATTTCCCTGAAGGGAAGAATAAATTCCAGACAGCAAAGCCATGAGACAAATTTTCTGCCTTTAAAATCTATTTTACAAGGGTATGTACAACCAGAAATAAAATCTTCTTAGATTAAAAAAAAAAAATCTTAGGGACCGGCCCGGTGGCATAGCCATTAGGTGCGTGCGCTCAGCTTTGGCAGCCCGGGGGTTCACAGGTTTGGATCCCGGGCGCGCACTGCCATATCGCTTGTCAAGCCATGCTGTGGCAGCATCCCATATAAAGTAGAAGAAGATGGGCACAGATGTTAGCCCAGGGCCAATCTTCCTCAGCAAAAAGAGGAGGATTGGCATTAGATGTTAGCTCAGGGCTGATCTTCCTCACACACACACACAAAAAATCTTAAGAGTTGAGAGAGAGAAAACAAATTTAGTTCCCACCCCTGTCTCCATTCATATTGTTTCGCTTCACCTCAACTCGTTATTCCTAGAGGTATCTTTTTTAGTTTGTTATTTGTGCATCCTTTTAGTGTTTGTGAAAATATAAGAAAATATGAATATGTATCCCCCCATTTCTTACACAAAGACAGTATAATACATGCACTCTTCTGCACCTTGCTTTTGTCAGTTTGGCGATGCCTCAAGAGCTCGGTGTAAAGCGGAGTTCTGCTGATTTCCATTGCTGGTGCCTATCCTGTAATGTGGCTCAGATACTCTCTGCCCTTGCTTCTTCAGAGTATTTTCCATGTCCTCTCTTCTTCCATACCCACTACAAACTTTCTGTCAGCTGGTTCCACTTGTTCATATTTTGGGATACAGAACATCTGGTTAATTTAAAGAGTCCCATTGTTAGGTTTGAATGGAGCCATTACACTCAACCATGTCATAACCACAGAATTCCCATCACTTCAAATCAGCTGTAGTAAGATGATTGGGGTTATGTGGAAATAGCTTGGTCATTCCTACAAAAATGGTATCAGCGAGGGATGCTCCCCTGAATACAGGCTGTGGGACTGGCTGTTTCTATCAGATGAGTAGTGAGCGTGAGAGAAAACTTGATTGGTCTACCTTTGTACATAGCTTAGTTTTCTCTTATCATCTGTTACCTGTCAAATAAAAGAGAGATGATTAACATGACATTCTAGATTTTTTTGGAACTGGCTCATTCTGGCTTTCCAGCTTCGTTTCTTATTTCTCACTTCTCTAAGAACTATGTTGTAACCACTTCAGTATAACAAATCCCGTTCCCTGAAGATATTCAACTTTTGTCATACTTTTCCCTGGCTTTCCTTTCAGTGTGAAATATCATGAAATTTTCCCTCATCTTCTGAATCAATATTAATTATTCCTTCATCTGAAAACCCAAAGGTCTGTATTTTTATTTCTACTTCATATAGACTAGAAGAAATTATAAGCAAAGATTGATAAAATAAATGTATAGAACATAAAATATATAAAAGGTTAACTTGGTTCTATAAACTCATGAAAACTTATAAGTACTGCTGATTAATTGCTCCTCCCACTGATACTGGTCAGGACAGTTCAGGAGATAAAGTGAGTGAATATATGTCTGTAATGACTTGTGTATTTTTTTCATTGGCGTTGTTGCTTGGGAGAAATCGTGGATTGGTAGGGGCAAAAATTAAGTACCCTATTGCCCTGACTAGTTTAGCCAGGACTTCTGTCAGCCGCTAAGTTTGGTCTCCCTACCCTGAATACTTTTTAGGAGCTTTGAAACCAAAAGGAAGAAGTAGAAAAGGCAGTCAGTAAAGTACATGGCAAAAGCATTAATTTCTCTTCTTGTTTTTCCTAAGTGCAAGGGAGACAGATACTTATGCAGATAAGTCACCAGAAACAACTCTATTCAGGAATGACGCCCGTTTGGAAGTGACTGCAGCTTGACAGTTCCACCTTGAGAACCAATTTCCAGTTCACTCTGCAGTTGCTGAACACAAAATTGCTTCATTGCTCAGGGAACTAAAAAAGGATTTCCATATCCTTTAGTTGTACAGCCTACCAATATGTTACATTGAGTCTATTCAATTTGTACTGATAGGTCCAGGTTTAAAATTTAAAAAAAAATTAATTAGAGCATGTATTTGGGGATGTTATAATCCAACTTCCCAGGAGTTAATCTGGTTATTATACCCCTTTAAAAAATGCATTCTGGGGGCCAGCCCGGTGGCGCAAGCGGTTAAGTGCGTGCGCTCCGCTGCGGCGGCCCGGGGTTCGCTGGTTCGGATCCCGGGCGCGCACCGACGCACTGCTTGGTAAGCCATGCTGTGGCGGCATCCCATATAAAGTGGAGGAAGATAGGCACCGATGTTAGCCCAGGGCCGTCTTCCTCAGGAAAAAAAAAAAGAGGAGGATTGGCGGATGTTAGCTCAGGGCTGATCTCCTCACAAAAAAAAAAAAAAAAAAAAAAATGCATTCTGAATACCATGCATTCATTCTAAACAGTTATTGCTCAATGGATCAGAGAAATAATTGAAAATACTGAACTAATAATGTTGTAATCAGTTTAGTCATTTACATTGAGTATGGCACTATGAACCCTAACTATTGCAGGGTAGAAATTCAGGGAGAGTAAACCAGATATTGGCTCAATTGTAGAAACAAGATTGGATTCTAGAAGATGAAAACCAATGTAAGGAAGTAAAAAGCATCCAGAAATCTCTAAAAATGATAATGTATAGATACAGATACTGTAATAGACACAGATAGCAAGAATGAGGGAGGAGATAAACTATACTGAGTTCGACTACACTAATACAAGAGGAGGGAACCTGTGCAGCTGGGATTAGAGAACAAATATTTTGAAAACAAAATGGAGGCTGCAAGAATTATAGGAATTTTGAATATTAATGAATATATTTTGTTATAGGTATATTGTCTGTGGCTGGGTTGACCTGAATGGAGGTGGAGGGGCAGGGAAGAAGAAAGATATATGAAGATATATATACAAACATCTACCTAGGCAGAAATCAATTTTACATCCCTGTTTACTGATGGTCATGCAGCTTTAGTCTAGACCAGGATTTCTCAACCTGTCCACTATTGACATTTTGGACCAGATAATTCTTTCTTACGAGGAATTGTCCTGTGAATTCTAGGAAGTTGACCAACATCCCTAGCGTTTACCCATTAGTTGCCAGTAGCACCCCCTCTCCAGTTGTGATAATCAAAAATGTCTGCAGACATTGTCAGATGTCCCCTAGGGAGTAAAATTTCCCCCTCCCTTTGAGAACTACTGGTCTAGACCACTTCAGTGTCTGAGAACCCACATGTCTGCCCGTATGGCTGGTGGCCCCAAAGTGGATAGTAAGTAGGTAGTCTCTGATGTTTGGGAATTTATCTTTGCAATAGTAAACCAGCAAATATTTTTTGCATAGTAGTAGAACTTACAGATATTGCCAGTGTTACTGGCCTTGAAGAAACAACAAAAACTTGGGTGCAAGAGGGCAAAAACTGCCCCATTAATTTCTCCTGAAGTCACGTAGAACATGACCTCTTGAGATTCCTAAGGTTTCTATGGGCCTAGTTGGGCCACAAAAATTAGCAGCCAGACTACTGTGTCAGATCAATGCCCCACAGACTAAAGAAGCACGTTTCCATTCCTGATTCGTGGACAAGGACAAGAGAAATTTCCCTTCTTCTTGCTCCTCCCTCGCTGCTAGCGGAGGGGACAGGACTATCTTTTAAGTACAGGAATGAGGACAAGGGAACATATTTTACTAGGAAAGAAAGAAAACCTGACAAGTAGCTATAAAACAGTGACTGAGAATATTTGCCTGATGCCTAGACAGCTTTAATCTAGACCAGACTGAATAATTTACTGAACTGAATATGTACAATGAGGCTGTGTTTCTAGTAAAGTTGGAATTAAGTAAATAGTTTTTCCCGTTGACAAGAAAGAATGGGTTACCTTCATTGGAATCTGTCTCTTCCTTTGATAAATGTAACCAAAACATCTGCTTACTAAATGCTCTATAATGTTGCAGAGATCAATATCAATTTAGCACTGTTGTGTTTTGTTCACTTCCCGTGTAGGTGAAAAAACTGAGCTTACCAGAATACATAAATGTATTCACCAACCGCATAAATAGTATATCTGTAAAGATCAGAATGAAAAGGACTTCAAACTTACAAACAGAAAAAAAATATAACAGGTTAATGAACAGGGGCTATTTTCCCTTTTTTGGGTAAAGAGGAATCATTTGCTACCTGATACAAATACTGTCATGCCTGGCCCAGATCCCCTGGGATTCTTTTACCAGTTTGTTTGGTGGGTGACCATTCTCTAGCTCTTGTGCACACTTTGGCTAATCATCCACATGTGCACTTGTCTCTGAAGTATTGCACTTGGGCTGATTGAAACCATCTTTTGTGGTGATGTCTGGAGGTTACACAGCCTGACCCTTGGATTGCTGAGATCAATGACCGACTAGGGTTGTAGTTGTATGTGTTGTGTAGTTGTATATGTTGACCGGCCCCCTTGCCTCAGGATAGGAAAGATTGTATGGTGCAATTTATGCTCCATAGCTCCCAGCTGGATCAGGTTGAAAATAAACTTCACCTCAGATCACAATTTTGTGTAACTTCACTCTCTTGCTTCTGTCACTCCCTTGCTGAGATCTCCTGAAAACATTTGCTCAAAAAAATCCCTTGCATACAAATCCCTGTCTCAGGCTCTGCTTCAAGTAATATAACCTAATACACTGGCTTAAGTAAAAGACTGTGTCTCGTAAGTCCCTGCCATTTTTGGAAAATATTAATTGAATCTGTGTCCACAATAATAAATAGCAACCATTGACATTCTGATATTCTTGTGAAATTCATGAATTTTATGATTTAATGGAAAACTCTAACATCAAACTAAATCCAGTTGACAAGGAATATGTACACATAATCAAAATAAGTTAGCATTAGACTCTTCAGTGCTTTGGGTATTAGTCTCATGTATTTGTAAGGTTTTCTATAGATATAATAGAAAGTCAGCAATGTGATATGATTTGAAAAAGACCTTTAAGACCACCACCCAAATACCTTCCTCTTCTACTTAATCTTCTCCATTATCATATTAAAAGTTTAAATAATCCATTTTATGGATTCAATTATTTCTATAAAATAATTGCCTTATCTAAATTTTTATTTTTATTTTTGGTGAAGAAGATTGGCCCTGAGCTAACATCCATTGCCAATCTTTTCCTCTTTTTGCTGAGGAAGATTAGCCTTGAGCTAACATCTGTGCCCATCTTCCTCTATCTTATATATGGGAAGCCGCTACAGCAGGGCTTGCTGAGCAGTGTGTAGGTCCGTGCCCGGGATCTGAACCCATGAACCCTGGGCTGCTGAGGCAGAGTGCACGAACTCAACCACTATGCCACCGGGCCGGCCAACAAAATTTTTAAGTTAAAAATTTTAATTCATGAAAACAAAATAAACACACCCCTTAATGAATTGGAGATATGTAAGTCCACTGCATGTCAAGGTGGTTATAGACTAAAAATCATGATCTTTTTAAGTTCTCTAACTGCCATTTTGAAATAAAAATTGTTCAAAATTATTTTATTGCTGGCATATTTATTCCAAAAGGATTATTCAAAATAATAAGTATATCAAAATTCCTATCAAAGGAAGAATTTATTTTTAGCATTTAATAAACTACACGAACATATCTGATGCACCTACGTTTGATCAATACTTCAAATATATCAAAATTATTTGCAGAGTAAACAAGAAACTTATTTCTTCTTTATCTTTCCTTTTTGTGATATTTATCCCAGTGCTGGGCTTGTTGGCTTCGTAATGTAAGTTCAGTTCTTGAATGCTGCTTTTGTACATAAGGATGCAACAGCCAGATTTTTTTTTTTTCTGGTGACAATTTGTAAAGCATCTATGTTAATGAGTATAATAAAAGACTTTATTTTTCAGACTTTGAGCATACAAGGTAATGAGGACTAGTTCTGATATTAAAACAATTTCAATTGATGAATACACTTTTATGTTTGATTTTACTGAAGTATTAAACCTCTTCTACTTACTATGAACTGTGACAAGCAATAGTTTTATAAAGATGACAGATGAATAACTAGGATTTTGGCACTTGAATTTTTCACCTGTCCCTTTTTTCCTCAACTGCCTGAAGAAGGACAGACAGGGAGGGAGGAATGGAGGCAGGGAGAGAAGAGATTCTTTTTTCTTTCTAATAGCTAAAACTGAAGCAGAAATAGGTTTTTTGTAGTCTGCAATGTTCATGTGCTAATTTTTTCCTGTGAGCAATTTTCTTGAAATATATGTAAAACACTAATTTGAGTTGTTATTTTTATGTGCTTCTTGCTGGAATTCAATAAGAGATTATTCAGATTTTCAGTGTGTTGGTCACAAATCTGAATTGAGCACCTATAGCGATACTCATTTTTAAAATTTATTTTCAAAGATGTTTACATTTCCTATTTTAATTATCTACCATTCAAATGAATAACATATTAAGGCATACTTTTGTTCCTTTGGTCTTAATGTATTTTTCACTGGTTTTTTACTCTCTGAGAGCTTGACTGAAAAAAAAAAATAGTATTGATGCAGAAGAGGAGGAAGCAATTTTTGAGCAGGAGACACTGCCAGAGAATACAGCCCGCAACCTCCTATGCGGTATTCCTTTAGAATAGATAAGTTACAAAACTTTTGGAATGGAGCTCAAGGAGGGAAATTAATCCCTCCCTGAAGTCTTGATTCTATGCTGATAACTCCAAGCGAGGTGTGCAAGTTACACCATTCACCTAGAGGCAGACCACAAACCTTACTTAATCCCCATTTTTATCCATTTTGTGCCAAAGCATATATTGGGTTCTTAACATGCATTATCTTACTTATTCCTCAAATTAATCCTCTAAAGTAAGTAAGCATTTATTTTCACATCATACAGAAAATAAATTGAGTCTCTGATAAGCAGTGAAATGTGTCTCAGGTCACTTTCATCCACTTTTTTCCTAAGAATATCAATATAATCCATTGTAGACTCTTTCTTGGATCATGTGAGTGGAGGGAAGATAGGTCAGGAAGGGGAACCACCTATGTATAAAATAGGGGATTCTCTCCTAAGCGCAGGGTCCTGAGACAAAGTGTGACACAAAAGCCGCCCTGTGAGTCTGGTAAACTAATTAACTATGACAGGAATTTAGAATTGTATTCTGTGTACAAAACAGAAACATTAAAATTTGGAATTGTATTCTGTATACAAAACAGAAACGTTAAAAAATTTTATAATAAGAGATTGATATGATTTAAAAAGCAAATGAAAACTAACAAAACATTGGAAGAATGAAGGTTCTTCCTAGACTAAGGGGAAACACAGGGAATTGTTCATACTTAAGCAGGTTATAAAGGTGAAGCAGTGTTGCAGATGCAGGAACTCTTATTAGGAAATTTAAAGGAAGAGGGAAAATACAACTGGGTATAGCTGAGGACTCTGCAGCTTTCTATGGATCATGTTACAGCCATCATAAATGTATTTTCTATAAATTAAATGAAACACTTCAGAAATATCCTCCTCTTCTAATATTAATCTAAACAATATTTTGTGAATGACACCACAATCTCAAGCAACAGGATTGAAACCTGGATTTATCTTTGATCTCCAGTCACCAAGGCTATTTTTCTTATCATACCCCTCAATTATTTCCCGTTTTCCATTTCTCCTACCCTCAGCTCAGAACATGGGCTAATCACTGCACTCTTGCCAGTTACATGACTTCCCAGCTAGCCTGTCTCCTTGTCTGTTCCAGTCTGTACCCCATAATCTTTTTGCTCTAACCTCTAAATCTCGTCTTTCTTTGGTCACTCCCTTTCCTTAAAACTGCAGTATTGACATGACACACAGGAAAAAAAAAGTCTCCGAGTTTTCAGAAAAATTTAATATCATCATGATAAAGTCACTAAATCTGATTACCAATTTTCAGAAAACCCAGGGAATAGATGAACATGTTACACACACGCACACACACTCATTGAGATGCAGTAAGCAAAGCCAAGACTCTGAGACACTCTACAGAACAAATGATCAATTTTATTCAATAATTTTATTGCATAGAAGAGAAAGTGAGAGAGAGAGGAAAGAGAGACCATGAAGAAAGAGAAAAACCATAGACTAAATACCTGTAATAAACATATTCAACAAATTGCAGTGCAGAGACCTTATTTGGATTCTGGTTTAAGTAAATAAAATATGTGAAATAATCCGAATACTGACTAGATATTTATTGATATTCAGTATGTATTGTTATTTGTATTACCAGGCATGTTTAAACATTTATGGCAGAAATAAAAAGATGTACAAAATGTGCATCAAACTAATCTAGCAGGGGAAGGGTATCTGTGTGTCTAGATGAATGTTTTTCAAGCATTATTATGCATTAGAATCACCTAGAGTAATTGCTAGGCTCCATCTCTAGACTTTATAATTGAGTAGGTCAAAGATGGAGCCTGAAGATTTGCATTTATGACAAGTTCTTGGGTGATACTGATGCTGCTAGCACCACACCTTGAGAATCATTAGACAGATGAAACAACATTGTCCTTGAGTCGATAATTATTGAAGCCGGGAGGTAGTTGAATGGAAGTTCATTATGTCGTTCTTTCTACTTTTGCATATATTGGAAATTTTCCATGTTTTTGAAGAGTTGAAAAATATCCAAAATATATTTATAGTGTTAGAATTCAGAATACTATTTAACTGAGAAATAGAAAGAGGATAGTGATTGGGAGGGCACAACAGGAACTTCTGGATGCCGTTATGTTCCATATCTTCACCTGGGAAACGTTTACACGTTCACTGTGATAATTCACTATTCCTTGTGTTATCCTTTAATAAAATGTCTTGTAAAAAATAAATCCTATAGGATTAATCTCTATCAATTTTCTGGCATAATAGATGGATGGATAATATATTTAATATATTTTAGAGATTACAAAGATGAAGAAAACTAGCAAATGACAAAAAAACTACAGTAAATATAGATAGACAGATAGATGATAGATAAATAGATTCACTGTAATATTTTCCTTACTGAGATTGAGTGCCTTTGGGGGATATTGGATGCACTGCTTAACTGGGGAATATGATCCAAGTTTATTCTAGCTTTAGAGCTGATAGCATGTCAGAGCACACCCCTGCATCTGCAACTCTTTGAGTGAGGATGCAAATGTGTTTCCCTTTTTATAAGAAAATATTAACGACAACAAATATGCCAGCCAGCCCTGCATTTCTCTTCTCCCTTTTACAGCAAAATACTTTAAAAAAATTATTCACTACACTTGTGTTCTTCCATACCTTTCCTCTCACTCTCTTAAATTCTTCCCTATAGGTGCTTGTCCCTATCATTCTACTGAAGTTGCTCTTTTTAGGGGTAGTAGGGAGTGCCATGTTACCAATTCTAATGATCCTTTCTCAGTCTTTCCCTTTTTTGAACTATAGAGGCATTCGACATGTGCATTCATACCCTCCTCTCTGGAAATACATTTTTCACTTGACTTTATGGACACTTCCTGGTTCCCCTCTTCCCTCACTGGACAGTCCATTTTAGGATTATTTGGTAATTTTCCTCATCTTTGTAATCTCTGAAATTTGGAGTGCCCTGAGTGCCCTGAGATTGAGACCCCAAACCTTTTATTTTCTCTTCACTTTATTCCGGTGGGATATTTGTTCCCATGACTTTAAATTCCATCTATATGCCGATGACTCCAAAAGGTGTATCTCCATGACGTATCTCTCTTCTGGGCTCTAGACTCATATATTCAAAACTTAATATCAACATTTCTAATTAGATGTCCCAGAGGTAATCTCAAATGCATCATGTGCAAAGCAAATTGCGACTTTTTTTTTTTTTTTACCTCAAAACTGTCCATCCCTCAATTTTCCACATTAGTAAATGATGCCACTAGCTTTCAGACCTATAGTCAGGAAGAAACCTGTTTAAAGTTTAGTCACACTGACGGGAATGTTAAGTAAGATCTTTCTTAGTCTTCTCACCCTTGGTACGGTTACAGTCTACTTAAATACTTCTTTGGCTTCTACCCAAGATAAGGAGTTTACAACTATAAACATAGAAGATATATAATAAAATAATATTTATTTTATTGTTTTAATGTGTTTAATTGCCCAATATACATAGTAAATGTAAAATAGACTAGCAAATAGATGGACATGGACTGGAACAGGATTGCTGTCTGCAGAAAGGAACACAATTCGTAATGCCTTTTTTGGCTTGACAAAGATGTGGTAGAGCACCTTATCACATTTTGACAAGTTGTTAAAATGCACCAGATAGACCTCAAAAAGTGCTACTTTTTTTCTCAGCCGAGAATAAAAATTTAATGGACATAAATCAATTGGTGTGATTTGCATATATAGAGAGATGCTTAGATATTAGCATTGTGTGCTGTCATTAAAATTCTATTTGATGCTTAATTACAAGAAGGAGCTATATTTTTTTAAGCAATAGAAATACACAGTTTCAGGAGGAGATGGAGTGTCAAGATTAATAATAATTAGCAAGCTATATGAACTTTTAATGGAGGATCTAACTTAATCCAATAATATCCAGCAAAATTTACCTTAAGAAGTATTTTTTCATTTATTCATTCATTCACTTGTTCATTCATTTAACAAATATCTGTTTAACCACTCTTCCTGCCAGAAACTATTCTAACTTTTAGAGATAAAGCAATGAATGAAACATTCAATCATCTTGCTCTAATGGAGCTTGTATTCTAGCTGAAGAACACAGATGGTAAGCAAACACATGTAATGTATGAGGCGATAACAATGAAAAAAAATTAAAGCCAGTGTTTAATATAATATTTGAAGAGAGAGTATAGAGAAGCTAAGCAAAATAAGGGATAGATGGGAAAGATATTCCAGTCAGAGGATACTATCTTGTGCACATGATAAGGTAAGGACAGCATGCATATTTCAAGAAATGTTGTGGCTGAGACAAAGATTACAAGATAGATGGGGAGCATTATAAGAGAAAGTTGAAAAAGAAGACCCATACCATTCTTAGCCTTGTAGGCCACTGTAAGAATTTTGCACTTTATCATAATGAAAGTAAAAGCTACTAAAAGGTTCTAAGAATGGAAAAGACATTGATTTTTTAAGAATATTAATTTCTGGGTACAGAGACTACTATTTCATTTTAATAGAGAGGATAAGGAAGAGGGAGATGAGGAATCAGTTATATTTGTTGGTTTGGTAGCAGAAAATAGAATAAGTTGCTGTTGTACAAAGCATCCATTCTGTTAATAATCTCCACGAATGGTTTGAGAAGGTATAGAGTCTGATGAGAAGGACATTGGAAGATATGTGACATTTTTTTCTTCTTAATAATTTACATTCTTGCTGTTTTATTTATGAATCTTGTACTGGTAATGAGTTGGGAGTTAGATCATTTATGTTTTCTCTTTTTGAAAGAGTTACTAGTTATTAATCTGAGCATAAGCCTGAGATAAGCCTTCCTTTGTCAGAGTGAAGCATTGTGGGCTCTACTGCCTTCCCTATTGAAGTGTGTTGTTTTAGAAACGAAGTGTACTATGAACCTTCAACTATGTGGCAAAATCAGAAATATTCTATTTCTGATATCGGGTATGATTTTTTATTCATGATATAGGCAGGGTTTCATACCTAATTTATCTGATGAAATAGACAAAGTGATAGTAAAGAAACCTGAGAGAGTTGTGTGTGCTTGTTAATTAATTTGTTTGTTTATTCTTCCAAAGGCAAGAGGTGATTTGAAAAAACAGGATTTTGTTGAATGGGATCAAGAACAGGAAAAGGAAAAATAAACTTGCAATAGTACAAAATTTTCCTTCAGACTGGCACTGACACTCCCTTTCAAGCTGCCTGCTTATTCATATATCCAAACCACACATGAGGTATCATTCATGGGACTTCTGACATGTTTTGTAGAGAGGGAACATTAATCTCACAGGCTATCAAAAGCCTCAGCCCCACTACAGTTTACAGGGTGAAAGACTGTCCGTCCTTGGCAGTGGCTAAATTGATTTCCATAATTTTACATCTCTCCTTTAGGAAGTTTTTAAATGGAAACCAACAAACCATTGCAATTCCAGTATTTCCTAATAATGCACCGCTTGATTTATTACATCAATAGAATCTTACGGAATTTGTACTATGATGTAAAGGAGCCCATTTACGTGTTAAGAACCCATTTTTGGCATACATAAAAGCCATGGGGTTTATTTTACAATGTGCAGGGCCATTTACGTAGCAGTTGCTATAAATGCTTTAGTAGTAAACATGCAAACTATGCCTATTGTTAGTCTTTAAACATATTGCTACTGGAAATATTCCTCAGTCTCTAATCCCTTAGTACATCAAACTGGATATTTTTTTCTTTCTTCTTTTTCTAATAATTATTAGACTTTATTTTTTAGTACAATTTTAGATTTACAGAATAATTGAGCAGATAGTACACAGAATTCCATATACCTCCCCAAACAACCCCCTCAACTTTCTTCTATTATTTACGTCTTGCATTGGTGGGGTACATTAGTTAAAATTAATGAACTAATATTGACACATCATTGTTAACTATAGTCCATGGTTTACATTCACCCTGTGATATACAGCTCTATGAGTTTGAAAATTGCGTAATATCCATCATTAAATTTTTATATAGAATAGTTTCACTAAAAATCCCCTTTTTTCACCTATTCATCCTTTCCCCCTACTCCCTGAACCACTGGCAACCACTGATTGTTTTACTGTCTCTATGGTTTTGCTTTTTCCAAAATGTGATATAGTGGAAATCATACAGTATGTACCCTTTTCAGATTGGCTCCTTTCTTTTAGAAATAGGCGTTTAACGTTTCTCTATATCTTTTTGTGGCTTGATAAGCTCACTTTTTATTATTAAACAATGTTCCATTTTTTCCCTAATTAAAGCAGATATTGATAAAAAATATATTCATTATCCAGAATGTCTTTTTCTTAGGGGAAAAAAAATCCATACAGCTGGTTCACTGTTCCTACTTTGTTGTCTCTCATGTGTAGAGTTGAGTGATGCTACAGGTAAATATGGCCAAAAGAAAGGGTATTATCAATGGGATCAGAGTGACAAGCTGAAAGGAAAAGAAAATAGAGCATAGACCTAAAGAAGATGGAATTTAATTAAAGAAAAGCTTGAGGTACAACTCAGATAGATGGTAGAGGTCATTATAATACCTCAAGACCACTATTCTTGATGACAAAAACAGAGAAGTGAGGCCACGTAGAGGTACAGGGGCTCTCAGAGAAACCACAAAGCAAGCTTGGCCTAGGAGGAGGGCTGGAAGTGGGAAATGGAGAAAGAAACCTTGATAAGTTATATTGAAAACACAATGTGTGCTTGAAGGCAGAGTACAACTTTAGTTTTTCTGTTTGTTTTACTTTAATAATTTTACCTCTTGAGGGTTAATGTTTATTCCATGGATTAGTCCTATGCATGCCCCCAAAATAGAGGAATGGGTTGGAAGAAAAGTTGGTTGTCTTTGCTACTATATCTTAATTGCATTTAGGAATCACTTTTTTGCTTCCTTAAAAGAGAAAGAAAATAAATTGAAATAATAAAATATCACTATCTATATGCTTAGAGAGCAACAGACATAAGAAATTACTTGGAAAGATGAGGAAATGGGAGGAACACAAAGAAGGTAGAATGCATTTCCACTACCTATATTTCAGATATGAATGGAGGGTAGGGCCGAATAAAACAAGAGCAGAATGAACTTCCTTGTCCTGAAGGCCATCTAGTGCCTACTAGCAAACAGTCTGATGCTCCTTGGTATAGTGAATTCAAGGATTTGGGGGCTGATCAAGGAAAAATATATGACCATGTGGTGTCAGTAATACGTGCTTTATTTCGGTGGCACTTTGACAGGGTTGCATGCAAGGGGAAGTCCCTCACATCATAAGACCTTCCAGAGACAACCTAGAAGGGGAAGAAGGTTAGAGAACTCCCGAGGGAGAGGGGGTTTATGTATCTACTTGATATCACTCAGCAGCAAGATGGGGAATCTCTGGGTCAGATTGTTCAGAAAGGCAGGAGTGGCCTGGGTTTGTCTTCTTTGTGGCTAGCAGATGTTGGGTGCAGTTTTGTGGGTTATGTAAGGCAGGAAGGCACTAAATGGCTAAAAATATGCTTATTTGGGCTATTTTTAAAGCAACTGGAGGTATAAAATTTTCTGGCACCAGTGGGCTTTTGAGTGAACAGTCTCAGCCTACTGTGAAGAAATAAATAACATAGGGCCAATCTACAGGGGGCATCTTTAATCCATTTATATAACACATGGGCATTATGATACATGCAAGTCCTTCACTACACCCTACTTTCTTTTTTCTAGTATATGAGACAAATGGCTGAGGGCCTCTTGCACAAGGCTTCTTCCTGTACAGAAAGGTTTATTTCCAAAGATTGGTATTGAGGGCCTGTATGAATCTGGTCTAGCTATAGACAAACAGATAGATGATAGATGGATAGATAGTTGATAGATAAGATAGATGATAATAGATAGGTTAGATATATGATTGATAGATAGATAGATATAGCTAGACAGGCAGATAGCTAGATAGATTATTCCTTGTAGAAATATAAATAACCTGGTTAACATTCGTTAATTGCAACCATTTGTGATTTATAACTTGTTTGCATTCAGATTATTTTCCCTCTCACTCCTTCTCACTGGAATTAATTCTAGTTCTGAAGTTTACCTAAACTGGAGTGTTGGCATAGAATGTGTCCACTTCTCAGTCCTGATCAATGGTGCCCAAAATTAATTTACCTGCCATCCTATAGGCAAAAGTGATTGAGATATAAATTAGTTTAAGCTATAGGATATTTTTTTAAAGTTAGGTTTGTTGTACATCTGTGTTTGTAACTTGTGAAAATAATATCTACGCTGTATTTCTTTTATATCCCACTTTTGCTCCCAGCTTCCTCTTCATAGGGATGCCTGCCTTCTTTCTCTGCCTCTCGGTTGCCTCTGACGACTCTGTATATCTCTATGAAACTTCCTCTCCCTATTGAGCTGCAGAGAAACCCACCTTTTGAGTTCCTAGAGAAATGATTAATTTTACCCCTTATTCATTACTTTTTATCTACCATCTATTATTGTCAGACAAGATACGTGCATGTTTTGTCTCCCTCTGCAACATCCATTCATTCATTTAAATATATTTATTGAATGCCTACTATGGGTCAAACATTATCTTTTGCACTAGGAATATAGCAGAACACAAAACAGCAGAAATTTCTTCCTTCCTGGAGCTTATATTTCAGTGTCAAAGGAAGACAATAAACATGATAAATAAGTAATTATATGCAGTATGTTAGATAAGGATACATGCTAAGAAGAAAATAATTAGGCACTAAAGGAGAATTGGAGGTATCAGGGAGGGAGGTAAAATTTTTAAATGTGATGACTTGAAAAGGATTCACTGAGAAGGTGAGAATGAAGCAAGGGAGCACGTCATGTGGATAGCTGCGGGAATGGCATATCGGATAGAGGAAACAGCAAGTTCAAAGTCTTGTAGGTGAGCTGTAGCTGTAGTTTTTGGGAAACAATCAGAAGCCCAGTGTGCAGAATGAGCAAGTAAGAGAATAAAAGATATAAAGTCAAGAGGCAGAGGCAGGGTTGAGGGAAAGGCAGATCACATAAGGGATTTTAGTTGAGAGCATAGATAGACTCTCTTTATTTTGAGTGAGATGGGAAAACAAAAAGCCTTTTGAACAGAAGAGTGATATACTTTGACTCACGTTTTAAAAGGATCCCGTTTTGCTGAGAAGAGACTGCAAAGGGAGAAGGACAGAAGGGGACCTGGTGGGAAAACTATTGTTATAATCAAGGTATGAGATGAAGGTACACTGGGGCCAGAGCAGTAACAGAATTGGTGGTGAAATGAGGTCAGGTTTGGGGTATATTTGAAAGTAGAGCCATCAGGACTTGATGGGAAATTGCATGCAAGGTAAGAAAGAAGGAGAATCAAGAATAAGCTCAAAGTTTTTGACCTGAGCAAACAGCAGCATCTTTTGTTCTCATTTTAACCTCTTCGCAAAATACCCAGCACATCTCCTATCCCCTAACTATTAGAATAGTATCTGATTGCCAGTTAAAATACCAATAAGTCTGTGTGATCCCCATGCTGCCTTTCATCTCTCCTCTTCCTCTCAGAACATTTGAAACCCTAAACTCAGCCTGTCCTATTTGAACCATGTGGTTTTGTCCTCCCGATTAGAAATGTAGCCTGTGCATTTGACCTCCCCTTTCAGCCTGATCTCCGCTCCTTTGGCCAAGACACGTTCAGTGCACATGTTTGGTATAGGGATGTAATTAGGCCTCTGCCCTCTGCACCAAGCTTCTGAGTAGGGCATGGTGGACATCAATTGCCCATTTTTATCAGTGAGGATAGAATTAGGAAGAAACAGCAAAGATAAGATACAAGAATTAAAGGACATTTTTTCATCCTCTTTTTGGTAAATATTAAGTCTGAAAGGTCCCATCACCCAAATGACGTAGCTCTACTTGTGATGTATGAACAATACAGAATACCAATGGTGTCCTTGCAATCCATGCTGCTTGGTTTTTTTCTGCCAAAAAAACGTTCCTTGGGCATTCTCACTTTTGCTTCTGCTAACCTTCTCCTCTACATTTGTGCTAGTAGTGCCCATCCCCTAAGGCTCAGCTCAGGCCTCTACTTTCATCCAGAAACCTCCTCTGAATGCCAGTAATGATTTTTGTTCCTCGAAGTGTCACAGGATCTTCCCCTAGAGAGCTTCTTTAGCATTCTCTCACACTGTTTAATACTAGTTAGTTTTCTCTGTGAGTATATGTGTGGCTTCCCCATATTTCATAATATAGGTGCTCTGTGAGGGGATAGACTTTGATTTCTCCATAATGCTGTGCACAAAACCAATGGCCAGTAAATATGGATTGAAATATTTCATTTCTTTGTCTCACCAATTTCCTTTAATTGAGCTTTTTTTTTTTTTTTTTTGGTTCAAGGTTACGAAGGAGAAAAAGTCAATTTGTTGTCCTTCTTCCCTGAAAATGATCAGTGCCTCTATGTAGCTTTTTCTCCCCGTGCTTAGCGAAGGGAGAGAAACTGTAGTGAGAGCGTGCCTCACTGCAGTTGCTTCACCCAATTGGAAGTCTATCTAATATAATTTGATCACTAAACAATGGAATAAATGAATATAAAAATGGAAGTAATCTTAGAGGATGGATCTCTTACCCTATCTGGGAAACTTCTATAACTGCACTGTCCAATCAGTAACCACTGGGCATATGTAGCTATTGAGATATGACTATTCCATATTTCAAGAGTAACTGAAATTCACATGGAATTTCAAATAGTAGAAAAATGTAAAGATCTCATTTTTTATATTAGTTATGTGTTGTAATGATAATATTTTGGGTACATTGGGTTAAATCAAACATTTAATTGCTACTTTTGAAATTATTTTTCAGTGAGACTACTAGAAAATTCATAAATATATATGTAGCTTGCATCTCTGGTTCACATTTTGTTTCATTTGGACAGTGCTATTCTGTAATATACATTACAGACTGAATACTTGCAATGACAAAGAGCCCACTGCTTATTTAGGCAACACTGCACCCCCTCCACCATTGTTGGACAACTCCAGAACTTAAATATGTCTTCCTTATTGTGAACAAAATCTGCTTTCTTAAAATTCAACTCCATAGATTCTAAAGGTGTTCTCTCTATTTACAAAGAAGCAGCTAAACTTTTTAAATATGCCAAGTTCATTCAATTTATATAACATATTAACTTAATCTGCATCAATGTAACAAACCTGCCAGGTATTATCTTTATATTTTACTAGGTGCTTTCATCCAATGGAGTAACTTTTGTTTGAATTTCTGGGACTGTTTTAGGCTAACAGGCGAGAGTTTTAGGGACAGATGAACCTTGGAGTCTCTGCCAAATTAAAGCCGGGGAGCCGGAGCCTCCTGCTTTTCTGGCCGCCAGGTCACCTGCAGTCTGCACACTGCTTTCTCCAAGCTTCTGTTATCCCTCTCACACTCCCGTTTGCCCTGTTGAAATGCTTGTGACACCTTTTTGCATCGGGCAAAGGCAAAAAACAGCCTCTGCAAATGTTTCTTCTGCATGATAAATCCCCTTGATTGTGGGGGATGTAACAAAGGTACTGTAGAACAAGGGGAAGATCAATTCAATTAATAAAAAAAAATCAGCAGCTCAAATTCAACCAGCGGGGTTGGTTTCTTCCAACCCTGTTCCATCACATTAACCCTCTTCAAAATCACCACTCAAGGTACCCGGAGTGAATATCGACTTGAGGGTTATTTTCTTCCAATTTTAAAGTGCTCCGGTAATATCATAGATTCCACAGAACTCTGTGACCTTCATGTGTACTTTTCTGAAGCCATAATTGCTGGCTAAATTCTGGATCTGACAGTCACAATGCATCTTGGTTATAAACCTGAAATATGCAAACTTGACAATTTTTGCTGCTATATGGAGATGGAATAGGATGTGAGAAATACTTTCTCTGTAATTAAGGGGAAGTGTATGATTTGGTTTGGTATTCCTTTTGTTTTCCAAACAATGCTAGGGTCCTGCTCCAATCCAGAGGGAAAGGAGTTATCCCATCCATCTGGCTTGAGAAGTAGGCCCTAACCCGAGCTAGAAGATAAACTGCATAATATTAATGGTGATGTAAGGCTCTACGTTTAGCAGAAACAACAATTAGAACAGTTGACAATCCCGTACATTTGAAAAGTGCTTTTGAGGTAATATTGTGATTTGCTCCATAAAATTTCCTTTGTCCATCTCAATTATTATTACTAGAATTTCAGTATTGTCATTAATATTATTATATAAAACTTAACAACTTGAAAATCCAACCACAAACATATTGATCGGAAATGATAACAAAGTTAATGTGTGGTTGGACTGGGCTATATTAGGTTCTCTCTTAGATCATACTCACTCTTTAAATATGCCTCATGGGACTGCTACTTATGTTTTGGTTTATTACTTTTCAATGAAATACGCACAAGTTACAAAAGAGAAGTGTGAGAATTGAAGGTAGCTCTCTCTGGTGAATATAACTGCTGGAATTTGTTTATTAGGTTGTTGGTCAAATTAGAAAACAGGAATTGGGGGGACTGGCCTGGTGGTGTAGTGGTTAGGTCTGCACGCTCCGCTTTGGCGGCCTGGGGTTCATGGGTTCAGATCCTGGGTGGGGACCTATGCACTGCTCGTCAAGCCATGTTCTGGCAGGCATCCCGCATATAAATTGGAGGAGGATGGGCATAGATGTTGGCCTGGGGCCAATCTTTCTCAGCAGGGGGAGGAGGATTGGCAACGGATGTTAGCTCAGGGCTAATCTTCCTCACCACAAAAGAAAAGAAAAAGAAAAAAAACCAGGAATTGGAATTTAAGAGAATGGGACTGAGGATGGTTAAATGTTGGGGGTGAAGGGATATGATTTGAGAAGAATATGAGGCCGCTTTTTGTCTGAGAGAGGATAAAGACATGGAAAAACAGAAGTGTGATTCACCAGACATAAGTGTAGCCTAGTGCTGACCCTGTTAAAAACATGTCGATTTAGATGTGGAAATTTTCCATCAGACCTAAGGTAAAAGAAGCATTGTTTTTAGAGGAGGGGTGTTGTCATGAGATTTTTAAAAAACTGAGATCTGTTTCACTTAAGTAGTTCAGAGGTTGTGGGCAAAACACCTCCTATCTTTTGATTTCACTGACAAATATGGCGAATAACAATGATTGATGTGGTAATCAAGCAGTTTTGTGAAAGTAGTTGGGCAAAATTATTTTATAAAGGGGTCAGTTACCATCATAGTAGCGGATTTTGAGGCCCCTTCAATTTGTGAAACAATTTGTATACAGCGTTTATATTTGGTTCATATTTAGCTCAAACTGATAGAAAACTGAGTCAGAGGAGTTATTTTTGAAATTGGTGTTCTATAACCAGTGACTATATCAAGTCAAGAGTGGCATGTCTGAAAAGTGTATCCTATAGCAAGTAGCTTAATGTTGCGGGCATGTGGCTGAAGATTTTGGAGCTGAAAACCCTAAACCAAAGTGATAGAAGACAATGCACACGCATGGAGAGTTTACACCGTCTCCTTTATGAAGCATCACCACAGCTAATTATAGCTATGTAAATGTAACCAGAAATTCTTGTGGTTCAGTTAAAGAGAAATAGAAAGCAAAGAAACATTTATTGTTATCTGTATAAAAATAAAGCTATTTGAAAGAAGCTGGTGCTGTCGTAAAAATTATAGCTGAAACTAGGCAGACAATGCCATGGCTTCCAGTTTGCTAGTATTTAGAGCAAATCAACATGAAAATGCTAATCAGTGTGCAAGTATGCACAGTACCATTTGATTGCCATTAATCACAGGCAACAGGAATGAATGAATGCAGGCGTCTGGGGAAGAAACAAAAACAGATTCTCAAAGGGAACTGTGTCAGGGATAGGATCCAGTTATCTGTAAGAAGCATACAGCCAGGTGAAAATTACTCTATATATCCTTCCTTATTAGTAATATTCCTAATAAACCAGACCTTCTATATGTCAATCATAATATTCGTGCATATTCGACAAAGGGATTATGCTAGCAAATAGTGAAGTCAAACTCTGCCTCTAGTTCATGTTATTCCAAAACCCTATATACATTTTTTCTTCATAATCCACATCCTCAAAGAGAAGTGTTCCTAAAATGTCTGCCCCAGCTCTTCATGAAAACTGAGTATGAGATAAGAAAGCAAGTCTCATTTTCAATTTGATGGAGGAGGAAATGGAACGTTAAAATACTGGATTATATGCCAAATATTTTTGTACCACAGAGTATCTTTGTCAGAAGCTCATATAGCTACCATATCATACCAGCAGTAAACAAGAAAACATTGCACTATGGACCACTATGTTTGTTGGAAGAGTGGGCAACAGAAATGTTGGCTGATAGTAAGATTCATTTCATATTTTTTAGCTTAGAATTAAATGGACTGATTTCTTTACCCATTGATGATAATTGTTGCTATAGGCATTATTTGAACTTTTTTTAGAATAAATTAAAAATTATGATTCAGGTATTAATTTGTTTTTAATTATACATTCATTCATACCAGCATAATGCAAAAACCATTAATGTACATGTGCACCAGATATCAACAACCTTGGAGATATATTGGTAAATAAGACACAATTTTGTCTCATATTTTATACATAGTCAAAATATTATGAGATATGTACTTATATCAAGGCAAGTATAAAGGAAAGGAGAGCATAGAGCATAAAGAAAAAGATCATTCCCTTAAAAAAAAACACCTTTTTTTAATGCATAAAGAACTATATTAGTCAGGGTTCTCCAGAGAAGCAGAACCAAATAGATATATATTTACATATATAATACATAATTTACATATCTAAATTAAATATGCATATTATATTATATGTATATATTACATAAATTATATAATATATATTTACATATATAATATATAATACATATTTTATATGTATCCCAGTTTGAGTCTGAAGGCGAGAAACTACTGTAGAACCAGAAAGAGCCAATGTTCCCATTTGAAGGTCGTCAAGCAGGAGAATCCTTTTACTGGGGTAGAGTCAGCTTTTTCTTCTACTCAAGCTTTCATCTGAGTAGGCTTGAGTGCATGAAGCCCACCCACATTATGGAAGGGAATTGTTTTACTCAGTCTACCAATTGAGAAGTTAATCCTGTCTAACAACACCCTCACAGAAACACCTAGAATAATGTTTGACAAAATATCTGGGCACTCTGTTGACATTCTAACTGACATATAAAATTAACCATCACAAGAACTTTAAGGATTACTTTTTCCCACGTATTTCTTAATAAAATCTAATAAATTAGTTAAGACTATTGCCAATTAAAAAAAGTAACTATCCAGGGAAATAATAAAAGATCTCATTTGAGTGCAGTGAGTTTTTTGTTTGTTTGTTTATATGTTTTGTTCGCTGTAAGGCAAGTGCTGTGTCTGCCTAATGGCTGGGTCACTGGTGGCCAGGTACAGTACATGCCTGATGCTTTGCTGTTCCAAAGTATCAAATTCAGATCACTAAATATTGCATATTTTAAGAGCAAGCACTACTAGTATCCATTTATACAGTACACTTTTTGCTATTTCTCTCTCAATATATATATACACACACACATATATGTATATATACATATTGCACACTGGGTATAGATATACATTCCAAACATCACCACAGTAAATGTTTCCAGACATTCCTAAGTGCCCCTGGGGGACAAATTTGCCCCAGTTGAGAACCACTGGCCTAGTTAGATGCCTAAACATGCAGTGGGTTGTATTACAGTGGAATATTGAGCCTGGGGAACCCACTGCTTTATAGCAGCATGTTAGTAAGTCTGTTCTTTTCTGCAGAGAGACATTACCTCATCCCTCAAGGTTGCTCATCACAAACAGAATGATGGCCTGGACAAAGAGCAATCTTGAACTTGGAGTATACCCAACAAGACAGGCTGGAGCACAAGAGACCCATGGAGAAGTTTCTCCCAACAGCTGTGCAGTTAACCGTAGACTTTCATTCATTTGTAAGCGCCCGGTGAGAAAATGAGCCCAAAATACAGTCCCCTCTAATTTGTATTTAAGTTCCCAAATTTAATTTCCAAGATCCTCTGTTCTCAATTTTTAGTTCCTTTTCTCATTCAGAAGAGCTTCGTTTAGGCTTAATCTGAGTTACTTGATCGCTTGAGCACCTTGGGCCTCCTTCCAGTGTAGTGAATTGAGCCAGCTCAGCGCTCCTAACCGCTTATGTTAAGTAATAGATAACCCACAGAGTAGAAATAATAAATGTTGTCTTAATCACTGATTATTTTCTGATGTAATTTGAACACATCACCGTCATATGTAATGGTTGTCATGAGAAGAGAGTCTTTCCTTGAAGAATGTGGTTGACAGTGGTCTCTTCAAATGGCAGATGTGCATGATCAAGACTGAAAAATGCAGTAAGTCCAATTTATTTGACTTTAACTTATCAGATTTTGCAGAGGGGAACAGAAAGCACTAGGTCACCTCATTATCAATGTAAAATCTACAAGGCCTACATTGCTGTTGTTGGCTAGGACTAAGGCAGAGACTTACTATTGTTGGCAGAAAAGAAGGAAGCAGAGGCAAGGGGAACTTGTCATAGTATTCCATTCATAGGAAATTCACTTGGACTTATTAACTCCTCTCTCAGTGAATGGTATTTTAAATGCTTCTTTTTTCTTGTGAGTTCATAAATTTAGAAATTTTCAGCTTTGGTTTCAAGATCCTAACTATGGTTCTTTTCTTCCTACAAATAACTCCCATGAAGCTTTAAAACTTTTAAAATTTCATCTTGCATTTGGTCCTTGTCTTCTTTGTGCAAGGCGCTCAAATGAACATGAGCTCAGGGCAGAGTATGTTCTGTTAGCTGAACATCTCAAAATTATACGTGTCCATTTTTTAATCAGGTTGTTTTTTTGTGGTTGAGTTTTGTGGGTGTTTTTAATATATTTTGGATATTAACTCCTTGTCAGATATATGACTTGCAAATATCTCCTCCCATTCAGTAGGTTGCCTTTTTGTTTTGGTGATGGTTTCCTTCACTGTGTGGAAGCTTTTTACTTGATGCAGTCCTCTCTGTTTATTTTTGCTTTGTTTCTCTTGCCTTTGGAGTCAGATCCACAGGGATATCACTAAGACTGATGTCAAGGAGCTTACTGCCTATGTTTACTTTTAGGAATTTTCTGGTTTCAGGTCTTAAATTCAAATCTTTAATCCATTTTGAGTTAATTTTTGTATGTCATGTAAGATAGTGATCTAGTTTCATTCTTTTGCTCGTGGCTGTCCAGTTTTCCCAACACCATTTATTGAATAGACTGTCTTTTCTCCATCGTATGTTCTTGGCTCCTTTGTTGTAAATTGGTTGTCCACATATTTATGATTTTATTTCTGGGCTCTCAGTTCTGTTCCATTGATCTGTATGTCTGTTTTTATGCCAATACCATGCAGCATTATTTACAATAGCCAAGATATGGAAACAACCTAAGTGTCCATCCATGGATGAATGGATTAAAAAAACATGTGAGATATATGTGTGTGTGTGTGTGTGTGTATATATATATATATATATATATATACACACACACAATATGGAATATTACTCAGCCATAAAAAAGAATGAAATCTTGCCGTTTGTGACAACATGGATGGACCTTGAGGGTATTATGCTAAATGAAATAAGCCAGACAGAGAAACACAGATACTATATTTCACTTATATGTGGAATCTAAAAAAAACAAAACAAACAAAACAAAACAAAACAAAAAGCAAACTTATAGATACTGAGAACAGACTGGTGGTTCCCAGAGGGGAGAGAGATTGGGAGGTGGCTGTATGGGTGAAGGGGATCAATTGTATGGTGATGGATAGTAACTCGACTTTTGGTGGTGATCACTTTGTAGTGTATACAGATGTCAAGTTATAATATTGTACACCTGAAACTTATATAATGTTATATACCAAATTTACCTCAATTAAAAAAAAAATCAGGGTTCTTAAAATACAAATAGTAAATCACAGAGTACAATCCCAAAATGAACCATAGAGCAGGAGAAATAGGGGACGCAGGGAAGAGAAAAACTGTAGGTTACTGTTATAATTCTGTTACAATCTTTTCTTATTCTAAGAATGATATTCAAAGGTCAGTTCTTCAATGAATATTTATTGAATATAAAAAAATTATACTTGTAGGTCCTCTACACTCATCAGTGATCTTCCCTGTCAAATCACCCCATATCTCATGCAGCTGCACAGTATGACTCGCAAAAAGTTTAAAGGTATGTTTCCTCTTTTATTTATATCTCTTTTTAGCTTTAAAACTTTTAGTGGCTTTTTGGATCAAATAACTATTTGTGAATGTCATTTAAGTTCATTCTTTTAAATCATCTTTTCTGCTGCCCATCTGTGTATCCATGTATCATTATCTATCTATCTATCTGTCTATCTGTCTACCTACCTACCATCTATCTATCTGTATTTTAAGGCCCATTTACCCCATCTGATCCAGAATTAAGTAGAAATTGACTAATTTTTTAAAAGCAGGCAAATATGAATGCATCTCTATTTCTTTTTTTATTTTTTAATAAATGTCTAGCCTAGACTTTTCATCTTAAGATCTTAAGCTCGCAATCTCTTTTCCTACAGAGTTTCCCCTCTGTTTTCTTAAACTAGATAGATAGATCTTATTTTTTTCTTTTATTGCTGTTCTAACTGGCACTGTCAGTTTCTTTCTCAGTATTAACTTTTGTAAAACTTTCATTGAGCTCATTCTGGACTTCATCCCAAGCAACTCACTTATCTACTGCATAATCAGGACCTGCTCTTTACTTAGCCCCCTCCCCTATTTTAAATGCTTCTTTACTCAAGTTTTCAGACTATTTTTCCAAGGCAAATTTTTTGTGCTCCTGATTTATCCAACTTGCTCCTTTATGCCCCAGGACTAAATCTGGACCTCAGGGAGCAATAGGACGTCTCAGGATGACCTCAGCAATAGGAGGTCCTATTGGCTACCTCTATTTTCTATCTTTCATCATTGTTAATCTCCACTTCTTTCAATCCCATGAATTAAGAATTTAGCCCTTTCAGGTCCTGGGAGATAATAAAAAATATATATTGGTCTCTGCTGCCATTCCTAACACAGAGCTCTTGAAACCCTATAATTTTCTAAGTGGTAAGAGAACTAGGAGCATTCTTTGTTCTAATATTTAGTCTTTGACCCTGGTTTCTGACACAGAGCTCCTGAAGCTCTTGTAATTTCTTGGGTGATAAGAGTATCTTTTGTTCTAATAAGTGAGTCTGGGTGGGCTCCTGGATGGGGTCTGGTGACTGAAAAGAACAAGCCATGATTAGAGGCTTTGAATTTTCAGCTCCACCCCTCATTCTCTTGAGAAGGGAGAAGGGCTGGAAATGGAATTAATGATCCATCATGCCTCTGTGTGGAACCCTCCATAAAAATCCCAAAATATGGGGTTCAGAGAGCTTCTAGGTTGATGAACACATCCATACCCAGAGGGCGATCCACCCAACTCCACAGGGACAGAAGCTGCCGCACTAGGGACCCTCCCAGAACTTGTCATATGTATCTCTTCATCTGGCTCTTCATCTGTATCCTTTATGATATCTTTTAATGAACTGGTAAATATAAGTGTTTCCTCGAGTTCTGTGAGTTGCTCTAGCAAATTAATTGAACCTGTGGAAGGAGTCATGTGAACCTCTGATTTGTAGTCAAATCGGACAAAAGCTGTGGGTGACCTGGGGTCCTACTGCTTGCAATTGGCATCTGAAGTGGGGTGGGAGAAATCTTGTGAGACTGAGCCCTTAACCTGTGGGATCCGATGCTGTCTCTGAGTAGATAGTGTTAGAATTGAGTTAAATTGTAGGACACCCAGCTGGTGTTGTGGACAATTGCTTGGTGGTGTGGGGAAAACATCCCCTGACACACGTCGGAATTGGGAATCAGGACTATTTTGGGTCCCCTCTTCCCTCCCTCCCATTTTTCCCAAGATAGGAAAACACTCTCAATTGAAATAACAAGCCAAGTTGTATTGATTCTATCTTGTGTCTGAGGCATTTTTGTATCTTTGCAGTCTGAGGCATTTGCTAAGTGTCCTCCTCTTTTGTTATCTGTGTAGTTTCTGATGGCTCAGCAAGGAAGGGTAGGGAGGAGGAGGGTTATGCAAATAAAAGAGAGGAAGTGAGGGACTTTCACAGTGGACTAGAATTTATTTACTTTTAAGACACCTGAATTCAAGTAAATGTACCTTGCCAGCACAATTATTAATTTTGTTTCAAATTCTCCCATTCAATCTGAGAGTTTCATATTTCTTTTTGAGAGATTACTATAACTATTTTTCTGGTGAACTATTACCTTGTCCTCATTAAGTTAAGAAAACCGTCACCCCCGCTTCCTCAGGTATGGGCCTACTATGAAGCACACTTAGGTTGACAGAGAATGGAGATTATCATGCTGATATTTGGAAGGTTGTCTCTATTCATTGGATCCTAGAAGTGAACAGAGATAAATGCCAACCTAGGTTCTCTCATAACACTACCATCATCATCTAAACAACTCCCACCCTCCACTGAAAACAACTGACAGAAATATCTGGACCAGTATATATCAACTCAAAGATGGACTGAGAATGTTGAGCCTCCTAAGCATAAATCTAGAATATCATTTCTAACCACACTACAGCTGCTTCCTTTCCCTCTCCTCCTCCCTTTTCAGAACCTGGTTGTAATTCCTCCCTTCTCCTGAAAAGTGGACTACAGAAACAGGGACATATAAATTTAGTAATACACTCAGATTATAGTCAGTATGCAAATAGAAACTGTTTTTCCTGGCATTCTCTCTCCTTTGATATCTTTTACCAACATTCTACTCAGGACAGGCCACATAATTAGCAGGGCCCAGTGCAAAATGAAAATGCAAGGCTTCTTATTCAAAAATGATTAAGATTGTTAACAGAGAGACAGCAGGGCATTAAAGCAAACACGAGACCGTTCTGAGCGTGGGGACCTGTGTACACTGCGCTGGCCACACAGTCCTGAAGCCAGCCCTGATTCTATCCCATTTCCTTTGGAGCTTTTTCCCTCTCTACTCCTTTCTGCTCCATCCTGCTCTCCCTGCTCTCTCTCCTGCCTCCCTTCTCTTTCTTTCTGCTTTCTCCTTCTTGCTCCTTTTCATTTCTCTCTCCCTTCCTTCTCCTTCTACCTCAGAGAGTAATTGTGAAGATTAATACATTTTATAAAGTTAAAATGTTTTGTAATCTAAAAAACAAGTAAATAATGGTGATTAATACCACTATGTTTTCCCTCTCTGCACCTATTATACTTTTGATTTCTTATTTTTCATTGATTTTCTTTTCTTTCTTCTCCCATCAATAAGGATTTACTTAGAGACTCAATTTCTATATTGGCCTTCCATTTTACTCTTTCTCTTTAACTTTCTTTTCTAAAGGGCTCTTATTCCAGGGGACACATGCAATGCAAATAAGAATGGAAATGATGAAAGAAGGACAGAATTGTCCTTTTTCTTCCTTTGGTTGCTGAGATGTCTAGCAGTGGCCGGGTGTAAATAGACTAGACACATCATAAAAAGGAAACATTTTAAATGTCAACGGAATCAATATAAGTACAAACTGGGCTTTCTTCTGAAAAAAATAAATGAAATCCAGAAAGTATCGTACCTCGTTATTTTGCTTCTAGAGCTCCTGAAACCACAAAGTCACTTCTTTTCTGGTAACTGCAATTACATTTGCACATAAAACCTAACCATTCTTTAAACTGAAGTTTAAATTTGTTTTTATTTAAATGTACTTCTCTGACTCAGCTCCAAGATCAATTCTATTTGCATTAATATATCAGGGCCTTGGCAGCCAAGAAAAGAAAGTATTCGTGTTTGTTTACGTGTGTTTGTGCGCATACAGGGCTATGTAGTTTAAGAATTGTGCTTTCAGAAGGGAATCCAGATAGAAAGAAATTAAAAAAACCAAGAAATGAAGGCCTTTTAACATGCTATGACTGCACACACAATGTTCTACTGCATAAACGGCATGTATCATGTCTTATGTTGGGTCCCATGTGCATTTTAATGACATTCCTTTAGGGCCATAGCATATTGGCTTTAAGGAAGTAGATCTGTTTATCCACTGGCCACCCAAAGGATTCAAGAGAGTTTAAAACTTAGATGAGGGATTTTAACTTTTGAGATATAAAACTTTTAAGGTTTAAGAACTCTAATTTGTTCATAATCAGTGAATGAGGGAGGCCCTCCCAGAAAGAAGGCTGGTGTGTGAGCCCTGGATAAGGCACTCAGATTAATTCCACACATGAATGGGGCCTATTCATGCACTCAGCTGAGAACAAGCACTAAGACTCCCTGCCCAAAGGAAAATATGGATTGCTCTATAACCCTGCTTTTAGATTTCACCTTTTTATTTATGGAGAGCATACATAGAGTAAAATGTACAAATTATAAATTTATAACTCAATGAAGGTTCACAAATGTAGATACTTACATAGCCACCATTCAACTTCTGTTGCAAAAAATTTCAACACCCCAGAAAGTTGCATTGTTCACCTTCAAGGCAATAACCCTCATCCGGAGTGAGACATTGTAGTTTTTCCTATTCTTGACTTTCATATAAGTAGAATGCTACAAGATATAGGCTTTGTTTCTGGGTTTCTGTCCACCATTTGGCTGTAGTTATCAATGCAATGTTACTGCTTATAGCAGTACTTTGTGTTGATTACTGTGTAGGGTCCCACTATATTCATATAATATAATTTATTTATCCACTGTACTGCTGATGGACCCTTGGATTGTTTCTAATTTGGGGCTATTCTGAATAAAGTTGTCATAGGCATTACTAGACATATCTTTTGTTTAGTCTAGTTTTATTTATTCATTATTAATTCACTTCTCTTTGATCTATGCTTAATAATAGAAATGCTGAGCCATAGGTTGTTCTTATATTTCTAGTATTAATAGATATCTGCAATCTTCCTAAGTGATTATAAAATTGATACGTCACCATCAATGTATGAATGTTTTAGCTACTGTAACCACAGTTTACACTTGATGTCATTAGTCTTTTCAGCCGTTCTGAATGGCATCATTGTGGTTTTAATTTGCATTTCGTGATGAATAATGATGTTGAGTTCCTTTATTATTGGCATTGGTCATCTGAGTATCCTCTTTTGTAAAGTGCCCGTTGAAGCTTTTTATCCTTTTTTTTTTTTAATTTGGTGTGTGTATATGTGATTTTTTTCCTTATAGAATTGTTGGAGTTCTTTATATTTTCTGGAAATGAGTTCTTTGGCACATGTTTTTATTGTGAATATCATCTCTCCCTCTGTGGGTTAATTTTTCACTTAAAATGGTGCCTTTTAATGAACAGAAGTTTTTAATTTTAATTAAGTGAATTTATCAATCTTTTATATGCCTTTTTAACGAACCTCTTGCCTATCCCAAGTTCATTAAGATGCTCTCCTATGTTTTCTTTAGAAATTTTATTATTTTACCTGTCACACTTAAGTCTGTGATCCTTCTCAAGCTTAGTTTTGTAAAAGGCATGAGGAAGGGTCAGGTTTTTGTTTGTTTGTTTTGTCGTGTTTAAAATTCAGATACTCAATATTTCCGAAACCATTTGTTGAAAAGACATCGTGCTTTTCTTAGTGGAGTTATCTCTATAGGAGTCATGCCTGGCCTTTGCTTACAGTGTGCAATCCCAGAGGGACATAACCTTTTTCTCCAGCTAGCAGTTGATAGGGCACTGAGTCCTACCACTAATGTTCATGTTTTATACAGTAACACTTTCTTACATCACCTCAACTGAAAATAAATTTTTCTACTCTGTGCTACTTTTCTAATGGAAAAAGAACGTATTAAATTAAATCACAAAATAACCGCAGGATATAATCCAATAAAATAGATATGTGGGAAGGTCAAGGCTAGTTGGTTCCTTTAGTCTGATGAGTAGACGATTTCATTCTCATCAGAAAATTCTATTCCTGGAGTGAGAACACTGCACAACTGACTTAACCAAAGCATCCCTCTTTGTCTCTCTCTCTTAATGTTACAGTGTATCTCAAAGAAGTGACTAGATCTCTATTGAGTAGCTGGTATACTGACCAATACTTCTAATCTGACAGCTACAAAGGAAATTGCTGCAAGATTCAGATCGTGTGATTTCCATGCTTTTGAACTTCCTTTCCTCAGTTGGTTGATATCTAGCAGATGCAGTAGACTTTTTTTTGTTGTTGTTAATACAACCAGGGACTATGTCACACATGAGAAATGGACTATGATGATTTGAAACTCGCGGGCAGCGTCAGAAGCAGAGACAAAGAGCAAGAACAATGGAGTCACAAGGGATGCCATATGCTGCCAAGTGAAAGAAAGGAACCAATACCAAAATAATATATTTTCTTAAATCTGTGCCATTTCCTAAAAACTCACGACTTAATCATTTCTTTGGGTGATAGTAGGCAGGTTTTGATGGCCCTGCCAAACCTCCAGAAGATCATCTCTAGTATGCCAATCCACTACCAGCTACTGGCACTTGACGTAGAATTATTTTATTATTATTTTATAAATTTTTTTGTTATTACAGTATTAGTCAATGACATCACACAAGAAAGATTCAGGGGAACAAAGTGAAAAATGACATGAGGAAGAGCATGCTGTGGAGACAGTATAAAAACTTGAGCCCCATAATGGAATAAGTATGGTGAGAGCGAAAAGAGGATTGCTTGAGTACATTTTCCTAGTAAGCTCAGTTTTCCCTTTAAAGGAAGCCCCTCACACAGAGAAAAAGACAATATCCATTCTTCTGTGACTTTACCTACTTGAGCTTTTACGAAATTTAATTACGGAGGACAGAGAAAATCCCTCAACTTGTGTCATTTCTTGTTAAAGAACCAACTCTGGTTGTTTTATGGAAATAGGCATCCATTCTTTCATCATTACATTTTTTAATAGAGGCAATTTTTTTTTTCTGTCTCTAAGCAGTAACCTCGCATTAAACAGACATACACACACACGCACACACACACGAAGACATTTATATTTCTCTAACCAGATATGTTCTTATCATGTCCATTTTCCAGTAAGATAATTATGGTGCAACACATAAAAAATATGGATGTCAAGAGCTGCATTTTCTGTTTGGCTTGCCGAAGGTCAAAGCGCGGTAACCCCGTGGAGGGAGGCCCGCTAGTGGGAGTGCATAATTGCATCAGGAGCAGCAGGGATAGCATTAGCTTCCCTCTCCAGCTTCGTGCTTGTTGTCTTGTGCTGGAAGGGGATAAGCAGTAGAGGACATCTCTGAGGAAGTTGGAAAAGCTTTGGCTTGGTTCATTTGTACCGGCTTTCAGAATAAGATACTATTGCTGCTGATGAGTTTCTTTTAAATGACTGTTTTCTACAGCAGTATTTTATAAATGGTTGTTGCATTAAAGAGTAAATGAAACTTCCCGAAGAACACACTCCACCATGCCTTTAGTGTCTTTAGTGACACATCTGTGAAGACGGATGGACCTTAAAGAGCTAGCTGCAAACTAAGTGAGTCATATTTGTCTCCCAGGAATGTTTTATATGCTGCAAAATGTGACAAAGGCCATTACAGAGATTGTATTTCCCAGCAATGAATCCGCTGTCCATCCTCTGCTATTCCAAACATTCAGACAATTGCTATGGAATTACTCATGGCCCAGAAGGCAAAGCAGCCATAGATTAGCTGCCCTGATATTTTCCCTGAAGATAGGGCAATGACAGTAAATTTCTTAAATTGAAAATGGGGGTTGAAAAGATATTTAAAAAATAACTTTCTAAATTTTACTCATTCAGAGTTTTTAAAAAATGTTTTCCAGAGTTTATGTTGATAATCAAGTATACATTTTTGAGAATCAATTAGATGAAAATTTTCAATTCCACAAAATATGTATGATTGGTTTTCCTCTAAAACGAGCATCTGTGAAACCTATCTGTTTCAGATGTTAAATTCGTCAAGTCAGCTAAAATCCTTCTACTGTTTATTGAGAATTTCTAAGCTGGGAACAGTGTCTCTGACCTTGAGGAGATTCTGATAGTAAATGAGATCACAGATGTGTAGCAAAAGTGTACAATCTAGTGGTAGATTATTTGATGCATATCTGAAAGCATTCACAGTAGTGTGCTTACCAAATGCAATAATTACCAATGTTTCCAGGAAATGAGTCCAATTCAAGGTAGTCTTGAAAGGATGAATTGGTGATTTGACAAGTGCAAAATTGGGCAATGCTTTTAAGA
The DNA here is from genome assembly GCF_020826845.1 of Diceros bicornis minor. NCBI lineage: Eukaryota > Metazoa > Chordata > Mammalia > Perissodactyla > Rhinocerotidae > Diceros > Diceros bicornis. Next base: position 6,552,441 of record NC_080751.1, on the reverse strand, counting down.
CACTTGGATGCAGTAACAATGCATGTGCTGCTTATTAAAGCCACATCAGACCTGGGCATGAACGCTGTTGTTTGGCCCAGCTTGCCTGTCGGCTCTGACTGTGGTTTCTCATGTTGCTGTTGGCTCACATCCTGTGTCTGTCTTCCCAGACTCCTCAGTTTTGCAGCATCCTCTGAACTATGACTTTTAGCATCACCATGATTTTGTCCCTTGTATCTCCTGTGGACTTCTACTTTATACCCAAGGCTTTATTTCTCAAGTCTTGGGCAGAATCTCCTTTTCTGTCTTCATTGACTTTTCTTTTTTTAATAATTTTATTTATTTATTTATTTATTTATTTATTTATTTATTTATTTATTTCCCCAAAGCCCCAGTAGATAGTTGTATGTCATAGCTGCACATCCTTCTAGTTGCTGTATATGGGACACGACTTCAGCATGGCCGGAGAAGCGGTGCGTCGGTGCGCGCCCGGTCCCGGGCCGCCAGCAGCGGAGCGCGCGCACTTAACCGCTAAGCCACGGGGCCAGCCCTGTCTTCATTGACTTTTGATACTACCTTCCTGTGCTCCTGAAATAGGGCCGTGTTGTACTTAATGAAAGCAAATGGTAAGTGGAATGTTAGAATGGATCCAAGAGTAACAAAACAAAACGACAAAAATAATAACAACAGCAAGGCGTTTTTCTTACCTGTGCACTAATACTCCTAAAACTAATTGTCTACACATATTAGAATGACTATAAAGCTGATGCTATGATACACTTTCATTATGTTTGTCTTTTGACTAAATAACTGAATTCTAACATTTTCATCCTGCCCTTTGCCACTTAAGCTGAGAGAAGCTATGATGCTCACTGGAGAACCTGATGCAGCCCCACCAGTAAAGTCACATGAAAACAACAAAAAGTAGTGAACGAACCTACTTTCTATCATCTCAGAAGGCCAATCGACTTCTAGAAACATTCTTATATTTGAAGGACTTGGGGTGGGCATGGCAGGCAGGGGGAAACATAAAATGACTGAGACTGAATATAATGGAGAATTAATCTTGCATTCCTGTGAAACCTCTAGCTCTTGCATGCTCCTTTATTACTGGAAAACTCTGAATCTCTTGCTTGTATCTGGACCCTAAATCACTTACTGCCATGCTGTGTGGCAGCTAGTTACTTAGAAACAATTAATATAGTTTGTTGTAATGTATTTCTCCTTCACTCTTAAAAAAGGTGTGTGTATGTGTGTGTGGGTGTATGTGTAATGTAAGCATAATATGTAGATAGGCCAACTGACTGAATTGACTTAGATCATAGCATAAAACTGGAAGTAATGTCAGGAGCTCAGGAGAGCAGAGTCAGGTTAATAATTCAAGATCTTGAATATGTAAGATTATTGTCAGAAAGAACACTGAAAAGATCATGAAGTGTGTAGAGCAAAGTTAGATGAATCAGTTTTTAGCCAGGAGCCTGAAGATCTTAAATTGTTAAAAGAGCCTTGAGTGTTCTCTGCTCTACATCTTTCTAATTCACAAGTCAACCCAGTTTGAAAAAACAAAAACAAAAACAAAACAAAACAAACATAACTGAAATTTCTTATAGTATAAAAGGATGTAGCAGAGGAAAACAAGGCATGATTTTTCAGATATAATTTTTCATGTTATGTTTAGAAAATATTTATATCAATGTTTTATAATTATGTATATAATATCAAAATATCTGCATATATTTTATCATAAATGTATATAACCTATGTTCAGAGATAGAGGAAGGAGAAGTGTGAGAAGTGAAGACTGGGAAAGTCTGAGTCATTTTGGTGTGGGGTTGTATGGGAAATACAAAGAATAAATGTATCTGAAAATGATGGAATAAATTTGGAAGGGATAAGCAAGTACACATCCCAGTGGGTGTCTGTTTCTTCATCTAGGGTTGAGGAATAATGAAATATGCCTGTAGAGATTGTTTCTACCTAGCATCTTCTTATTATCCACATTCTTTTGTTAGTGCCACTAGTTAATAACCAGGGATAACCATACTTATGCATTATTTTATGCTACCTGTGCCTAGTGTTATCTCAGCAAGTAATTACCAAACAGTTCTCCAATTTAAATCCATGTTGTTCATCATCCTTCCAAACTTTATTCTTAGGATTATAAAAGTATTCCAGTGTAGCCTCATTTTATAGTTTTTCCTCATTAGGATGGGTTGATTTGTATTATGTTAAAATGATTGACGTGGAATCACCTAGTGTATAATGTCATTATATTACCACTCTTTAGGTCATTTAATCTTACTTAGCACATACTGTAATTTATTATAAATGAATACACAAGAATATGAAATGCGTGCCCCTAGATTACATGAAGGCATTCAATTTTATTTTCTTTCACAAGGAAATTAAGAAGTGACTTCTCTGAATAGGCAACAAACTGTCTTGAACACTTTGCTCTGGAGTGTCCAATGATGAGACCAGTTGGTGAAAGGAAGATGAAGCTTCCAACAATTGCTTTTTTAGAGTAGTCCCATGTGGCAACTTGTTTTAGGGTTCCCTTTAGCTCCCCATGAGTGAAGCCCACTTCACATTTCATTGAAGGTCTCTCTGATGGAGGGAAATCTCCCCTTTTTCTCAGCTGCCCTATTTGTGTTTATAGTCATCTGTTTAGTTTAACTCTGGAGTAGAAGTGATACATTTTAGAGAACATAACTATATAAAATTATCATTTTAGGAGTTCCTAAAGTTGGTGAGTTGTTTGAATCACACTTGATTGAAGTGAACCATTTTCCCACTCGGGGGTCCACCATTAAGGGTGTTTTCCCTTCGATTTAAGGTTTAATTTTTTGCTAAAATCCAAAAAAGGATCTTGTGGATTATATAACCATTTATGCTGTCCTTAGTTACTTACACTGCACAGTAATTGAAGGATATGGAAATTAGTATCTATAGGAAGATCAAGACATTCTTTGCTGTACTTACTCCCTCTCTGGTAGTGAGAGACAGACACCCTTTGACGCCTATACATTTAATCAAAAAAGAATACTGTATGCAAAGTTCCTACAAAAAGTGTAATGTAGATATACAAAGTGAGCTACTAAGTATGAAGGTAACTGGTATTCTTTGCATTCAGCACGTTAAACCCCAACCTCCAACTGATAAATCAATTTAAGCAGTTTGAAAATAAGTGCACTACAAGATATTAAAATAGCTATGTGTTCAGGGACACAGAAACAACATAGCCTTCGGATTTGACCAAAGCTGAGGTGGAATCTCAATTCTCACATTGAGTTTGTTACCTTGAACACATCACTTTACTTCTCTCGGTTTCCTTCTCTTCACCTCTAAAATATGAGGAACGATAGATAAGCCATAGTCTGCTGCAATTCTGTATATTCTATAGTATATGACAGGTGCTCAATGAAAGATAATCATGTTGAAAGTATTATAAAGGTGAGAGCTCAAGAAACATTTGCTGGTAGACAAGCAGGGCACCTCATACTGTTGCAATTTGGCACGTTTAATGCAAACTATCATCTATACTTAAACCCCTGCAACCTCCAAATTGCCCCTCAGGAGACAAGAACTGGAAATTCTCTCTTTACATGGCTTCAATTAGGAAAAATATTCTATACCTGGAGAGATCTTAAGAAAATTTCAGTTTCAGAGAAACCATGCAAAGTAACAGAATAGAGAGTCAGACATTTGAGAATCAAGACAAGTACCCAATTGCTAAAATTAAGATATTAAATGTTTTTTTGCTTAATCACAAGAAACAGAAAACCCTTTATCATTATTATTATTATTAGCTGATATTTTAGAAAGTGTGTTCTATGTTAGGAATTGTGTTAAGAAATCTTTATGCTCACAACAATAAGAGGTAGACATTAGAATCATCTGTTTTACAGATGTGACCTTTGAAGCACAGTGCTCAGAACAGAAATCTACTGGGTATGTTGAATGAATAAAGGAGTAGGTGAATGAATTCCTTAAATGACCATCCCCATCAGAAACATCACCTAGAGCCACACAGTTTGAAGTTTGGAAGCACTTGAAACTAGGGTTTTATGCAGGAGTGGAAACAGCAGTAATACTGACCTGATTCAATGTTGTTGGTCAGTGTCATTGCTGAAACTAAAACTAAATCAGCCCCCAGATCTGTGCCAAGCTGGGACCTATGCGTGCATAGGGAAGGGAAGGCCAAGATTTGGAGACAACAGCTGTTGAGGACTTTGCATCCAACTGCATTCAGTTGCATAGAAATTAGTGACTGTGATGAATTGATACTAGTGTTCCTCTGTCTCCACATTTGGAACATTTTAGACATACTGATTCCTGGGCCCCACTCCAAAGCCACAAAAGCAGGATGTCAGGAGGCTGAGCCATGCTTGATCAGCCAGAATTGGGAACAACTGAGGTTCTTTTATTTTTTTTATTTTTTTGTGTGTGTGAGGAAGATCAACCCTGAGCTAACATCCACGCTAATCCTCCTCTTTTTGCTGAGGAACACTGGCTCTGAGCTAACATCTATTGCCAATCCTCCTCCTTTTTTTCCCCCCAAAGCCCCAGTAGATAGTTGTATGTCGTAGTTACACATCCTTCTAGTTGCTGTATGTGGGACGCAGCCTCAGCATGGCCTGACAAGCGGTGCGTCGGTGCACACCCGGGATCCGAACCCGGGCCGCCAGTAGCGGAGCACGTGCACTTAACCGCTAAGCCATGGGGCTGGCCCCACAACTGAGATTCTTACCAGCCCTGAAGATAAAGGTGAAGGTTAAAGTTTTCCACCTATCTGTCCCATGCCTAGAGAACAAAACTCTACTGCATCGGTTGAGTAAATAAATGAGTAGGTGAGTTAATTAATTGAATATCCCTGACAGACTTCCTAAATTAATATTTGTATTTTTCATGTCTAAGCTTGAACACATTCACTTGCTTCCTATAATCACTCTGATCAATTTTCTAATCTCTTCTCAGCTTGGCTCAGCCTCATACCCTGTAGTGCCCACAATCCCCTAACTGCTTCTCTCTAGTCAGTATCCTGTGGGCAAATAATGATAAGAGGTACTATTCATTGATCATTGCAATTATTCCAGGTGCTTTAAAACCTAGAAGCTATATGTTCTTACAGTCTCATTTCCCATTTAAACCAATATACGTACAGTCTACTGATAGCAAAATATTCATCCACAGTTGCCCAACCTCACAGCTTCTCACTCAAGGCTTTTGCTCATGTTGGTTTATCTGTAGGCCTTCAGTTGCTAATGAGACAAGCTGAGGCTCTCTTGTCCCATCTCCAAGGGACCAGTATATGAAAGCTAAAAGGAGTTGGACTCATTGCCTTTATCAATCTTGATGATAGTCATCTGTCATTCGAATAGCCCACCATTAATCACGTGCTTTAAGGTAATGCTCTTTGCTCATGAAAATCCTCACGTGGTGAACTCTCTAAATCACACTAGTGAATAAACGATATTTAACAGACATTTATTAATTCTACTTTGTGGATTACCTCTTTGGTTTAAATCTAGCCAAGCAGTACCATTTTAGGAACTTATTTTAAGAGGGGAAATATGGCTTAAATTACACATTTATAATGCTTCATCTCCAGTAACACTGCTGGATTTTGAGATATTGGATTGTTCCTTTTTCTTTAGTCTTCGATTATAAGAAACATGGTAATGAGTTATACTTAAGTGAAAACAGTACAGCTGAAACTTAATACCAAATTAACAGGATAGACATCACACTGGAGGTAAAATGTAGGGCTAAATTAACTTGGCGTAACGTCTGAATCCCGACATGTTTCCTACATATTCTACGTTGGTTTGTGGAATAAAAGCACTGTTATCTAATAATAATCATGATGATGACAACGATAATAATATTAACCACTGTAATTTTTGACTTGGGTCCTAGATTCTTCTAACTCAATCTCAATATAATTATATAATATTCTTTTATTATTGAGTTGAAAACTTCACTAATGCAAGTTAATTCACTTTATTAATATTGCTGACCTGCTCAGCTATCACTCCACAATTTGATTTGAATATGTGATACTACTCAAAATGAGCTGCCATTGTATTTGATGCTCCACTTTTCTGGGGATAGAGATAATAATAATGTTTTAGTCTAGAAATTTGTATGATTCCTAATCATAAATAATTGGAAATTTAGTGCCACTTGATAATTAATTGATTCTAAAATATAAATGTTACTGAGAAGATATTTCAAAAAACTGTATCAACTAAAAAAAAAACTAGAATCAAACATTAAAAATAATAACTGTATAGATATCCTTTGCAATGTCTTTGTGATTGTGAAATTCTTTCTTTCTTGATTTTGTTTAAATCTTTATTTAGGTGTGTAATGTAGATAAACTTCCTTCAGCTTCCTAAAATAATAGAAGGCAAAATATGAAGTTTGAGAAGTGGGTCTCAAATATAACAAAGTGCCTTTAAGAAAGGAATATGAATTAATTATGCTCTAATTATCTCAGAAAAAAAAGGAAAGAATTTTACTACAGGTCATGGATGCATCAAAATAAAGTAGATGGAAAAGAGAATTTCACATGATGTTTTGATTTGTTTAAACTCATGTACTATAAAATATAGAAATATGAATGAAAATTCTTATGTTCTGGACTCACTGAAGGGAAGAAAAACAAAAATAGAACAGAACAGATCTTGCTAGTTGGTCTCGCTAAATAAGATGAATTAAGAAGAAATAGCTAAAATATAAGCTTTATAAGAAAGGGAAATTTTTCTTTTCTAGTTTGTTCTCTGCTAGATCTCCAATGCTGAGAAGAATGTCTGGCACATTTTAAACAATAAATATTTGATAACTGAAGGAGTAAAATAAATAAGCTTAATTATTATAGCACATAATTAAAAATTGAGAGTACTATTAAAGATGAAGCAGAAATATAATTTAATGAAAATAAAGTAGCCAAACAAATGCATATCCCTTTGGATTTTTGTTTTTACTTTTGTTCTGTAGGGTTACTCACACTTTCCTCAAGATCTGTACTCTTATACATTGGAGGGGAAAAAAAATCTGGACTGACATCATCTTGGTTCAGAGGAATGAACTCCTAGCTCATATTGTCAACTGTGGCTGTTAATGCATTCTGACAAATAAATTGGTTAAAATTGTGCTTATATATTCTTGTTTATCTCATCCTTTGTTAGAATCAACTATTTTCTCAGTTAAGTGGCTCAATAATTTACCTAATTCTAGCAGAAATCCTCTGAACATATGTATGTATTAGCAGATTTAGTGGCATAAGTAACTCTGTCAAGGATGCAAACCCTTATGTGGTCTCTATTCTTGAAGCTCAAATTGTTTTAAAAATATGTTTTAAAAATACACATTCTGCATATATAGATTTGTATCAGTATTCCCCCACAATGTGACCTTAGATGAATAACTTAAAAACTCTAAATCTTGATATTCTCATATGTTAAAAATGTGGAGAATATCACCTTAAGTATTTTTTGTGTGAAAATTGAATAAGATTATATATACTTGGAACATACTAAGCACTCCATAAATACTTCTTCATTAAAAGCATCATTGTCATCAATATAAAAGTATATATTCAATTTCTATTTGTTACACATCTACCATATACTGTTCTAGGTTTTACAGATAGAACTATAAAAACAGATTCAAATTTGTACTCTCGTACAGCATTTGTTCCTCTGGTAGAAGATATACGTATAAAAATTAACAAGAAAAATATGTAGTGTGTTAGACGGTGTTGAGTACTATAGTGGAAATAAAACATGAATGGTCAACTGGGCTTAAGGAGAGGAAGGGAGCGATCTCAATTTTAAATGAGGTGGGTACGCAAGGCTTCACTGAGAATGTGATATTTAAAAATATGTATCTTCCTAAATTCGTATCTGTCAAAACACATAATGTCTGTAATATAGGGGATTTCTCACTCTATTTTAGTTTTTATTTTGGTATGGAAAAATGTATGTCCAATGTAAATTATATATATGTGTATGTGTGTGTGTGTGTATATATATACTTATATAAACTTTATATATAAACTTTATATATATCTAAACTTTTAGGTATTTTATATATTTATGTATTTACACTTTTCATGTCTTTATACATAGTTCTACATATTTATACATATTTATATACCCTTATTTTTATATGTACCTAACATTTCTCACAGCATTTTTACAAACATTATTGAATATTGCATTAGGACAATCTGATTTTACATTTTAGCTTAGCTTTTGCTAGATAAAGTTGTTCTCTAAAAGTAAGTATCAGCATTTTCCATTAGCATTAAGGGATTTTTAGACGTATAATGGTACCTGCAGTAGATACAGTGAGGCCTAGGATTGTTATTATTTGAGAAGCGAAATTGCACTGGGCTTTCAGCATTGGTAAAACGGAAGGATGGGAATCCATTTGAACCAATTACTGGAGGTCTAAGCAAAAGTAAGAACCAAGCCATTGGGAATTCCAGAGAAGATCATGGAAAGTATTATGAAGAAATTAAGTATGAAGTCAGTCTAATTCAGGATAACGCTCATGGTGTTAAAAGCAGAAAGGGTGAGAGAAAGTCAAGAAGAATTTTAGGGCATTGAGCTGTATCTCAGACAGTCTTTTGTATGACTTTTCCTGAGTCCTCAAAGCCAAGGTCTGACCAGACACCATTCTAGGAGGCTACTGCTCACCACAGCCCAACCAATTCCATGCTTGATGGATGGAGGGGGGTAGGCCTTAAGATTCATTATCAAATGCAGAAGCATACTGGGTAATTGCTTTTATTTTATGCTCAATACAAGAAAAATAAATCTGCTCTTTCAAATTAATGAAAATGGAAAAAAAAGAAAATCCAGATGCAGTACTTTGTCCATCAGAAAAAAGTAATTAGCATTTTGCCTAGCGACACAGGTTTAATGATGTTAGTTAACGTAGGAGGTGAAATTGAAGAGTAAGGTCTTATGTTGAATTAAAATTGATTGACTCCAGAACATGTCCTTAAATTGAAGAAAAGGAATAACTTGACCTTTGAAGCCATCAAAGTTATAAAGCTTCCTTTAAAAATATAATTTTCTCTTGGGGAAGTTTGATCACTTCTAAGCAGGCTGTCAGCAAATGTTATACTTTTCCAATAATTTGGACAGGCCTCCTCTAAAGATGGAGATTGTTGTTCAGACAAAAGTAAAAGAAACATTATTTGCAACCCCAGGTAGGGGAAAGGAATAATTTCCAATTTATATGCAAAACCACAAATATATATAATCTATTCCTCCTGGCTCAATTAGCTAAAAAATAAAAAGAGAGTGATAGGAACTGACTTAGCAACACTATATTCTAAGCATAATATTGGTGTTTCTGAAGGGTGCCAACTAATTGGTCACTTCAGTACTTTGCCAGCCTAGCAAGTCATGAGCTGTACCATGTCCCTGACTGAAAAGCATACAAACCAAGGCTCATGGAAGACAATGACTGGAACATTGGAATATATTCCTGATTATGCGTTGAAGACATAGGGCTAAATCAGACATTGGATTGACAATAAAAGAGTGTTGATTTCTAGTTGCATTTTCTAGGAAAAGAATAAATATCACCTACTTATTTTTTAATTACATCTCAATGAAGCTTTCTGGGCCCTAGTTCTTGTTTAAGCTTATCCCCTCGTCCATTCATAAAGTTGAAAAACAGCAGTATAATGTAACCTAGTTTACTCTTATGCAAACACCCTGCATTTTGAGTCATTGCAGAAAGAGGGCATCTTTACATTTAAATGCAAAACCAAAGTATATACTTAACTGTGCTTGGATTAACTGGAAAAAGAAAGTAAGAAAGCTGCAGTTGGAAAAATGAAAGTCTGGGCTAAATAGGAGAATGTGTCTTGTACTATTGGTATCTTGCAATATGCAGTGACTCCAAAAGTCTATCAAAACGTCCTCATAATTGTGTTTGAGCAAATTGGCTTAAGTTAGTTCCAATACTCAAATCCAGCATTCTTTTCTTGATGTCCATCCTTTCTTCTTAATATCTGTCCTGCCCTAATAGATAGGTCCATACCACACAATGCTCTTCCTAAATCTTTTTCTGCTTCTGCCATATGTGTGTGAATGTTTATCTGTGTGTGTGGGTGTCTCTGTGGGGTAAGTGGGTGAGTGGGTGTAATGATAAAATTTTATTGAGGCAAACCTGGCTAGCAGTCAATGTCTGTGCCTGGTGGTTAACACAGCCTACTCGGTAGTTTTAGTTATCTATCTTGTATGTTACTAATATTTCTGCCACTTGCTTGTAAGCTCCCTGTATATTTCTGCAGTTGTTTTTGCTCTCAAAAATACCAGCTAAATTCCCAATAAACCTTGTGTAATGGAGATAACAATGAACTTTGAGTATAATGTCATCTAGATGATAATGTGGTTTAAGAAAACAAAGTTTTTGTAATCATAACGACTTGGAGGTAGAGTTCTTATTATGACAGTTACTTGATGTGGGGAAAATACTTTATCCTCTCCTCATCTATAAAATGAAAAATTTTGCATAATCATTGAGGGATTCAATTAAAATGTGTTTAGAATGTAAAGAATGTGATATTAAATTAATTTAAGTGGAGGAAAGTTACAGAAATCATGCCCTTTAATTCAGCAATTTTTTTTTTTTATCTCTGGGCAAATTCGTATAGACAATAGTATCAAGATGCATTTTACTTGCAATGACTAACCATTAGCAGGATAGTATCCACATGACACTTACTAACGATACAAGAAAAACTTAGGCCATTAAAAAGCCTTGTATATTTTGATGTTCTTCAGCAATGAGGCAAGATTTAGGATATTTTTTCACTTAATTCCAATCTGTTGCCCTTGGTACTAAGTGCATTTTATGGTTACGATCTTATAATATTATTCAGTTATGCTTCCATCATAATTTTAATCTTATTAAAGACATTTGTATTTGCTTTAAAAAGCAAGAACACTTTCAAATGTTTGCATGTTAGGGGTATATTTCTAGGAGCAATATTATTATTTCCTCATAGCAATGTTGAATTATATGGTTATATCCATAAATAATTATTCAAATGCTTCCACAAGCATCATAGCATGTAACTTTAGGATGTCAGTAGGGAAGCTGTGACTGTCCCCATTGAATGTGTGAAGAAAATAATACAGTTTCATTTGTGTGAATAATCATTTGCTAAATGCCTGCTAGATATAAGGTATTAAAATGGGCACTGGGAAAGGAAAGTGCAGTGGTAACAAAGCAGCCCAGGCTTTCTAGAAGTTTAAAATCAAAATAGAAAATATATTTATGAGTAATTGTCTATATTAGACAGGGGGGAATAAAGGCCGCCTTCCTCTAGACTGCTTCATATGCATAGTGTTGTGTAATAGCAGAGCTTTTTTCACCTCATGCCTTTTGCCAAGAAATTACCCTCACCTTCTGTTTGGGACTCTTTTCTTTTGCTTTTTTCTATTCTTTTGTTTTGCTTTCTTTTCTGGCATTCCCCTGGTTTACACTCTTTTATTTCTTACCAAGATTCTCTCCCTTCTGCAACAGGGCATATTTTGGATAGTGTTATAATTTCTGTGATAATATACTTGCTTTAAAAACTAATTTGTATATATTGTGTACCATGATGTGTATCTCCAAGTATTTTGCTTTAATGGCAGTTTGCACTCAAAGTGTTCAAATCAGGTAGTAACATTCCAGAAATCACGTTTGCCCTTCAAAATTCTTTATTTATATATATATAACAGAAGTTTTGTGAATTAAGATAAATAATTTTAAAATTAGGTTTCTTGTGTGAAATGGATAATGCTCAAGAAGTATGTCTGGTTAGAAACATAGTAAGGATTCCTCCACTTTTCATGAACTGGGCATGAAAATATTGCAAGCATAAAAACTTCATACTGTTGGGCAGTCACGCTGGTTCTTCAGTCTTGGAAGACAGTCTTTGACTCACCTACAAAGTTTGCTGTTTCCACCGTCAGAATAGTGTTGTGTTTTCCTTGGAATGAACCCTTCAAACTGTGTGCTATTTGGAATGTCTAATGATGTATTCCTTGTGATACCAACAGGTAACATACTAAAAATTGTATCCACTTGCCTATTTGCTGGAGTTGGGTCTAACGATTGCTTTTATTGTTGCTTACCATCTGTAATGAGATTGAAAAAGAGGAGATTTGTAATCTTCCACTACCTGCAAACATGCTGTGCTACCAATATTTATGAAATTATTCCTAATAACCAAAGAGGATTAGTTACAGATGACCCACCAGCTTTTGACTGGGTATTTTCCTGACTGTGGTCCCTCTACTCTACTCCTCTCCTCCTAAAGTAAGGGGCTGCCCTGACAGACTATATGGGTCTGGCCTCATCATTTCAGGACTCCACTTGCCTGGTTGGGGGAAATGTACAGTAAGTGCTATATAGAACTAACTATACATAATGTACTGTTGAAGTGAAAATATAAGAAAGATGAATAAGTAGACAGCTTCACAGACAAGTTTGTTGGAGATGAGCCTTAAAGAATGAATACAATTGCTGTAAGAGTAACAGGAAAGATCATTCTGGGCAGAGGGACTAGCCTGAGGCAAGACATGGAAGACTAAAGGTACATGATTATTTCTAAATTGTGATTAACAAGTTTGGATATGTTTGAAGATATAGGTGGAATCTTGTTACATTAAGTGGACAGTTTCCAACTCTTAACACTACTAGATATTTTTCCTATCTTTATAAGATATATAATAAAATTTAATTAATATATTTTTTAGTTTTATCTCACATAGGGAATTGGTTTATAGGATTGTGAGGAACTAAAGGTAGTAGAGAGAATCAATGGGGATTTTTTTTTAATGGTAAAAAACAAAGGAGAGGTTTCAGGGGCTCTATAAACTATTACCATGTAGGAAACTTACACGTCCAGTGATAGAGAATAACGTAGAGGAACCCACTCAGATGTGGTTCGTGCTGTTCTACACACTGCTAAGTCCCTACACCTCTCCTGTTTCCATTCAAATTTTACCCGCCTCTCAAGCACCCGTTCAATCCCTCGTGTTCTAAGCAGAATGCTCTTTCTAATAGATCATCATTGTCCTTCAAATTACTTTCAGTACCGCTAAAGTGTCTGTTCAATACATAATACCATGCCTTATCACTTAAGAATTTCAGAGGAGAACACCTTATTTTTATAACCATACTATAAACCATTAGGACATATGGGCAATGGTTGCTTTAAATATAACCCTGTAGCATATTAAGACTTCATCAAATATTTGTTTAGTAATAATGGTTACAGAGAATCTAGAAAGTAATAATTAGTTCTTAGTCTATTGCATCTTTTGAATGCAGATAATTTTAAAATGCAGTGATACCTGCAACAAATTGAGCCAATTAGAAGGAACTGTTAATTAGCTTTTAATTTTAGAAAGAGAGATAAAACATAAAAAAATATTCTGAATATTTTGGGATTTTATTCAAGAAAATAACTGCTTAGAACTGACTTGAGTAAAGTCCACATTGGATTCAGTATTAACAGCCTTCTCTATCTTTTCTCAGCCCTCATCAATTAGAATGATGCATTTCCCATGTTTCCTCATTTTCAGTGTGTGCTGCCCATCTGTGTAGGTCATTTTATTTGTGCAAATAGTTACCTTGAGAAGAAGTCAGGGCAGGTACTATTATTATTCTAATATGAGAAGATCAGTTAGTTCTTCAAATCCATATATCTTGTGAGAATGGTACATTCTAAAACAGAGCCCAGGTCTTATGTACTTTGCATAATTTCCTTTCTAAAATAAGAAAGCAGACTCAACATTTTATATAGATTGCTAACAAGAAAAATGATTGAATTAAACTCTCAATTAACCTGACCTTTAGATTAACCACAATCCCCCACTTTTTAATCAGTTCTTTTAATTTAAATGTACTTCTGTAAAAGATATAATTGATTCTTTAGAAAAAATAGTAAACATTGAACTTGTATGCCATATTCCCTCCACAAATTTCCTTTTATATATTCTGTTTTCCAAATGAAGGTGAATTCACAAAATAGTAAACAGAATTTCCAGAAAGGATATCACAGTTCTGTCTGCCTGTTTGATTGATGCCATGATCAAACAGTGTGAGTTTTATTTATGTCTTAGTGTGATGGAATTCAGTATTACCTTGATATTAATCATAGTAGCTTAGTTTTCTCCAATTTTGATGGCTGGATAAGTTCATTTCTGAAGAATGACATAGGCAAAGTTGATAGAAGCATATATACATCACTTCAACAATTATTTGTCCAACACATATTTAGTGAATACCTATCAGGTGAGAAACACTATACTGTGTGTGTGTAATGCAGGGAAAAGCAAACCTGAGATAGTCCCAACCCTAATAGAACTTCATTTCTTACCATTTGAGTATATTTGGCAGCAACTGTCTCCTATTCAGGCGTATTTTTCTGAAAATATTGCGTGTACAAATTTAAGGAGAAAGAGTAATTTGACAAACTAATTGTTATTTTTGTGATTATAAATCAAATAAATTGTACACTTGCAGTTTCTCCTACATAGCAATAGTTTCTCTTTTTTTGGTTGATTGGGTCTATTAAAGTAGCTATTGTTGATCAAAGCATTAATCCATGTAATATTATCAATTCAACTGTTCTACTTTAATGTAGTTTTCGTCATAAAGTACAGAGTCATAGAATATTACCACAGAAAGCACCTCAGAGTTCATGAAGACCAAAACTCGATTTTACTATAAATTGTTGACCAGAGAAGCAAAATGAATCATTAAACATCGTAAACCATATTATTTGTGGCTAAACCTGGCCGCTTCAATGCATTGCAGTGAAATGCAGTGAGAATTCATTGCATGCCTGATATTTGAATGGCACATGATACCAGTTTATATTCCTGCCAGTATGTCCCATAGGCCTCAACTAGATCATTCAAAATTTAGTACCATTTTGAGAAGCTTATTTTTAGCATTGATGACTTTACTTAGCAATTTTTGTGACACAAATATTTATTTAAATATTTATTTAAAATTGATATTAAACAAGCATTAAAAATAAAAGAAAATTTACTTTTTAATTTGTTTGAATGTTCTAAATATAGATATTTACTAACTGAACACCAGCATATTCTTAAAGAGAAAGGAAACTTAGCCTTTTCTTTATGTGCATATATTTTCCTAGTGTAACATCAAATAATAGATTATTGTAATTTCTTGGCTCTATAGACTCATGATAGTAAAGAAATCCTCTATGAGCCAGCTGTGATACTGCTATGCGCTTTCTATGATAGCAGGTAAGAGACCTGCACACAGCTCCTCCCCAGTACAGTGCCAAGTCAGAGATACTTCAGCTCGTCATTGTTCTCTCCACTGCTCGGTCAACCCAAAGACTCTCCATGACTTTTGCAACACAGTAGGCTTCACAGCCACTGTTAATTAATCAGTTTTGACAAATGAAATGAAATCTGTTTGATCTCCCTTGGATAAATGATAATTTTAAAATAAAATTACTTATTCTCCTCTTTTCTTTCTGTTTAGCTTTTCAGAATCTGGCAGTTAAGTTTTAATTCAGCAGTAAATCACATGCCATTTTTGTGGCCACCATGGTGCAATATGATGATGCAGTAGTCTATGTCCCAGATTGATATAAAACATCAAATTAACAGGTTTCTGTTGTGTATTCAGTATCTGTCAAACATTGTTTCCCTTTCTTAACATTAGAAATCAGATTCTGGGGGAAATATATGAATATATATTCTGTGATTGAAACACTAAAATGAATGGTAGAGTCTATAAAGTTTGTAAAAGTCCACAGGTGAAAAAAATAGATTTAGTAGTTTCAAAGGCTTTAAGAAAAATGTGGCACTTAAATTAGACTTGGGAAAGTTGGTAAATTTTTAATTTTCTACAAAGGTGATAGGAAAGAGTTGCTGGTTGAGGAAAGATTGCATTTTTCTTTTTTTTTAATAAAGTAACTACACTCTAGTAGGTGAATTTAGAATACATATGACAATTTAATTCCTATAAATACAAGAGGAAATAAAAGAATGCGTTTATTCCAAATTCACTTCGGGATCACTGTTGTTATAATCTAGGAGGTAGGGTTTACCTCATTTATAAAAATTTTGGAAAAAACTAGAAAAGTTATGAGCACTTTATTAAATATAAAGTAATTCATTCCTATGTTATCCACTTCTTCCTAACCTATATGTACCCTGAAAATATGGATTTAGATAAAACTAGATTAATATGAATGGTAGGCTTGAATAATGGAAATAAAAGCAGAATGTTTTGAGTGATTACTCTTGGCCAGATACTGTTAAGTAATTTCATGCATTATCTCCATCTTCACTGCAAATGAAAAATTTGAGGATTAGAGAGATTAAATGGCATGATCATGATCACATACTTAGTAACTGGGAAAATCTGGGCTGGATTTCTTGTTTTAGTTATTACAAAAGTATCAAAGGATGAGGTATTGAATTAAGGAGGTCTTCTCTTATTTTGGATCAGCTTTAGTCTGGTTCACAGTCTGAATGACCTTATATGAGCATCATCTTTGCTTACTGCTTGTCATCAGCACAGCCGCCTTTTTTTATCCAATTTGTGCCTCCCTGAGTCAAAAGCAAATGTTAGTCATGGGTCACTCTAAGAAAAGGACCTGTAAACATCACCTTGTTTATGACAGCTGATTGTCATCACTGTGCAACACCTATAGGAATTATTCAAAGTGATAGAAGTGTGTAGGCACTTCATTTCAGAAGAGCAGACTAGCAATTATAGGACAGCTGGAGTACTTCTTTAAAAAGAAGATCCTGAGGCTTTGGCTATGGTATTGTGCTTAAAATACATTAAAATTTGTATAAAAGCTCAAGTTTTCAAGCATTTTAGAAGCCATTAGTTTTTACAGGAATAGCCTAATTTAGGAAAAATCAGTATCAAATCTTTGTTTCCTGATAGCAAATCTATGGTGTTTTTTGAAGTTATATTTCTAATGATTTTACTATAAGATTGTGCTGATTTAGTTATGCCCAAAGAGAGAAGAAATTAAAATTAATGAAATAAAGAGTTATCTCAAAGGATCAGAGTTAAGAGAATCTCAATTTGGGAATTGGTTTCTAACAGTATCAGGGAATATGTTGTGATGTGCTGAAGTTTATTGATCTCAGTCTCAACATAATTAAGGAACAATCCCTATAATTTATGTTCATATTTTTTTGCTAGACAGGAGAATCCATTAAGAAAATAACTTGTATCAGTATGTCCAAAAATGCTTGATAAAAGTAATTTCTTAATTTTTGGACATTATTTTTAATTTGAAACTTTTTATAATTTCAGCTCTTATCACTTCTTTGAGATGATGAATTCAATAAGGCTGTATACCCCTTGGTATGTAAATGTTTATTTAGTTGAGTTTTCAATTTTCAAGGTGCTTGAAGTAGAGCGCTATTTAAGATGGTTTGTTCTGATAGGACATGAAATCATGCTTAATTTGGTGTATGTCAAATGAATAGCAAAGATCCTGAGAGGTATAAAATTTCAGATGTTAAATATTACCAAAAACTTTCATCTCAGTAATATACTATGCTAAATTAGGTCCTATTTACCAACTAATTTCTCCCAGATGTTTATCCTTTAAATGAGAAGTCTTCATTGCTTTGAAAGATAGATAATTGGAATTATCTAGATTAAATAATTTCTGTATAAATCTAAACACTAAAGGTGAGATTGATTAAGTGAGTAACATCACATCATAGCAAGATTATGGCAAAGCCTAGAATCCAATGAGTCTAATACCTCCTATCTCAATTTTACATTTTCCAGGAAAACCAAAGATTCTTAATTATTTCCTCTGTGCTTAGCTTCATTTCTTTACTCATTACTCAGGTCAATTTAGTTGTTTAATTATATATATGTATAATTATATGCATATATTTTTCCTGCAGAATTCTCTTAAGACCAGGTCACCACAATAATATTCAAGATGTGAAATCTTAAGATGTATTCTCATTCCCTAAAAACCTGCGTAGCATTAAATAGATATTTAATCAATAGGTACATTTTTATTTGAAAAATGGAGGACAATTTATTTTGTTGTATTTCCCTTTGTTCTATTTGAAGTTGTAAACAAACTAGAATGCTAGATTCCTTATGAGCAGCCTGCTCAGAAAACAGTACACTGTTTAATCCAGAAAGACGTAAAGTGGACTACTTTAAGCTGATAGGAGCCATGATCTTATAAAAGGAAATGTCCTCTTAAAACTCCAAGATTAATTTTATTTGTTCTAATTATAATCAAAAATAATCAATTCACAAGAGTGGCAGGTTTATTACATATTTTATAGTCCCAGGCACTACTTATTAAGCATTCTATTTTGTAGTGCCATTTAGAAATTCTTAAGTTAGAACTGTGTTATGTGTATAGTTGCTTTGTATTAAACGATGTTGGCCTTTTAAATGTACAATCTTAGGTTAAGAATTAATATATTTAAATGATAGTTAAGAAAAATCCAATAGTAATTCCCTTAAAATAAAAATGAACAAGACACACACTCAAGCAATTTATTTCATCTCTTCTGTGGGCTCCATGATAAAGTAATTATGCTTATCAGTAATTAATCACTTCTACCAACAATAAGAGTATTGTAATTCTGGAAAATAATGCATTCTGTTAAAATGGTTAGATAAAAACCAACTGAGCTTAACACAAACATTGAGATAATAGAGAAGACACAATGAAAATAAGTTATGCTTCTCTGAAAAAGCAAAGACAAGTTAATATGCAGATATGCAAATTAGTTTATGTGATTCCTGGATGTACATTGAAATGGAACAAACTTTGCTAAAAAAGTTTCACTTGGGTTTCCACAGGAATGATCTCCTTCTGTGCCTTTGCCTGTTACAGGTTATAATTATTGCCTAATAATTTAATCTCTCAGAATA
This sequence comes from Diceros bicornis minor, assembly GCF_020826845.1. Taxonomy (NCBI): domain Eukaryota; kingdom Metazoa; phylum Chordata; class Mammalia; order Perissodactyla; family Rhinocerotidae; genus Diceros; species Diceros bicornis. Next base: position 6,533,505 of record NC_080751.1, on the reverse strand, counting down.
TTTTAGATGATAAGATATCACAGGCAAAAAGAAAACAGAATTATGTGGATAAAATTAAATGAATTATGATTTGTAGTGACTATTATAATAAAATAAAACTTTACCCCATGTACAAAAGCAATTGCCATTTTTCTACCTACTGGGAAAAGATAGCTTCATTTAACTTCTGCATATCCCTTTTCAGAAACAGTCAGGAAATAACAAAAGAATAAGGGAATCCCACTTCTAATACTCCTTTACCCACCTAGTTGGTATCTTGTGCAAATTACTTAGCCCCTCAAAATTTTAAGGCTATCCCACAGTGTTTCTGTTTGGATCAAGGGTGATTATTTGTAGATTGACCCTCAAGATTAGATAGATAGATAGATAGATAGATAGATAGATAGATAGATAGATATAGATTTGTTTATTTTCCTCATTTGCTTCTTTCATAACTCCACCCACTAAGTACCTTCCTGCCTACCATATTTGCCTTAACATAAGTGCTTATAATTTTGGTAATTAGCATAGACTGATTTGTACTTTTATAGATAGTTTTCTTATTTTCTACAATTATCTGAATTATTAATGGGCAAAGATAATTTCTTAAGTTTCTTTATATCCTGAGCATATATATAATTTCAGCATTACATATAATTTCTCCTCTGGAAAGTTTAGTGCTAGATAGAGAAGAAGTGGTGGTAAGAGAATAAAAAAGAGTAAAATATTAAGGCTTGTGGATTTGTAATGATATAAAGAATTGAAAAAAAATATGAATTTGAAAGATATTTTGAAGAAATATGCAATGACTGACATTGTCATAAGAAACATCTGGGGTGCTTGTTTATAAATGAAAATTCCAGGGTGCTACACTGTTACGCTGATTCAGTTGGTCTAGGAGTGGAGTCTAGGAATCACTCTTAGGTGATTATTTTGTTGTTAGTGCCGTCGAGTCAATTCCAACTCATAGCAACCCTGTGTACAGCAGAGCGGAGCCCTGCCCAGTCTTTTTGTGCCGTCCTCCCACCTTCCAGCACTATGTCAGACAGTGCTCCACTGCTGTTTGTAGAGTTTTCATGGCCAGTGTTTTTGGAAGTGACTAGTCAGGTCCTTCTTAGTCTGGAAGCTCTCCTGAAGCCCATCCAGCAGGGGTGACCTGGCTGGTATTTGAAATACCATGGCATAGCTTTCAGCATCACAGCAACATGCAGCCACCACAGTATGACAACCTGTGATGGGTGATATGGTTCTCTGACTGGGAGACAAACCCTGGGCCACGGCAGTGAGAGTACCGAATCTTAACCACTAGACCACCAAAGTTTATTAGCTTCACCAAAATTTGAGAACTCTTGATCTTGCTCCAAACATAATGCTCTATGAGTCTCACTGACCTCTTGATTCTCCACAGGAAAAGAAAAGTGAATCCTTATAAACTACCAAAGTAGTTAGTAATTAGTAGTTAGTAGTAGTTAGTAATAGTAATTAGTAGTTAGTCGTAGTTAGTAGTAGTTGCTATGGGGAGCTGGATATAAAGAGAAGGTATAATAAAATTGAAGTAAAGACAATAAGAACAAACACAAGAGCACTTCATAGGATGATATCCAAAATGAAGCTAGGCCAATATGTTCTGTGAGGAAATATGGCTTGAATCAGGCATTGAAGAAACTCACTGATTAGTAAAACTTAGGAGAATTCCTCAATTAAAATAAAAACATGAAGATGATCAGGATATGTCCAGCAAGGGAGAAGGAAGCTGAGGAAAGAGTGGTCAGACTCGGAAGTTCTTTTCAAGATCTGCTTGGGTAAGGAAGGCTGGTGCAGCCAGCAGTAACGTTGAGAAATCATGACCAGTAACCTGATAGAATGCTTTATTATTTTCAGTTCTTCTACTTACAAAATAGTCTTCTAATCTGAAACTTTGCTTCTGGCCTTCCCCAATGGAAAGTTTTTAATATAAAGTATTCAATTGGCTCTCTAAGACGAATACTAATTTTCTGAGTTTTAAACAATTTTTCTAGATTTTATCTTGTTACATTCTTTTAAAAAATCTATAAACCTCTTAATTGCTTTTTGAATAAAATCCATATTTCCTTATGTGCTGTTCAGAATAATTATGATCTGGTCCCTAAATACATGTCAATCATTATTTCTTTTTTTTTTTTTTTTAATTTTTTGTTTATTGCAGTAATATTGGTTTATAACATTGTAAAAATTTCAGGTGTACATCATTGTACTTCTATTTCTGCCTAGATTACATCATGTTCACCACCAAAATACTAATTACAACCCATCACCACACACATGTACCGAATTATCCCTTTCACCCTCCTCCCTCCCCCCTCCCCCTCTGGTAATCACCAATCCAATCTCTGTCCCTATGTGTTTGTTTATTGTTGTTATTATCTACTACTTAATGAAGGAAATCATACAGTATTTGACCTTCTCCCTCTGACTTATTTCACTTTGCATTATACCCTCAGTGTCCATCCATGTTGTCACAAATGCCTGGATTTCGTCGCTTCTTATGGCTGAGTAGTATTCCATTGTGTATATATACCACAGCTTCTTTATCCATTCGTCCCTTGATGGGCACTTAGGTTGCTTCCAAGTCTTGGCTATTGTGAATAACGCTGCAATGAACACAGGGGTGCATGTACCTTTACAAATTGGTGTTTTCAAGTTCTTTGGATAAATACCCAGCAGTGGAATAGCTGGATCATATGGTAGTTCTATCCTTGATTTTTTGAGGAATCTCCATACTGTTTTCCATAGTGGCTGCACCAGTTTGCACTCCCACCAGCAGTGTATGAGACTTCCCTTCTCTCCACATCCTCTCCAACACATGTTGTTTCCTGTCTTGTTAATTATAGCCATTCTGATGGGCGTCAGGTGATATCTCATTGTAGTTTTGATTTGCATTTCCCTGATAGTTAATGATTTTGAACATCTTTTCATGTGTCTGTTGGCCATCTGTATATCTTCTTTGGAGAAATGTCTGTTCAGGTCTTTTGCCCATTTTTTAATTGGGTTGTTAGTTTTTTTGTTGTTGAGATGCATGAGTTCTTTATATATTTTGGAGATTAAGCCCTTATGAGAAGTATGGTTTGCAAATATCTTCTCCCAATTGTTAGGTTGTCTTTTCTTTTTGTTGATGGTTTCCTTTGCTGTGCAGAAGCTTTTTAGTTTGATGTAGTCCCATTTGTTTATTTTTTCTATTGTTTCTCTTGCCCCGTCAGACATGGTGTTTGAAAAGATGTTGCTAAGACCGATGTGGAAGAGCGAACTGCCTATGTTTTCGTCTAGCAGTTTCACAGTTTCAGGTCTTACATTCAAGTCTTTAATCCATTTGGAGTTAATTTTTGTGTATGGTGTAAGGTAAGGGTCTACTTTCATTTTTTTGCATGTGGCTATCTAGTTTTCCCAACACCATTTGTTGAAGAGACTTTCTTTTCCCCATTGTATGTTCTTGACTCCTTTGTCAAAGATTAGCTGTCCATAGATGTGTGGGTTTATTTCTGGGCTTTCGATTCTATTCCATTGATCTGTGTGTCTGTTTTTGTGCCAGTACCATGCTGTTTTGGTTACTATAGCTTTGTAGTATATTTTGAAATCGGGGAGTGTGATACCTCCAGCTTTGTACTTTTTTTTCAGGATTCCTTTAGCTATTCGGGGTCTTTTGTTGTTCCATATAAATTTTAGGATTCTTTGTTCTATTTCTGTGAAAAATGTTGTTGGAACTTTGATAGGGATTGCATTGAATCTATAGATGGCTTTAGGAAGTATGGACATCTTAACTATGTTAATTCTTCCAATCCAAGAGCACGGAATATCTTTCCATTTCTTTGTGTCTTCTTCGATTTCTTTCAGAAATGTTTTATAGTTTTCGGTGTACAGATCTTTCACCTCTTTGGTTAAGTTTATTCCTAGGTATTTTATTCTTTTTGTTGCAATTGTAAATGGGATTGTATTCTTAATTTCTCTTTCTGCTACTTCGTTGTTAGTGTACAGAAATGCAACTGATTTTTGTATGTTGATTTTGTATCCTGCAACTTTACCATATTCGTTTATTACTTCTAAAAGTTTTCTGGTGAATTCTTTAGGGTTTTCTGTATATAAAATCATGTCATCTGCAAATAGTGACAGTTTCACTTCTTCCTTTCCCATTTGGATCCCTTTTATTTCTTTCTCTTGCCTGATTGCTCTGGCTAGGACTTCCAGTACTATGTTAAATAGGAGTGGTGAGAGTGGGCATCCTTGTCTGGTTCCTGTTCTTAGAGGGATAGCTTTCAGTTTTTCACCATTGAGGATGATATTAGCTGTGGGTTTGTCATATATGGTCTTTATTATGTTGAGGTACTTTCCTTCTATCCCCATTTTATTCAGAGTTTTTATCATAAATGGATGCTGTATCTTGTCAAATGCTTTCTCTGCATCTATTGAGATGATCCTGTGATTTTTATTCTTCATTTTATTAATGTGGTGTATTACAGTGATTGATTTGCAAATGTTAAACCATCCCTGCATCCCTGGAATAAATCCCACTTGATCATGGTGTATAATCTTTTTAACGTATTGTTGTATGCGATTTGCTAGTATTTTGTTGAGGATTATCGCATTGATGTTCATCAGTGATATTGGCCTGTAATTTTCTTTTTTTTGTGTTGTCCTTGTCTGGTTTTGGTATCAGGGTAATGTCAGCTTCATAGAATGAGTTAGGGAGCTTCCCCCCCTCCTCAATTTTTTGGAAGAGTTTGAGAAGGATAGGTATTAAGTCTTCTTTGAATGTTTGGTAGAATTCACCAGGGAAGCTGTCTGGTCCTGGACTTTTATTTTTGGGGAGGTTTGTGATTACTGTTTCGATCTCCTTACTGGTGATTGGTCTATTCAAACTCTCTACTTCTTCTTGATCCAGTTTTGGAAGGTTGTATGATTCTAAGAATTTATCCATTTCTTCCAGATTGTCGAATTGTTGGCATATAGCTTTTCATAGTATTCTCTTATAATCTTTTGTATTTCTGAGGTGTCTGTTGTAACCTCTCCTCTTTCATTTCTGATTTTACTTATTTGTGCCTTCTCTCTTTTTTTCTTGGTGAGTCTAGCTAAAGGTTTGTCAATTTTGTTGATGTTTTCAACGAACCAGCTCTTGGTTTTATTAATTTTTTCTATTGTTTTTTTGGTCTCTATTTCATTTATTTCTGCTCTGATTTTTATTATTTCCCTTCTTCCACTGAGTTTGGGCTTTGTTTGTTCTTCTTTTTCCAGTTCCTTTAGGTGCATTGTTAGATTGTTTATTTGAGATTTTTCTTGTTTGTTGAGATAGGCCTGTATCGCTATAAACTTCCCTCTTAGAACCGCTTTTGCTGTATCCCATAAATTCTGGCATGTCGTATTTTCATTTTCATTTGTCTCCAGGTATTTTTTTATTTCTTCTTTGATTTCTTCGTTAACTCAGTCGTTGTTCAGTAGCAGTTTCTTTAATTTCCACTTATTTGTGGCTTTTCTGATTTTCTTCCTATAGTTGATTTCTAATGTCATACCGTTGTGGTCAGAAAAGATGCTTGGTATTATTTCAATCTTCTTAAATTTATGGAGACTTGTTTTGTGGCCTCAATCATTATTTCCAACAAAGTCTTTTCATCTCTACTCCAATACCAGTTTCCTGTTTCTCTTAGTTTTCCATGTGTGGCTTGCTTGCCTCCATATTGATGATGATGTTCCTTCTGTCTTTTTTAAATTTTTATGTAATATTTAACTTCTTCTCTCTTGCTCTTCTCTCTCTCTGTATACGTACATGCATACACCTAATCTTATATATTTTATCTTATATAAGATATATATATTATATATTATATATATGTGTAATCTACCTACACACCACCTCATCTCTACCAGCAGGAACTGTGACGATTCAAAGATTAGAAACATATTGGCTGTTAGGGGACAGAGTTTGAGTGTGAAAGAGAAACATATTAAATGTTGTTGTGTTTGCAGGGAGTATCATTTGTTTATTTTAGAATCTGGTTCTTGAACTCCCTCTATCTAAAATTATATTGTCTTATTTGCATTCTCTTTCTGGGAACTATAAGAGGGGTGGAAAGCTGGGCTTGGTGCAACCTCAGTCTCATTGGGAAGTGAATCCTATTTTGGAAAAGCCAAACTAGCCCCAGAGGAATAGAGGGTCTATCCAGAGCACTTAAGTGTGCCTTTGTCTAGGCCTAAGGGGAATTCTCATTTCACAGTTGACCCAGTATATTTTCCTTAGTTCTGAGGAACAACACTTACCCTTGAAACTGATGTCTCATGAGAGCAAGTAAAGTGATTTAATTTCTATGGCATTGTCCTCTATCACAATTACAAAAGTGACATCTCCACCACCACCACCACTCCCCCTTATAATTTTCATAAGGGCTTTTACGTGCTGTCTTTTTTACCAATGTTTTAGTGCATAACACAATGCCTTTCATATATTAGAAATTCAATAATTATTTATTGAATATTGAAGCACACAGAGAGAAAATAAACAAAAGAGCTTAAAAATCCTTGACAAGTTCCTCATAATCACAAAGATTCACAGAGAAAAGTTACAGCCTTTTTTTAGAATTTTGGGAAACTATCTACGTATTTTAAGCAGAAGGACAATAAAATTTGCATATGCATATGCTTCCTCTGGCTACAAAATGGATAATAAATTTTAACGTGATGGAATTGGATGATGAGACCAGTAATATAGTTATTACCATTTATAAAAGTGGGCTCAATGGAGAAGGAGAGAAGTGGACACATTCAAAATAATCTTATGAGACTACATCACTGGACCTTTGTCACGGGTTATCTGTGAGCAGGGAGGTAAAGAAGAAGTTTCAAATATAGTTCAGGTTTCCAGTTTGGGCGGTTGGATGAATGTTGGTGCCGCTTACAAAGATGGACAGAGAGGAGGAGAAACGCCTGGAGGAAAGCATGAGCTCAGTCTAGGAACTCTTCCTTTTGAAGTGTCCTTGAAATGTTTGACTGAAATATTTTATCAGGTTCTGTATGTGACTCTTTAGGTCAGAAAGAGGTTTGTGCAGGGAGTAATAGTTTAGAAGTCATCAGCATTGAGTAGTCTGCACCGTAAGCATAGATAAGATAGACTAGGGAGAAAAAGAAGGGTGAAAAAAAAAGAGAATTCCAGAGATGAAGTTTTGAAATTCCATTATTCAACATCATGGTAGAGAAGAATGGGACAGACTGGGAAAGAGCCTCTGAGCGGGAGAAAGAGGCTACAGTGTTATGGAAGACAAAGGGAGAAAATTTTAAGAAATAGATAATGGGACATATTTGAGGTTCTTTTGAAAAAATTAAGAGGACCAACGTGTGCTCCATGGGTTCAGCAGCATGTAGTTGACTGGTGGCCTTAGCAAGAGTAATTGTGTTCATCATGACTAGTGCCAAAGCGGAATGATGGTAGATTGTGTAAGGAATAGAAGGTAGAAGGTAAAGAAATGAAGACTAAGTTTAGAAAAAAATATTCTTTTGACAAGTTTGGCTTCAAAGGGAGAGGAGAAAACATTACCCAACACTACTGCACCTAAAATAAAGAAGAGCTGAGCAAGTGGTGTGTGTGTTTTTGGTGGTTTCATTGTTTGCTTGTTTAAACTTGTTTGTATTAAGATAGGAGAGACTTGAATATGTTTAAGTATTCTTGGTAAGCATCTTTTTATGAAAGAGATAAGATTGAAGACGTCTCAGAGACTACCATTGACCATCTTTAGGTACTTTACAGGTCCGCATATAAAGTTTAACATACAGTGATCTCTAAACAAGTGCTTGTTGCAATTCATGCCACACAAACTGGCCATTGAGAGTCTGTCTGGACTGCCTGTTGGACTGGGAGCCAAAGAACACTCATACTTCTCTTTCTCTGTCTCTCCACAATGCTAAAAGTAGCAAAAGGCACCCAATCAAGGTTAACCAAGCACATTTGCTTTTTCCTCATTTTCCATTTCTTAGTACAGTTCCTGGCATAGAGGACACTCTGTGTAACTATTTGTTGGTTAAATAGTTAAATAAATGGATAAATAAGAGAATAAATTCAATCAAAAAGGCCCTAAAGAAGCCTCTGCCGGCTGTTTTCTTAATTCCACGATGTTAAAGAGTATGAAGGCTGTGGGGTTGGTATTCTATACATGTCTTATTCACCTGGAAATTTCTGTGTTCCTTGAAGAGGACCATATAGATAACAAAAGCATACATTTCCCTTTCTATGTCTAGTTAGTCTGTTTGATCTGATATAGGTCTAGTGGCTTTGATAATGTTAATGAGTACTTTAGGTTTTTTACATTTTTTGCTCAACTTGGTTTGTTTTCATACAGATATCTCTGGGCAAAGACATACACGTACAGCACTGATTTTTATTATTAACTTGAAATGAAAAGTGGAAAATATATTTCAGATGAACTTAATGTCATTTTCTTTTGAAAATGTAATTTTTTCTCCTTTATTTCTTTCTTTTATTGAGTATATATTAGATATGCAAGAATGCTTTCAATCAGTATATTTTAAAATATAACAGAAAACTGATGAAGCACAATAACGTACAAAATCTGTTTGGAAATCTAATTTTCAGAAGAAAGAGAATTTAAGCTGGCACTTGATCTAGAAGCTCTCATTCCAGCTCGATGAACACACTGGTTTTAGGAAAAAAATATTTGGCATCTGTCTTTTTTGCTATTGGAAAACTAATTAAAAATTTACCCTTCTCCTGACTGGAAAACATGTTCTCTTCTTTAGCAGGATTTTCTTAGAGCTGTATGATGTCTCAGTGACTTTACTCTGATGTACAGTAGAATAGCCTTTTTCCCTCTTGTCCTTCAGACAGAGAGGAAACATGAACCATGGGTGTCCCTCTCTCTTTTGGCTCCACACATCACTGTCAAGAGAGGCAGAGAGATCTAGCCTACAACTTTAAAAGAGATTGCTGATGAGAAAAAAGAAATAGGATGAATTCAACAGTTCAATAGTAATAGCTCTTGTGACATTCCACCAATAAAAAGTCTATTATTCAGCTCAGTTATAAAATTTTTAATTGACGACAATAACTCACAGGTACTAAAAATAACATGAAAGTTGATGTAAATTTGGATCTCATACAGAGGTCAATCGTTGCTTCAATTAATTCTTATCTCACAAACCTAGAGTGTGATGTACTATATAGATTTCTAAAGAAATGCTATTAAGTTTTGTATATGACTTTTATTTTAAAAATGAAAACAATATATTGTACTTGTTTAAAACATTGAATAGTGCAAAAGGGCTTATAAAGAAAAGCAACACTTCTAGCTTCAGATTTCTCCGCTGATAGCTGTTTCTTCTGTTAGTACTGTCATATCTATAATGTTTCTGATGTTATCTGTTGATGTAATCATTTAGATAATATCTATAAACTTCCTACTAAGATAATGATTTTTTTTACTTTCACTTCTCTCATAGATCCTAATATTTATATCTCAGCCACCACCTTTATTTTGACTCTTCTTCTCACTTCCTTTCATTTTGGACATCATAGTTTAAATTTCCAACAGCCTTAGGTTTTTCCTCTTCTTTAGAATTATATTATTTTTCTAGGGATGCAGTATTGTCATGATTCTCCCTGAAGATATTTATTAGGACCGTTATAAAATTAAATTCCCGCAAATCATTTCTCTTTCCTCCAAGACAAGTGATATTTTCTTTTTCTTGCTCTTAATCTTTATTTTTTATTCTGCATGATCTCCCAAAATATCTGTTATTCTGTTTTCTGATTGGATGTGCATACGAGTGTGTATCCATATATGTGCATGTGTGCGTATGTTCCACAATAAAGCTATTAAAAGATGACAGAGGTTTCTAGGCCTTGTTGAATGGAAAATTTTACCTCAGGTTTACTTGCCCAGAAGCCCACACAGGTGGAGAAAAGGATTGGTTAATGGTCAGCTGTTTCATACCCAAACCTTGAGTACCCCTCCAGGTCTCATGCTCCCCGCCTTGGGCCCTGGCACTTCAGAACCCTCCCAGGTTTCTGCTGGAATCACTGCCTCTTGTGTTAGCTCTGATCCTTCATATCACATGCTCGTGGATGCAGCTGCTTCTGCTTTGATTTATCAGATATTCCTCCATTTATTCTGTCCTGAAGTGGAAATTCGTTGAATCGTGGACTTGATGATTTTCATATCTTTATGGCTTTACACTTTTTAATTTTCTTGCATAATTTTAGTATAGCCTTAGAAGAAAAAGGACATAAATTTGTGTGACCATGTCAACAACCGTAATAGAGTGTTTTGTTTGGTTTTGAGGTTAGGTTTATTTTCATTCTTTTAAAATGTGTCACCATCTTAAGGTAGAAATGGCAACTTCGTATAATCTAAATGCAGCTGGCTGTTGTAAGAAACGAGGTGCCAAGCTGCTTATATTGCACTGAGCGTAAGTCCTAGCAAGCTGCATTGTCTTTTAAAAGAGTGCAGACACAGACAGAGGCTGTCTGTGGAACTTATACTGCTTCTAGTTTACAGATTCTCATTAAGGACAATAATCAGTAGAACATTCTTATTGATTATGTAAGACCTAGCAAGAATACAATGCATGAATTAAATCATGCACTATATTTGTACACATTCTTCAAGGATTTTTTGCTCCTGACTGCTTATAATGTAGAGGAGATTTAAATGTGACATTAACCCGCTAAAATACTGTGTAATGTAATGTCCATTGCTCTTTCTTTGGGTTTTTGAAGCTAACAAAAATGCCATGAAGTAGACAAAAAAGGAAAAAAGGAAAAACAAATGTCATATTTTAAGTTCAGAGATGTGAATATTTGAGTTTAAGATAAATTAAATTGTCTCAGGTCATGCAATTAGGGCACCAAATTTAAATACATGTTAATGACTCTTCCAATGTTTATCTATCCCACTGACCTGTCTGCTAAATCCAGAGATATATATCTCCTATCAAGTATTTATATGAGCCTTTAGAACAATTTAATAAATTCTAGGCAGTCTTAGATTCCCAGTATATAAAGTCCTGCTTAGTAAAGTTTAAATGTATTCTGCCTAACAAATTGTTTTTTGTTTATTTCCACTTACTTATTATGCTTTAAATTCCACCATTAAAATTTCATTTTAGTAATTTAATATCAGTAGGTATTTTGTCCACCTTACAATACATTCTTCCAGGATATGAAGCTTTAAATGTGCTAAAACTGAGTTGGAACATAATCATACCAGATTCAAAACAGTTTTGAAGAGAGAGAAAATGGGAGAAGATAGTTAGCTACTATCCGCCAGAATGTTTTTGAATTATTATTTTTTTCCTGTGTGTGTCTAAAGGGTAGATTTGGGGTACTAAAGGAAAATAAAATATCATTTCATAAATTTGGTTAGGATTAGTCCATTCTGAGAACATATAAGTAGCCCTATCTTTACAACACATTCACTAGCCAGTTGTAATTGCAATTCAAGCTACCATATGAATGAGAGAGGATGACTGATTTCTTTCCAAATAGCTCTTGAATTTCTGTTTTTCACTGAATCCTCCTCTTTATGACTATTTTCAATAGAAACTGGATTCATTTACAGTGATTAGTGAGAGTAGGAGGCATATCTACATGACTAACTAGATTGATTCTTTGCAGGTCAATGAGTGAGCAATTGAACAGATCATTGCATAATCGATCCAATCCCACAAGCAAATTGAACATACTTCAAAAAAGCCAGGTCTCTCATATCAGTGGAGTTAACCACATCACAGGAGTTCTGGGATGCCTGTATAAATGTTGTAGCAAATCAATAGCGTTTTGATTTTTTTATTTTAAGCATAAAGGAAAGAGAACTAAACTAAGACCCAAGAGGCCATTTTGTGCACCAATACTTCTGTTAATTAGCTATATGAAACTTGGAAGACACAAAGAACGTAAACAGGAAAGCAAGGGATCAGGGAGAGGCCAGGCTTCCATCTGAGGTCTTCTTTTTAGAAGGGCAGTACTTACTAGATTTGAAGCAACGCTTTTAAGTACTATGGTGTACAGATATTTCTTGAGTTGCTATGGATCTAAACCAGAGAGTTCTTTCACACCCAAAGAGTTTAGAACATACCTATTGATTTTTGAAAGCCATGACTAATGGCTTTGTGATATGTCAGCTTGGCTAGGCTGAAATATATTGTCCAGACTTCCCTTTCTAGTATTTTTCTTAAGGTGGACTACAAAGGAGATTTTCTCCTGAGATCTGGTGGGTAGTGGAAGGCAACAGCCATTTTGTAGCATGCACACAGCTTCTCCTAGTTATTCAGTCAAACATTATTACAGGTGCTGCTGTGGAGGTATTTTGCAAATATAGTTAAAATCTCCTATTAGTTGATTTTGAGTTTACCATAAAGGAAAATATCCTGGGTGCTCCTAACTTAATTAAGTAGATGCCTTTTAAAAGGAACTAAAGATCTTTAAATGAGATGCGGAGACTCCAGAATACAGAGAGGAAACTGTAGACTCTTTCTACATTCTGGAACCCCACTCACCTCATTGCTGTTGATCTACTGATTCACCTTCTTGGTATGAAGTAGCAGCTAGGCCAGCAATTGCACTACTTTTCCCCTGTATCTTTCTTTAGTTTCTTTGACTGTTGGGGCAGATGTTTATGTGTGTTCAGCTCCGTGCCAGAGATTCCCATTTTCTGCAGGATACCTTGCTAGGTCAGAGGCAACAGGAATTGACATGGGTTTCAGGCCGTCCTTGTTAGGATTCCTGTTCAAGCTCATGGGGGTCCAGGCTGCGTGTAATCTACCCTTCTTGCCTGCCTGTGGACTCTGGATTACAGCATTTGTGGGGACAGTCTTGTGACTGCTTAGCCATTCCCCACAATTTCCGACATATATAAATATATAAATATATTTTATATAACTGTATATATACATAATTTTATATATTAAAATTTATATATAATAAATACATAAAATAAATATAAATGTATATTATATACATACACGTGTTATATAATATAAATATAAATCTCTCTCTCTTTTTTCTCTTTCTCTCTCTCTCTTTTTTCTGTCTCTCCAGCATATTAAGGTTTATATCCCATGCGTGATCCAATTATGAAAAAAGAGAAGCATTGCAAAGCAATTAAGTTATATAGATATATATGCATGTATATTCTGTTGTTGTTCTTTGCTGCTTAAACTCTGACTAAAAGATATACCATGTGAGATACAGAGAGAAATGACAGGAACTCAGGAACCTGGATACTCAAATCCCATCCACAAGTGACTGTCTTCCACTCTTGTGAAAGGAAGGACAGAGAAATGTGCACATTTCTTAGGCCTAAGTTGAGCACTATACTAGCCCTACATTAGATTGAGACCTAAATCCTAGTGTACAACTCAAGTGAACTAAGACTATATACCAAGGATTCTCAAACTTGACTACATATTAAAATGCCTAAGATCTTTTTATAAAAATGTACCCATGCTTGGGCTCCACCCAAATAAATTCCGATTTAATTGGCTTGTGTAGAGTGGGAGCTGGGAAGAGGTATTTTCTGCAAAGCTCTTTATTTGGCTCTAATATGCTGACCAAGTTGAGATCTACTGTGCAGGTCATGTGGAGGACTCGTTTTGCCCGGTTTGGAGGTAGGAGGACGTGCCAACTTTGACCTTTTCCTAATTAGCCCAAGGTCTAATTTATTACCCTCTGCAACTTACCACTGTACCGTAAGAACAGACCAGGCCATGGAAGTGAAAGTAAATGATTCAGGGTGAGGAAATATAATTTTATTAAGGCATCAAAGCAAAGCTGCTCATCTTGGACATTTTCAGGTTGGGATATTTCCCAAACAGGCACTGCCCCACATGCACATACTTAGCAGATTTTTTAAGAGAGAAACTCATTAAAAGGGCATGGAGATCCTATTCCAGCTAAAACTTGAATCACTTTAATTCTTACAACTAAAATTTTTACTCACACTGCATCTTAATAGAATGTCCTTTCCTGTGACCATTCCTCAATCTTGGTGGAGGAATGAGGATGGGCTGAGGAATGTCAGACAGTATACCTTAGACAAAAAGTTGTTGTCAGGATCTTTGAGAAATTTAAAATATGGTTTAATGAATAAATGAATCAGAAAGAAAAAAAAAGAAAGGAGCAATGAGGAAGTTCTGTTCATCTCATTGTGTAAGTCTCTTCCTGGTGGTAAATTAGATGTTAAGAAATGCTCCTAAAACTTTTTATTTTCTAGTTAGTACCATAAAGAAATGGCACAGATACCTAGTGGGCCTGAGATGATACTGTTTCTTTAAACACTTTAAAATACCAAAGAGAAGTTTAATTTCCAACCTATATTATTCAAAAAACATGGCATTTTCTTTTTTTGCTCTGGAGGCTGTGCTCCTCCTCTTAGTCTCAATTTTCATAATAATTAATTAATGCACTCCCTTATATTTTACAAATACATTGTTTCCTATATGCTCTAGTAGGGCCCAAAAGAAAACTAAATCACTTCACCTGCAGTCTAATAAGCAATTCTTGTTGTTTCTTCATGTCTTCATTGATTAACAGCTGTAATAAGGAGTCAGACTCCATTTTTGACGTTCATCTGTGAACAGCCTTTAAGGCCCACACTTCCCTCTTCCCCTTCTGCCTCGCATCTGGGCAAGCTAACAGGAAAGCTCAGGTTCTCTGGGAAGTTCAAACCATGCAAGACTCTGCTTTCACACAAGAACCCTCACCCCAGCCCCCCTGCTCTAATCGCCATAAAAACCTCAAGCCTCTAATCCCCTGCCCCTGCTCACTAGAGCTATTTTGGACCAGTCTGGAAAGACTGCCTTGCTCTCTCCAGAAAGCCACATTATATGAGTAATAAATCTTTTCACATCCTCTTAGTGTGCATAGCGTTATGAATCCCAACATCCAAACCAAATTTTGGGTGGGAGTCCATTTCATTTCTGTAGAATAGCTACAACATGTCCTTTCTTAATTTTCAGACCTTCCTTCCAGAATGATTTTTATTTTTCTTGAAATAATAAATATATAAAACCCATTTGTATTATACTTTATAACTCTAATATTCAGTTTATTTTTATTTATTTAGTCTGTTTCTATTTTGTTGTGGGTATATCATTAATGGCTTCTATTTATGGCAGCAGATTTACTCAGGTGTTTAGTTATTTTTAAAATGTGAGAATTATTTGAAATTAGGATTAAGGGTACCTTAATCTAGAGAAGACTTGCATTGATTTCTATCAAGTGCCTGTGGACTCTACCAACTTTGAGCTGTTTTATATCTTAGGGTATTTTTGTGGAGGAGAGTAATACAAACAAATATAAATTTGAACTTGTAAACCTGTGTGAGTGGAGACATAAATTCTCCAAGGATGTATTTTATTCTGACTCAGGACTAAGGCTTAATCAGTCAGGCATCTTTCGCTTTTCCATAAAATTGGATTTTCTTTCAACTTCACCTTTTGAGAAAATTGCTACTTGAATTATTTGATTTTATATAGGGTCCTTAAATCTGAAGTCCCATCTTATTAGGCCTCACTCTTTGTCTTCCATCAACTCAGTTGTATAACTCATTCAAATTCTGGCTCCAGGCCACCAGAAGTTGATAAATAAGCCCATGGGAAAGGTCAGCTTGACTTCCTTGCTTCTAGTGTGAACTCGCATTTTCTTGTGGTTTCTGGTCTCTGATGAGTTCCTTTATTTGCCATCAGCGGAGCTAGGCATTAAGATTTTGAAAAAATAATAATTCATACTGAAATTTTGTGTTTTGCTTTATTTGGAATGATTTCCTTAAACAGCCAGTTTATTCTATGTCCAGAAATAGAACTAGCTTTGCCATTGCTCAGAAACTATTGCAGTAGCCTCTATCATTGATAGTACAGAAATATTTTAGGGTACATGAATTAATATTTGTTTTATAATTTATGTATTTCATTTAATATATATCCTGGATCAATATCCTGTCAGACTCCTGATTTCACATATTTTATTTCATAGGTGCAGATAATCTACTAATCTATATATGTGTGTGTATTCATACATATTTATAAATTATATTTAAATATAATTAAATATAAATATATTTTTTCATGGACATTATTGCAGAGTAAGAAGAATTTAGAGGTTGTAGGATGGAAAGTTAATATGATTTAAAGTCTATATAAAGAAAAGAATTTATAATAGCAGAGGGATTTAGAAACCAAAAGCCTGGAAAAGAAAGTCTCTTCAACAAATGGTGTTGGGAAAACTGGATAGCCACATGCAAAAAAATGAAAGTAGACCCTTACATTATACCATGGACAAAAATTAACTCCAAATGGATTAAAGACTTGAATGTAAGACCTGAAACTATGAAACTTGCAGAAGAAAACATAGGCAGTTCGCTCTTCCACATCGGTCTTAGCAACATCTTTTCAAACACCACATCTGACCGGGCAAGAGAAACAATAGAAAAAATAAACAAACGGGACTACATCAAACTAAAAAGCTTCTGCACAGCAAAGGAAACCATCAACAAAACGAAAAGACAACCTAACAATTGGGAGAAGATATTTGCAAACCATACTTCTGATAAGGGGTTAATCTCCAAAATATATAAAGAACTCATGCATCTCAACAACAAAAAAACTACCAACCCAATTAAAAAATGGGCAAAAGACCTGAACAGACATTTCTCCAAAGAAGATATACAGAGGGCCAACAGACACATGAAAAGATGTTCAAAATCACTAACTATCAGGGAAATGCAAATCAAAACTACAATGAGATATCACCTGACGCCCATCAGAATGGCTATAATTAACAAGACAGGAAACAATACGTGTTGGAGAGGATGTGGAGAAAAGGGAAGTCTCATACACTGCTGGTGGGAGTGCAAACTGGTGCAGCCACTATGGAAAACAGTATGGAGATTCCTCAAAAAATCAAGGATAGAACTACCATATGATCCAGCTATTCCACTGCTGGGTATTTATCCAAAGAACTTGAAAACACCAATTTGCAAAGGTACATGCACCCCTGTGTTCATTGCAGCGTTAGTCACAATAGCCAAGACTTGGAAGCAACCTAAGTGCCCATCAAGGGACGAATGGATAAAGAAGCTGTGGTATATATACACAATGGAATTCTACTCAGCCATAAGAAACGATGAAATCCAGCCATTTGTGACAACATGGATGGACACTGAGGGTATTATGCAAAGTGAAATAAGTCAGAGGGAGAAGGTCAAATACCGTATGATTTCCTTCATTAAGTAGTAGATAATAACAACAATAAACAAACACATAGGGACAGAGATTGGATTGGTGGTTACCAGAGGGGAAGGGGGGAGGGAGGAGGGTGAAAGGGATAATTCGGCACATGTGTGTGGTGATGGGTTGTAATTAGTATTTTGGTGATGAACATGGTGTAGTCCATGCAGAAATAGAAGTACAATGATGTACACCTGAAATTTTTACAATGTTATAAACCAATGTTACTGCAATAAACAAAAAATTAAAAAAAAAAAAAAAAGAAACCAAAAGCCTTATAAGAATAACTGAAGGCTAGGCTAAGTAAGAAAAAAAGAGAGCACAAATTACTAAGAGAGAGAACACAAATTTGATAACCTAGGTGAAATAGAACAATTCCCTGAAAGATACAATTTACTAAAAGTCACACAAGAAGAAACTGATAATCTGAATAGGCCTACCTCTATCAAAGAAATTGAATCAATAATAAATAACTTTGTCAAGCAGAAAGCACCAGGCTCAAATGCATCATTGGTGAATTTTACTAAACATTTAAGGAAGAAATTATATCAATTCTGTACAATCTCTTTCAGGGGATAGAAGCACAAGGAATACTTCTATGAGGCCAGCATTACCCTAATACTAAAACCAGACAAACACATTACAAGAAAACTGTAGACCAATATCTCTGATGAACATATATGCAAAAATTCTCAATAAAAATGTTAGCAAAACAAATCCATCATTATATAAAAAGAATTACACCCTACAACGAAATGGGATTTATCCCAGGTATGCAAAGCTGGTTCAACATTTAGAAATCAATTAATGTAATCCATCACATCACCAAATTAAAGAAAAATCACACAATCATATCAATAGATGCAGAAAAAGCATTTGACAAAATACAACACCCATTCATGACTAAAAAAATCTCAGTAAACTAGGAATAGAGAGGAACTTCCTCAGCTTGATAACGAATATCTATAAAAAGCTAACATTATAGTAAATGGTGAGAAACTTGAAGTTTTCCACTAAAATCAGGTACAAAGCAAGGATGGCTTCTCTCACCATTCTTTTTCACATTATACTAGAAGTTCTAGCTAATGCAATAAGACAAGAAAAGAAAATAAAAGATATACAGATTGGGAGGAATGAAATATACTGTCTGTATTCACAGATCATCTATTTGGAAAATCCAAAAGAATCGGCAAAAAAACTCCTGGAAATAATAAGTGATTATAGCAAGGTTGTAGGATACAAAGTTAATATACAAAAGCCAATTGCTTTCTTATAAACCAATAGTGAATAGGTTGTGTTTGAAATTCAAAACACAATATCATTTACATTAGCACCCAAAATATGAAATACTTAGGTATAAGTCTAACAAAATTTGTATAAGATCTATATGAGGAAAACTACAAAACTCTGATGAACAAAATCAAAGAAGAACTAAATACATGGAGAGGTACTTCATGTTCATGAATAGGAAGACTCACCATTGTCAAGATCTCCATTCTTCTCAACTCAGTCTATAGAGTCAATGCAATCCCAATCAAGATCCCAGCAAATTATTTTTCTGGTTATCAACACGCTGATTCTAAAGTTTATATGGAGAAGTGAAAGACTCAGAATAGCCAACACAATATTGAAGGAGAACAAAAAGTTGGAGAACTGACAATACTCTATTTCAAGACTTCCTATAATATCATAGTAATTAAGACAGTGTATTTTTGACAAAGAATAGACAAATGCATCAAAATAGAGAGCCCAGAAATACACTCACATATATGTATTCAACTGATCTTTGACAAAGGAGCAAAGGGAATACAATGGAGCAAAGGTGTCTTTTTATCAAGTGGTGCTGGAGAAGGTGGATATCCATATCCAAAAAGTGAATCTAGCCACAGACTTTACATCTTCCCAAAAGTTAACTCAAAATATATCATTGACCTAGGGGCTGGCCCTGTGGCTTAGCGGTTAAGTGCGCATGCTCTGCTGCTGGAGGCCCGGGTTCGGATCCCGGGCGTGCACTGATGCACCACTTGTCCGGGTATGCTGAGGCGGCGTCCCACATACAGCAACTAGAAGGATGTGCAACTATGACATACAACTATCTACTGGGGCTTTGGGGAGAAAAAGGGAAAAAAAGGAGGAGGATTGGCAATAGTTGTTAGCTCAAGGCGGGTCTTCCTCAGCAAAAAGAGGAAGATTGGCATGGATGTTAGCTCAGGGCTGATCTTGCTCACACACACAAAATATATATATATCACGGACCTAAATGTAAAATGTAAAACTATCAAACTCCGAGAAGATAACATAGGAAGCCTAGATGACCTTGAGTATGGCGATGCCTTTTTAGATACAACACTAAAGGCATAATCCATGAAAGAAATAATAGATATGCTGGGCTTCATTAAAATTAAAAACTTCTGCTCTATGAAAGACAGTGTCAGGCCGGCTGGTGGCATAGTGGTTAAGTTCGCAAGCTCTGCTTCAGCGGCCCAGGGTTCGCAGTTTCGGATCGTGGGCGCAAACCTATGCACAGCTCATGAAGGCATGCTGTGTTGGCATCCCACATACAAAATAGAGGAAGATGGGCACAGAGGTTAGCTCAGGGCCAATCTTCCTCAGCAAAAAGAGGAGGGTTGGCAATGGGTTAGCTCAAAGCCAGTCTTACACACACACACACACAAAAAGACAATGTCAAGAGAATAAAAAGACAAGCCACAGATTAGGAGAAAATATTTTCAAAAGTCTTATCTGATATAGGACTGTTATCCAAAGTATGCAAAGAACTCTTAAAACTCTACAATAAGAAAACAGACAACTTGATTGAAAAATGAGCCAAAAATCTTAAAACAGACACTTCATCAAAGATATACAGAAGGTAACTAAGCATATGAAAAAATGCTCCATAATATATGTCATCAGGGAAATGCAAATTAAAACAACAATGAGATACCACTACATACCTATTAGAATGGCCAAAAGTCCAGAACACTGACAGCACAAATGCTGGTGAGGATGTGGAGCAACAGGAACTCTCTTACATTGCTGATGGGAATGCAAAATGGTACAGCCACTTTGGAAGACAATTGACAGCTTCTTATGAACTAAATATACTCTTATCATATGATCCAACAATTGTGTTCCTTGGTATTACCCAAATGAGTTAAAAGCTTATGTCCACACAAAAACCTGTGCACAGGTGTTTATAGCAGCTTTAGTCATAATTGCCAAAACTTGGAAGCAACTAAGGTGCTCTTCAGTAGGTGAATGGATAAATAAAGTGTGGTATATCTTACAATGGAATATTATTTATCACTACAAATAAATGAGCTATCAGGCCATGGAAAGACATAGAGGAAACTTAAATGCACATTACTAAGTGAAAGAAGCCAATATGAAAGGGCTACATACTGTATGATTCCAACTATGTGATGTTCTGGAAAGGGCAAAACTATAGAGACAGTAAAAAGATCAGTGATTGCCAGGGGCTGGAGTGTGGAGAAGAAGATGAATAGGTGGAGCACAGAGGATTTGTAGGGTAGTGAAAATACTCTGTATGATGCTATAATGATGGATACATGTCGTTATACATTTGACCAAATCCATATAAAGTACAATACCAAGAGTGAACTGTAATATAAACTATAGACCTTGGGTGATTATGATGTGTCAATGTAGTTTATCAATTTTAACAGATATTCCACTCTGGTGGGGGATGTTGATAATGGGGGAGGCTATGAATGTGTGGGGGCAAGGTGTATACAGGAAATATCTATACCTTTTCCTTAATATTGCTTTTAATCTAAAACTACTCTTTAAAAAAAAAACAAAGGTAAGGGAAAAACTGTTCTAATCCATTCTTTCCATCAGGATTTGAAAATCTGTTAAATACTTTAACCCTGTCTTTTCATGTTAAGATCTTCATTACCGGGCCGCCCCGTGGCTTAGCAGTTAAGTGCATGCGCTCTGCTGCTGGCGGCCCGGGTTCAGATCCCAGGCGCGCACTGACGCACCGCTTCTCCGGCCATGCTGAGGCCGCATCCCACATACAGCAACTAGAAGGATGTGCAGCTATGACATACAACTATCTACTGGGGCTTTGGGGGAAAAAAATAAATAAATAAGATCTTCATTACCTTTATTTGAAGGTTAGACCGATTAACGTGCTCTGAAATCTACTCAATAATCTCAATTCACCTGATTCCCTATTTTCACCTCTAATTTTTCCCCTGAAAGATCTGCATTTCAGTAACAGACTTTACTTGCAATTCCCACACGTGCTATGGATTGTAAAGCCTTTGGTTGTATTATTCTCTCTGCTGAAAAGGTAAAATCCTTCTTGTTTCTCCCCTACTAAATTCCATTCATAATTAAGCTTTTGACTCAGTAGGCACTTCAGGAAAGGGACATTCCTCAGCATTCTCTCTAACAACACTAGCTATCTCCTTTGGTAAATACAAAGCAAAGCACTAGGCCTCTATTATAGCCCATGCCAGATCTCATAGTAGTTATTTACCTATTAGTCAGTCTTCCACACTGTACCCTTAAGTCCTAATAGGAAGTCTCTGTTTCACTATCATCGTTAAAGATCTTAGCACAGTGCCTGTACATGGCAGATAGTCAATAAATGTTTGCAGCATTAAAAAAAAAATCAAAGATTTTCCTTTAGTATAAGAATTATATGGAAAGAATTCATTTATCATTCATACTAAAAATTAACATTTTTAATGTTCCATTAAAGACAATCAGTAGAAGGTTGTCTTAATTGAAATTGAATTTAGGTATTTTTCCTCAGGAGTAGCAAATGATGTCTTGCTGACAGTGTCCAAGGGGCTGAAGGTAGCCCTTAAGGTCTATAATTTTTCCCTTCTTTGCAGAAACAGTTAACATAAAAGTGCTGACTGCTGTTCTTTGAAAGGCCTGCTTTATAAGGTTGCCCCTTAGCTAGCGTCTGGGAACTTAGATTTCAGGAAGGTTCTCACCATCCCCAAAACTGATAAGAGTGGCCCACTATGTCTAAACTATTTGTATAAACAGTATAATTTATGCTGAACACCTGATTTCCTCTGGGTGTCTGGAATTTTTGTATGTGCCAGGCAGAAACTGCCTGCATGACCAGACCCCAACAAAAACCCTGGAGGCTGAGTCTTTATGAGCTTCCCAAGTTGACAACATTTCACAAATGCTGTCATAACTCGTTGCTGGAAAAATTAAGTGCATCCTGTGTGACGCCACTGGGAGAGAACCGTCGGAAACATGCGCCTGGTTTCCCCAGTACTTCACCCCGTGTGCTTTGCCTTTGGTAATTTTTCTTTAAATCCACTTGTCACAATAAATCATAGTCATGAGTAAGACTGTATGCTGGATCCTCCTAGTGAATCATCAGGCTGGTCTTGGGGACCCCCAGCACACTCTCATACCACCTCTTCCTGCTCAATGTTTTTCTTCTTTGTATCCCCATCTAAATCCACCTTATGCCTCCTTTTCATTCCTTCTTCCCACTTCCTTTTCAGCTCCCTTATCCTTTCTTCTCTCCATAAGATACAGCATCTGCTAGCTACACACTTTCCTGGAACTAGATTTATTTACATATTCAATTATACATTCAACTTTGAAAATTCACTCATTCATTCAACAAGCATTTAACAGATATTTCCTATGTGCTGGGCTCCATGAAACAAGCTTAGTAACAGAGAAGCCTATTCAATCATCTAAACCTTACATTCAGTCGGGGAAAACAGATTAGCAATGAGGCAGGTCTTTTGTCCTGGCTGTTTATTGCATTGTGACAAACCACTCCAAAAACTATTGGTTAAAAAACAACAATTTTGTTTTGCTCACATTTTGTAGGTCAGAAGTTTAGAAGGAGCTCAGCTGGGAAATTTGTCTCTGATGCATATGGTGTCAGCTGCAGCATCAGGACTGGAAGATCCACTTCCACAGTGGCTTCTTCATTCACATGGCTGGTGTCGCATTGTCCCTTGTCCTCTCTCTTTCTCTCCACATGGCATTTCACTCTCCATGGCATCATTAAGGAATAGGCTAATTAGGTAATAGGCTAATTACCACGTGATGGACCCAAGGCAACTGCAATTCTTACATAGAGACCGGCTTTGAGGTGGCAGGATTCACAGCTGCCAGGTCTCTTAAGGGATACTCCATAACTGATATAGTGTCATTTCTGTCATATCCTATTAGTCAAGTCAGTTACACGTACCGCTCAGATTCAAGGGGTAAGGACACAGACTCCACCTCTTCATAGGGGTGTGGCAAGTCCTTGTATGTACAAAAGAGATTGTGGGATGGGAGATATTGTGGCAGCCACCTAGGAAAATGAAAACTACCACATATTGCACTGTGGAACAAGTACTATGCAGATTTAAAAATGAGAGTTTGTCAGAGAACCAAACTGCCACCTACTCTAGAATAATGAAGTTCAGTAAAGTTTTCCTGGAAGAGGTAAACTAAATTTGAAGGAAGAAAGAGCTTATCCTAATGTTGAAGATAGCAGAGGTGAATGTGTTCCAGGTTGAGAGAGCACTGAGGTAAAGCCCAGAGGTGAGAATGAGCATTTTATTTTCTAAAAATTCAAGATTTTATAGGATCATCTTGGTTGGAAAGTAGGTATCAAGGGTGTGGTGAGAGATGAGGCTGATAGAGTAACAATGTGTGTATTGGACTTTCTACAGGTCCCTAGCATAGGAGTCCACAGCCTTGTTCTATAAAAAGCCAAAGAGTAAATATTTTAGGCTTTATAGACCAAGAAGCAAAATCAAGGAAATCAAGGATATAGGTAATTATATAGTCATTTAAAATGTAATAATTTTAAAAATGTAAAAATCATTCTTAGCTTTCAGAGCTTCCAAAAAGAGGTGATGGACTGGATTTGGCCCATGGGTCATAGTTTGCTAACTCCTACAGAAGAAATTTGGAACTTTGGTGATAGGCAACCATAAAAAAAAGTTTTATTTAGGAAAAACACATGGTTAGATATGAATTTTGGAAAGATTGATCTGGTAGCACTGTGGAAATTTAGGCAAAACTAGTGACAGTGAAACTAGTTAGGAAGTTCTTGAAGCAACCAAGTGAATATAATAATAATCTGGGCTAAAGAAGTACAATCAACAGAACTTGGTATTTACTTAGAAATGCCATAAATAGTAGTGTAGAAAAATAGGGGTTAGTCTAGGATAACTCGCCAGTCTCTTACTTATAAAATTGGGCATTACTTATGAATTTGGTCATGCCATTTAAAAAGAAACACAAGGGGGCCAACCCGGTGGCACAAGTGGTTAAGTGCGAGCGCTCTGCTGCGGCAGCCCGGGATTCGCCCCTTTGGACCCCGGGCGCGTACCGTCGCACTGCTTGTCAGGCCATGCTGTGGTGGCGTCCCATATAAAGTAGAGGAAGATGGGCATGGATGTTAGCCCAGGGCCAGTCTTCCTCAGCAAAAAAAGAGGAGGATTGGCAGATGTTAGCTCAGGGCCAATCTTCATCACAAAAAAAGAAAAAAAAAAGAAACACAAGAAGTCATGCACATAGAAATAATGAATTGTGTTTTAGATAGAATTAATTTAGCCTAAATAATCTGGAATTGAACATTTGTTTTATGTAGTTGTTTGTTAATGTGTGTGTGTTTGTGTATGTGTGTTTGTATGTGACTGTGTTTCAGGAGAGAGCCCTTATTTGGTGATAAAGATGTGAGAGTCATTAATGTATTAACAATAATTGAAACCAAAAACATGGCGGGGTTTCACTTGTTACTGTTAGAACAGAAAATGAGTAGCCACTATACTCATTTGGAGATGTGTATCAGATTTACCTGGAAAACTTTTGAAAAAAATTGAATATCTGGCTTAGTTAACTTAGGTTTATGATGAATGCATAGCAGGCATGTGTATGTCTCAAAAGAATTACATATAATTCTGATGTTCACTTCTGCATAAGAATCACTCTATAAGCTTCTTATCTTTTAAGAGGTATATTATCCTTCACAAAGACCAGCTTAAATCAGTCAATTAAAATTCATTATACAGGTATCTACATCCATCACTGCAAGATTTGGAGATATGATATTCTTATAATTTAAAATAATTATGATTGACTTCTCTAGCTCAAAATTTTAGAAAACATATCCCATGAGTAAAATGCATAGTATCTATCAAAAGTAGCCTCTGAATAAATGTTTTAAATAAAAGGCAAATCTAAGCTGGTATAGTCACCTGGCTGACCACTTTGTTGCAAATTGCTCAGTTTCCCAAATGTAATTTAGACTTATATATCTTGCATTTACTTTCATTTTCTTAATTTCTACCAAAAATATAGAATAAGTTCAAACCCATTTGGTATGATTTAAAGAAAAGCAGTTTTCTGAATCTCGTGTTGCATCTCAGAAACTGAGTGTATTTATTTGGAACATAAGAAGACAAGGATATACTGTATGACAAAACTGCATAGGATATCTCAGGTGAGTCAACTGATCCAAGAAATACCTAGATAATAGACAAACATGCAGATTTATAATCCCAGGGTGTGAGCCAGAGATTAAACAATCAAAAACATCCTTTATTCATTTACTCACTTATTCATTCATAATTCAACAAATGTCTGTTGAGCAACTCCTATGTTTCAGTCCTAGAAACTGATAGTCAAAAATGACTATGGCATTTTTATTTTATAGTAAGACAGTGTTCACAATATGTTTACCATCTGTTGTCAAAGAGTAGGCATTGTCTTAACAGTAAGCATGATAGTCTAGCTTCAACTTTAGAGAAAACAAGTCATGGGTTCTAAGCCATGTTGGCAATAGTCCCTTCTTTGTGTGAGAAAAACAATATCAAGATAGCAAGGCAGGAGCTCAAGCTAGGAGAAATTAAACAAGAACTGAAAGGCATACCCATATACTTGTTTTATACTGTTATTTGTATTATTATTTTATTCACAAGCAGTAAAAAAGAGAATTCACCACTGGAAAAATAGCAAAGAATTTAGAAAAGAAAAGAAGTAGTGATTCATTTGTGTAGGTAGTTTACTAAGTGGCTTTAGCTTTGCAGATTGAAAGGTTGTAGGAACAAGTCTCACTCAGACTACTATTCCAGTTTGTTTGCAACAGGAGAATTGAATAAAATGAAGAAGGAGACAATTTTATTTTATTCAAGAGTGGCATTATAGATGAATGGTAGTTTTATGAAAAGATATATTAAACCTGAGGTTATTTCATTGATGAGTTGTACATGTCAAAGTTATTAGTAGAAATTTTGTAATTTCAGAGTGTATGATAGAAGATAAAAATGGTCAACAAAGGCCTTTGGACTGTCACATATATCAACAGTATATCCTGAACAATGTGGTGGGTTCTTCACCTGCTTGTATGCAAAATCAGTAGGTTTGTGTCAACTTAATTACAGTATGTAAAAACTTGGGCAGTAATGACAAACTGCCTTACATATTTTAGGACTAGTCTAGAACACGGTCATTGACTCCACCTGGTTTCTCTCACAGTCTTGCCTCTGTCAATTTATCAGGCCAGAATATGTGATGTCCTATGACATAAGATTAAATGGGACAATTCATGTGGAAACACTCTGAAAGTTGTAGACTGAGTATTAGTTTATGTACTATGTTATTCATGAACAAGTATGATCTTTCAGACCAAACAAGCTGCATTGTAGGTTACTTATATTTTGTCGTCACTGGGAATGAATCCCTGCCTAATATTATTTACAAGAAGTTGCCACAGTAGCCTATATTTTAGGTTTAGAGATTATCCCTAAAGGGAAAGCAAGTGTCCTGTTTGAAAACGTCATGCTCTTGGGGGAACCTAACATACTGACTTACTGGTCATTTTCATATTAGAATAAAATAGCATGTTTCTTCTTTCCCTTTGATAGCAAGACATTGAAGAAGTGAGGATCTTGTGGGAAAAAACTGAGTAAGCATATGTAGCAAAGTAAACTTCTCTAGAGAGGGGGAAAGTAGATATAAATGCCCCTGGACAGAAGAAGGAAATTGGCATGAATGAGCACTGGTTAAGGAGGCAGGAGAATCCTGTCTGCATCTTCTCTTTGCCGCTGACTGTTTTATGACCTTGGTCATCTATAATTTATTCTAAATGTAAGTATTTTAATAGAAATATTGTGAAAGTTTTAAAATTCTAAGCAGTTAAGAAGGTATGAGAACATTCTAAGAAGCACTTGCTTCTACACAAAAGATATGGTCATAAATAGATTGAATCAATTATTTCCCCTAAGTTTTACCATTGCATGTCTCTTACTAGTAGTATATGGATCTTTATTTTGTCTTATTTTCTTTCAAATTTATTATTCATTCTAAATCCTAAAGTGAAATTTATACCAGGCTTATTATTAACACTTCATTGCTTTTATATTAAACATAACCTAATTTTATTAAATAGTAATAAAATCTTATTTTCCAGATAATATAAAAATTCCAGTAAAAAGAGGATTCAAACAAACCTTAGTAAACATTGCTTCCATGATTAAATGCAACTGAGTAAAAAAAAAGTATAGATGAAGTGACTTTAAAGGGAAGCAAAAGAAGCATTGCAGACAAAACATGGACAAAATGTTAGAGATGTAGATAGCACTAGATTTATTCTAGTTAATCCATGCTATGCACACTGCTACAAATAATTTTTTCAGGGAGTATCCTGTATGTGTATCTAGGGAGTAATCGATTAGATTTTCTATGAACTATTCATCCATTTAAATTATCTATTCTACCTCCTAGGTTTAGTATATTGCTTAAAGTCAATGACTTAGTAGTTAGAGGCAGAAGACAAGCAGAATCGATTGGAAAATAAAACATAGAATTCAGAGAGAAATTTATACTCTAAAGAAACTTTTTCAGAAGAAACTCAGCTTTGCTTTACATGTCATTTTGCTTTTTCAAGCCGCTTTCTTCTCCTTTGATGCTCAGCCATTCTCTTATGTTTCAGTGTCTCCTGTCTTGCCTTCATGGATTATGTTTATAAAGCAAAGATTAAGTAGTCAAAGGGAGGAATTAAAACTTTTATTTTGTTTTTGTTTTATATCATTTATTACCGTCTTTACACATCTCACAAAATATACAATTTTTAATACTCTGCACTCTATTTTTGCTATTTTTCTTTTAGTTTGCATGAATTACTTTAAACCAGTGCGAATATAACCTCTAGGCCTGCAAGACTCCTTTTACGTAGTTGATCCACTATCATAGCATGCATTGGGCATCATGGGGAAAGGGAGTTCCTGTTGCATATCTACTCATAGTCTTCGTTTCTGAAGTGCTCTCAAGAAAATCTTGCACACGCCTCAGTCATTTCTGCTACTGAAAATGAATTCTGGTCTCCTGGTTAATCCCCACCTCATGCTTTGTAATTTGACAGATTAATTTTTAGGAGTCTGCTCAACAATAATTTCACTTCTGTTCACTTCTGCATATGCCTGTGTTTCAGTGAGACCCAAGCCCCTCTAAGACTGACTCTACTTAATCACAAGCTGTGCCATCTCTGGGCACCAAATGATCTCACTAGTAGAAGGAATCTGTGAAAACTGAACCTCAGCATATATTTGAAGGAAATATTTTGAATTCATGTGAAATGAATCCTAAATATGACATGCTGCAATTAAATCAAGTAATAATAACATCTATTTATTAAATGACTGCCCAGGCATGATAATCGGTACATTTTATATGTCTTACCATTCAGGTCATACAACAATATTGAGATGCTTATTTAAAATGAGGAAACTGAGATACAGAAAGGTTAAATAACTTGGTAAAACAATCTGGTAATCTCACAGAATAGGTTAACAAAAAGTTTAGATTAATAAAATAAATAATTCTGATTCCAAAGTCTATGCTCTCTCCTTTCCCTTTAAACATGTAGAGATAGATAGATTGATAGATATAAGCTGTAGATATAGATATAAATAAAATTATATATATATATAATTTTTATCATACAAGCAATACTTGCTTAATATGAAAAATGTATAAAATAAATATAACCTAAAAGAACTTCAACAACAAAGGGCACTTCTAGAATGACGCAGCAAAGTCCTTTAAAAACTTATTTTTGATAAGGACAATAAGAACACTAGCAAAACTGTCAAAATAGACTTTTTTAGAACTCTTGAAATTTACTAAATGGTTGCAATGATCTACGGAGTATTTATTTTTTTTTTAAATGGTCAATCTTTTAAGAACAGCTAGCTTTGTGATATTTTTAACTTGTCCTAATCCTATCACCATCTCCAAGTTTTACAGTAGCCATGAAAATCAAAAGACTCACAAGCTATGAAAACCAACAATTGAGCAACCACTGTAGGAGGCAGAATGTGTTTGGTATTCCTGAAAAACCCTATCTTTGGAAAATTTTCACTATTTGATCTGATTGATAGCTAAATGAAAAGCTAAAGCCTCAGAGATTGTCATTACTTTGCTTGATTCAGAGTGTACTCCCTGTGAACAGCCCTATCCTGAAAGCATTGGTCAAAAACAGTCAGCAGCAATTGTTTAAGAATACAGCTGCCTGGGCCGGCCCTGTGGCTTAGCGGTTAAGTGCGTGCGCTCTGCTACTGGCGGGCCGGGTTTGGATCCCAGGCGCGCACTGACACACTGCTTCTCCAGCCATGCTGAGGCCATGTCCCACATAGAGCCACTAGAAGGATGTGCAACTATGACGTACAACTATCCACAGGGGCTTTGGGGGGAAAAAAAAAAGGAGGAGGATTGGCAATAGATGTTAGCTCAGGGCCAGTCTTCCTCAGCAAAAGGAGGAGGACTAGGAGGATTAGCATGGATGTTAGCTCAGGGCTGATCTTCCTCACAAAAAAAAAAAAAAAAAAGAATACAGCTGCCTGAGATGGTGATACCAGTCAGGTCTACAAGAGGCTGACCAAAAAACTTAAAACAAAATTTAAAGAGTGAGATGCTTGTAGAAGGGTTTGATAAGTGCTGACATATTTTTGTGAATCTATAAGGCCATATACATAACAAGGGCTCTGCACATGTCCAAGAATAACCAAAGAAAGTCCTAATTTCTCTCCTCTATTTCACTTTAAGTTTCTGTACAAACAGGAAGTGAACACTAAGACAGAAATGTTAGCTGCCTGACAATGGATTCAAGAGGTATCACAGCTCACATACACAGGCTGGGGGAATTATTTGTCCAAGATATTTAAGGACATTTAAGGAATATCTGTCCTATCATTAGCTGACCAAAAAGCTATCCAAGCAGAGACTTGCACACAAGAAAAAACAAAACTTTACAAAATTAGTCCAAGAAAGTCACTAAACAAACAAACAGCAAAGAGAACGACAAATATCAACAGCAACAAAACCTGGGGATCTAATTTCCAGGATTGACATATTATATTATATAAAATGCCCAATTTTAAACAAAAATTTATAAGTGCTACAAGGAAAAAATAAAGTATGACCTAAGCAGAGGATTAAAAAAGTTTGTCAATGGAAAACATCCCTGAGGAAACCCAGATATTGGACTTACTAGACAAAGACTTTAAAACAGCTGTTATAAAAATGTTCAAAGAACTAAAAGAAATCATGTCTAAAGAATCAAAGGAAAACATGAAAACAATGACTCACCAAATGTAAAATAGAGAAAAATTATTAAAAGAGAATGTAATTCTAGAGTTGAAAATTACAATAACGAAAATGAAAATTCCATAGAAAGGCTAAGCAGCAGATTTGAACTTGAAGGAGAACTAATCAGCAAACTTAAATACAGTTCAATTAAAATATTCCAGTCTGAAGAACAGAAATTAAAAAATGTGAAAAATTGAATAAAGCCTCGGAGCCTGTGGGCACCATCAATCATACCAGCATATGCAAAAATGGATGTCCCAGGAAAAAAGAGAGATAAAAGGAGAGGAAGAAAGAATATTTGAAAAAAATAATGCCCCAAAACATCCCCGAGTCAATAAAAGATGAATTTACACATCTAAGAACGTCAACACAATCCAAGTAGGATAAAATAGAAGAGATCCGCACTGAAAACACATTAAAATTGACTGTTGAAATCTAAAGACAAAGAGAGAATCCTGTTTGTTTGAGCATCTGGTATTCAAAAAAATATCTGTCAAAACACTAGCTGAGCATAAACTAAGGAACTGACACTTCACTGAAAATACACAAAATGGAATAATACAGTCTCTGCAAATATAATGGAGAAAAGTCACTAATCAGCTTTCAATAATTTAAGAAAAGAGAAAAAAACTTTAAGTATGAGAATATGATTTCCAGATTTACTGCATTATAGTATTCAAATGTTCAATTTTCAAAAAAAAAATTGTAAAGCATACAAAGACAAGGAAAATATGGCTCTCTCAAAGGAACAAAATAAACTGACAGAAACCCTTTCCAAGTGAACCCAGATATCAAAATTACTAGAAAAATACTTCAAAACAACTGTCTTAATATGCTTAAAGAAGAAAATGATAACATGTAAATAAAACAACTACAGAAAATCAGGAAAATAATGTATGAACAAGATGGGAATATCAATAAAGAGATAGAAATTATAATAAGGAACAAATCAGAAATTCTGGAGCTGGAATGTATAATAACTAAAATGAAAGTTTATTGGAGGAGATTGGTGGCAGATCTGAGCAGGCAGAAGACAGAATAAGTAAACTTGAAAATAACATAATTAAAATTATTCCTTCTGAGGGAAAGAAAGAAGGAATGAAGAAAAGTGAACAGAGCCTAAGTGACCTGTGGGACATCATCAAGTATACAAGCATACACATATGAGATTCCCAGAATGAGAAGAGAGAGAGGGGGGCAGAAGGAATATTTGAATAAACAGTGACCAACAGTTCTCAAATTCCATGAAAGATATGAATATACACATTCAAGCTCAATGAACAAACTCTAAGAGATCCACTCTGAGTCACGTTATGATCATTGTCAAAAGACAAAGACAGAGGGAATCCTAAAAAGCAGGAAAAAAAAAAAAGTGATTCATCACATACAAGGGATCCTCAATAAGACTAACAGCTGACTTCTGATTGGAAACCATGTATTCCAAAAGCCAGTAAAAAGACGTGTTCAAACTAGATTGTTATAATTTAACATGGGAAACCATGAAGTAAGTAATTTCTAAAATATTGTTAAAGCAACAAAAAGTAAATTCAAATAGTATATTATAGAATATCTGTTTAACACAAAAAAAGAAGGCAGTAATGGAGCGATAAAGAAACAACAGAGTAGTAAGAGAGAAAAATATCAAAATGCCAAAGTATATCCTATCATATCTGTAACTACACAATATAAATGGGCTAAACATACTAATTGAAAAGAAAATATTGGCTGAATAGATCAAAAAAATATGGTCGAATTATTTGTCATCCACAAGAAGTATACTTTAGATATGCAGACACAAATATGTTAAATGTAGAATGGAAAAAGATTACCAGGCAGACAGTAAGCAAAATAGAACTGGAGTTTCTATATAGTCATGCATCATTTAACAATAGGGATACATTTGGAGAAATGCATGGTTAGGTGATTTTGTCATTGTGCAAACGTTGTAGAATGTACTTACACAAACCTAGATGGCATAGCCTACCTCACACCTAGGCTATATGGTATAGCCCATTGCTCCTAGGTTACAAATATGTACAGCATGTTACTGTACTGGATACTCTAGGTAATTGTAACACAGTGGTAAGTACTTGTGTATCTAAACATATCTAAACATTGAAAAGGTACAGTAAAAATAAGATATAAAAGATAAAAATGGTACATCTATATAGGGCAATTATCAGGAATGGAGCTTGCAGGACTGAAAGTTGCTCAGGGTGAGTCAGTGAGTGAGTGGCGAGTGAATGTGAAGGGCTAGAACATTATTGCACACCACTGTAGACTTTATACACACTGTACACTTAGGCTACACTAAATTTATAAAATAAATTTTCCTTCTTCAATAATAAATTAACTTCAGCTTACTGTAACTTTTTTACTTCATAAACTTTAAATTTTTTTAACTTTTTTACTCTTTGTGATAAAAGCTTAAAACACAAACACATTTGCACAGCTGTACAAAAATATTTTCTTTCTTTATATCCTTATTCTATAAACTTTTTCCATTTAAAT
Organism: Diceros bicornis minor; assembly: GCF_020826845.1. Lineage (NCBI taxonomy): Eukaryota > Metazoa > Chordata > Mammalia > Perissodactyla > Rhinocerotidae > Diceros > Diceros bicornis. The sequence continues at coordinate 6,500,160 of NC_080751.1, read as the reverse complement.
TTATTTTTTTACTTTTTAAAATTTTTGTTAAAAATGAAGACACAAACACACACATTAGCCTAGGCCTACACAAGGTCAGGATCATTGAAATTATTGTCTTCCACCTCCACATCTTGTCCTACTGAAAGGTCTTCAGGGGCGATAACATGCATGGAGCTGTCATCTTCTGTGATAACAGTGCCTTCTTCTGGAATACCTCTTGAAGGGCCTTCTTGAAGCTTCTTCTTAAGGAGGTGTCACTCTTTTCAGAAATATGTCCGTAGTGGTTTGCTTGGTTTGTTTCTTTTTTTCCATCATAGATTTGCTTGTAAGCAAATAATGCACCACGAACATTCCTCTCTATTAATGAAAACATTTTGGTGTTGGGGGTCATTGTTTTCAAACTTTTTGAGGAGCTTGCTGAGGTCTGCAAAAGCTTCTGCTAACCTTTCACTATGAATTTTCTTGGGGATTCTTCTTCTTTTTCTTCTCGTGTAGTTTCCTTTTCTCTTGCCTCTTCTTTAATCTTTATGTTCCTATTTCAGTTCCAACAACAACTCATTAATCAGTTCCTCAGGAACCACCTCTAGGAGCTCCTCAGTGTCATCCTCATCCACACCCAGGTTAAAGTTGTTTGCCGTCTCAACCACAGCCTTGTTGAGTTTTGCAACCTCCTCATCCTTGGGAAATCCTTTGAAGTTGTGGATGAACCTCTTGAGTGTCTTCTTCGAGATGCCATTCACACACTCCTTGGTGACATCACTCCAAGCCCAAGCAAGGTTCTTGATGCAGTCATAGATGTAATCCTTCCAGAATTGCATCACTGTCTTCTCAGTGTCTTCCTCAATTGCAGCAATAGCCTGGGCAGAGGTCCTCCTCAAGTAGTAGGCCTTAAAAGCTGCGATAACTCCTTGATTTATTGGTTGGAACAAAGAGGTGGTATTTGTAGAAAGAAACACTGCTTTGATATTGGGATGAAGATCACTGATAAAAGGAAGATGTCTGGGAGCATTATCAACAATAATCAAAATCCGGAAAGGTATGTTATTCTCCATTTCACTGGTATAGCAATTCATGAGGGCATCTTGGAAGGGGAGCTGGGTTATCCATGACTTTTTATTGCTCCCGGCAGTACACTGGCAGTGTGTGCTTAGTGATATACTTGAAGGCCCAGCAGTCCTCACTGTGCCAGATTACAAGGAGTTTCAGTTGGTAGCCCTGTGACATTGCCCCCAAGCAAGATTGTTACTTTATCCTTAAAAACCTTGAAACCTCACGTTGACTTGACTGCCTCATGGATGCCTTTCAGGCATCTGTTTCCAGAATAGGGAAGTTTCATCCATATTGAGTATTTGCTCCTGCAAGTAATTTTCCTCCATAATCAGGTTATCTAGAGTTTCCAAAAATTTTTTAGCTACCTTCACGTCAGCACTTGCAGACTCACCACTCACTTTCACATTGCGTAATGAATAATGGTTCTTGAATCATTTAAACTACCCAGAGCTAGCAGTAAACTCAACATTGTAGTCAAGTCCAGCCTTTTCTTTCAACATTGTAGACAAATTTTGCTTTGGCCTTGATTGTCATGGTGCTGAGAGGGATACACTTCTGTGACTGGCCTTCGATCCAGGTCATTAGAAGTTTCTCCATGTCTGATATAGGCCTTTCTTGAATTTTTTGTTGGTCTCATTGCCTTCAGTGAAGCAGATCCTTTAACAGCTTTTGTCACTTTGTTCTTGTTCTTCAAGATTGTAACTATGGTGGAATGGGACATGCATGACTGGGGAACAATAACCATCACTGATTTTCCACCTTTGTAGTCCTTAATCACTTTTAATTTTGTTTCAAGGTCAATCACTCTATGTGGTCTCTTGCTGGTAAGATTAGCAGTGGATTTTGTATGCTTAGGGGCCATGATGAACAAAACAACAGGAGATTAAATCAAGCGCAAGAGAAGATGATGCAATCAAGAAACATGGAAAACATGAGATATATGAGGCTGATGCTAGCATAACACAGCATACTGTTTTGCATTAAACATTTTTTTATAAGTAGAAAGAGCACACTCTAAAATAATGATAAAAAATATAGTACAGTAAATACATAAACCAGTAACATAGTCATTTATTATCATTATCAAGTATTATGTACTATACATAAGTGTCTGTGCTATACTTTTATATGACTGGCAGCACAGTAGGTTTGTTTACACCAGCATCACCACAAACATGCAAGTACTATGTTGCACTATGATGTTATGACAGCTATGATGTCACTAGGTGATGGGAATTTTTCAGCTCTATTGTAATCTTATGGATCACTGTTGTATATGCAGTCCATCATTGACTAAAACATTGTTAGGCAGAACATGACTGTAGTAATAACTGACAAAATAGATTGTAAAACAAAAATTGTTACTAGAGGCAAAGTAATTTCAATTATAAAAGGGTTGATTCATTAGGAAAACATAATCACCAAAACACATGCAGTTAAAAACAGAACTCTAAAATGTGTGAAGCAAAACTGACAGAATTAAAGGAAAAAAGATAATTCAACAAAAATAGTTGGACATTTTAATACTCGACTTTCCTGTTTCGAGTTTTATTGAGATATAATTGACACATAAAAATTGTGTATATTAAGGTGTACAGTGTGATGTTTTTATATATATAAATTGTGAAATGATTGCCACAATCAGCTAATTAACATATTAGCATAATAATATTACCCTACATAGTTACTTTATTGTGATGAGAGCACTTAAGATCAAATCTCTTAGCAAATTGCAAGTATAAAATATGGTATTTTTAACTATACTTACCATGCTGTATGTAAAGTCTCCATTCGTAATTCATCTTGCATAACCGAAACTTTGTAACTTTTGACCATCTCTCCATTTTCCCTGCCCCTGCCCTGACAAACACAATTCTACTCTCTCCTTTCATGAGTTCAACTTTTTTAGATTCCACAGAAAAGTGAGATCATGCAATATTTTTCTTTCTGTACCTGACCTTTTAATTAACATAATATCCTCCAGATTCATTCATGTTTTTTGCAAATGGCACATTTTTTTATCCATTGACAAACATTTAGTTTGTTTACATATCTTGGCTATTATGAATAATGATGCAGTGGGCATGGGTGTGCAGATATGTCTTTGAGATAGTAATTTCATTTCCTTTGCATATATACTCAGAAGTGGAATTAATAGATTATAAGGTAGTTCTATTTTTAATTTTTTGAGGAACCTCCATACTGTCTTCCCTAATGGCTGTACAATTTACATTCCCACCAACAGTGTACAAGTGTTCCCTTTTCTCCGCATCCTCGTCAACATTTGTTATCATTTGTCTTTTTGATAATAACCATTATAACAAGTGTGAGATAATATCTCATTGAGGTTTTGATTTGTATTTCCGTGATAATCAGTGATGTTGAGCAACTTTTTATATACCTATTTGGCATGTGTGTGTCTTCTTTTGAGAAATGTCTATTCAGGTCCAGTACCATGTTTTGATTACTGTAGATTTGAAATATATTTTGAAGTCAGGGAGTATGATGCCTCCAGCTTTGTTTTTCTTGCTCAAGATTGCCTTGACCATTCAGGATCTTTTCTAGTTCCATATGAATTTTAGGATTGTTTTTGCTATGTCTGTAAAGAATTCCATTGGGATTTTGACAGGCGTTGCATTGAATCTATAGATCACATTTTAACAATATGAATTCCTACAATCCATGAACATGGAATATATTTCCATTTATTTGTGTGTCTTCTTTAATTTCCTTCATCAGTGTTTCATATTTTCACTGTACAAATCTTTCACCACTTTGGTTAAGTTTATTCCTAAGTATTTTATTCTTTTAGTTGCTATTTTGAATGAGATTGTTTTCTTAATTTAAATTTTGGATGGTTCATTGTTTATGTATAGGAACACAAGTGATTTCTATATGTTAACTTTGTATCCTGCACCTTAACTGAATTCATTTTTTAGTTCTAACAATTTTTTGGTTGAGCCTTTAGGGTTTTCTACATATAGAGTGTATGTATTTTCTGCATATTTGTCATCTGCAAACAGAGATAATTTTACTTCTTCCTCCTTTACTTCTTTCCAAATCTTTAAGTTCTACTTCTTTTTTACTTAACAATTTAGTCTTAAAGTCATTTACCTTTTCTGGTATTTTACTATAAGCCATTAGGAGGAACCAGGATGCTCTATCAACACTTTGCTTAGAGATTTCCTCAGTCAAATATCCAATTTTATCACTTACAAGTTCAACCTTCCACAGAACACTAGGACACAGACACAATTCAGCCAAGATCTTTGCCAGTTTATAACAAGGATGGCCTTTCCTCCATTGTCCAATAACATGTTCCTCATTTCTGTCTGAGACCTCATCAGAATGGCCTTTACAATCCATATTTCTACCCACATTCTATTCAGGATTACTTACATATTCTTTAAGAAGATTGAGACTTTCTCTACTTTTTCTTCCTTTCTTCCTCTTTTCTTCCCGAGACATCACCAGAATTGTCCTTAACGGTTCATTCTCAACAATGTAGACTTTTTCTAGCGTGCACCTCCAAACTCTTTCAGCCTCTACCCATTTCCCAGTTCCAAAGCCGCTGCGATATTTTCAGGTATCTGTTACAGCAGCACCTGCACTTCTCGATACAATTTTCTGTCTTAGTCTGGTGCTGTAACAAAACATGCCATAGACTGGGTAGCTTATAAGCAACCAGCATTTATTTCTCAGTCCTGGAGGCTGGAGAGTCCAAGATCCAGGCACCCACATATTCAGTGTCTAGTGAGAGCCAGTTTCCTGGTTTATGAACTGCTGTCTTTTGCTGTGATTTCACATGGTAGAAAGGGCAAGTGACCTCTCTGGGGTCTGTTCTATAAGGGCACTAATCCCATTTATGAGTGCTCCACCTTCATCACCTAATCACCTCTCAAAGGCGTCACCTCCAAGTACCATTACATTTGGGAATAGGTTTCAACATATGAATTTGAGTGGGACACAAATATTTGGTCTATAACAATTATTCAAGATAGCTTTTTCAGGAGATGGTAGGACTGGAGGCAGCTGAACACCTCTAGATCTCTGTTTCTCTCTTAAGGCTCTTATTTCACAATTCCTTGCAATATGATTACTATTATAAGCTATTCAACTTTTATTTGATATAATACAGGAAAATCAAATACTTACCTATGTCCAAATTAGTTTTCATAATTTTTTTGCACCTATCTTGCAGTCGGAATATAAATTGCATACCTTAGTATCACATAAGACAAAGCAAATTCTAATGCTTGTGAGAAGAAGGCAATTATCTATAGAAAGAATAGAGCGCTTAGGCTTGGAATAAGTTAAATTCTACTAAGATGGCAGCAGTGAAAACAGAAGAAATAAGGTATGCAACAGAACCTTGGAGGAAGAAGTGGAAATCCAGTTTAGATGATTGTATATGGAGCAGGGAAGGGATCTGCCCAAGATCATTTTAGGCAACTCCAGGACCCACATAATGCTTCCAAGTACTTGACTTTCTAATAGCAGAGAGCTGCCTGAGGAAAGACACGCTTAGGAACAAAAGTGATTGCAGAAGAGGGATACCTGGAAAAAGGGGTGCTCAAGTTGAGATGCCTATCTTGTGACATCCCAGCATGGACGTCGGAAAACACAGTCCCTATGGAACTTTTACAGCTTCCAAAGTGTGTGACTCAGAATTACAGAATGGGGAGTATTTGTAGGTACCATTTTACAACCTCTATTACCTCATTTGTTACAAATATCAAGCAACATTTCTATCATGATTAATATGTACTGGGCATGAGAGGAGGAACGTAAAGTGAAAGAGAAAGAAACAAGATACAGTCCCCAATATCAACGTGCTTCCTATCCAGAGGGTTTAACAGGTAAAGAGTCACGATGCAGCGGAACAACTGTTATAATGGAGGTGCTTCCAGGGGTGAGGGTAGCATGTGCTGAGAGAGTCATTCTGCCTGAATCAGTTGAGGAAAAGGACAGCTTCTAAATTTTGTGATCTAGGGTGCAAGGAGAACTCTGTTTCTCCAAATCTCCATGATCTGATAGAAAAGAACCTGTTTTAGAGCCGTAGATGGGAAAGGAAAGTCAATAGCATGCAGAGCCTCTGACAAAATCTGGCCTGCTTGGGCTGTAGTGCCAAGAGTCCTTTGGCTAATCTTGTTTAGAATAGCATATTAATGACTTTATAAGGATCACAGATCTTATTAAACTTGACAACACTTATTTTGTTAACTAATTCCATCAACACATGCATTCATTCTTTTACCAATTAAGAAAAAAATTATTAAATAATTTCTGTGAGTACACCAAGCTGTCATCAAGGTTCTACACGTTTAAAACTCATCTCATTTTAAAGCCTGTCACTATATGCCTAAATTTATTTATTTGAAAATGATAAAATATTTTTAACAAATAATTTCATAAACTACTAACATGTAAGCCTTTTAAAATACTAAAACCATTTAAAATGCTAAAAGTCAAATTCGTTTGTTCACATCACCATGAAAAATCACCAGGCTGCAGCAAACCTTAGAGGTTTTAGGGAAGCAAACTGAGACCCAGAGAGGGAGAGTGAATTGGTAAAGGTCACCCTGCTAATGGGCAGGTATGACATTTAGAATGTAAGGTTTGCTTCACTGAGCTTCTTTTTGCGAAAATGAATTTTTGCAAAAATCAAACAAATAATCAGACAGCATAGAGATTTCAATGATGATGAAAAAAACCTTCAGGCAGGAGTGTAAGATTTGCAGTGAGAGAAGCAGCAGAGGACTGGGTGGTATGTGTGATGTTCCTGTTACAGGTTGTTACAAGGAACCCTCCTCTGTCTGTCAGCGAAGTAGCACAGCATAGTGCTTAGGAGGAGAGGCTGGAGTTGCTGGCCTTTGAACTCCAGCTCAGTCTCTTACCATCTATGTGACCATCACCTGTGTACTTGAATTCTGTGTCTCAGATGCCCTGTGTGAAAAGTGGGGAAAAGAAATTATCTCATAAATTACTGTGCAGATTCAACATGTTAATACATCTTAGAGGGGTCCATGGCATAACATAATCCTCAAGTTGTGTTTACTCTCATTCACTGTGTTAATGGCCTGCTGGAGGACTGTGTCTGTCCTGACCTTTCTGCTCCCATGGAGAATTAGAAATTGTTGAGGAAAGCTTGAATGATGAAGACCTTAGAGACTAACTTTTCAACATATGAATTTGGAGTTCTGAGGTGAGAGATGAAGTTATGTAGTACATATTCCTCTGTGTCACTAGAAAATCAATCTAATAGACGTGATTGGGTACAGCAATACAACCTGGAGATACAAGGAGAAACATTTAAAAAGCATTTGTAGCACAAATGGAAGAAAGGTGAAGAATACAATGTCCTTCTTTTCTGTGGTACAATTGTGAAACCCTAAAATATCAGATATGTTAGTGATCATTATAAGAATATTAGAGGTCATTTAGTCCAGCAGACCATTTTACAGATATAGAACTTGATATTCAGGAAAGTAATTTTATCAATATCATATCTTACTCCATAGAAGAATTGGAAGGGAATGCATAGTTCCTGACTTCCAGTCTGGTGAACTCAGTTAAGCACAGCTGGCCCTCACTAAACTAGCATTGTCGACATTATTTTATTTTACATGTTAATTTCCTTTTTCCTTGGTAACTCCACCCCAACCGAACAGTATGAATTTCAGGTTTATAGAGTGGACCAAACCAGAAGGTGTTGGGGGCTGGTAACTAGGCAGTGTCCAGGGACGGGACAATAGCCAGGAGTCCCAGGAGCTGAGCCTGTCACATGTAGCAGCAAGTCCATCAGGTAGACAGGATGTTGGCACAACGACTGGGGACAGAACCTGAGACTAGCAAATAGAGTTTATACTCCAAAGTGACATTATAGAGATCTAAGCAGAAGCACTGCCTCAGAAGAATTGCTGTATTGCGTTGTGAATAAACAGTGAGAGGGTTACCCCTTCCTAGAACAGTACAGCAGTATAAAGTTGTGGGAACAGGAAATAAAACAAGAACCTAGTAGTTAGAACCAGGCCATAGACCATAGTGGGACCAGCTAACAGACTGATCTAATGTTGAATCTCAAAGACCTAGCCTTGGATCCTCTATGCTTCTGCTGATTTTAAGGACAGGTTGCTAGACGTGGAGCATATAGGAACTTGCAGTGAGTGAAGAGTCCTCAGCAATGTCAACTGAAGTGTGTATGGGCAGAGTCAGGAGAGTCATTCAAGCTGTTCTGCATCTCTGGTTGGTTGTCCTATGAGCTTATGATCTTGAATGCAAGTTCGTTCAATGGTTCACAAACTTAATCGCATAACCTTAGGGTTATCTAGAGATACTCTTGTTCTTAGGCTAAAGGCAAAAGGATCAAACAGTTGGACATCCCCTTCCTCATTCTCCTTTTATCTTTTTTATGTATAGAGTTTTACCTAAATTTTACTTGAGGAAAAACAAGGCTGCCAACATATAATAATGAAGTTGAAAAACTATTATTGAATATCTTGATTTCCCCCTTTCCTATAAATTCTTTCTTGTCTTGAGTTCCATTCTTTTAGTCTTGTTCAAAAACGAGCAAAGTTTATAAACTTACTTGAACTCAGATATTCACAAATGATAATAGCTTTGTTCATGCATTTATTCATCCATTATCCATCTATGCATCCTCTCAGCAAACACTGAGAGGATATAAAGGACAAAAGAGTAACAATCCTGTGTGGAGACAGACGTCCAAAGGAACAATATAGCATTGTACAATAAGATGCAAATATGGATTTCCAAGGAGGAGCAAGCTCTGCTGGTGGAGGTTGATGTTAGGGGACAGTTAGGAACCTCCTGGAGTACATTGGGGGGAAAATCAGAGGATGTTTGTATCAATCACACAAGGAGAAGTAACTTAGCCTCTAAGAGAACAACATGTTCAAGAGCACATTAGAGTTAAAAAAAAAATCAATATATGGCCTCTTCTGGTTACTGCATTAACATTGAAACAGGCTCCTCCTGACTCAAAGCTAAGTTTTGACAACGTGCATGTAAGAGTCTTTGTGGCAGGCTGGTTGGGAGGCTGTCTTGGGTATGACCCTCACCATGAGCCTAGGTCCTTTGTCTGTGTCACAGCTAGCCCTGAACAGTACAACCTCTTAGCTTTCTGGTACTAATGGAGTTTTTCCTGATTTTTCTTAAACATATGAATTACCCCTTAATACAGTTGTTACAAACAATGTTTTAACAACATTTCAGCTCAAGTGAGTATGAATACTCAGGGAAAAGGCCTGGGACTATGCCCCTTTAACAACAGAACAAGGAAGTTCTTATGATCACGGATATTTTGGCATTGGTACAGTCAAATGCACAACTCTAGAGGGCATTGTCTCCATTCTTTTCACAGCGATATTCTTGGGTCCCAGCCTCAGAGAGGACTCATCTGACAGGCAAATGAGTACCCCTTATCATTCACAATTGGAGATTGTGTGATATTTTAAGTTTTCTAAAAATAACAAGAATCTTCATTAAAAGCTTAATTCAAGAAGGGATGAATACATGTATAGACGTAAAATAAACACTGAGGAAGCTTTGAAGTAAAAGCTTCCAGGAGGAAGAACAGAACAGAACATTCTAGGAGAAAAATGAATTTTAAGAAATAAAAATGCAGACCTTGGGATACCATCTCATCACACACGAGGAAGTGAGCTCGCTTTCACACCTGCATAGCAACTCCTTGCTGATGAGCCCCACGAGCAAAGGTCTCTCAGCGGCAAGAGCAAGACGTGTCAGCAGTGACAACCAAAGAGCAAGAGAGAGAGCTGTCCGCACCTGTGATCTATGACTCGGAGGCTTGAGGGATGGATTAGTTTCTGAATGTTGTTTTGTTTTTGTGTTTTGGTTTGTTTTTATTTTTTTTTAATTGAAGTAACATTGGTTTATAACATCATACAGATTTCAGGTATATACATCATTATAATCTGACTTCTGTATACACTACCTCATGTTCACCACCAAAAATCTAGTTGCCATCTGTCATTGTACAAATGACCTCCTTTACCCATTTTGCCTCCCTACTCCCTTTCCCCTCTGGTAACCACCTATCTGAGCTCCGTATCTGTGTGTTCCATGTGGCAATTTCATGTGAAAATATTCTCAAGAAAAAAATATAAACGTAGCTCATAACTGACTCAGTGGGGAAGAATAGCTCACACTCTTGGTAATATGACGAGAATATTCATTTAACTAAACATGTGAAACACATTCAAGTATGGAAAAAGGGGTACACATATACATGAATGCAGTGTGTACGTGTGTGTGTTATTTTTGGGGGGAAAGTGGATTTGGGCTTAGAACGGACTTGGGGAGGAAACTGCTCTTCTTCATTCTAAGCCTTATTCTAAGATTTAACTTGATAATTTATACATCTTCTACTTTGATTAAAACGTAAGGTAAGGGGCCAGCCTGGTGGCCTAGTGGTTAGGTTCATGTGCTCTGCTTCAGCAGCCTGGGGTTCGCAGGTTCAGATCTCGGGTGCAGATGTATGCACCACTTGTCAAGCCATGCTGTGGCGGCGTCCCAAATACAAAATAGAGGAAGGTGGACACAGATGTTAGCTCACGGCCAATCTTCCTCACCAAAGAACAACAAAAAAACAAAAAAACTCCCATAAAGTAAGATATTGGACATTTCTTCAGAAGCTATTGACTCAGACTGTGGTGTTCTTGAGTTGAGGTTTTGCGGGAGTTGTATGCTGTCTCTCACGTTGCATAATGTTGCCAAAGATACCTGAGAAAACTTGTGGAAATAAGCAAGTAAAAAAAAGAGAAAGAGAACTCTCATTGTCACTTTTCTCTTTAAAATCAGCCTCTCTGCTGTTCTAGCATGCATGCTACAAATGGCTCATCATTCATTCTGAAGTGTGTGTGCAACCCAATTGGATTTTTTTTTATTTTCTCTCTCTCCTTCTTTTTTTTTCCTTACTACTGCCCAGTGATTTCCCATTTCACATCTGTCCCTTTTTAAAAACTCTAAAGACAGTTCTGCTGTTGTATGTAATAACATGTTTGTTTATTTTTTGTGTAATTTTTTTACTTGATTATGAGTGTGCTGGTTATTTTTTAAAGACAAGTTCCAAAAGTCTTGGCAGGGTTTTATGGATTGGGATTTTAGCTGAATTTGCTTGTGTTTCATAGTAGTTTTCCTCTTGGGAAATAAATTGTGCTAGCAAAATTAGGATTAGCCTGTTTTTGAGGCTATTGCTGCATTCTAGTTGATTCTTTCAAATGGCATTATTTTTCTTCATCTGAGAAATGATAATGTTAAAAGTGCATTTTTTTTAACCAGCTCCTGTTTTGAAAATTAAAGACCCAGACAGACCAATTTATGATTTAGCAATGAATTACTGTAGACAGATTTTAGAACTTTGATTTAGGATTCTAGCTTCACTAGCTTTATAGTTGTTGAATGTGTCACTATGATAACAATTCATCTGATTTGTTAGGGAAGTGTGTGACCCTCACTGTTGTTAACTCAATTTGAGCTACACAAATTTGTGAAGATTCAGTATATTGAGGAATTAATGTCTGACGCACAATCTATCGTGAGAAGATACGATGAACAACTCCATTTGTGAGATTGTGTACAACATGTTTAGCCTACTTAAAAGAACCAAACTATTTAATGGATCTAACGTATTAGCCATCTGTATGCAGATGGATTCTGCTGCTGCTGTGGCCAATAGATAGATTAAAAGGGTCGCTCCTTGGAAACAGCTCCTAAGCAATATGTTGTGGTTACCATGTGATTTTGAAAGTAAAGTTGTTTTTTTGTCCACAAACTCTTTCCCTTCAGCTGGAAATGATCTCTCCTTCTTTTGCCCATCAATTTATTTATGCATTTATTCAACACAAATTTATTTGATGTCGAGGTTACAAAGATGAATGAGACATACTCTGTTTTCAAAGTTTGTATAGCTCATTAGAAAACAGATATGTAAATGATTGGAACAAAATTTTTTATAAATGCAATTGTTTTAATTAATTAATGTATGATATGGCTCAAAGGGGAAAAAATACTTAGGTTTTTTCCTAAAGGGATAGATGATGTAGTATGTTCCAGATGGAGAGAATAGCATCTACAAAGCTCAAGGGAACACATTTCTTAAGTGGAAAGTAAGTAATTGTATCTCTGTACAATGAGTAAAAAGGCTGGAGATATAGTTGTATGCCATATCAAAAAGCCCTTATAATAAGTTCTGAGACCTGACAGTGTAGACAAAACAAGTGGCAATGGAGAGCTATGGAAGGTCTCGAACAGATGAGTAGTATGAATAGAATTTCAATCAGACAGCTGGGTAGAGTGGCTACAAGCCTGGAGGCAGGGGATTAAGTTAAGCAACTAAATGAATCACACAAGAGAAAATGTAGACCAGACCTAGAGTAGCAGAAATTTGTTAACCAATCATGTTAAGACAGTATAATGCAAAAAGTCTTGTTGACTTGGAATGTAGCTATATATGTATCTGTGTATTTGTGTGAACGTGCGTGTGTGTGTACACTGTGGAGGAGAGGTGATAAAACGGTGAAGTAAAATGCCATTGATTGTTACTATAAATTGTAGATCATCTTGTGTCTCTGTCCTTTCTTCTCAAATAAATAGCAAGTTCCTTAAAGTCAGTGACCTTCATAAATTTTTGAAAAATTGTGGTAAACTATATGCAACAAAATTTGTGTTTAACTATTAAGTCCATTTGCAAAACTTTTTTGGCATCTCAAATAAAAACTCTATAACCATTAAGCAACAACTTCCTATTCTCCCCTTCCCTCCATCCCCTGGTAATTTCTAATCTACTCTCTGTCTCTATGAATTTGCCTATTCTAGATATTTCATATTAGTGGAATCATATAATAAAATTTCTTTTGTGTCTGGTTTATTTATTTCACTCAGCATAAAGTTTTTAAGGGTTCATCGATGTTCTAGCATGTATCAGAACTTCATTCCTTTTATGGCTGAATAATATTCCACTGTATGTGTATATGTTTTATTTATCCGTTCATCTGTTGATGGACACTTGGATTTTTTCCACCTTTTGACTATTTTGAATAAAGCTGCAATGAACATTGGCATACAAGCATCCGTTTGAGTCCCTCTTTTCAATTCTTTTGGGTTTATACCCAGGAGTATGTTTCACTTTTTAACAAACCACCAAACTGTTCTTCCAAGTAGCTGTACTGGTTCACACCCACCAGCAGTGTACAAGAGTTTTGATTTTCCCACATACTCACCCACACTTATTTTTTATTTTTTTTATTATAGCCATCCTAGTAGGTGTGAAGTGGTATGACATATACTTTTTATTCTCAATGTGTCTTACACTGCCTTACATTCAGCAGATTATTTATGTATGTGTATATATAATATACCACAAATGTGTATATACATTTTATATATAATATATATATGAACACGCGTATGTGTATAATTTGATTTTTAATTCAAATCATAACTAATTCTTGTAACCCAGAAATTCTTCCCCTAGGTGTATATTCAACACAATTTGTAATTTTTTTGTGTGTGAGGAAGATTTGCCCCGAGCTAACATCTGTTGCCAATCTGCCTCTTTTTGCTTGAGGAAGATTGTCCCTGAACTAACATCCATGCCAGTCTTCCTCTGTTTTGTGTGTGGGACACCTCCACAGCACGGCTTGATGAGCGGTGTGTAGGTCCGCGGCTGGGATCTGAACCCGCGAACCCTGGGCCGCCCAAGCGGAACATGCAAACCTAACCACTATGCCACAGGGCCAGCCCCTGTAATACTTTTAATAGGCACCAAAAAAAATATTGTAGCTGTAGAGTGAGAAACAAATTGTGGCTGTTCATGGAAGGAAATGCTGCACAACAATAAGAATAAACTCTACTGCTACCGCTTCAAAAAATGGATGAAACTCACAATGTTAATGCTGAGAGACAGAAGCTATATACAAAAGACTATGTAAAATGTAATATTATTTACATTTCAGAAACAGACAAAAATATATCATGTTAGAAGTAATGATAGATTTTTCTTTAACCTCGGGTGGCTAGTGCCTGGAAGATGGTATCAGTAGAGTTTTTGGTGTGCTAGTCATGTTCTGTTTCTTGATCTAGGTGCTGGTTACTTGGGTGTGTTCATCAGTATTCATCAAGCTGTGCACTTAAAATTTTTTGTCTTTATAGAGTTGTAATTAGTAAAAGAAATAAAGAGATTAAAAAGCTACAATAGTTTTCTATTTGATAAAAGAATATTTTCATGGAATTAAAAAAAAATTGAGTTATATTAGTTCAAATCTAGGCCTAGTCGAAGACCAGACATGGGGCATGGAATACCATATGTCAAATATCAGTGCCTCAGTTACTATAACTGTAAGATTGGGGAATATATATTTCCATGAAGAGTGTTTTAATGATTAAAAGATATGGATATTATTTCTACCATTAATGCACACGCAGTAAATGCTGCTTCCCTTACTCTCCATCCACCATATTTGTGATTCTGCAAAGCTGAAGTTGTGATTGTGTTCAGCAGTTAAAGATGATGAAATTTTAATATCATCTTGCAACCATTTAGGTCATTTATAATTTTTCTGTTTAATCAGTACATTCAGATAATTAGTCTTTCTTTCCATTTTCTCATTTCAGAATAGTTAAAACATCTAAGTATTCTTTTTTTTTTTTTTGGCAGGGGAAGATTTGCCCTAAGCTAGCGTCTGTTGCCAATCTTGCTTCTTTTTTTTTCCTTCCTTCCCTCTCCCAAAGCCCCAGTACATAGTTGTGTATAAAAATATTCATTTTTAATTGAGAGATTTTTTTGTGATTCCATGAATTATCATAAACTATAACTTAGGAAAAGAAAAGAGATACATGGGGAATTTGATTTAACATAGGAGACATATGGATTATAGATATTAAAAATATATCATAGAGGGGCCAGGATGGTGGCATAGTGGTTAAGTTCGTGTGCTCTGCTGCAGTGGCCCGGGGTTTGCAGGTGTGGCTCCTGGGCACAGACCTATACACTGCTTATCAAGCCATGCTGTGGCAGCATCCCACATACAAAAAATAGAGGAAGATTGGCACAGATGTTAGCTTAGTGACAATCTTCCTCAAGCAAAAAGAGGAAGATTTGCAACAGATGTTAGCTCAGGGCCAATCTTCCTCACCAAAAAAGAAAAAAATACATCAAAGAGAAATTATAAATTGAGTTTCAACTGAAAGATACTAATCAATTCAATGGTATTTTCTCCATACAGTTATTGTGCAAAAAATATTTGGTGTATTACATAAAATGTAAATTTAGAAAGTCCTAGAAAAATTATGTAGATAGTAACCAAAATATGACCAACCTATAAAGGTGACTATATAATATTGCCCCAGGGTACAGTATAACGAGCTCGTCGGAGTAGAATTGAATTGAATTGGGTTATCATAGATGATTAAACTTCTGAAAACATGCTGAATGTTCTAATTTCTAACATTCCACATTATCTCATTTAACTCCTGCACAAGGCCTGCACTGTATATATGACAAATGGCAGTGTTCTTATTTTTAGATATGAAAAAATGAGCCCTGGAGAGTTTAATTAAACTTCCAAAGATCCCACAGTCAGTAAGGCAGCTTTGGAGTCATAGTCTTCTGATTCCTGAGTAGTTTCTAGTCAGCCGTAATTCCAGAGATTTCCCATTTTGGAGCACAAAAGAACTTTTTAACTCACTAAATATGCAGGTCTTTTAATCATACTCAACCAATCCCCAGGGATTCTGAATAATTAGTTTTGATTTTTGTCCCAGAAATCTGAATTTTCAACAATTGTTGATTCCATAATGGTTACTCTGTTGATCACATTTTGAGAAATACTGTTGTTCTGGTCTTCATCCTGTTTTACCTCAGTTCTTTGCTGTGCTCTGCTCAGTACTGCAGACACAGGCAGGAGTTTACAGGATGAGAAAAAGAGAAAATTCTGAGTGTCCCCCTCCCCCACCTCAGGCTAAGTCTCTAACAGTCCTGGTGTGTGGTGGGGATGGGGTCTCCTCCAAGGCTCCAGCTCCCACCTGAGAGCTCCACATTGGTTCTGTCTCCCACCAGTTGACCCTGGGTCCCTGGGTTCCAGGAACATTGCATCCTCTCTGTCCCTACATCCCTAGGGTGAAAGTATTTTCCTGCTTTTGCTAATGTTTGAGTTGCCACACCCTCCTCTTTTTAGTTTCTTAACTATTGCCTTAGGTTTTTAACCAACTCCCTGTGTTAAATTTCATCTATTTTAAATATTTAGAGTGAGTTTCCCTTTTCCAGTGTAGACGCTGACTGATACAACTGCCATACTTTTTTGTCCAAATGAAGTTAAATTTATGATTTCAAATGTCATGTAAGTGAATTAATACTATGCACTATTCCAAATCCAGGCTATACCTATTACCTGCCAACTAGACAGGAATCTGATTGGTCACATGGGGGCAAGGGTAAGCATAAGAGGGTTAAACAGAAATGCCTCTATGAATTAGTGAGTAGGGATTTCATTTGTTCATATATGTATGTATTTATTAAAGCACAAAAGATAGCACAAAGATGAATAAAAGGCCAAAAATATGGTGAAAGTGCTGGTTGGTTTTTCTTGCTCACTAAGGTTGCCACATAACATCAAGCTGATGAAATAAGATTCAAGGACTGCAGAACTGGGCTCATTAAATCTTTAAGGAGTCCACCATGATGGTTTGCCTTGAGACTCCAAGGGAAAGAGGGAACTCCAAGGCCTTTTTTATTTCTATTTCATTCTGCAGAGAAAAGATACTAGACTAAGTGAAGTTCTGGGTTCTTGTCCCAATTTTGCCACCAACTCAGTGAGTGACTTTGGACTCACTGTGCTCATATATAAAATGAGGAAGGTCTAAGGCAATTTCTTCCCATAGTATACTATGATTATTGCTCATTTTCCCCCGTTGGGCAACAAGAAATACTTGGCATAAGATCAATCAGTGTGTGTGAAACACATGAGTACTTATAATGCCAACAGAAACAAGTTAATCAGTTACATATCTAGTGGCAGTTATGCTCTTTACATTCAGAGGTGTCTTTGTATAGCAATCAGTCCTTTTCTTACTACATTAGCCAGGCAACTTGAATTGGGCAGACTTAACGATGCAAATTTGCTTAACTTATTACAATTTAAATGTAAATTGTATTACATTTGCCCCCAATATGTTTTATTCTATAGTAAAAGAGACTGAGGTTTATACATGTTCATCTTTGTAATGCGTTCTTAGGAAGTATAGCCAAACCAAAGATCTAAGAAATTTTTGTTACCCTTAAAGAACATTTATTAATGTTGATACATAAAATATATCTAAATGTAGAAGAGTGAGTATTCTCGTTTATCATTTTAATTTGCATATCAATTTAAAAATCTTTTAAGATGAATCCTCAAAATTAACAGTGACGAAAGGACTGAAGAACAAGTGAAATATTCTTCTGCTTGGGGAGAAATCCTATATACTGTCACCTATCCCTGTGATTTCTCTAATCTGACCTTTTGCCTAGTTTAGGTCCCTGGAATTCTCAGAGTCTGACCTGTCCAACATCTCTGTTGATTTTTCTTATTCAACTATCAATTTCCTTTAGCTTCTCTAGAGCTTCCCTTCTAAGATTAATTCCATCTTCCATTTTTGTTCCTCTACATTGTTTTCTCATTATTATTTTGCACTTAGCATCTTCCTTTTCATGTTCTTTAAATTTCTATCCATTATCTTTTTCTTAACATCATAAAGGGAGTCCATACTACACTACCATATTTTCCCATATGCTCCTTCCCTCTTCACTCTTCAGGGCTGCATATTCTAGGTAGTGAAGCTATATATGTATTCTCCACCTAGAGTGAACAACTATTAACATTTTGTTATATTTGCTTTAACAACTGTTAACATTTTGTCATATTTGCTATTTGTCTATGTGTCACTTCTCATATACTACTTAATTACTAAATCTCAAAACCTGTAGTCACTATTCATTAAACATATATGTATGCGTGTATTGTCGCTTTTGAGTGAATCTTACTTCTTACAACTTTCTGCTTTTCGTCTCCCAATTCCATTGCCCTTCTTTGATACTGGCATCCATGAGAAGCTCAATATTCTACTCGATTCATCTCTAAACTCTTCTTAAAGGTAGCTCAGGATGAGGGCAGGAAAAGTTGTTGTATTAAAGGTATGTTCTCTTGGGATTTTGAGTCCCTATTTTAGATCTAGCTGGATGGTAAGATTTGCGTGGGTCGCCTCATGAATAGGTATTATTCTCCTATAGAGATTTTGATGAGCTAACTAGAAAAGACCTGCTGTATACCTTTGGAAAAACCTTCCCTTGAGCTCTGTTGTTTTCCTTGGTTTTCATTTTCTTGTATTCTGCTTTCTTCATCATTAGATTAATAAAATCTGGAGGGTCTAAGTTAAGGTATCAGGCCTGAGCAAACATACCACAAAGGAGATTTGACATTTTTTTACAGTTCTAAGACCTAGGTCTACCTGAAGAAAAGAGCAAGAATCCTTGTACCTTCTTATGATTCGGCACAGTTACCTGGAGACTAGCTTATGGCCTAGGAAAAATGTCCTATGGGAAAATGTAAAGTAATTTTGTTTGGAGCGTTCTTTCAGCATATCTCTCTTGTAAACTTAGTACAGATGCAAGCAATTGCTGAGTGTCAAGGTTTGCTGTCAGTCAAACATATCTTGACTAACACAGTTACCTCTTTTTTATTCTGATGTGTTCACTTTTCCTGGTGTTTTCTTCCCTGTTCAATCCTTAAGAGTAACATCATCCTTAAAATCCAAACCTAATCCTCTTTTTGGTTCTTTGCTGCATACTCACTGGGTGACCTTGTTTCCAATTCTTAGCTACTATCTCTAGGTTATTAAGTACAAAATCTATAATTCTAATCTGGTAACACTCCCATGCAATAAATTCATTTCATAGTGCCTGCTGGACATTTCCCTCTGCAAATCCAGTAATGCTTAATGTTGTCTTACACCTCATGCTCCACTTTTGACCCAATTCTTGTATTTCTTTATGTCTCTTAATGATAGATACTATAGCCCAATAAATTCCTTAAAGTTAAAAAAAATATATTAACAAAAAACTTGGTGAACACCCATATGTCTCTCAACCCTATTCACATATCCCATCAATTGTAATTTAGATGTATCTTTAAATCTAGTTTTTCTTTCTGTTCATTCATTATCTTTTGCTTGAACTTCTTAACTGCTCTCCATGCCAATGGCTTTATGCCCATTCCAATCCGTTTGCCACATTGCTGCCATTCTTTTCTTTTTTCTTTTTGATCTTAAAGACACAGCTTATTCATTTTGACAAACGTGCAAACATCTTACATCACCATTAAGGTATAGAATATGTTCATCACCTCAAAAAGTTCCAGTATTTCCCTTTGTTAGTTGTACCAGGATCTATAGATTCAAATCCATACATTTGCTGATCTACAGATTTGAAAATATATCTATCTACATTAAATCTATAGGTACATCTATAACATCTACAGAGAGAATTAAAATCTTAACCAAATAGGGTTTTCTAGTATAAAAACATGGCTTATCTCTCCATTTATTTATGAGTTCTATATCTCCTTCAAGTGTTTTATAGCTTTTAGTGTATAGGTCTTGTGCATTTTTCATTAAATTTATTCCTAAGTTCTTAAATTTTTTTGTTAAAGTATAATTGACATACATAGCCTATTAGTTTCAGGTTGACATTATAGTGATTCAATATTTATATACATTACAAAGTGATCACCATGATAAGTCTAGTTACTGTCACCATACAAACTTATTACGATATTATTGACTATGTTCCCTATGTTGTACATTACAACCCTGTGACTTAATTATTTTATAACTGGAAGTTTGTGCCACTTAATCCCCTTCACCTATTTTACCTGCCCCCTGAACCTTTCCCTTCTGGTAGCCACCAGTTTGTTTCCTGTATCTATGAGTCTGTTTCTATATTGTTTTTTTTTGTTTTGTTTTTTAGATTCCACATATAAGTGAAATCAAACAGTATTTGTCTGTCTCTGTCTGACTTATTTCACTTAGTACCCTCTAGGTCCATCCATGTTGTTGGGAACAGCAAGATGTCATTCTTTTTTATGGCTGAGTAGTATTCCATTGTGTGTGTTTGTATATCACATCTTCTTTATCCATTCGTCTATTAATGGACACTTAGGTTGCTTCCATATCTTGGCTATTGTAAATAATGTTGCAATGAACATAGGGTGCATATCTCTCTCCAAATTAGTGTTTTTGTTTTCTTTGGATCAGTACCCAGAAGTGGAAATGTTGGATCATATGGTAGTTTCATTTTTAATATTTTGAGAAACCCCTACACTGTTTTTCATAATGGCTGCACTGATTTATATTCCCACCAACACTGCATGAGGGTTCCCTTTTCTCCACATCCTTGCTGACACTTATTTTTTGTCTTTATGATAATAGCCATTCTGACAAGTGTGAGGTGGTATATCACTGTCGTTTTGATTTGCATTTCCCTGATGATTAGTTATGTTGAGTATCTTTTCATATGCCTGTTAGCTACCTATATGTCTTTTTTGGAAAAATGCCTATTCAAGTCTTCTGCCCATTTTTTAATCAGATTTTTTTGTTTTTTTGGTATTAAGTTCTATATATATTTCAGATATTAACCCCTTATCAGATGTATGATTTGCAAATATCGTCTCCTGTTCAGTAGGTTGCCTTTTCATTTCATTGATGGTTTCCTTTGGCATGCAAAAGCTTTTTAGTTTGGTGTATCCCATTTGTTTATTTTTGCTTTTGTTGCCCTTGCCTGAAGAGACTTGTTAAAAAAAATATTGCTAAGACCAATGTCAAAGAGCTGACTGCATATGTTTTCGTCCAGGAGTTTTATGGTTTCAGGCCTTACAGTCAAGTCTTTAATCCATTTTGAATTTGTTTTTGTATATAGTGTAAGAGATTGGTCCAGTTTTATTCTTCTGCTTGTAGCTGTCCAGTTTTCCCAACATCATTTATTGAAGAGACACTTTTTTCCCCATTGTATATTCTTGCCTTTTTTGTCATAGATTAATTGACTATATATGCATGGGTTTATTTCTGGATTCTCTATTCTATTTCATTGGTCTATGTGTCTTTTTTGTGCCAGTACCATACTGTTTTGATTACTATATCTTTGTAGTATGTTTTGTGGTATAAAGGAATTGTGATACCTCCTGTGTTGTTCTTTCTGAAAACTGCAGTGGCTATTCAGGGTCTTTGTAGTTCTATACCAATTTTAAGATTCTTTGTTCTAGTTCTGTGAGAAATGCCATTGCTATTTTGATGGGGATTGCATTGAATCTGTAGATTGTTTTGGGTTGTGTGGACATTTTAACAATATTAATTCTTCCAATCCATGAGCATGGTATATCTTTCCATTTATTTGTGGAATAATTTGTGGAATAATTTGTGGAAAAGAATTTCAAATTCTTTTATCAGTGTCTTATAGTTTTTAGTGCACAGGTCTTTCACTTCCTTGGTTAAATTTATTTCTAGGTATTTGATTCTTTTTGATGCAATTGTAAATGGGATTATTTTCTTAATTTCTCTTTGTGATAGCTCATTATTAGTGTATAGAAACACAACCGATTTCTGTATAATTTTGTATCCTACAACTTTTCTGAATTAATTTATTAGTTTTAATAGTTTTTTGGTGGAGACTCTAGGGTTTTCTATATATAGTATTATGTCATCCTCAAATAGTGACAGTTTTGGGCGGGCCCCGTGGCTTAGCGGTTAAGTGCGCGCGCTCCAATGCTGGCGGCCAGGGTTCAGATCCCGGGCGCACACCAACACACCGCTTCTCCGGCCGTGCTGAGGCCGCGTCCCATGTACAGCAACTAGAAGGATGTGCAACTATGACATACAACTATCTACTGGGGCTTTGGGGGAAATAAAAAAAAAAAAAAGTGACAGTTTTACTTCTTCCTTTCCAATTTGGATGCCTATTATTTCTTTTTTTTTGCCTAATTGCTGTTGCTGGGTCTTCCAATACTATGTTGAATAAAAGTGGCAAGAGTGGGCATCCCTGTCTTGTTCCCAATCTTAGAGGAAAAGCTTTCAGCTTTTCACTATTGAGTATGATGTTAGCTATGAGTTTGTCATATATGGCCTTTATCATGTTGAGGGATATTACTTCTATATCCATTTTGTTGAGAGTTTTTATCCTAAATAGATGTTGAATTTTGTAAAATGCTTTTTCTGCATCTGTTAAAATGATCATATTATTTTTATCCTTCATTTTGTTAATGTGGTGTGTTACATTGATTGATTTGCAGATATTGAACCATCCTTGCATCTGTGGAATAAATCCAGCTTGATCATGGTGTATGATTCTTTTAATGTATTGTTGAATTCAGTTTGCTAATATTTTGTTGAGAATTTCTGCATCTATATTCATCAGAGATATTGGTGTGTAATTTTCTTTTTTTGTGTTCTCTTTGGATTTGATATCAGGGTAATGCTGGCCTCATAAAATGAGTTTGGAAGTATTCTTTCTTCATTTTTTTGGAATAAATTGAGAAGGATAGATATTAACTCTTGTTTAAAGGTTTGGTAGAATTCACCTGTAAAGCTGTCTGGTCCTAGACTTTTGTTTTTTGGGGCGTTTTTAAATTATTGATTCAATTTCTTTACTTGTAATCAGTCTATTTGTATTTCCCATTTCTTCATGATTTAGTCTTGGAAGTTTGTGTATTTCTAGGATTTTATCCATTTCGTCTAGGTTTTCCAATTTGTTGGTTTATAATTGTTCGTACTAGACTCTTTTTGTCTTTTGTATTTCTGTGGTGTCAGTTGTAACTTCTCTTTCATTTCTGATTTTATTTATTGGGGAACTATGTCTTTTTTTCTTGATGAGTCTGGTTAAAGGTTAATTGATTTTGTTTATCTTTTCAAAGATCCAGGTTTTAGTTTCTTTGATCTTTTCTATTCTTTTTCAGGCTCTATGTCATTTATTTCCACTCTATTCTTTATTATTTTCTTCCTTCTACTAACTATGGACTCTGTTCTTCTTTTCTTAGTTCCTTTAGGTGTACAGCTAGATTGTTTATTTGAGATTTTTCTTCTTTCTTGAGGTACATCTATATTGCTTTGAACTTACCTCCTAGAGCTCCTTTTGCTGCATCCCACAGATTTTGGAAAGTTATGTATCCATTTTCATGTAAGGTATTTTTTGATTTTCTCTTTGATTTCTTCATCGCAGCATTGGTTGTGTTTAGTAACATGTTGTTTACACTTTTGTATTTTTTCTAGTTTTTTTCCTGTAATTGATTTCTAGATTCATACCATTGTGATCAGAAAAGATGGTGGATATCATTTCAGTCTTCTTAAATTTATTGAGACTTGTTTTGTGGCCTAACATGTGATCTATCCTGGAGAATGTTCCCTGTGCGCTTGAATGTGTATTCTGCAGTTTTTGGATGGAATATTCTGTGTATATCTTTTAAATCTATCTGGTCTAATGTGTCATTTAAGGCCAATGTTTCCTTATTGATTTCCTGTCCGTATGATCTATCTATTGATGTAAGTGGGGTATTAAAGTCCCCTAGTATTATTGTATTCCTGTCGATTTCTCCCTTTTGTCTGTTAATATTTGCTTTATATATTTAGGTGCTCCTATGTTGGGTGCATAAATATTTAAGAATGTTATATCCTCTTCTTGGATTGATCCCTTTATCATTATGGAATGAACTTTTTTGTCTTTTGTTATAGTCTTTGTTTTTAAAGTGTATTTTGCTGATACGAGTATTGCTATCCCAGCTTTCTTTTTGTTATGATTTGCATGGAATGTCTTTTTCCTTCCCTTCACTTTCAGTCTGTGTGTGTCTTTAGATCTGAAGTAAGTCTCTTGTAGGAAGAATATAGATGGGTCTTTTGTTTGTATCCATTCAGCCACCCTGTGTGTTTTGATTGGAGCATTTAGTCTATTTACATTTAAAGTAATTATTGATAGGTATGCACTTATTGCCATTTTGTTAGTTGTTTTCTGGGTTTTTTTTGTAGTTCTTCTCTGTTTCTTTCTTTTTCTCTTTGTCTCTTCCCATGTGGTTTGTTGGTTTTCTTTTAGTTTTATATTTGAGTTCCTTTCTCTTTATTTTTTGTGTGTCTATTATAGGTTTTTGGTTTGTGGTTACCATTAGGTTTATATATATCGACCTATATATACAGGCATACCTCAATTTATTGCACTTCACCTTATTGTGCTTTGCACATATTTTATTTTTTACAAATTGAAGATTTGTGGCAACTCCATATGAAGCACGTCTATCAGTGCCATTTTTCCAACAGCATTTGCTCACTTTGTGTCTCTGTGTCACATTTTGGTAGTTCTCATAATATTTCAAACTTTTTCATTTTATTTGTTATGGTGATTTGTGATCAGTGATCTTTGATGTTACTATTATAATTATTTTGCGGTGACATGAACTGTGCCCATAGAAGATGGCAAATTTAATCAATAGATGTTGTGTGTGTTCTGACTGCTCCACCGACAAGCTATTCCTGTCTCTGTCCCTCTCATCAGGCCTCCCTGTTCCCTGAGACACAACAAGATTGAAATTAGGCCAGTTAATATCCTACAATGTTCTCTAAGTGTTCAAGCGAAAGGAAGAGTTACACATCTCTCTTGTTAAGTCAAAAGCTAAAAAGGAATAGCTTAGTGAGGAAGGCATGTCAAAAGCTGAGATAGGCCCAAAGCTAGGCTTCTTGTGCCAAATAATTAGCCAAGTTGCGAATGCAAAGAAAATGTTCTTGAAGGAAATTAAAAGTGCAACTCCAGTGAACACATGAATGATAAGAGCACAAAACAGCCTTATTGCTGATATGGAGGAAGTTTTAGTGGTCTAGATAGAGGATCAAACCAGCCACAGTATTCCCTTAAGCCAAACTGTAATCCAGAGCAAGGCCCTAACTCCCTTCAATTCTACGAAGGCTGAGAGAAGTGAGGAAGCTGTGGAAGGAAAGTTTGAAGCTAGCAAAGTTTGGTTCATGAGATTTAGGGAAAGAAGCCATCTCCATAACATCAAAGTGCAAGGGGAAGCAGCAAGTGCTAATGTAGAAGCTGCAGCAAGTTATCCAGAAGATCTAGCTAAGATAATTAATGAAGGTGACTACACTAAACAACAGATTTTCAATGTAGACAAAACAATATATTGGAAGAAGATGCCACCTAGGACTTTCATAGTTAGAAAGGAGAAGTCAATGCCTGGCTTCAAAGCTTCAAAGAACAGGCTCACTCTCTTGTTAGAGGCTAATGCAGCTGGTGACTTTAAGTTGAAGCCAATATTCATTTACCATTCTAAAAATCCTAGGCCTCTAAGGAATTATGCTGAGTCTACTCTGCCTGTGCTCTACAAGTGGAACAGCAAAGTCTGGATGACAGCACATCTGTTTACAACTTGGTTTACTGAATATTTTAAGCCCAATGTTGAGATTTACTACTCAGAAAAAAAGATTGCTTTCAAAATACTACTGCTCATCGACAATGCATTGGTCACCCAAGAGCTCAGATGGAGATCTACAATGAGATTTATGTTGCTTTAATGCCTGCTAACACAACATCCATTCTGTAGCTGATGGATCAAGGAGTAATTTTGACTTTCAAGTCTTATTATTTAATAAATACATTTCGCAAGGCTGTAGCTGCCCTAGATAGTGATTCCTCTGATGGATCTGGGCAAAGTAGATTGAAACCTCCTGGAAATGATTCACCATTCTAGGTTTTATTAAGAACATTCATGATTCATGGGAAGAAGTCAAAATATCAACATTAATGGGAGTTTGGGAGATGTTGATTCCTACCCTAATGGGTGACTTTGAGGTGTTCAAGACTTCAGTGGAGGAAGTAACTCCAAATGTGGTGGAAATAGCAAGAGGACTAGAATTAGAAGTGGAGCCTGAAGATGTGATTGAATTGCAGCAATCTCGTGGTCAAACGTTAATGAATGAGGAATTGCTTCTTATGCATGAGCAAAGAAAGTGGTTTCTTGATATGGAATCTATTCATGGTGAAGATGCTTTGAAGGTTGTTGAAATGACAACAAATGGTTTAGAATATTACATAAACTTAGTTGGTAAAGCAGTGGCAGGGTTTGAGAAGATTGACTCGAGTTTTGAAAAAAATTCTACTGTGGGCAAAATGCTATCAAATAATATCACATGCTACAGAGAAATCATGCATGAAAGGAAGAGTCAATCGATATGGCAAACTTGCTTGTTGTCTTATTTTAAGAAGTTGCCACAGTCACCCCAACCTTCAGCAGCAACCACCCTGAACAGTCAGCATCCATCAACATTGAGGCAAGACCCACCACCAGCAAAAAGACTACGAATCCCGGAAGGCTCAGATGATGGTTAGCATTTGTTAGCAATGAAATACTTTTTAATTAAGGTATGTGCGTTGTATTTTTAGACATAATGCTATTACACACTTAATAGACTACAGGGTAGTGTAAACATCACTTTTATATGCACAGGGAAACCCAAAAATTCGCGTGACTTGCTTTATTGCGATATTCACTTTATTGTGGTGGTCTAGGACCGAACCCGCATTATCTCCGAGGTATTCTTGTATGGCAGTCTGTCTTAATCTGATAGTCACTTAATTTTGAGTGCATTCTAAAAGCACTACATTTTTACTCTCCCTCCGTTTTATGTTTTTGACATTGTATTTTACGTCTTTTTATTTTGTGTATCGCTTCACTACTTATTGTAGTTATAATTGATTTTACTACTTTTGTATTTAACCTTTATATTAGCTTTTTAAGTGGCTGATCAATTGCCTTTACTAAATATTTGCCTTTAGCAGTAAGATTTTTTTCTTTCATATGTTTTTTATTTCTAGTTATGGACTTTTTGTTTCCACTTAAAGAAGATTCTTTAACATTTCTTATAAGGCCAGTTTAGTGATGATAAACTCGTTTAGTTTCTGCTTGTCTGGGAAAATCTTTTTCTTTCCTTCAATTCTAAATGATAACCTTGCTGGGTAGAGTATTCTTGGTAGTAAGTTTTTTTTTTTTTTTTTTCCTTTTAGCACATTAAATATTTCGTGACATACTCTTCTGGCCTGCAAAGTTTCTGCTGAAAAATCAGCTGATATTCTTATAGGGGTTCCCTTTTACATGACTTGTTGTTTTTCTTTTCATGCCTTTAAGACTCTATCTATCTTTAACTTTTGCCATTATAATTATAATATATCTTACTGTGGATCTCTTTGGGTTCATCTTGTTTGGTACTCTCTGTGCTTCCTCGACTTGAATGTCTATTTCCTTCCCCAGATTAGGGAAGTTTTTAGCCATTATTTCTTCAAATAAATTTTCTGCCCCTTTCTCTCTTTCTTCTCCTTCTGGGATGCCTATAATGCAAATGCTACTATGCTTGATGTTGTCCCAGAGGTCCTTTAAACTATCCTCATTTTTTAAATTCTTCTTTCTCTTTGCTATTCTGATTGGGTGATTTCTACTATTTTGTCATCCATCCCTTCTTCTCTATTCTCTAATCTGCAGTTGATTCCTTCTAGTGTATGTTTCATTTCACTTATTGTATTCTTCAGCTCTGATTGGTTCTTTCTTATATTTTCTGACTCTTTGTTGAAGTTCTCACTGTGTTCCTCCATTCTTCTCCTGAGTTTGGTTATCATCTTTATGACTATAACTTTGAACTCTTTATCAGATAAATTACTTATCTTCATTTCATTAGGGTTTATTTATGGAGTTCTATTTTGTTTTTTCATTTGGAATATATTCCTCTGTCTCCTCATTTTGTTTTACTTTCTGTGTTTGTTTTTATGAATTAGGTGAAACAGCTACCTCTCCCGGACTTGAAGGAGTAGGCTTATGTAGGGGAGTCCCCTGTGTAGACTGGGTGTATTGGGTGGATCTGGCAGGCCAGCTGGAGCTGGAGCAGGCACAGGCTGGGAGAGTCCCAGGGTGTACTGCATCTGTACCACCTTGGCAGGATGACTGGTGCTGGAACAGGCACAGGCCACGGTGGCTGGGGCATGTCACACTGGGGCTGCCTTGGCAGGATGGCTGGAGCTTATACAGGCATGGGCTGGCGGATACCAGGGTGCACTGTGCCAAGGCCACCTTGGCAGGATGGTTGGTGCTGTAGCATGCGTGGGCCAGGGTGGTCCTGCGGTGCTCCATGCCGGGGCCACCCTGGTGGAATGACTGCCATTATTTTCTAAATCAAAGGCAGATCACATTACTCTTCTGCTTAAAAAGAAAATAAAGAAAGAAATGAATATGTCTCTTTGAATTTCTTCTTCCCATAGTCGTGGGATAAAACCTTTATTCCTATTCTGGTCTACATTTATGTTGCCATTTCTCACTGTTAGTATAACACTAAATTTTTCTTTATTAACTTAGATAAATCAGACCAACTTTCAGCTCAATAACTGCATTTACAACGACATTTGCCCTAAATGTCATTCCTTCCTCATATGTTTAGCACACTCATATTCACTTTTCGGGACTTGGAAAAAAGCATATCTTCAAAGAATTCTTTCTTAGCAACTGGAGGGTGAGTTTGTAGCTCACATAGCAACTGATTTCATTTTAATGACACATCATATTTATTTAAAGATATTTGTTTGGAAATTCAGGTGCATTTCTTCTTCAACCCATCTGCCCATTCTTGCATTTGTGCAATTGTATAGAAAGTCTTTTACATAGCCTGTACTAGATAAAGAATATACAGAGGTAGAGAAATACTTATTCTTTTGCTGAAAGGAAATCTTTCCAATCACAGAACAGAAGACACATATAAACAAACTTTAAAAGAATATATATGCTTAACATAAAAGCATATCATAGTATCAAGACAGCTCAGAGAAGAGAGTGATTATCACTGTTTGGGATATGACCAGGGAAGGATACCTGTCAGAGGTGATGTCTAATATGAAATTTGAAAGATGAGTTGGCACGGGCTGGATGTACTGGGCAGCAGATCAGGAGGACATTTCAAGGAGAGAGGATGACACATACAAAAGCAAAATCTGCCTATTGAATTAATTGTAATGTTCCATTCAATAATTCAGGTAACATTTTTGATGCCTATTATGTGTAAGGAACATGTGATATTAAGGATTCAGGCATGGTCCTGCGTTCAGAGTTCACAGTCTAATGTTATCACTCAGTATCTAAATGATGGATACAATTCAGTAATGCCCAAATGGTAGAGAACAGCTCTCTTCGCCACTAATGCTTGGCATGATTTAACAATGAGGCAGCAAACACACTGCAAGCAATTCGGTATGTGATTGTCTCCAACATTAGCTAATCTAAAATTATCAGAGAAAGCTCTGAAATGCCCAAAATGCACGAAACTACCAAAACAAGAAAGCAATGTTCTCTTAGTTGAAACCCCAAAAGATTTTATTTTCCCTTGGAAGCATGAAGATGGATGGGCTTTCTGATTTTTATCCCAGCACCTGTTCATTCTATTCACCAAGCTCCTTAATCATGTACTTCTGCCAAAAGAGTGGCAGGCCATATTTCCTAATATGTTTTAATAGTTAAAATTATAAAATAGTAGATGTAATTTGTTTGACATAGCAACTACAATTTGGGACATTCCCAAATGTTGCTCTGGGTTATTTTAGGCAAAAATCGTCCTCTGCAAAGTGGAAACATTTTGTATAAATCCATTTACCATATGCATGTATTTGCTGTGTTTAACAACATGTTTTCCTTATGTTTTTTTTCGCTGAATATTTAAGCTGATTTACAATCTCTGGACAAGCACCTACTGACCCACAACTACCTTTTAAAATGTTTGCAGTGGTCATTTTGGCCCGGCAGAATTAGTGTATATGTTCAGTTTTATGCTTTTCACTGTCTGGTTGGGCTTTCATTCTATGTGGAGTTTCTCTCAATATACATGAGATCATCTATGTGAGAGTGGATGAGGCTTAGCAGAGTGAACCCCAGAGGTCACAGGCAAGATTCTGATCATGGCAGGCAAGTACTTTCTTTCTCTGAGAATAGCATGTCAGTTGTTTTTAGGGAAAGAGAAATAAACACCCGAATCAGCAAGAAGACATTCAGCCAGTCTGATGGGTTCAGATGATTTATCCCCACTCTAATTGTCCCAACATAGTTGAGCCAAACTTTTATTGAAATCTCTAAACACAATGAATGAAATATCCTCTTGCCTTGTCAGATGAGTTATAAGTTAGTGGTAAACCCATTGTCTTGAGCATGTAAAAAAAAAAATAATAATAATAACAAAAATTTTTTAAAGACGCTCATTCTTTAGTATCATCTTTCTTGCTAAATTACAACACTATGTTCACTGTACCTTCCAGGTGACCTTCTTATAAACTAATCATTGTTTATCTAACTGACTGACCTCATTAAAATCCTGAAAGCTCTGGTCTAAGTTTTGATAATGCCACACAGACTGAGCTAGAAGTTAGAGGCAGTTTTGAGTGTTCTTTTATGAAGCGCAGTTAAGAATAAATGTCACAGACTTACCAAATCATTGTAAGTTTTAAGTATAAACTTAGCAGCTGCAAATTCTCTTATACAGACACACACACAAATATTGGAGTGGCTATTGTTATTTTTGAATTACATTGTTTTGTCAGGTGAGAAAATGCCAACAAGTTAAAACATAACCTGCAACTGTGCATTATGAGCTTCCCAAATTTAGCAATAATATTCAACTGATAAATAACACATCATATTTGCTTATTTATAAAGGGCAGTGATTCCTAGGAGGCTAATCTGAAAGCTGTCTTATTGTTCTAAATGATAAAGGCAATAGAGAATTAGTGTTGTGTTTTGTCTTCTCAGGTGATGAAAGGAAAGCTGCCATTGTGGTTACTTCTTTTCCAGGAGTGTAATTTGGCCTGTTATTTCAAACAGGGCAATCAACTAATTCTCAGTGTTTTCACAGCATGAATGAAACAATGGGTTTCTGGGCAACCTCTACGACAAGGTGGTTAAGAACTTTATTAGAGATTTTGTTCATCTTACTACCGAAATAGACCAATTTATTCTTGTCTTCTTTATAATTCCGCATTAAAAAAAATCTTGGCACAAAAATTAGTTGCTTTTCCATAGTTAATCTAGGAAATTTTACGGAAAAAAACAACATATGATTTCTGAAAACTTGAGTCTGATGCCTGCATTGTTTATCCCAGCCAAACATCAAGTGCATTTTCTCTCTCTTGCTCACTCTTATATAGGAGCAGGTACAGAAGCGAGATTTGGGGTGGAGTGGATTGACAACAATCTCTCTCCAGGTCCCTAAAAATGCATTATACCTCATACCTAAAAATGAGTTTGATGTTGACCCCAACCTTTAATAAGTAGAGTTAAGTTCACAAAAAATGAGCTCCTTCCTGCTTAACAAAGCCTGCTGATGAAGAACTGACTACTGCTGGAAAGAGGTCTGAGTGGAGAATTGGATATTCTCAATCTGTCCCAAATTAATTAGGGTTATGACCTTGGACACCTCATTTCATCTTTTTGCGGCTCATTTTCTACTTCAGTAAAATCCAGTTATTGCTCTAGCTCCTTTCCACCTTCAACTCACTATGGTTACGTAATTATATAAAATTTTTAGGTGGGCTTTCGATTGATATATTATGCTTTTATTTTCATATATTAACTCATAAATAAGGGGATAAAGGTGATCAATTATATTATTCATTAACAACAACAAAAACAAACTTTTAAGGGTCTTGCTCTCCCTCTCCTCCAAGAATGCTTATTTCCCACTATCGTAGTGACATTGGGTTTGGCCACATGGCTTTCTTTAGCCAGTAAAATGTGAGCAAGGATGACATTGTGCTTTCCATGTGGAAGTTTTATAAGCTTTACAAGCAAGCACATAGTTTGCCATGTCCCTTTTTCCTCTGCCAAGAGACCAGTCATGTTCCAGATTGAGCTGTTCTGTCAGCCAGGGGCTGGAATGAAGATGACATGGAACAAAGCCACATCTGACTTGCAGTGGGCACATGATGAAAGCAAGAAATAAACCTTTATCACTGTAAGCTACTAGGATTTGGATGTCATTTGTTTCTATAGTATAATGTGGCTTAAGCCAACTAATCTATAGGGGTGTATTTCTAAACACTCTGTTCTGCTGCATTTTCTACTCGTCTCAGATTGCATAGACATCGCTATTTCAATAAATGTATTATTCATATGTCAGAGTTAATTGTTATTTTTATTATATTTAGAAATATCTATCATACCTGTTATGGATATTATTTTTTCCACCCCCTCCCTTGCAGGTTTTCGGCCTGACCCACTCACTCCTGCCCCATGGCTACTTGTTGGGTTTGGATGATGGGTGACAACAGCAGGAGCCAGTAGTGCAGAAGGAGAAAGAGGTCAGGTAGTTGTCCCCCCTACCAGCTCTTCTACTCACTATTCTGACAGAGGCTGCATTCCACAGGACAAATCCTCTCAGGTGGCCTTCCCTCTTCCAAGGCAGTGAGCTCTCTGGGCTCCAGTGACCCGGTTCCCTCTTCTGTCCTTTCAGGCCTAGGGTGGTGAGTGGCTTCCTGTTGTTGCCAGTCCCTAGGAGCCTCACTACCCTATGTCTGTGCCCTTAACCCTGCTCACACCTCTTGAATAGCCCCTTTATTAATTCTATTCAGTTTGACCTTCAAGCCTGGAATCGGTTTCCTTTGGGAAACTCAATGCTACAGTAGCCTGTGTATATTCTTTTGATAGTTCTTCCAGATGAAACATACATTATTTCTGTCTTATTTAACAATAAAATTAATTTGAACTATTATTATAATTTTATTAATTATAAATCTTCAAATGAATACATTTGAATAAAATCCATATTTAAACTCTTTAATCAAATCAGTCAAGTATACAACACCAGTATATTTGTCCTTTTATTCAGATATACATATTGTCTTTCAATAAAATTCTGCCTGTTTTTCACTGGTATTATGTTTTAGATATTTTTCTATATCTTTATATGTCTTATGGCAGTTGAGAATAGGATTTCATTAAATTTTATTTTTTAACTTGTGATTTCTGGCATAGAGGCACCCTACTTTATATAAATCTGTTGTACCCAGTCACTTCCAAACACTTTACTAAATCATTTTATGTAAAATAATTATAACTTTATTTCTATTCTTATTTCTGCATCATACACACATGGGTTGGAACTTTCACAACAATGATGCTTAATGTAGATGCTTCACAAAGATTGAAAGAACCCTAATCTCATCATACTAGTTGTTTCTTAGAAGTGGGAACTTCTGTTTTCCTTCAAAATCAAGGTCTCTCTGTACTCTTCTCATTGCTTCTCATGAGAGAAATGCTTGGCAATTAAGTGAAGATAGTAAGACCTCCATATTCATTGGGCTATGTTTCCAGAGGACAGAGTCACTGCACCGAGAAGAGATTGTGGGACCTTCCCCCTTAGAACATAGGTTTGTAAAGCAATGATGTCTGTGCAGCTAG
Source organism: Diceros bicornis minor (assembly GCF_020826845.1). Classification (NCBI taxonomy): domain Eukaryota; kingdom Metazoa; phylum Chordata; class Mammalia; order Perissodactyla; family Rhinocerotidae; genus Diceros; species Diceros bicornis. The sequence goes on along the minus strand of NC_080751.1, from coordinate 6,466,606 downwards.
CTGGTAAGTATATTAAGACTCTGCATTATGACCTGGATACCCCCATATGTAGACGCTAAGATGTTGATTCAAGATTAGATAGTAAAATGTCCTTGCTTTGGCATTGGATCACAGACATATTCTCCAATCCAGTTTAAAGCTGGTAATTTATTCTTTGAGAGTCTTCATTCAAAGGGCTGATACCCAATGCACATTTTATTCACTGTATCTATTTTCTTTATAAACACCAATCTCACCAGAGAGAAATAGTAACTAATTTGTTCCAACACACAGCTGCATTGTTATGTGTCTGATTTTAATAGAAAGGACTTTGGCATTTCATGTTCAGCACAAAAATGACTGTGGCATATCCTGGATTCAAAGCCCTTCCATAAATTTTCCATAGCAAACAACTCATACTCATATGCCTCTACTCTGCCTCGCCAAATGTGTGATTGGTCTAAATCAGAATCTTTGCTTCGTTTTGTACATCTCCTACAGTTACATAGTAATTACAAAAAAAAATTACTATATCTAAAATATATTAAATGCTTAGCATGACTCAAATAAGTCATGCTGGGCTAAGCAATGTATATGTGTATATATGCACACACACATGTACATATACACATACATATATATGGATTCAAATACAAACACACACATGTATCATATAATCACATTTGACGTTCACAACATACCTGTGAGGTAAATAATTTTTTATTTGTATTTTGAAAAATGGAAACAGATCAAAATGTTAAAATTAATCACTTATCACTGATTAAATTTTATCTATTGACCAACACAAATATAGTGTAAGAGGTTTTTCTCTTTTTTTTAATCCTAAAAATTTAGGTTTTACTTCAAATGCAAGAGATTTGAGTGCATTTTTTTTACTGCACCCCACCAAACCTGGTAAATATTTGTTATGAAGATGTACAAAGCCCTATTTGAGGAATTTGAAATGACTGGTGATATGTATTGGGCTAGAGAAATATTAATAAGGTTGAGAATGTCAGTGGGAACAGAGGGGTGGGTACAACAAAATGTAATCTGTGTTGATGTAAAATGCGTAATGATTTTTTTCTTTTACTTTGTGAAAGGGATTAGGGAGTCAGACATAGTGAAACTTCTTGACTGCCCTGAAGGGAGAAATGGATAGAGGGTACGTTTATCTCTGTCTCCAAGGACTAAATGAACAAACGTGCCAGGCATATCCATTTGAAAAAAAGTGCTCCCAGGGAAGACAGGCAGTTACCTAGAAGTTATCAAAAACAAAGTACTCACTTATGGTGGCATTTTCTCCTCTAGAATTCTGTGTTCCAGAGTTATTGTTTTGACAGAGAACACTGTCCTGGTGTCCCTGAAATCAAACATTTAGGGTGCTTTCCATAAGATTATACATAAATGTGGTTATGAATAGGTTAATCACCCACGTGCACTGAAAATTTTAGGCTAATCCTGGCTGGAGGGTCTCTGTGCAGCTCACTGGGTGGATTCTCAGTTTGTCAATGTGTGAAGCAGACACAGTGCACTTTTATTATATAACAGCACATATCTTTGCTCTTCCTGAAACACCCAAGGTTCTGGCCAAATGAGAGATGGTCTATCGAGATGATTCTTTGACTTCTACCCTGATCTCATCTTTGTTTCCGTGGACATTGAACTCAGTCTCTAAAATCTGTTATTATGGCATTTTTTTTTCAAGTTTTTTGAATATTACAAAATGGACAAACATGAAGTAGTTTACCACCTTAAACTCTTCAGAGAAATTCAAAAATAAATTTTTATGAAAGACAGAAATATATCCCTCCTGATACAGCATTAATAATCATAATACAAGGATTCCAGTTTGGCACACCAGAATTTTTGAGGTGAAGAGTCAAATTGTTTCCTTCAACATTTATAAAGTGAAGGGACATATTGGCCCCTAACGGGTTTGGTTGGATAAGCACTGTCATCTGTTTAGGTAACTGGACATGATGATAATTACTATGGCTGCATGACTTTCACCAGTGGGATGGTGACTAAGATGACCTTAATGTCCCTCTCAGCTTCACTAAACTTTAGACAGGTTTCTTCCTAACTACAGGTTCCTGACCTCCATTTTTTTTAGAGCATTTACTTTAGAATACTTGTAATTGCAAATTTGGTTTTCTGCTTCTTGGAGGTGTAAATCTTAAAAGCCTCTTGCCAGTTTTAAGACCCAGGAAGATGTTTCTCAAAGACCAGGAGCCATCCCGTTGAAATGTAAGCACCAGGAAAGATAGCTGCCCTACCTCCCTGTCTCTGTAGGTGGGTAGGAGCCTAACTTAGATAAGCAACAGTTAACAACCACAGATGGCCTAATCACATTGACCAACCTCCCCACTGAAAGCCCTCCAGTACTTTTCCGTTAGCTCACTCCAGTATTTAAAAATCCTCCTACTTTTTGTCTTAGTAAAATTGAGTTCAGTCTCTCTCCCCTCTTGCAATAGTTGTAAATTAAGTTTCCTTGCCTATTTAACTCCATCCCATGCAGATTATTTGACAATGGCTAAATGACATGTGAACATGTTTTGAAACTAAGAAAAGAGTTGATTCTGGCACCTGTGATTTCAAAGTGGAGTTTCTTATGCTTGCCCATCTCTGAGCATCTAGTTATCATTATTTTCATGCCTCCTACTCATATACTAAACAATATAAGGGCTGAGAACTCAACTGTTGATAATTATAAAGCAAATTTTGTAGTTGACTTGGCTGTCATGACCAGGGATAATCTTAGTGGTTTAGTCAAGCACAATGTAGTCTTGATATTTGTAGGAGTGAATTCAGTTCATGCATACATCCTTTCTTCTAAAATTGAAAAATAATCATAACTGAACTACTGTTCTAATTCACATAGTGACTATTCTTCTAATTTTGACATTTAAAAAAATCAGGATACATATTTTGATTTGTGTTACAAATAAGTTTTCTGTAGTCCTAATGAAATAAGGTGGAAGAAAAAAAAAGAGTTGTGTAAATGACATTCTGGGCCCAACATATACATAAATAATCTCTTATCCAGCATGTTTGTCAAACAGCCTTAAAGGCCACAGACCCAACATACAATCTATGCAGCCCTGACTTTTTCACTGCCAGGTTTACTAATAAAGGTGACAACAGAATCTATGAATTCAGAAAGCCTCAGTTAAAATCACAGCTGGTAGCTAAGGAAAGTTTGTCTAGACACTTCCCACCAGCATGAGAGCATGGAAGAGAAGATCAGAGTGGCAGATTAGGGAATGAAAAGAATAAGACTCTAATGTGGAGAGAATAGTAAATTAGCTAGTCCTGAGCAGTGCAGTTTCAAAGGATGTCTTTGTCTATTACTGTCTTTTTTATTCACTATTAAAATTTGAAGTAAAACAAATGAAATAAATAAATATAGAGGTTGATAAATTATTGAAGTAATAGTCCTTAATTTCAAAATTTCTGTCCAGATTCATTAACAAGGGAGTCTGTATGTTTCTATTTTGAAAGACAGAAGATAGACTCATTCACCATAAAAACAGCTATTGCTTGGGTATATCTACTTAATGAATACTTTCCCCACTTTGAAGAGAGAACGAAGTGTAGGTTCTTTCCTCTGACCTAGAGGAGCCTTACACATAGAATACAGATTCACCGTGTATGAGAAAATCCAAAGTAAGCTTCATTGACACTTCCTCGTCCAAGAGGGGAGAACAGGAGGGTCCCTAGCCCAAAAAAGAGTTGTAAGTTCTACCACCAGGTAAAGAGGTCTAGCCCATAGCAGGGAGAAAAGTGAGCATCCTTCCATAGGTTTGCCAGACCCTGGGAGTGCTGGGTCAGCTGAGACTAGGTAGGGAAGGAAAGCAATCCCACAAGTGGGTTCCAGCAAATTCAAGAAAACGGAGATGAACATGTGTCCTATTACTTCAGATTGCATTGGAAAGAGGACCAGAGGACTTCATTTGTATGGTATTGACTGGGTGGTGTTTTATCTCTTATCCACAGCAGCCAATTCACAGGCCTGGCTGCTCAGGCATGGACAACCTTCCAAATCCCTCAAATGCTAAGTCACTAAGAACCGGTCATACTCCTAGTTTAACATTTTATTTGCATCTAAATTCAAAACCAAAAACATCATTATGGCAATCCTGTGTATATTTTAGAAGGAATAGTTGTCATCAAGTTTAGGAAAAAGGAGGGCAACCAAAAAGACAAAAAATCATTACCAGCCTTTGCTTGGAGGGCCCAGGAACCAGGTGTGTCTCTTTCAGGGTGGCCTAGGGATGCTGATGTCAGTGATCATCAGTGGTCAAGTCCAGGCCCTAATATTTTCTAGGTAATGTTGCAAATGAAGTCTGTGCCTCATTTGCTTTGTCCTAATGTATGACTGCCTAGCCACCAAATGCCAACTCTTGATTTTTTATTGTACCTAATTATTTCAAACCTTGAAATTAAAAGAGTCAGTGCCACTGGTTTTCTGACTTTTTTATGGGAATTAAGCTTCAGAAGTCAATATAATTTAACATACTGCCTATCCTTCTTAGCCAAGAAATTTTCAGTTTAGGGCCAAACCTAGATATCTGTAGACAGGTGCTGATTGGAGTATGGAATTTTTGCCTGAAGTCATGCTAAAGGCGACAGCATTTCAACTTTGTTTCCAAATCTCAATCCAGGTGGCCAGAGCAGACCCTGCCAACTCCAATCTTGCTGTTTTGAAATGGAGATTTGGTCCTTTTAGTAGCACAACATCTAGCTATGCCTCAAAATAGGCTTCTATTTTCCTATTGTATGGTCAGCAAACAGCTGTTAGATGGATTTGTTTTGGGCAATGATAATATATTATTTTCCTCTGGTTAAAAACCACTAATCTTAAATCCTTTGTTTAGGAAGAGAGCCTGAACCTTTAGGAAAACCTTCTGGCATAAGCAAATATGTTTGTGAATCAAAGATCCATGAAAATACACATGCTGAGTTTTTCTATATTTACAGTTACATTTCCTTTTTTAATCATTTTAAAATATAAGTGAATGAAAATATGTACTGATCTCTGTGTTGAATTTTTGAGATTTTGATTTTGGAATTTCTTATTTAACTCAGGGATTCCATGAGAATTATCAATACTTCCTTTCTATAGCTTTCAGTATTTGATGTGGAATAAAGATTCCTTTAGATGGAAACATATAGATGATAATAATAACTCCTTATTATTGCTACTCTCAAGCAATAAGCCAGGTACTTTAGAACAGTTTCTCAAGTAAAATTTCCTAATTACTCTCTGGGTTGAAGCACATGAAATTGTAATATTTGAATATTTGAGTTACAAAATTATACGGTTCAAGCTAATGCAGTATCTGGCTCCATTTTTCTAAAGAGAAAACTAAGGACTAGAGAGCATAAGTACCATATTCCAAAAAATACAAAGCCTGCAATTAACATGACTGGTGTTCCACACCGTCTCTTTTGAGTTCAAATTCCGCTCACTTTAGGATCTACTGACTTGATGGTCAAACCTGAGTGTCTATTTGTTTCAGGGCCCTCAAGCTGTCATCGTTTCTCTAATCAGTTCAGTTGGTAAATAACCCCGCTGGAGTAAGAGTCTTGAGTGAGGATCGGATTTTTTTCTTCCTCTGTAAAGTACATGCACTCAGGCTTTTGAGCTTGGATTTAAGAACAGAGCAACTCCTTCAGCACCAGAGAAGGGAAAATCCATATTCCCAGTGAAATCAGGCAGAAAGCTTCTTGAGTTAAGTGCCATTTTGAGCTGGGTTTTGAAAACCAGAGAGGGGTTTGGAGTGCTGGGGAAGGGAGTTTCATTCTTGGTGTACCTGCCTGTGCAAGTGTTAGTGTGATCTCAAAATAACATTTAAATTAGCTTCCTCAGTGCAGATCTTTGGACTTTCATATTTCCTCTTTTTTCTCTTGTTCCTGAAAGTTCCATTTCTGGGGCCCCTCTTCAGGGTCCCTTTTAGCATCTTCCTACATGATCACAGTTAAATGTAACCAAATCTGAAAACTGTCAACTGAACAAATCATATGACCAACTGAGTATTTAGTATTGCAAAAGGAAGTGGTATGAATAATCCAATATTTAATAATAGCTATGGACATTTTTAGTTTCCAAATAGAATTAAAAAATAATAATAAGATCGGCTAAATCTGGATCTTTTTACAAAACTTTGCACTCTCTTTAGTTGGTTTTCATATTATGGCTAAAATATACCTAGACTTTCTTGTTCATAAAAAGGTTTAGAATATTATGAAAACAAAAAAATGTATGTGTTAAAAATGGATTAGACATGTGACTTAATATATAAACTGGGAGCTGATAAAGTTAGTTCTATTAGTTTCTTTAGCTTTGATCTCTGAGCCAACTCCTAAGGAACTGAGAAGAGATTTCCCAAATAATTTTTGTAGCATGATATTGTTCATCAAGGTAGTTACAAGTGTTCTGTGTGAGGAAAATAAAAATGGCCCATATGTTTGGGAAACACCAAATAACTCCTACCCCTTTGGCAGATCCACATTATATGGCATGTTGAAGTCTTTGAAATTTCCCAGAGGAGAAATACCCTATATGACAATTTTTAACCCATTGTACCACAATCCTATTGCCAAACCCTCTCTGATGTTGAGATTTTTTTTTTTTCCCTCCATAGAATATCTGTTAAGATCTGCCACAGCACTAGTGTTTACTGGACCTTATTTAGGTAACATTGAGTCAGAACAGGAAGATTTGAATCATGACCAGTCAGAATATTATTAAGCAATTATTATGTTTAAAGCATTTTGCTACATGCTCCCTGTGAAATACAAGTTTGAAAAAAAAGTTCTTGCCCTGAAGGTGTTTACTTTCTCAGCAGGACAGTTAGACATTGTTATAGATTGAATTGTGTCCCTCCAAAAAAGACGTTGAAATCTTAACACCCATTATCTGTGAATGTGACCTTATTTGAAAATATAGTCATTGCAAATGTTCAAGTTGAGGTCATTAGAATGGACCCTAATCCAATTTGACTATGTCCTTTTCAAAAGGGGAAATTTGGACACAAGGACACAGGTAGAAGACCATGTGAAGACTGAAATTATCCTGCCACAAGTCAAGGAACTATCAGAAGGTAGGAGAAAAGCCTGGAGCAGATTGTTCCCTAGCACCTTCAGAGAGAGCGTGGCCCTGCCAACACGCTGACCTCAGATTTCTAGCCTCCGGAACTGTGAGACAATAAATTTCTGTTGTTTACGCCCCCCAGTTTATGGTACTTTGTTATAGCAGCCCTAAGAAATTAATACAGACATATTCACAAGACAGTAACTAGCAACACGGCTCATTGTCTAACTATCAAATGACTGGTACAGGCAACGTTTGTTAAAGGAGTTCAGAGGAAAGACAATATGAAGACTAAGTGTGAAAAGAAGGCTGAGGAGAGGAGGAGGAGAGGAAGATGCTGGTGGTTACCTACTCGAAAGTCAACCTCATCCTGTTTTTTCTTGCTGACAGAGCCTGTCTTCCAGGATAAGTATTGACAACACCACACTTTTGCTTTTCTACTCACTCCTGTTAGAGCTAGAGCAATGGCTTATGACCCAATATTGGTCAATGGGGAAAAGTCTGCAGGAGCTCCTGAAAAACCTTCCTCCCTAGTAAAGGGACACATGAAGGGACTACTCCTTTTCTTCTTCGCTGTATGTGGTTATATTTAAGTGAAGCTGAAATTTCCCACTCGACACACTCCCTGAGGGAAGAAATCACTGAAAGACACGGGCTAACAGACACGGGAGGCACTAGAGTTCATGAAGAAGTCAGTGTGCCATGGCCCTAACTGTTAACACACTTTGCATCCAGACTCCTTATACCTCCTTATACATAAGCTGCTATAACTCCTTAACAGTTTTAGGTGAGTGTTATCTTACTTACAAGATATTCTGCATGTTAGGAAAGGAAAGGAGGAACACAGTTAGAAGGGCAAGAGAATGGCATAGTCATGGATATGGAGACAGGAGCTCAAACTATCTTCAGAGTCCACCTGATAACTGTTAATAATCTTTACTATTCAACGATCTAACTTGAATGCCACATCCTCTGTGAGGCCATCACTGATTTGCACCCCACACTTTTTTGAGCTCATTCCCTCCTCCCCATCTTGAGTTGCCAAAACACTTAATCTCTGCCTTCTTGAAATTTTATTTTCCTTTGTCTGTACATCATAGTTGCTAATGTACAATTTCTTTGTCCAACTGTAAGCTTTTCTGTCACAGCACTCAGTACAGCACCCAGCACCATGTAGGAACTCAATAGACTTTAACTGCGTGAATGAAGAGATGAACAAATAAGAATGAAATAGGGACTCTACTGCTTCAGTCATATAGACAAAAAATTATTTAAATCAGAATAATTTCTTTTTTTCTGTTGTTTTCTGTGCCAGGACCACTCCTATGTATTAGGGATACAGGAATGATTTGTGGTCCTATACGCAAGGGGAAAGCTGTTGAGTACCTCCAGCATGACTAACTTGATCAGATTTTGGCAGAAGTGTTGAATGAACATGAGAACTGGTTAGGAGAAGGGAATGAGCAAATGATTCCATAATAGAGCTGGTCATAAGTGATGGAGTCCTGCTGAGAATCAGTAAAATAGGTGGTAAGAATAACCAAAGAGATAAAGGAAGTGGGATGGAGTTGGTGTATACCTGGAGAGAGAAGAAAGAGTTTTGGATTTTTATAGGTTTTTGGCTCAGGTTAATAGATACTGACTAGGTGACATAAGAAGTAGAAAAGAGAGAGCAGAGATTTTTTTTTTAAGAGATGGGGAAGACATTAAGCTTAATTTTGGACATGCTCTGTCTATGTGCCAGGCTGAGGTTAGAGCATTACATTGCTTGTCTTAAGGGAACACTGGACAGCCAGTTAAATGTGTCACGATATTGTCTTTCATGCAATAGAGGGGAACTTCTCATGGGTTCCAAAAACATACTAAGTTTGACATGTGATTATCTTATCTCAATTTTTAAGGAAAAGATACTTCAAATTCTTTAGGGTTATGTTAAAGAAATCACACAGGTCATCTGAAAGATAGTGATAAGTTTCATGTTTTTATGAAACTTTGGCTTCACTTCATCCCCACAGCTAGTGGATGATGAGGATAAATGTATGGAAGCATAGAAACTATATGCTTTGTTATCAGATATATGACATAGTTGGGGCTCTTTCCTAGTAAATATTCAAAACAAGTTCTTCCCTAATGGCCTCAACAGAAGAAAATGAGCATGAATATCTTTACAGTATCACATTTTTGATATTATAACTAAAGGTCAGTTGTCATCTTTGGTGTCATCTCTGATATTTCAAGGTTTATAGCTTATTAAATAATATCTGGCAGAAATTTGCTGTGTGATTTTTCAGCTTGATTTAAATATGCTTTTATTTTGTGGAATAGATATTATAGTGAGTTTTATAAAAATAATTTCCTCAGAAATTTGGAGGATTTTGAGGATAGCCTCTTTTTTTTAACACAAATCTACAAGGAGCATTTTGTACAGATACTTAATTCATTTTAGCATTTGTCATTGAAGAGTTACAAACGTGTTTGCAATGAATTCCTGGGAGATCATCTGCTAATGGCATTACTGTGTAAAGTGTTCCCTTGAAAATGTTAAGAAAATTTGCTGGAATATTGTCACTTACATTACTTCAAAGGAAAGAGTGTGTTTGGATAACAAAGAGTCATTAGAGTGATACTTGGATGAAGTGAACTGTGATACAATTTTTCAAAATAAAATCCCATGTTGTTGTGTCCCTCATTTTTCAGGTGATACAAAGTACAAGGGAGGTAACATACTGAACTCAAAAGTCCAAGATAGAAGAGCTGGATTAGTCATCCAATATAAATTAACGTATAAATTAGTATGATATAACCTAGATAACAGGTCTGAAAATATGCAGGAGTGGTTAAGTGTTTGAAAACTGGAATTTATTATGTGGAACTGAAACACACGCTGCATGCACACTGAACGGGTGCAGGCTCCACAATAGCACAGGACATAAATAAGGCAAGGTTGCAGGAAAAATTTACAAGCAGAAAATCAGTGAAATGCTCATGGTCTCCTGAACCATCATCCTTCTAAGTAGAATGATCCAAGACAATGTCCCCCATTCCTAGGCTATTTTACAAATTAAGCAGGAAGTTGAAAGGCAGCAGGATCACCCAAACGTTATTATAGAAATTTAAATTAGAAAGCCTGTGTTCACATGGTTGCACATATTGCCTCATTGGCAACATGAGCATACTGATTGAAGAGGTTAGCTGTATTGGGGATTTTGCATTTCAGAGCTAATATCAGCTGGAGACTGGCCAGTTCATTTCTAGGCTCTCTGAGAAGTGAGAGTGGTCTATTAGCCAAGAATAATTTAGTCTCCCTAACAAACTAGACTCTGGGATTAATTTCTTTAAAAAAATTTCTCTCTCCCTCATCTTTATATCTTTGTGCCTACTGATGTCCAACAAAATAATTATTCGTTAAATTTTAATAGAAAAAAATATAATAAACTTCAATATGTGCAAATTTAGAGAAATGATGATCTGATTACAAGGTTGGTTCCAGCCTAGGTCCTTTGGAGAATAAAAAAGAAGAAATGCCTTCCTGGTACGTTTTTGTCTCTTCAAAGATAATACATTGATAGCAAATTAAATTATTATAGGTTGATTACATGGTAGAATAAGAGCTAGGAATTCAGCTGATAAAAGTGGAAGGGTAAATATAGGAACTTCTAGGTAATGAGACCAACATGAGAAATCATGTGTATGCTGCACACAAGGAACAGTGAGAGAGCCATGGCTAGAATCAGTGGGAAATAATATTAGAAAGGTTGGGAAGGGATGTATTGAAAGCACTAAATGCTCCAAGGAGGGTTAGAATTTAATACACATTTGAAAAAAGAAAACAAAATATATGGCAATGCTCATATGGCAAAAACATGGCAAAGTAAAAGTGATGCATGAAAACAACCAAAAAAGGTAGACAAAATATTAAAATATGAAGCAATACATACATATAAATATGATATATACATGTAAATGTAATACATACTATACACTGTATACTATATAAGAGTCTAGTGTACATAGTGTCCAATATAGCTTATACGTATATGGTACATAGCATTCACCATATAAAACATATATACAATTTATAAAGTGTACACTATAATTTATAGTGTCTGGTATAACACTTATAACATTGTATACATACTTATACGTATATAATATATTTTTATAGTATCCAAGAAAAACTACATAGTATATAAACTGCAATTATATATACCCAGACTTCAGGAACAGAGTGGGCAAAATCATGAAGAATAGCAAAGTGTGAGAAATGAGACCAGCTTGTCTCCCTGGCCTTGTTTCCCCTTCAGATATTTACTAATTAAGTAGTGGCTGAGAGGATAAACCCAACAGTGTTAAGGAACTGAGGGGATAAAATTGCAGTTAAGGACTCACTGAAGACTAAAAGATCCGGTTAACAGCTAGGCTTCCGTTGGTACTGTCAAAGGACTGCCACTTGCAGAAGGGTAAAGCAGAAATCTATAAGCACTAACAATGAGATAACCCCGAATATGAATCAGTTCAATATGAATTTCATCATGGTAGGCTATTCTTATCCAAGCTGCCTGCCAGGAGAAAAGTAAATTGTTTCTAGAAGAAGATAGCACTATACAAAGCTTCTAATTGTCTCCCCAATTTTTTATATACATCTTTCAATTTAAAAATGCGTACCCGGGCAGAATGGCTATAATCACCAAGACAAAAAGCAACAAATGTTGGAGAGGATGTGGAGAAACAGGAACCCTCATACACAGCTGGTAGGAATACAAACTGGTGCAGCCTCTATGTAAAACGGTATGGAGATTTCTCAAAGAATTAAAAATAGAGATGCCCTATGATCCAGCCATCCCACTACTGGGAATCTATCCAACAAACCTGAAATCAACAATCCAAAGAGGCTTATGCACCCCTAGGTTCATTGCAGCATTATTCACCATAGCCAAGAAGTGGAAGCAACCTGTGTCCCTCGACTGAGAATTGGATCAAGAAAATGTGGTATATATCTACAAAGGAATACTACTCAGCCATAAAAAAGACAAAATTGTCCCATTCGCAACAACATGTATGGTATATATATACAAAGGAATACTACTCAGCCATAAAAAAGACAAAATTGTCCCATTCGCAACAACATGGAGGGTATTATGTTAAGTGAAGTAAGCCAGAAAGAGAAAGACAAACACTGTATGATCTCACTCATATGTGGAATATAAACCAACACATGGACAGAGAAAACTGTATTGTGGTTACCAGGGGCAATGGGTGTAGGCGGGTGGGCACAAGGGGTGAAGGGAGACATATATATGGTGATGGACAAACAAAAATGTACAACCCAAAATTTCACAATGTTAAAAACTATTAAAACATCAATAATAAAAAAAAAATAATGCATACCTGGAAACAAAAACAGAGAGAGAGAGAGGATAAAACTGTGATAGAAATAGCCCCATGGGAGGTTCAGATAATAGGCTGAGTAGATGAAGATGTTAAAATAATTGATTATCAAGAAATTAGATGAAAAATGGAGAATTAAGCAGAAAAAGAAAACTATAAAAATGATCTACCGGAAATTCTGGAACTGAAAAAGAAAGTAATATTTAGATCTCTGTAGTTACATATAATAGCAGGGTAGACAAATATGAAGAGAAAATTAGTATGCAGAAAAAGGAGTTAGATGAAAATGTTGGATTGAAGCATGGGAAGAAAAAGACTTTTTGACAGAAGAATCAAAAATGCATTTGAGACATGGTAAAATATCAGCATATATGTCATTGTAATTCTAGAAGGAGATGAGATAATAGTGCAGAAGCCTAAATATTTATAACAACAATTTTTATTTTAGGAAGTGAAGGAATGTTTCTTAAATCTTAGAACCAAAATTAAAAAAAAAAATGAATGGAAAACTGCTAAATTTTTCTACTTTGAAATTAAACACTTTTGAGAACAAAACATCATAAAAGTATAAAACAAACAAAAAAAATAGATTCTAGAATAAGAGACTACATATTCAATGCATCTGATCAACAAAGGATTCATACCCAGAATATATGCAAAATAGAACTAAGAGCAAAAGAGAAATAACTGAAAACTAAAACTATCTTTGGATTTTTACTGTGATTTTTATATCTGTAAGTTCATATCTTTCACCAAATTATAGAAAAATTTTACCATTTTTTTGAAAATTTATTGTTTCCTCTCCCTTCTTTTTCTATGACTCCAAATGTAAATATTTTAGACTGCTTGGGAATGCCCTACACATCTTTGTGGTCTATTCTTTATTAAAAAATATAATTTCTATAACTTTTTTAAAAAAAATTGTAGTAAAATACATAGAACATAAAATTTACATTCTTAACCGTATTTAAGTGTAGAGTTCATTAGTATTAAGTACATTTACATTGTTATGCAACCATCACCATCATCTATCTCCAGAACTCTCTTCATCTTGCACAACTGAACTCTGTTCCCACTAACCAATAATTCCCTATTTCCCTTCCCCATTAGCACCTGGCAACCTCTATTCTACTTTCTGTATCTATGAATTTGACTACTCTAGCTACCACGTATAAGTGGAATCATAACGTATTCGTCTTTGGGGGATGGGCTTGCTTCACTTAGCGTAGTGTCCCCCAAGATCTTCTTTGTTGTAGCATGTATCAGAATTCCCTTCATTTTCAAGGCTGAATAATATTCCCTTGGATGTATACACCACATTTTGTTTATCCATTCATCTATTGATGGACACTTGGTTAGCTTTCACCTTTTGGCCATTATGAATAATGCAACTGTGAACATAGATATACAAATATCTCTTTGCGACACTGCTTTCAGTTTTTCTGGATATATACCCTGAAGTGGAATTGCTGCATCAAATGGTAGTTCTATTTTTAATTTTTTGAGAAACCATCATACTGTTTTCCATAGTGGCTGTACCATTTTCCATTCCCACCAACAGTGTACCAGGGTTCTAATCTCTCCATCTCCTCACCAACAATTGGTTTTTTTCTGTTCCTTTTTAAAAAGAAATTTTGATGCTAGCCTTCCCAGTGGGTGTGAGCTGATATCTCATTGTAGTTTTGATTTGCATTTCCCTAATGATTAGTGGTGTTGAGCATCTTTTCATGTACAGATTGTCCATTTGCATATCTTCTTTGGAGAAATTTCTATTCAAGTCTTTTGCACACTTTTTAATTGGGTTGTTTATTTCTTTGTTGTTGAGTAGTAGGGGTTCTTTGTTTCTGGATATTAACCCCTTATCAGACATATGATTTGCAAATATTTTCTCCTATTCCATGAGTTGCTTTTTTACTCTGTTGTATTCTTTGGAGCACAGAAGTTTTTAAGTTTGATGTAGTACAATTGTTCTGTTATTTCTTTTGCAACATGTGCTATGATGTCATATCCAAGAAAAATTATGGTTAAATCCAATATTATGAAGTTTCTCCCCTGTGTTTTTTCCAAGAGTTTTATATTTTTAGTTGTTATGTTTAGGCCTTAGATTCATTTTGAGTTTTTTTTAACTTGTGGTGCAAAGTAAGAGTCCCACTGCATTCTTTTACATGTGGATATCCAGTTTTCCCAATACTATTTTTTGAAAAGAATGTCTTTTCCTCACTGAAAGGTCTTGGCAACATTCTCAAAAATAATGTCAACATATATGTGAGGGTTTATTGCTGGGCTCTCTGTTCTATTGCATTGGTCTGTGTGGCTGTCTTTATGCCAGTACCACATTGTTTTCCTTACTATAGTTTTGTAATAAGTTTTTTCCAGTTTTATTGAGATATAATTGACATACATCACTGCAAATTGTACAGCATAATGGTTTGACTTACATATATTGTGAAATGATTACCGCAGTAAGTTTAATTACCATCCATCATCTCATATAGATAAAATAAAAAGAAAGGGCAAAAAAACAAGAAACTCTCCTTGTGATGAGAACTCAAGATTTACTCTCTTAATAACTTTTGTATATATAATATAGCAGTGTTAACTACAGTCATTATGTTGTACGTTACATCCCTAGTACTTATTTATCTTATAATAGGAAGTTTGCACCTTTCGACTACCTTCCTCCAATTCCCTCTCCCCCAACCTCCTGCCTCTAAGAACCACAAATCTGATCATTTTTTAAATTTTTTTTTTTTAGGTTCCACATATAGGTGAGATCATATGGTAGTTTTATTTCTCTGTCTGATTTATTTCATATAACATAATGTCCTCAAGGTCCAACCATGTTGTCAGAAATGACAGGATTTCCTTGTTTTTTGTGGCTGAGTAATATTCCATATGTATACCACAACTTCTTCATCTATTCATCCATTGATGGACATTTAGGCTGTTTCCAGGTCTTGGCTATTAGAAATAATGCCTCCATGAACATGAGGGTGTAGATATCTTTTTGAGGTAGTGTTTTTGTTTCCTTTGGATATATTTCCAGAAGTAGAATTGCTGGTCATATGGTAGCTCTATTTTCAGTTTTTTTAAGGATCCTTCATACTGTTTTCCATAGTGGCTATACTAGTTTACAATCCCACCAACAGTGCACAGAAGTTCCCTTTTCTCCACATCCTTGCCAGAAATTCTCTCTTGTCTTTTTGGTGATGGCCGTTCTAAAAGGCGTGAGGTGATATCTCATTGTGATTTTGATTTCCATTTCTCTGATGATTAGTGATATTGAGCATCTTTTCATGTACCTGCTGGCCATTCCTATATCTTCTTTGGAAAAATGTCTATTCGGATCCTTTGCCCATTTTTTAATTGGACTATCTCTGTTTTTGATATGCTATTGAGTTATATGAGTTCTTTATATATTTTGGATGTTGACCTCTTATCAGATATATGGTTTTTATTGCTTGTGCTTTAGGTGTCATATCGAAAAAATCATTGCCAAGACTCATGTCGAGAAGCTTTTTTCTTATGTTTTCTTCCAGGAGTTTTATTGTTTCAGTTCTTACATTTAAGTCTTTAAATCATTTTGAATTATTTTTTGTGAGTAGTATATGATAGAGGTCTGTTTTATTCTATTACATGTGAATATCCCATGTTCCCAGCACCATTTATTGAAGAGACTGTTTTTTCTCCATTGAGTATTCTTGCCTCCCTTGTCAAATATTAGTTGACCATATTTGGTTCTTCTTTCTTGGGATTGCTTTGACTATTCAGGGTCTTTTGTGGTTCCATATAAATTTTAAAATTGTTTTTCTACTTTTGTGAAAAATGCCATTGGAATCTTGAGAGAGGTTGCATTGAATCTATAGATAGCTTTTGGTAGTATTGACATTTTAACAATATTAATTCTTCTAACCCATGAACACAGGATACCTTTCTATTTATTTGTGTCTTCTTTGATTTCTTTCATCAGTGTTTTATAGTTTTCAGAGCAGAGATCTTTCACCTTTTTGGTTAAGCTTATTCCTAAGTATTTTATTGATTTTGATACTCTTGTAAGTGGGATCATTTTCTTTGTTTCTTTTTCAGATAACTCATTGTTAGTGTAAGAAATGTTACTGATTTTTGTATGTTAATTTTGTATTCTGCAATTTTATTGAATTTATTGATTAGATTTAATGTTTTTTGGTGGAGTCTTTAGGATTTTCTATATATAAAATCATGTCTTCTGCAAATAGAAACAATTTTACTTTTTCTTTTCAAATTTTGATGCATTTTATTATTCCTGTTCTTAGAGGAAAAGCTTTCAACAGTTCACCATTGAGTAGATTAGCTGTGGGCTTGTCACATATGGCCTTTATTATGTTGAGATACATTCCTTCTATGCGTAATTTACTAAGAGTTTTTATCATAAAAAAGATGTTGAATTTTATCAAATGCTTTTCTGCATCTATTGGAATGATCACATGATTTTTTTCTTTCATTCTATAAATGTGATGTATCTATCACACTGATTGATTTGCATATGTTGAACCATCCTTGCATCCCAGATATAAATCCCACTTAATCATGGTGAATGATCCTTTTAATGTTCTGCTGAATTTGGTTTGCTAGTATTTTCTTGAGAATTTTTGCATCTGTATTCATCAGGGATGTTGGCCTGTAGTTTTCTTTTCTGGTAGTGTCCTTTTATTGCTTTAGTATCAGAGTAATGCTGGCCTCATAAAATGAATTTGGCTATGTTCCCTCCTCTTTGATTCTTTGGAAGAGTTTGAGAAGGATTGGTGTTAATTCTTTAGATGTTTGGTAAAATTTTTGTAATAAGTTTTTAAATTAGGAAGTGTGAAACTTCCAAATGTGCTCTTCTTTTTCAAAATTATTTTATCTATTTGGGATCTCTTGAGATTCCGTATGAATATTAGGATGTATTTTTCTATGTCTGCAAAAAATGTCATTAGTATTTTGCTAAGAATCTCATTGAATCTTTACATTTCTTTGGTTTTTAGTGATATCTTAATAAAATTAAGTCTTCCAAACAATGAATACAAGATATCTTTCCAATATTTTGTGTCTCTTCTAATATCTTGCAGCAATGATTTCTATTTTTCAGTATACAAGTCTTTTGCCTCCTTGGTTAGATTTATTCCTAAGTACTTTATTCTTTTGGATGCTATTGTAAATGAAATTGTTGTCTTCATTTCCTTTTCATAATTTTTATTGTTACTATATGGAATACATCTGTTTTTTGTGTCCTGCAACTTTGTTGATCTTTTTTATTAGTTCTAACATTTTGGGGTGAAATTCTTAAGCTTTTCTACATATAAGAACATGATATCTGTGAGCAGAAATACTTTTACTTCTTCTTTTCAATTTGGGTGGCATTTATTTCTTTTTCTTGTCTAATTGCTCTGATAGAACTGCCAATACTATGTTAAATAGAAGGGACAAATATGAACATCTTTGTTTTGTGCCTGATCTTAGAGGAAAAACTTTCAGTCTGTCACCATTGAATATGATGTCAGTTGTGGGCTTTTCATATGTGGCCTTTATTAGGTTGATGTAATGTCCTTATATTCTAAGTTTGTTGAATGTTTTTAACAAAAAAAGATGTTGAAATTTTTTAAATGCCTTTTCTGCATCAATTGAGATCATCATGTTATTTTTATTTTCCATCATTTTGTTAATGTGGTCTATTATGTTGATTTATTTTTGTATGTTGAACAACCCTTGCCTTCCAGGAATAAATTGCACTTCGTCATGGTATATAATCGGTTTTATGTTCTGTTTAATTCTGTTTACTAGTATTTTGTTGAGGATTTTTGTATCGCTATGCATCAAGGATATTGGTCTGTAGTTTTCTTTTCTTGTAGTGTCTTTGTCTGACTTGAGTGTTATGGTAATTCTGGCCTTATAAAATGAGTTTGGAAGTATTTTTTCCCCTTCAATTTTTGGAAAGCATTTGAGGAGAATCAGTGTTAATGCTTTTTGAAACATTTGGTAGAATTCACCAGTGAAGCCATCTGTTCCTGGGCTGTTTTTTGTTGTTGGGAGGTTTGTGATTACTGATTTAGTCTCCTTAATAGTTATAGGACTGTTCAGATTTTCTATTTCTTTATGATTCACTCTTGTTAGATGCATTTTTAGGATTTATCATTCGAATTTTTTGGCATATAATTGTTCATAAGATTCTTTTATATAATCATTTTTATTTTTATAAAATTTGTTTTCTCTTTTTGATTTTATTATTTGAGTTGACTATCTTTTTTTCTTAGTTAATCTAGATAAAGATTTGTCATTTTTGTTTGAATTTTTGAAAAACTGACTTTTGGCTTCATTGATATTCTCTATTGTTTTTCTATTGTCTATTTTATTTATCTCAGCTCTAATCTTTATTATTCCCTTCCTTCTGCTAACATTGATTTAGTTTATTGTTCTTTTCTAGTCTCTTGGGGTATAAAGTTAGGTTGTTGATTTGAGATCTTTTAAAAAAATGTAAGCATTTATTGTGATAAATTTTCCTCAGCACAATTTTTGCTTTCTTCTAAAGTTTTGGTTATGTTGTATATTAATTTCTATTTGTCTCAAGATATTTTCTAATGTGATTTCCTTTGTGATTTCTTCCTTGACCCATTGGTTATTAAGGAATTTGTGTTTTATTTATCATATATTTGTAGATTTTTCTGTTTTTCTTCTATTGATTTATAGTTTCATTCTATTGTAATCAGAAAAGTTACTTTGTATAATTTCAAAAAAATTTCAAAAAAAAATAACACTTGTTTTGTGGCCTAACATATGCTCTTTCCTGGAGAATGTTCCATAGGCATTTGGGAAAAATTCATATTCTGCTGTTGGTGGATGGAGTGTTCTGTGTATGTCTGTTAGGTCCAATTGAATTATGGTGTTGTTCAAGTCTTCTATTTCCTAATTGAATTTATGAATGGTTCTTCTATCCATTGTTAAAAGTAGGATATGAAATCTCCAACTATTGTTTTAGAGCTGTCTTCAATTGTGTCAATGTTTGCTTCATATATTTAGGAGCTCTGATGTTTGGTACTATACGTTTATAATTATTATTATGTGTTTTTATTGTGGTAACATTGGTTTATAACGTTGTATAAATTTCAGGTGTACATCATTATACTTCTGTTTCTGTGTAGATTACATCATGTTCTCATGTTCACCACCCAAATACTAATTACAATCCATCACCATATGCATGTGCCTAATTATTCCTTTCACCCTCCTCCCTCCCCTCTTACATTTATAATTATTATATCTTTTTGGTTGTTTAACACTTTTATCATTATATGGTGTTCTTCATCTCTTATAAAAGTTTTTATTTTGAAGACGTAATTTATTTTTATAATCTGTTCTGTGTTCTGCAATTTAATTTCAATTTGGTTCTGTGTATTATTTTAAGTATTAGACAAAAATATAAAATGTTTCAAGGCTTAATGATGTGTCATTTTGCCTATGAAATAATAGCCATAATTTCAGTTTATTTTGAAAATAGGTCCAAAGTTTTCTTGAATTATAACCATAATATTGAACATTTAGTAAAAATAGATACATTATTATATTATAAAAATATAATAGCTACATTATTATATGTGAATTGTATCTCAGTAAAGCTTTTTTAAAACAAATAAAACAAATTAGTTGCTTTATGTAGATGATCTTGACAATTTTGAGCTTATATCACTGTGAGCAGATATCCAAAGCTGTTAAGAAGTCATCATTCCAAAGATTCGAATTGTATATGGATCAGAACCAAAAATATTTCTGTTAAATCCAAAGTGGACCTGAATGTATCTTTTTATACACAATATATTTGTTCAATCTGTTCTTCAATATCAGGGTTGTTATTTAAGAAACATAAAGTTCTTAATAATCAAGCATGGTTGAGGAAGTGGATGTTTTGGCTAACCATTTTCTTGATAACTGCAGATTAAAGTTTTAAATATCAAAGAAGAGAAAAAGAGTTGCCATGGCTTTTTAAATTTTATACTAGCTATATTGAGATACAATTCACATACTATAGAATTGACCCTTTTGTGGTGCACTCTTCAGGAGTTTTTAATATATTCACAGAGTTGCACAGCCATCACCACAATGAAGCCATATCTTTTATTTGTGGGTTTGTTTTGTTTTGTCTTTCTGGATTTTATTTATTTTTTCTAGTTTTACTGAGGCATAATTGACAAATAAAAATTGTATGTATTTAAAGCATAAAGTGATAGTATGATATGGTATACATTGTGATATGATGACCACAATCAAATTAATTGCACATCTGTTAACTCACAGTTACCTTTTTTCCCCCTTTGTGGTGAGAACACTTACAATCTGCTCTCTTAGCAAATTTCAAGTATAAAATACAGTATTATTAACTATGGTCACCATGTTGTACATTAGATTCCCAGAACTTACTCATCTTATAACTGAAAGTTTGTACATTTGACCAACATCACCTCATTTTTCCCACCCCCAGCCCTTGGTAAACAACAGTCTACTTTCTGGTTCTAAGAGTTCCACTTTTTAGATTCCATGTATAAGTGAGATCATACAGTATTTGTCTTTTTCTATGTGGCTTATTTAGCATAATGTCCTCCCCGTACATCCACATCCATATTGTCACAAATAGTAGCATTTCCTTCTTTTCATGGCTCAGTGTATATATAAAATCATATTTCCTTGATCCATTCATCAGTTAACAGACAGATAGATTGTTCCTGTCTTTTGGCTATTGTGAATAATGCTGCAATGAACATAGGAGTGTAAATATGTCTTCAAGATACTGATTTTATTTCCTTTGGCTATATATCCAGTAGTGGAATTCCTGGATCATATGGTAGTTCTATTTTTTAATTTTTTGGGGAACCTTCATAGTGTTTGCCATAGTGGCTGTACCAATTTACATTCCCACTGATAGTGTAAAAGAGTTCCTTTTCTCCACACACTCACCAACACTTATCTTTTATCTTTTTGATAATAATCATCCTAATAGGTGTGAGGTGATTTCTCATTGTGCTTTGATTTTTGTTTCCCTGATATTTAGTGATGTTGAGCACCTTTTCATAACCTATTGGCCATTTGTGTGTCTTCTTTGGAAAAAGGTCTATTCAGATCCTCTGCCCATTTTTGATTGGATTATTAAATTTTTTTTAGTTGTATGAGTTCCTTATATATTTTGGATATTAATTTTTTATTCAATATATGGATTACAATTTCTGTCATTCCATAGGTTGCCTTTTCATTACTTTGTCTGTTTCCTTTGCTGTGGAAAAGCATTTTAGTTTGATGCAATCCCATTTGTCTATTTTTGCTTTTATTGCCTGTGCTCTTGGTGTCGTATCCAAAAATCATTGCCAAGGCCAATGTCATGGAGCTTTTTACCTATGTTTTC
Organism: Diceros bicornis minor; assembly: GCF_020826845.1. Classification (NCBI taxonomy): domain Eukaryota; kingdom Metazoa; phylum Chordata; class Mammalia; order Perissodactyla; family Rhinocerotidae; genus Diceros; species Diceros bicornis. The sequence goes on along the minus strand of NC_080751.1, from coordinate 6,444,737 downwards.
TTCTAGGAGTTTTATGGTTATGGTCTTACATTTAAATCTAATCTATTTCAAATTGATTTTTGTGTTTGATGTAAGATAAAGTTCCAATATCTTTCCTTTGTATGTGGTTGTCCAGTTTTCCCAACACCATTTATTGAAGATTCTGTCCTTCCCCATTGTGTATTCTTGGTGCCCATGTCATAGATTAGTTGACAGTATATGCATAGGTTTATTTCTGGGATCTCAATTCTGTACCACTAGTCTACATGTCTCTTTTTATGCCAGTTTCATATTCTTTTGATTACTAAAGGTTTTTAATATAGTTTGAAATTGGAAAGTATGATGACTCCAGCTTTGTTCTTTCTTAAGATTGCTTTGGCTTTTCGAGATGTTTTGTGGTTCTATATGAATTTGAGGATTTTTCTTTCTATTTCTTTGGAAAATTCCATTAGAATTTTGATAAGGATTGCATTAAATCTATAGATCACTTTAAGTAGTGTGAATATTTTAATGATACTAGTTCTTCCAATCCATGAACACAGGATATATTTCCATTTATTCATGTCTTTTTCAATTTCTTTCATCAATGTCTTATAGATTTTAGTGTACAGATCTTTCACCTCTTAGGTTAAATTGATTCTTCTTGATACTATTGTAAATAGGATTGCTTTTTAAATTTCTTTTACTCAGACAGTTGTTGTTATTGTATGGAAACATAACTTATTTTTGTACATTGATTTTATATCCTGCAACTTTACTGAATTTATTCAATACTTCTAAGAGTTTCTTGGTGGAATCTTTAGGATTTTCTCTATATAAGATCATGTTATCTGCAAACAGAGAAAATTTTACTTCTTCCTTTCTAATTTGGATGCCTTTTATTTCTTTTTCTTGCCTAATTACTGTGGCTAGAACTTCCAGGACTATGATGAATAGAATTGGTAAGAGTGGGGAAAATATTTCAGCTTTTCACCATTGATTATAATGTTAGCTGTGGGCTTTGTCATATATAGTCTGTATTGTATTGAGGTATACTCTTTCTATACCCAAATTGTTGAGTTTTTAAAATGAAAAGATATTAAATTTTGTCAAATGATTTTTTGCATCTATCAAGATGATCCAATGATTTTTACCCCTCATTTTGTTAACATTGTGCATCTCATTTATTGATTTACATACATTGAACCATCCATGCATACCTAGTATATATCCCACATTATCATGATGATCCTTTTAATGCGCTGTTGAATTCAATTTGTTAGTGTATTTTTGATGATTTTTGAATCTAGCAGGGATATTGGCCTATAGTTTTCTTTTCTTATAATGTAGTATAGTGTAGTATAGTATAGTACAGTATAGTATAGTATAGGCTTTGGTATGAGGGTAATGATGGCCTCATAAAATGAGTTTGAAAGTATTCCCTCCTCTTCAATTTTTGGAAAGAGTTTGAGAAGGATTGGCTTCAATATTTTAAATGTTTGGTAGAATTCACCCATAAAGTCATCTGGTCCTCAGCTTTTCTTTTTTTGGTAGGTTTTTGATCACTGCTTCAATCTCCTTGCACATTGTTGGTCTGTTCAGATTTTCAATTTCTTCATGATTCAGTCTTTGTAAGTTTTGTGTTTCTAGAAATCTATCCATTCTTTCTAGTTTATGCAATTTCTTAGACTATAATTGTTCATACTAGTCTCTTATGACCCCTGGTATTTCCGTGGTATCAGTTACAATGCCTTCTCTTTAATTTATAATTTTGTTTATTTGAGTCTTCTCTCTTTATTTCTTGGTTATTCTAGCTACAGATTTATTAATTTTGTTAATCTATTCATAAAACCGAATCTAAGTTATATTGATTTTTTTCTAATTTCTTTTTAGTCTCTATATCATTTATTTCTACTCTAATCTTTTTTATTTCCTTCCTTCTCCAAACTTTTGGCTTAGTATGTTCTTCTTTCACTAGTTCCTTGCGGTGTAATGTTAGGTTGTTTATTCAAGATCTTTCTTTTTGTTAATGTAGGCATTTACCACTATAAACTTCCCTCTTAGAACTACTTTTGCTACAGTAAGTATTGGTATGTTGTGATTCCATTTTCTTTTGTCTCAAGATACTTTTTGATTTCCATTTTGATTTCTTCTATGACCCACTGTTATTCAGGAATGTGTTGTTTAATTGTCATATATTTTTTAATTTTTTGAAGTTTTCTCCTGTTATTGACTTTTAGTTTCATAAAATTGTGTAAATAATAAGATAAAATCTTTGTTTCATAAAATTGTGTAAATAAAATAAAATCCTTGATCAAATATCAAGGATATTTGATTTTATTTAAATCATCTTAAATTTGTTAAAATTACTTCGTAGCCCAACATACGATCTATCCCAGAGAATGTTCCTTGTGTGCTTGAGAAGAATGTGTTCTGAAGCTGTTGGATGGAAGGTTCTGTACATGTCTGTTAGGCCCATTTGGTTTATAATTAATTAGAGTCTGCTGTTTTCCTGTTAATTTTCCTCTGGATGATCTATCCATTGTTGAAAGTGGTTATTTAAATCTCCTAGTATTATTGTATTGCTAACCATTTCTGCCTTCTCTTCTGTTAATATTTGCTTTATTTATTTATTTTTAATAATTTTATTTATTTTTTTATTTTTCCCCCTAAGCCCCAGTAGATAGTTGTATGTCATAGTTGCACATCCTTCTAGTTGCTGTAATAGTTGCTTTAAATATTTAGATGTTCTAATTTTGGGCACATAGATTCTTACAATTGTTATATCCTCTTGATTAATTGACCCCTTTATCATTGTATAATGAACCTTTTTGTTTTTGTGACTAATTTTGGCTTAAATTCTATTTTAACTGATGTTAATATAGTCATTCTTGCTCTCTTTTGGTTGTTATTTGCATTGAATATCATATTTTTTTATTCCTTCACATTAGCCAGTGTGTCTTCCTAAAGCAAAAGTGTGTCTTTTGTAGGCAGCGTATTTTGGGATCATGTTCTTGTTGGTTTTTTCTTAGTCCATTGAGCCACTCTGTGTCTTTTGATTGGAGAATTTAATCTATTTACATTTAAAATAATTATTTATAGGTAAGGACTTACCATTACTGATTTGTTTATTGTTTTCTTACTATTTTATAGTTCTTTGTTCCTTTCTTCCTCTTCTTCTGTCTTCTTCTGTGATTTATTTTTTGTAATAGTACAATTTAATTCTATTCTCTTTATCTTTTCTGTCTCAACTAAAAGTTTTTATTCTTTGTGGTTTCCATAAAGCTTACATAAATCATCTTATACTTACAATAAACTGTTTTTAGCTGATAACAGCTTACATTCAGTAGCATACAAAAACTGTGTGTTTTTACTACTCTTACCCTCACATTTTATGCTATTGATGTCATACTTTACATCGTTTTATTTTGTGCATCCACTAACAAATTATTGTAGCTATAGTTATTTTGAATAATTTTGTTTTTTTACTTTAATGCTAGAGTTAAAAATGATTTTTTACACCACCGTTACAGTATTAGAGTACTTTGAATTTGACTATATATTTACCTTTACCAGCGAGATTTATACTCTTATGTGTTTTCATGTTGTTACTTAGAGACTTTTTGTTTCAACTGGAAAACTCCCTTTAGCATTTCATGTAAGGCAGATGTAGTAATAATTTACTTCCTCAGGTTTTGTGTGTCTGAGAATGTCTTTATCTCTTCTTTATTTCTGAAGGACAGCTTTGCCAGATATAGTATTCTTGGTTGGCATTTTTTTTTCTTTCTGCACTTTGAATGTATCATCCCACTCCTCATGACCTGTGAGTTTAATGCTGAAAAATAATCTTATGGGGTTTCCTTGTATGTGATGAGTTACTTTCCTTGTTGCTTTCAAAATTTTCTCTTTGTCCTTGACTTTTGACAATTTGATTTTAATGTGTATTGGGGTAATCTTCTTTGCTTTGTTCATTTGAACTCTGTGTAACTGGATGTCTGTAAGTCTCATGTTTGGGAGTTTTCAGCAATTATTTTTTCATTAGGTTTTCTGCCCTTTTCCCTCTCTCTTTTCCTTCTGGGAGTCCAATGATGCATATTTTTTCTCTTGATGGTGTTCCATAATTTATGTAGGCTTTCTTCACTCTTTTTTGCTTTGTTCCTCTCAATGGCTAATTTCAAGTGACCTATCTTTGAGTTCCCTGATTCTTTCTTCTGCATTGTTGAATCTGCAATTGAAGCTCTATGTTTAAATTTTTTAGTTCAGTAATTGTATTCTTCAGCTCCAACTTTTCTGTTTGGCTCTTTTTTTTGATTTCTATTTCTTTGTTAAACATCTCATTTTGTTCATGCATTGTTTTCCCAATAGCATTTAGTTGTCCATCTGTCCTCTGTTACATTTAATTGAGCTCCTTTAAAATGATTATTTAAATTCTTTGTCAGACAATTTATAGATCTGCAATTTTTGGGATGCCAGTTGCTGAAGCTTTATTTGTTTTCTTGATGGTGTCATGTTTTCCTGATTCTTTGTGATCTTTGTAGCCTTGCATTGGTGTCTGCACATTGGAAGGAGCAAAGATCTCTTTCAGCCTTTACAGACTGGCTTTTTCAGGTACAAACTTTCTCCTGTCAGTTCTCTGGGCTGATAGAATTGCCTCCAAAATCTCAGTTGAGCTGGGTTGGAGCCAGGTTACTTGACACTTGCTGGGTCCACAGTAGTATCCACAATTGGTGAGACTGTTACCAGGGGCTCCAGCTTGCATGGATTCTGTTTGGTCCCTGGGTGGAAATGATTGACTCTGGGACCTTGTTAAGTAGGGTTGGCACTAGGAAAAGGGTCCACTCCAGGGTCCACAGTTGGGTCCACAGACGGTGGGCTTGTTACCAGGTATGCAGCTGTGTGTGTCTCCTGTCAGATCACTGTGAGGGCTCCCATTGGGTCACTAGGCAGGTCCCTAGAGAGGAAAGACTGGCCCTAGACCATGGCTGAGAAGGACTGGAAACAAGTCCCAAGCCTGCTTCATGATCCACAGCTAGGACCAAGTTCTGCAGGCCTGGATCCAATGGCACAGATGGGCGTGTGTCTGGCCTGCCTCAAGGAGCACTGACAGGTTTGTCTCCTGATGTGTCACTGGGCAGGCAGGACTCCTTGCATATTGTGGCTGAGAGGGGCTGGAGCCAAGTTACAGAGTTGTTTTAGGATTGCTGAGGGTGTAGACAGGCATATCTCTTGGTGGGTCCCTGGGCTGGCAGGACTGTTCACAGGCTGAGGCTGGGAGGGGCTGGACCTAAGTTCCAGGTCTATTCAGGATCTGCAGTCAGACTGAGTTTTGCGTGCTTGCCTCCAAGGGTTCCTGGATCATAGCTGAGATAGTCTGGAGCTGGGTCTTAGCCCACTTCAAATTCCATAGCCAGGACTGAAGTTTGTGGGCCTGTTACCCAAGGCCCATTAACTTTTTTTTTCCTTTCAGACCCTTAAATATATCATCCTACTGCTTTCTGGTCTGCAAGGTTTCTGCTGAGAAATCAGCTGATGATGTTTCTGAAAAGCCCTTGCTGCTTTCAAGATTCCTTCTTTGTGTTTGACTTTAGCCGTGCTCTACATAATGATGTTTCAGTCAATAATGAACCACGTATATAATAGTGGTCCCATAGAATTAGTACCATAGGGGCCGGCCCAGTGGCGCAGGCGGTTAAGTGCACGTGCTCTGCTGCGGTGGCCGTGGGTTCGCCAGTTCGGATCCTGGGCGCGCACCGATGCACTGCTTGGCAAGCCATGCTGTGGCGGCGTCCCATATAAAGTGGAGGAAGATGAGCATGGATGTTAGCCCAGGGCCAGTCTTATTCAGCAAAAAAAGAGGAGGATTGGCAGATGTTAGCACAGGGCTGATCGCCTCACCAAAAAAAAAAAAAAAAAATTAGTACCATATAGCCTACGTGTGCAGTGGGCTATACCATCTAGCTTTATGTAAGTACTGTAGGGGAGGAAGAAGTTTTTCTCTCTACTTCTAGGTTCTTCTGCCTGGTCTAAGAATTAACAGGAGAAAAACAAACAAAAGTTTAATAACATATATATGTGGGAGAAACTCAGGAAAACTGAGTAACTCATGAAAATGACGAAAGCCCTCGTCTTAAATACCATCCTTAGGTAAACACAAAAGAAGATATTGGGGGTGGAGAGAGTCAAGGACTTCAAAGAGAAGGAAGCAGTTCACAGGTAGGTGAAAAGGAGTGAATGTTTGGAAAACAAGTGTTTGTTTGGTCATGCAGAAACAGAAGAACACAGAGGGAAGCCCAGCAAACAGGCTTTCCTAGGTTCTTCCCTGTCTACCACCTAGCTCATGTTATGCTAAGAAAATAGCTCCATTCCTGAGACAGGTTGTTTTTTTAATCTGAATTCTTTTAGGCAGTTAATGGGGAGGTAAAGAGAAAAACTTTCTGAGTCTTTTGTTTCTTAAAAATAATCAGCCTAAAATGGTCCTCATGTTAAAGAGACACATTTTGGGATGGGAAATTTTGTTCTCCTTCAGTACACTCTATGATGTTTGCACAATGATGAAATCACCTAATGACACATTTCTCAGGATGTATTCCCATTGTTAAGCAACACTTGATGATATAATGTGTCTGGTGTGAGTCTCCATGGGTTTATCCTACTGTGATTTGTTGAGTTTCTTGTATTTGTATATCTAAATCTTTTGTCAAATTTGGGAAGCTTTTGGCCATTTTTTTTTTCAAATAAGTTCTCTGCTGCTTTCTCTCTCTTGTCATTCTGAGACTCCAATAATGTGTATATTGGTCAGCTTTGTGTGTCCCATAAGCCCCTTAGGCTTTATTCACTTTTCTTCATTCTTTTTGCTTCTCAGGCTCTATAATTTCAAATGACCTGGCTTCAAGTTCACTGATTCTTTTTTCTGCTTATTTGAGTGTGTTGTTGAAGCTTTCTAATGAATTTTTCAATTCTGTTATTGTATTTTTCAGCTCCAGAATTCTGTTTGGTTCTTTTTTTATAATTTATATCTCTTTTTTGATATTCTCATTTTGTTCATATGTATTTCCCTGATTTCCTTTAGTTATCTGTCCATGGTATTCAGATCATTGAGGGTATTTAAGACAGAAGTTTTAAATTGTTTGACAAGTAAATCTGAAGCTTATGTTTCTTTTGGGTTGATTTCTGGAGGTTTATTTTATTCCTTTGAATATGTCTCATTTCCCTGTTTCTTTGGATGCCTCATGATCTTTTGTTGAAAATTGGGAATTTTATAAAACAGTTGCCTTTCCCAGTTTTGTGGACTGTCTCCATGCAGAGTAAATCCTTTACTAATTGTCCCAGTATAAAAGCTCAAGGTCTTCTCAGGTCTTTTTTGGGAATGCATCTTCCCTGGGCCTGTGTGTATGCTTTATTTCCAATTCCCTCATATACATTGTGTTTTTCAATGTCTTAATTTAACTGTCTCACTTCTGCTCCTTCTCAGGGCCTTAAATGGTCAACTGTGTTCCTCTACCCATAATATCTTGCCACCATGAACCTAGGGGTATGGAGTCCCCTTGCAGTGCACCCACACCATGATGCTCAGCACTGTTTTCACTGGCCTCCAATCTCATATCCGAATTATACCACTACTCCCATCAATGTTCCCAGTCAAGTGAGACAGAAACCAGCCACTTGAGGAGACCCCAGGCCATCCAGAACATTGCAGACAGTTCCATCCTTTACTTTCTGTACTGAGTGAGGAGGCAGGCAAAGAGTGGCTACCTCCTGAACACACTGCACTGTGCTGGGGAAAGTGTGGGGCAAGGGAAGAAAGAATGTCACAAAATTTCCTACCATTTTGATTGTGACTTTTTCTTGGTTGAGAGTTTGCTTTGGTGCTTTAAATTCTTAATTGGTTTCTAGACTTCCCACAAAGCTACTTTGGTCCATATGTTGTACTTTACTTGGTATTTCCATTGGAGAGTGAAGCTTGGATCTTCCTATTCCATCATCTTGATCCACTAAATTCTGAACTGTTCATTTTTTTTTTTTTTTGTGAGGAAGATCAGCCTTGAGCTAACATCTGATGCCAATCCTCCTTTTTTTGCTGAGGAAGACCAGCTGTGGGCTAACATCTGTGCCCATCTTCCTCTACTTTATATGAGACACCGCCACAGCATGACTCGGCAAGCAGTGTCTCAGTGCGTGCCCGGGATACGAACCAGCGAACCCTGGGCTGCCACAGCAGAGAACGCGCACTTAACTGCTTGCGCCACCAGGCCGGCCCCTGAACTGTTCATTTTTAAAGTCTGTTTTACTGTTCTACTTCAAATCGGGTAATTTCTATTTCTGTCAAGTTTACTGAACTTTACTTATTCCATATCCAAACTGCTGTTAAATTTTATTTTTTTCTATTAGTTTTTTAAATTATTTTCATTTTTTTCTGCTGAATCTTTCCATCTTTTTCAGTTTCTAAACATATTTTAAAAAGCTGCTATAAAATCCTATCTGTTAACTCCAATGTCTGTGTCATCTCAGTGTTTGTTTCCATTTATTGCTTTTTTCTTAAATATGAGTCACATTTTCCTATTTCTTTTAGTACTAAATTGTGTGGATAATACTTATAGAGAGTCTAGATTCTCTTATCTCCATATGAAGAATTTTTATTTTTATTCTATAAAGTGGGTTACTTACCAGCTAGTCGCCTTGAAATTGTAGAGGCTTAGTTTTATGCTTTCTTAAGCTTGTCTCCTTTAGTTGTGCCCTACTCAGAGTGTAAATCTTGTAGTTCAGCAACATAATTTTACCCTAAAGACATGGCTTTTCTTGGTTTCTATGTATATTCCAAGGTGCGAGTTGAGCCACGTTAACTTGATGGGACTCAAATTCTAAACTCTGATTCTTCTAAAATGAGCAAGAGTGGAACTCTCTACTCAGCACTTCCAGTCTTCTAGCTGTTGCTTTCCCCTGTGCTCCATGCAATCTCCCATGTACTTGGGAAATTCAGTAATCATCAATGAATTTGAGAGGGTTTAAATTAAAATTTTGAGAGTCCTCCCTCTGTGGCTTCCTTCTGTCTGAAATCAATGCTCTACCCAAATTTAAGATACTTATGGTAGCCCTGAAAAACACTCACACCTCAAGACAACAAGACTGCAAATTTCTATTTGAATTGTAGCCACTGGATGATATGGACCTAAGGAATATTTTCAGGAGAAGAGCTGAATAAACCTGAATCTCACACAAGGAATTTCCCTCCTTGAAAGGAGTAAATCCACGCTAATTTCTCTATAGTCTTGGTCACTTTCCAGTGTCTCCAAGTAGTATTTTTTTTAAAAATTGTGTTAAAGTTTATAATTGCTACTTGCAAGAAGGTTGGTCTGATGCTACTTCTCCACCATTAAGAAAATAATGATCTATTAAATATCACTTTGCCATGTAAGTAACTTCCCAAATAGGAATGCCAGAAAGATATGGAAATGCAGGAAATATTCTGAAAAATGTTATAAGTCTGACTTTCCTAAAGTTTATAATTGTCATTAAACACAAGTTAGTTTAGATGAAGAGATAGTTTAATTTGCTTGATAGTTTAATTTGCTTGTTTTCCAAGTTATTTGATGCTAGATAACAAAATTTTCTTCATGTGTATATAATCATAATGAAGGGAGAGAAAAGTTATAATGACATGATTTAATTTTATAATCAGTACAATTTAACAGGAATTTATAATTACCATAGAACTTCTACATCCTTTTGAAAATATGGCAGTGAGCACATTTCTTGATATTGGAGTAATTGTATGACTAGAATTTTCTCAACAACTTGAAAGTGCTTTCATGAAATGGTGTTTATATCAATTTCATGGCATCAAAATAAACATTTTCCAAGAAGTGTGATAAGAGCAGTGCTCTAGGTTTGCATTCATGATTTCTGGCAGACACGTATTTTCCACATAGCCCTATACTAAAATTCAGCTGTCAAAATGTTAGTGAGCTGGATTCAGTGTCCATTTCTGGTTTGTAAGAGTAACTAGCAGTTGGCATACAAACTGAAATCATTGACTATTTCTTAAGTATAGCTCTGAAGTGTCACTAATACATCACCACACAGTTGACCTGATTTGGATTTCAGTTCTTCTTGCTGATTATGTTTGTATGTGAGAAAGATTTTTTTCTTTATTTGTTCTAAATGGACTAAGTATTTTTGTCATAGTATTGCTTCTCTGTCACCAATTTTTCTGTGGAAAGTTAGGGAGAAGCTGTTTTCTCCTATTTTTTCTGTCGTATAAATGAGAAGAAAGGTTTTTTCTTTCTTTGTTACTTTATAAATGATAGTCAACTTTACCAAGCCCATTGTTTGAGGTGTAGTTGCCAAAAAATGTCATTTTTGAAGCTGGCAAAGATATGGGTATTTCTTTGTGGTTATACCCAAATACAATTATTATAAATTGTTTCTAACTTGTGATTGCATGAATAAATATGATGGGCAGATGCAAAGCATTTGTTGAATACTTCCCAGTCACCTACACAATATTACCGTTGGGAGAATATCAGCCAGGGATATTTGTTGATGTGTAGATATTGTGTATTGGAAAACTAATTGTGGAGATTAAATACCTAAAACATCAATAGTTTTAAGTCTACTGTAGAAAAAAATAATGATAATTTTTTTTTTTTGATTTTTATTGATATTTTAATGGTTTCTAACATTGTGAAATTTTGGGTTGTACATTTTTGTTTGTCCATCACCCCATATATGACTCCCTTCACCCCTTGTGCCCACCCCCCACCCCCACTTCCCGGGTAACCACAGTCCAGTTTTCTCTGTCCATGTGTTGGTTTATATTCCACATATGAGTGAGATCATACAGTGTTTGTCTTTCTCTTTCTGGCTTATTTCACTTAACATAATACGCTCCAGGCCCATCCATGTTGTTGCAAATGGGACGATTTTGTCTTTTTTTATGGCTGAGTAGTATTCCATTGTATATATATACCACATTTTCTTAATCCAATCGTCAGTCGAGGGACACTTAGGTTGCTTCCATTTCTTGGCTATGGTGAATAATGCTGCAATGAACATAGGGGTGCATAAGCCTCTTTAGATTGTTGATTTCAGGTGCGTTGGATAGATTCCCAGTAGTGGGATGGCTGGATCATAGGGCATCTCTATTTTTAATTCTTTGAGGAATCTCCATACCGTTTTCCATAGAGGCTGCACCAATTTGCATTCCCACCAGCTGTGTATGAGGGTTCCTGTTTCTCCACATCCTCTCCAACATTTGTTGTTTTTTGTCTTGGTGATTATAGCCATTCTAACGGGCGTGAGGTGGTATCTTAGTGTTGTTTTGATTTGCATTTCCCTGATGATTAGTGATGTTGAGCATCTTTTCATGTGCCTATTGGCCATCTGTATATCTTCCTTGGAGAAGTGTCTGTTCATTTCCTCTGCCCATTTTTTGATCGGGTTGTTTGTTTTTTTGTTGTTCAATTGTGTGAGTTCTTTATATATTATGGAGATCAACCCCTTGTCAGATGTATGTTTTGCAAATATTCTCTCCCAGCTGGTTGGTTGTTTGTTCATCTTGATTCTGATTTCATTTGTCTTATAAAAGCTCTTTAGTCTGATAAAGTCCCACTTGTTTATTTTTTCTTTAGTTTCCCTAGTCTGGGTAGGCATGTCATCCGAAAAGATTCCTTTAAACCCAATGTCAAATAGTGTGTTGCCTATATTTTCTTCTATGAGTTTTATAGTTTCAGGTCTCACCTTCAGGTCTTTGATCCATTTTGAGTTAATTTTTGTGAATGGCGATAGCACATGGTCCACTTTCATTCTTTTGCATGTGGATGTCCAGTTTTCCCAACACCATTTATTGAAGAGGCTTTCCTTTCTCCATTGCATGTCCTTAGCACCTTTGTCGAAAATTAGCTGTCCGTATATGTGTGGTTTTATTTCTGGGCTTTCAATTCTGTTCCATTGATCTGTGTGTCTGTTTTTGTACCAGTACCATGCTGTTTTGATTACTATTGCTTTGTAGTATGTTTTGAAGTCAGGAATTGTGATGCCTCCTGCTTTGTTCTTTTTCTTTAGGATTTCTTTAGCTATTTGGGGTCTTTTGTTGCCCCATATAAATTTTAGTATTCTTTTTTCTATTTCTGTGAAGAATGTCATTGGAATTCTGATTGGGATTGCATTGAATCTGTAGATTGCTTTAGGTAATATAGACATTTTAACTATGTTTATTCTTCCAATCCACGTGCATGGGATATCTTTCCATTTCTTTATGTCATCGTAGATTTCCCTCAATAATGTCTTGTAGTTCTCATTGTATAGGTCCTTCACCTCCTTGGTAAGATTTATTCCTAGGTATTTAATTCTTTTTGATGCAATTGTAAATGGTATTATCTTTTTGAGCTCTCTTTCTGTTAGTTCATTATTAGCATATAGAAATGCAACTGATTTTTGTAGATTGATTTTGTACCCTGCAACTTTGCTGTAGTTGTTGATTGTTTCTAACAGTTTTCCAACAGATTCTTTAGGGTTTTCTATATATACTATCATGTCATCTGCAAATAGTGAGAGTTTCACTTCTTCGTTACCTATTTGGATTCCTTTTATTCCTTTTTCTTGCCTAATTGCTCTGGCCAAAACCTCCAGTACTATGTTGAACAGGAGTAGTGAGAGTGGGCAGCCCTGCCTCGTTCCTGTTCTCAGAGGAATGGCTTTCAGTCTTTCCCCGTTGAGTATGATGTTAGCTGTGGGTTTGTCATATATGGCCTTTATTATGTTGAGGTACTTTCCTTCTATTCCCATTTTATTGAGAGTTTTTATCATAAATGGATGTTGTATCTTGTCAAATGCCTTCTCTGCGTCTATTGAGATGATCATGTGGTTTTTATTCTTTGTTTTGTTGATGTGATGTATCACGTTGATTGATTTGCGGATGTTGAACCATCCCTGCGTCTCTGGTATAAATCCCACTTGATCATGGTGTATGATCTTTTTAATATATTGTTGTATTCGGTTTGCCAATATTTTGTTGAGGATTTTTGCATCAATGTTCATCAGCGATATTGGCCTGTAATTTTCTTTCTTTGTATTGTCTTTGTCTGGTTTCGGTATCAGGGTGATGTTGGCCTCATAGAATGATTCAGGAAGTGTTCCATCTTCCTCTATTTTTTGGAATAGTTTGAGGAGGATGGGTATTAAATCTTCTTTGAATGTTTGGTAAAATTCACTGGAGAAGCCATCTGGTCCTGGACTTTTATTTTTTGGGAGGTTTTTGATTACTATTTCAATCTCTTTACTTGTGATTGGTCTATTCAGATTCTCCATTTCTTCTTGGTTCAATTTTGGGAGGTTGTATAAGTCTAAGAATTTATCCATTTCTTCTAGATTGTCCAATTTGTTGGCATATAATTTCTCATAGTATTCTCTTATAATCCTCTGTATTTCCATGGTATCCGTTGTAATTTCTCCTCTTTCATTTCTAATTTTATTTACTTGAGCCTTTTCTCTTTTTTCCTTAGTTAGCCTGGCTAAGGGTTTGTCTATTTTGTTTATCTTCTCGAAGAACCAACTCTTTGTTTCATTAATCCTTTCTACTGTTTTTTTGGTCTCAATATCATTTATTTCTGCTCTGATTTTTATTATTTCTCTCCTTCTGCTGGCTTTGGGCTTTGTTTGTTCTTCTTTTTCTAGTTCTGTTAGGTGTAATTTAAGGTTGCCTATTAGGGCTTTTTCTTGCTTGTTAAGGTGGGCTTGTATCGCTATGAGTTTCCCTCTCAGGACCGCTTTTGCTGCGTCCCATATGGTTTGATATGGCATGTTATCATTTTTGTTTGTTTCCAGATAGTTTTTGATTTCTCCTTTAATTTCATCAATGATCCATTGGTTGTTCAGTAGCATGTTGTTTAATCTCCACATTTTTGTCACTTTCCCAGTTTTTTTTTCCTGGTTCATTTCCAGTTTCATAGCCTTATGGTCTGAAAAGATGCTTGTTATGATTTCAATCTTCTTAAATTTATTGAGGCTTGCTTTGTTTCCCAACATATGGTCTATCCTAGAGAATGTTCCATGCGCGCTTGAGAAGAATGTGTAGTCAGCTGTTTTTGGGTGTAGTGCTCTGTATATGTCTACTAGGTCCATCTCGTCCAGTTTTTCATTTAAGTCTAATATTTCTTTATTAACTTTTTGTCTGGATGATCTATCCATTGCTGTAAGTGGGGTGTTAAGATCCCCTACTATTATTGTGTTGTTGTTGATTTCTCCTTTTAGGTTTGTTAATAGTTGTTTTATGTACATTGGTGCTCCTATGTTGGGTGCATATATATTTATAAGTGATATGTCTTCTTGATGGAGTGTCCCTTTTATCATTATATATTTCCCTTCTTTGTCTTTCTTAACCTGTTTTATCTTGAAGTCTACTTTGTCTGATATGAGTATGGCAACACCTGCTTTCTTTTGTTTGCCATTAGCTTGGAGTATTGTCTTCCATCCTTTCACTCTGAGCCTGTGCTTGTCTTTAGTGCTAAGATGTGTTTCCTGAAGGCAGCATATTGTTGGGTCTTGCTTTTTAATCCATCCTGCCACTCTGTATCTTTTGATTGGAGAGTTCAATCCATTTACATTTAGGGTAATTATTGAAATATGAGGGTTGAATGTTGCTGTTTTGTCACTTATTTTCTGGTTCTTTTGCATTTCCTTTGTTTCTTGTCCCATTTGTTTTGGACTGCCAATTCAGTTTGGTTGTTCTGTCTTATGATTCTTCTAGTTTTCTCTTTGTTTATCATATGTGGTTTTAATTTGATTATTTGTTTAGTGGTTACCTTGAGGTTTGGGCGAAAAATCTTCTGTATGAGATAGTCCATTATCTGATAGCCTCCTATTTCCTTATACTAAGTCAATTCAGTCACTTTCCTCTTCCCCTTCTAAGTTGCTCTTGTTATACCTTATTCTATCTTGTGTTGTGGCTATGTGTTTACAGTGATGAGGTTAAATTTATTTTTGGTGAATTTCTTCCTTTGATCTTTGAGTTTAGTATTTAAGTGGTTGCTAACCTATTCCGGTAAAGATCTACTATTTCTCTGATTTTGTCTACCTACTTTTCTCCTTACTCCAAGCTTTGTGTTCCCTTTCTCTTCTTGTTTTCAGGCCTGAGGGCCTTCTTGAGTATTTCTTGTAGTGGCGGTCTCGTGGCCATGAACTCCCTTAGCTTTTGTTTATCTGGGAGAGTTACTATTTCTCCATCATATTTGAAGGATATTTTTGCTGGATAGAGTATTCTTTGCTGAAAGTTTTCGTCTTTTAGTATTTTGAATATATCGTTCCCGTCTCTTCTAGCCTGAAAAGTTTCTGTTGAGAAATCCGCTGAGAGCCTGATGGGAGTTCCTTTGTACGTTATTTTTTGTTTTTGTCTAGCTGCCCTTAATATTGTTTCTTTGTCGTTGACCCTGGCTAGCCTTACCACTAGGTGTCGTGGTGAAGGCCTTTGTCTGTTAATATATATAGGAGTCCTGTTGGCTTCGCTTACTGGTATTTCCTGCTCCTTCCCCAGATTTGGGAAATTTTCAGCTATTATTTCCTTGAATAGGCTCTCTGTTCCTCTTTCCCTCTCCTCTCCCTCAGGAATACCTATAATTCTTATGCTACATTTTCTAATAGAGTCCGATATTTCTCGGAGTCTTTCTTCATTTCTTTTTAGTCTTAGTTCTCTCTCTTCTTCCATCTGGAGTATATCTGTATTCCTATCCTCTAAAGTACTAATTCTTTCCTCCATATTGTCAGCTCTGTTCTTTAAAGATTCCAGATTCTCCTTTATCTCCTCCATTGTGTTCTTCATCTCCATCAGCCCTGATAGGTTTTTCTTTATGATTTCAATCTCTTTTGTGAAGAAACTCCTAATCTCATTTAATTGTTTGTCTGTGTTGTCTCGTATTTCGTTGAGTGTTTTTATGATAGCTATTTTGAAATCTCTGTCATTTAGTTTATGGATTTCTGTGTCTTCGGGGTTGATTTCTGGGTGCTTGTCATTTTGTTTCTGGTCTGGTGATTTCATATATTTTTGCATTGTGGTTCCTGTGTTGGTTTTGATTTTCCTCATCCTGGAAGTCTCTGGTTGCAATTTCCACCTGCCGCCACTGTGTGGTGGTAAAGGGCTGTGTAGTCTAAGCCCCCTGCGCTCTGCCCCAGTTTTTCTGCTGCGATCCGCAGTTTTGTTTTGTTTTGTTTTGTTTTGTTTTGTTTTGTTTCTTTTCCCCACTGCGATCCACGGGTCCAGTCCAGTTTATTCAGGTCTGCCTCGGACCGCTAGATCTGGTCGAGCTGCAGACTCCGGGTTGCGGGGAGGGGGGAGCTCTCTCTTTTGCCCTCTGGGTCCCTGACGTGGGAGGCTTCTCGTTTGCCCCTCTTTATCCGCTCTCTGGGTTGCTCAGATGTTGATGGTAGCCCTGTGGCTCCTCTGAGCCCTCTGTGCGGGAGTTTCCCACTGGCTGAGAGAGCCCGAAGAGCCACAGTTTCCCGCCGAGGGCCGCCCCTCCCCCCTCTCTGGGAGCCGCGCAGACCGGATCGCTGATCTGATGGGGAGGGAGCGGAGTTCTCCTTACCTCTCCCCACTTCCTCCGGGGGCCCAGCACGTTCCGCTCTCAGATGTGCGGCAGTGTGGATCCCTCCGCTCCAGCTTTTGACTGTCTGGGATTCCGTCGTTGGTCTGTGGCTGTTACTTTTGTTGTATTTTGTGGGGGAAGAATTCACGGGAAAGCTCACTCCGCCATGATGCTCAAAAATAATGATAATTTTTAATAAGTACATTAAAGAAAACAAGTAAGTGAAATAAAGAATAATATGCTTGTTCTTTCTTTGGTCTACTTTAAATAGTCAGGTCAAGGAAGGTTTCTGTGAAGAAGTGATAAGCTTTTAACATCTATATTTATTTATTTTATTATGAAAGAAAACATGAGGTTTCTGGATCAGAGGCAAGGTTATTATTTCTTATAGCAATAAATGCATCATTTCCCCATGCCTCATCTGTTTCACTTCAGGGCAATAAGATGAGGGCAGATGTCACTCTTCCTGTGAAACAGAAGTTTCTTGCACCACAGGAAAGGAACGTAGAAAATATGATTCTGGAAATATAGATAGAATCTGGACACATTCCCCTGCCCCTCTGGAGAAAGAGACAGAAACTTTTGCTACCGAATGTCTTACAATCATTTGGAGAATAAATGTATGACTTCGAGTTTCATCACTCTTTGAAATATAAGCACATATCTCTGGGGAGATAAATGATAAATGATAGATTCACAAGAAGTTGAAAAGATAGTACATCTAAGTCCTGTGTACTTTCACTCAGTTTTCCCCAATGGTTATAACTTGCATAATTATAGTATAATATCAAAAACAAGAATTTGACATAGGTACAATGTGTGTGTGTAGTACTATATTATTTTATTACGTGTGTAAATTTGTGTAACCACTGCCAGAACTATTTTGTCATCATAGCAGCCTCAGTAGGACTAAGCAGTGGTAAAAGTCCTGACTTTCCGCTGGGCCTCCTCTGAAACTCCAACAAGGAGTAGAGGCTGCCTCAGTTACCCCAGGTGAAGGCAGAAGCCCAAACTCCCACCTGGTCTCCACTGACACTATGGGAAGGGACTCTTTCTGCTGCCAGTGTGAATGCAAGTCCCAGCTCCCTACTTGGCCATCTCTGGCACTACCTTGGTAAGGAAATTGGATTGCTTCACTACAGCCTGGCAAAGATGAATGTCTATACTCTCCACTCAGCCTTTGCTGGCATGACTTCGAGTGGGATCAGAATTTTTTTCTGTGGAGTTTGGTTGGAATAGAGCATTTATTGTATAAAAGTTTTCTTTCTGCCCCTTTCCTGTTATTTTTTTTTCTACTTTTTTGGCTAGAAAGAATATTTATCCAAAACACCATTCTTGCACCATTACTCTGCAGTATCAGCTTTTTCATAAATCAACTCTCCATTTTTTTGATTCCGTTATATTTCATTGTTCTATTTATCTGTCTTACACACATACTTACTTTCTTAACTATATAATAAATCTTGACTGCAGGCAAAGTATAACCACTTCTCTACCATTTCTTTTATTAATTTTGGTCTTCTTAATTTCTCTCAATAATATTTTAACTTAGATATCCTGTACATTTTTCTTAGAATGACTCTTAGACCATTTGATTCCTTTCCTTCTGTGCTTATTTTCCATAATTGAAGTTATTGGCAATATAGTAAATCATATTTACGTAATGAAAACTCAATATTATAAAGATTTCTCCAAGTCAATTTGTATATTCAATGGAATCACAAATAAGATACTAACAGAATAACTATTCTATGCCAAGACAGATCTTAGGAGGAAGAAGACTGATTACTTGATATTCACATTTTCCCTTAATATTATAAAAAATATTAAACATCCTTGAAAATATATCTTATCATATTTCAAATCATCTTTTTAAAACATCCCAGTATTGATTGACATTTTTAATAGATTTCAGTTTAAGATATACATTGATGGGGGTTGAGAGAGCTTTAGTTTTCTTCTCAGAGGATTTATTTGCTGCATGATTTCCACAAGTGGAATTACTGATGCAAATAAGGTTGTATGAAGAGGAGATGGTAGATTTTGGAAGTCAAGACTCCTTCCTACTTCTGCTCTACTCACTGATGTGAATAAGTCTGATTATACCTCTCCAGGCTTTTGGGGTTGGCTGATGTACTGCGAAGGCTGACTATGATAGATGAGAGTTTTCAGACTCCAGCTGAGAGTAGCTGCAAAGAGCAGTACTTAGCATGAATCTACACTTGTGTGGAGAGCCAAGACAGTATCTCAGAAAAATAATGATTCTGCTTAAGTCCAATTTGATGTTCCTCTGTAAGAAGGGAAGGAATTTTCAGTAAAATATGACTTTATCTCTAGCTTTTTCTCTTAGAAATTTTTAAATTTCTCAAGAATGAATCATTTCCTCTTTCAGATTTGTCTTGATACAATGGATAATCCACTGGTTAAACCTAATACATGCATAAGAACATTTGGAAAGGAAACTTGATAAACTAAACAACACTGGAATGTAAGTCAAGCTAACAGGGTTTCGATATCACCATCATACAAACTGTATGTGCCAACATACAATGCATACAAGTCATGTTGTCTGAATTTGGGCTAATCATTTAATATCTATGGGACTCACTTTTCCAGTATAGAACATTAGAATTTGGCTGATATCAACAATGAAGTTCTTTCTGATTGAGAACATCTATCTCTTAACTTCCTTCTGAGAATTTTAAGCATCAGTCCCCAAACTGTTTGCTTTCAGTTTAAAACATACTGTTCTGGGACCAGGAATAAGCGATGGGTTCTTTTATTCCTTTTACAAATTTTAAAATAAAAATATGAAATTAATGGAGCATGGTAGTGGCATAAATAATCCTGAATCAAGATTATAGTAAAAGTAGACTAACAGCTCTATACGGATAATTGAAAAAGCTTGACTGTTTCTTCTCTTTCATTTTTAGTGCCATTTCTAACCCTCTTAGCTCCCTATACTACTGTGCAGAATCTTACAATCTAAATATTTATTAATTTTTTCACTTATCAATCAGCCATTTTTACAAAATCAGCTGGAAGCAGTTTGTTTTGAATCAACTGATGCATGAATCATTTTTATATTCATGGAGTTCTTGCCTTGCGAAAGAAGATTAAGGTGCAATTTTGTGTGTTTGTGTGTGTGTGTGTGTTTGAAAGAGGGAGAACAATATATGAGATATGATATGAGAGCAATAATAATACGAGAGCAATCTACAGGTATTGAGAAAAAAAAAAAAACGCCTTACTCCTATGACATTGATTTCATTTATCTTCCTTCCCGTTTCTATCCTAGCTCCTTCATCTTTCTCCCACCAAAATGTAATACTAGTATGGTTTAGTGTCTCCCAGTAGGAAGAAATGTAGTTGCACATTCAAATTCCTCAAACCAAAAGGCAATCAATACACTATGGCAGGTATGTTGTTCCAGAAGAAAATTGTTTTTGTGCTTCTTCAAGGAAGAGCAATGAGTATCCGTAAGAAGAAAAATCCAGTCTTGGAAGTAACCACATTTATCTTTCTTCAAGAGGGAATTTTTTTTTCAAAAGTTAACTTTAAAACAATTATTAACTTAAATCTCCTTCATTGGCATTATAAATGGTCCTTCTAAAGGAAAAATAATGTGAATAACTACAGAGAAGGTGAGAAAATATCATGTTAAGCTCAAGGAAAATGTGGTTGTTCAGTGCATTTAAATCATATACACAGATTGGTGTTTAGCTTGTGTATGGGTGCCTGCATTTTTTTTTTATGTGTGTTAAATATACAATAGGATGAGTAGTAATATACAATAGGATGAGTAGTAATATACAATAGGATGAGTAGGAAGCCTAAAATTAAACTTAAGATATAATAGTTTCCAGCTTGTTAACACTAAATTGATCTTATAAAGCATTTAACATAAGGTAGGAACCCACTGCTTCAGCGAAAGAGCATCATTAGACTTATTGTGGTCTCTCTAGCACTTTCATATATGCCATTATCTGAAAGATGATTAGATAAATTTGCACATTGGTGAATGACTTTTGGGATAAACAATATCTTTAGAAACTATGTGATGGGTTGAGATAGTCACAATTGAAGTTGAATTCAGGGTGAAGGTCTTACTCAATAGTAGAATTCACCCTGAAGGAATTGTAAATCTAGAGGTTCAGAAATTGGGGAAATGGCTCATTCTGAACATTGTGTGCTGGTGGTTGTAATTTATTATGACACAACCACTTGAAATGGGCTTATGTTAAGAGAAGAACACACTGAACAGAAAGTTTTCAACAACAAATCAGATGTATTTGGCTTAACAAAACAATGGTAAATTGAAACAGCTAAGCACTGACAAACCTTATTTTTTTCCTGCAGCATCTGGGACACATAACCCAAACTGAGAGATTTGGAAGAGCCTGGAGTACTGGAACAATTTGGGAAGGGGGGCAATGGAAGGGCTGAAGGATATCTCAAGAATTCTCTGCTAACAGAAACACATGAGAGGACTTTGATCAATTACTCTGATTAAAAAAAAAGACGAGGGCTGGCCCCGTGGCTTAGCGGTTAAGTGCGTGCATGCTCCGCTGCTGGCGGCCCAGGTTCGGATTCCGGGCGCGCACCAACGCACCGCTTCTCTGGCCATGCTGAGGCCGCGTCCCACATACAGCAACTAGAAGGATGTGCAGCTATAACATACAACTATCTACTGGGGCTTTGGGGGAAAAAAAGTAAATAAATAAAATTATAAAAAATAAAAAACGAGACAGAGACAGAAAAATTGGTTGTATTTTTTCCTCAAATTAATCAGAGAGATTATATCACCAGTTACATAGGCTTTATCTAATTTAAAGTCTTTGGTAATATTGTGTGCTAAGGAACCTGATTCTGTTTCACAGATCAGGCTACGATACACAAGGCCAGAACTAGGGTGAGGTGACAGAGGCACTTCCCTTGAGTGCAAAATTTAAGGTGCCAAAACTCGCAGTAATCAAGATAAATAATATTTTAACACAAAATTGTGTGTGTGTGTGAGGAAGACTGGCTCTGAGCTAACATTCATGGCCAATCCTCTTTTTTTTGCTGAGGAGGATTAGCTCTGAGCTAACATCTGTGCCCATCTTCCTCTATTTTGTATATGGGATGCCGCCACAGCATGGCTTGATGAGTGGGGCGTCAGTCTGCAGCTGGTATCGGAACCTGTGAACCCAGGGCCGCCGAAGCGCAGCGCGCGAACTTAATCACTACGGCACCGGCCCAGCCCCAACACATGTTTTTTAAAAATAAAAATTAATGCAAAAAGCCCGTGATGAACAAAAGATCAAAATTTGAATCAAAGATCAGATCAGTATATGCTTATTTATGCATTCTAATGTGCTTCACCTGTCTTTCATTAGTTTTCAGGCCAATGATCAAGCTCTCATTCTAAAGCTTCATAACTTCAGGACATAAAAACAGTTTCAAATTGGGCATAATTTCACCATCTCCTTAGAGTATGTATGTTCTTAGTATAGTGTGCCTGGTCCCCTCAGTTCCACAGAATCCATTGTTGATGGCTGTGGTTCTAAGGTGTATTCAGAGAAAATCAAGGCACCTGAGGAGCTGACTTTTATACTCCTCTTCCTTAATTTCCCTTCTTAATTTTATTTCTCTCTCTTCTGGTTTCAGTTGTTGCTGTGAGGAAGTCTTTTTCAGTCTAATTGATTTTCCTCTATAATAGAAAATATAAGTAGGTGATCTATTTTTGTCTCTAACTGTTGTTAATATTATTTTTGGCTTTTGTGTTCAGCAGTTTCATAAATGTGTATCTAGATTTGGATTTGTTTTACTTATCCTAATTAGGATATATTGTTCTCAGTGGATGTGGGGACTCATACTTTTCAATTATTCTGGGAAGTTCCCAGTTATTATCTCATCAAAATGTGCTGGTCCTCTTTTTATTCTTTTTATTCTTTCTTTCCTTCTGGATTTACATACACACACACATGCAGACTTATTTTTACATCCTATCATCTACATCTCTTTAATTTTTGTTGATATTTTTCTCATTTTCCTGTGTTATATCAGTCATTCACAACTTATTTCTTAAGCTCTATCTAATCTGTTCTTAAATCCACTAAAGTTTGATTTTTAACAATTAAAAATTTCATTTCTTTGAGTCTCGTTCTACATTAAATTTCCTTGTTCATTTCTGACAGTCTCTTATTTTTTATTTCATTTCTCTAATTTCATGCTTTATTTAGTTAAATATTTCAGAAATATCTTCTCTATATTCTTTATCTCACTTCGAGCGTCCAAAACTATTGATTGTTTTTTCTACTAACTCTCTCTCATGGAGCTTTTTGTGTGGGCTTGATGATTTTTGGTTATGAGCTTATCCTTTTTTTAAATCTGTGGGGCTCCTGTGGACCTATACTGGGGGAAAAGATAATATTTTTCTTCCAGAAACCACAGAAGATGATTATCTAGAAACTACTTTGAAGAGTGTCCAGATCTAATGTGAAACCCTGAGATTCAGCTGATGCAAGGCTGCATGTCACAAAAGTTTGTAGGGCTATCCATCCTCTTCCAAATCCATCTCTTTCTATCTGCCCACAGCTTAGTCTCCAAGCCACGAATATGCTTTTTTCTTGGGGTGTTTGGAGACCTCTTTTGCCACCTTTAAGTACAATAATGCTGCAAATAATGGGTCTTATCCATGACAAAGTTGTTCTATAGGCAGAGGTGCCCCCAGGACACCCAGCATGCCATACACACACACAAGTAGAAGTCTATTCTGGTGATCTTGATCAGATTTCGCTGTGTTGAATTCATTTTGTTTATTGGTTTGGTGCAAATCCCTCTATTGATTAATTTCAATAAATTTGAATTTCAATATTTTTCAATAGACTAAGTTACCAAAATCATCTGGTACTGAAATTTATTCAGAGAATAGTTCTTTAGTGAAATTCTAATTCTTAAAAACTTAATTGGAGTATTAACATTCAACAATATCTTCTGTGTTGAATCAAATTGGTTTATAATTAAGTATATCATTCATGTCATTGAGACTTTTAATGCAAATCTATATTCTTGAGAATATTATTCTCAACTTTTCTTCTCTAAATTTCTTTTGTATCTGTGTACATTTCTCATCCTTAATTATAATTTTGTGGGGTTTTTTGTGATCTTTTTTCATTTTCTTATTGGATTGGCTAGAAATTTACCTATTTACAGAATTAATGCTAACCTTTGTTTGCCAGTTCTACTTTTCCCCCTCTCTGTTGAAATCAGTCCATATATTCTTTAGTGATTTCTTCTTCTATCTACAGGCATATTTTGGTTTACTTTCCAATATTGTGTTTGATTGTTTTTATAGCTTTTTTTTTTTTTTTAATGCTAGGGAAGATTCACCCTGAGCTAACATCTGTTGGCAATCTTCCTCTTTTTTTTTTCCCTCCCCACAGCCCGAATACATAGTTATATACTCTGGTTGTATGTCCTTCTAGTTCTCTGTGAGCCGCCGCCACAGCATGGCTACTGACAGACAATTGGTGTGGTTCCATACCTGGGAATCAAACCCGGGCTGCCAAAGCAGAGCGTCCTGAACTTTAACCACTAGGCCATCAGGGCTGACTCCCAATATCTTGTTTTTAAGAGCTAAATTATTTCTTCTGAGTATTCCTGAAGTCATGCCATGTAAGTTTTGACAGTTTCATTATTATCTAAGTGGCAATATAAATCCTGGCTCCTCTCTCCCAGTTCCTGTCTCTGTAATGTTTGGCCTGTTGCCTCTCTATGCCTCAGTATACTCTTCTGTAGCATAGGATTGATAATAATAATATAGCTACCTCATAGGGAGGTAGTTAGGATAAATGAAATAATAAAGGTAAATAGTGACTGACAAGCAATAAGGTCTATGTAAATATTAAATTTTATTATTATTGTTATTATTTTATCATAGATAATTTTTGTCTACCTGTTATGGGAATCTCTCAAATAAGTATCTATTGTTTAGCTTTCACATTTTCTACATTTGCTATTAATTGCAATGTTAATTGCACTATAATTGGATAATGGGTTCTAGTCTATTCTTTTTAGCTATTTATTTTGGTTTTCAAATTTGCCTTATATATGATTTTTTAAAATATTAGTTTCATAGGGACTTTAAAAGAATAGGTACTGTGTATGTATGTGTAAACTTTTCCTTTTACATCATTTAGATCTTGTCTATTATTATATTTTTATGGTAACGTTAGAAAGATATCTTGTCTCCTCAGCTTTCAGGTACATGGGGTGTAGAGTTGGGGGGCGGAGTTTATACAACTAGTTCTAGTCAATAAGCTGTGGGTAGAGGGCATGTGTGTTATGTTAGGGGTTAAGCACTTAACAGTCATCCAAATTCTCTAGACTCCTCTTTTCTTCTATAACAAGTGGATGAAGTCATGTGTTAAAATATTAAGTGAAGATATCAAACAGCCTGAATCACTGAGTCACCATGTGGAGAACTATGGCTTTGGAGAATCATCAGGTCTGCAGGGGAATTTGGGTGAATGAAAACCAGCCTTTTTTTTTTTTTTATTAAGCCACAAAGATTTTGAGATTTTTAGCTAAAATAGTCAGAATGTTCTCATAAAGTGAAATAAAATAAATAAAGTAAAACTCAACTTGCGTTGGAACTTGAGGATGGAACATATTTGAATTACTAAGAGAAGGACAGGTACGTCAGGCCAGAGGGTACAAGTAAAGGTGCTGAGATTAAGACGTAGAGATTGGCCTGGCAGCATCTAGAGGGTAAGAGTTTGTACTGGTCGAAGATGGCGGGGGGACTGGCCTTCACAGAAGGATTGGCTTCTGGGATTTTCACCTGGCTAATTCTGTAGGTCCAACAACACAGTGAAACTCAGTTGCAAGAGATGAGCACAGGAGCTATATGGAGGATGGACAGATTTCTAATCTTTACTCTGATCTAAGGATATGATTTAGGGTGTTTGATTAAAGTTTGCTAAGGATTGTTGCTCTTCAGAGAAAAACCAAAGTATGCAGGTACTACTGACTATTGATTTTAGCACAGCAGTTGCCAACAGAGATTATAAGTCAACTATTCATTAAAGCCAGGAGGAAATATTATACACATATCACATATTTTTTTTAAAATACACAAAACTGATGTCCTTGATGCAGTCTAAAATCTGGCACAAATTGACTTTTCCAAGGTGCTTACTGCCTCACAGACAGCAAGCTTACAGAAGGCCAGTCAAACCCCAGGTGATCAAGATAGTCTAGAGAGAGTCTAGTGCCATCATAGCTTTTCTACTTATCAAACTTAATGGGGTAAAATTGTAAAAAATACATGTATATTTCAGGATTATCTAGTAGGTCTCTGAATAAATGATCATCTTCCACGTATGTGGTCTGACTCTGTGCAGGAATGTCGAATTTGTCAAACGCACAGCAAAACTGCCAGGAACTCTCAAGAAAGACGTAATCACATGGGAAGACATCCAAAACATGCTGTTTAAAAAGACAAAGTGGATATCAAGTTTATAAATAAGGAAAGGCTCTTCGTTTCAGAAAGAGATAGGCAGGAAGGAAGTGATCTAAAGCTTGAGTGAAAACAGGAAAAATAATCTTATAAAAGACATACTAAATTTTAAATTATAAATGTATGTTTTTTCTTCTTGCCTTTAAATATAATATCTTTCAGTCTTTGCTGAAAATCAAAATAAGATGGAGGGAGAAAAGAAGAATATTCCATGTAAAATTATTTACTACTTTCTTTCTAAGTGTCAGACTCTGTGAAAGTCGCTGTGGATGTCAAGACTAACTAAGACTGATGGAGTTTTTGCTATAAGGTGACAATAAAGGCAGCACTTTCAGGGTAGCACTCTCTGCAACATGAGCATTCTGTTATTCCTTTAAGACATGCAGAAACATCTAGGGTTAGTTATTGCTCCTTCAAAGAGATTCCACTATAAATATGACTTGGATTTTTTAATTTATCAAGATCCATTCCTTTTGTTCTAGGATTCACCAGATTTTAAATCTTTATTTAGCCCTATTTGAAGTATCTTCTTATTTGGTTGAGATTATTCTTTTGAATAAAGATCCTAGTCTCTAGTTGATAGTTATCAAATATGACCTTAGCTGAGTTAGCTCAGAGGGGATAGCTCATGGTGAATAGCCCAATATTCAGCCCAAGAAGGGAAAAGTAAATTTTTGTAAGCTGATTTAATTAGAGTCCTTTCCTTTCCTTTTCTTTTTCTCATGTTTTCTTTTACTTCTTATAAAATATCTTGTTTCTAAGATTTGTTATTCCTGTCCTGTTTTGATTTATTCTTGTGTATCCTAAGCTATTTCTATCTGCTTAGTGGTAACCAAGATTTTCTGTCAGCTTTGTTAACAGAGTACAGAAACATTGCATTAAAATAAAGATTTTAAACACAAGTTCCAAAAATACCTAAGAGTGATTAGCTATTAAGTGTTTCAGTTTTAAGAAAAGAGTCAAGGAGTAAAATATCTTGAAGGAAAGGAATTCTATTAATCAAAAACATTAACTGTTTTTTTTTTTTTTTTTTTTGCTGATGAAGACTGGCCCTGAGCTAACACTGGTGCCCATCTTCCTCTATTGTGTATGTGGGATGCTGCCACAGCATGGCTTGATGAGCAGTGCATAGGTCTGCACCTGGGATCCAAACCTGTGAACCCCAGGCCACCAAAGCAGAGCATGCAAACTTAACCACTGTGCCACTGGGCCAGTCCCAAAAACATTAACATTTTTGAGACAGACCCTGGTCTAATGGATAAAATATTCAGGAGCAAAGCTTAACACAGCTCTTTACTTTCTGTATGATCTGGAGCAAGTCATTTAATTGCTCTGAGATGGTCATCTCATAGAATTGCCTTTGAGAGTACATGCCATAGCTGAATAGATTTTATTTAAAATTATTTTATGGCAATTTTGAAGGAAAAAAGAAGAAAAGCATATTTGAGAAAAACGACCTTTTATATGCCATGTAAATACCCAACCCAGTTAACCTTTAAATGGTATGCCAACAAGTGACTGGCAAAATTCTACTATAATTTTGTGTATTATAATTTTATTAATGTGGTACTCTTCTTTGTTCCTGTGATTAGTAGTCTCTTAAGCCAAATTTGATTTTTATAAGTTGACGCCTTAGGGTTCTTTAATTTCACATTGTATACAGAGCTAACAGAAAGGGTTCTCTGAATCTGTGTGCAAGTCTGTGAAAAGAGTGTGCAGGTGGAGGATTTGAAATCATTATTAACTCAAGAAAGATTTGAAAGAGAAATAGGAGTACTTTGGTCTAATGCCTCACTTTTGAGCTGTGTGCAGAAAATGCCCTGGCCACAAGAGACTTAACGTGTAAGTTTAAGGTCACCAAGCAACATATTATATCAATGAGTTTCTGCTACTAAAATCTCCTAACAAAGGGGAGGAATACATAGGATATGAATTACTATTTACAAATATAGTTATGAATTATTCAGAGGTTCAAAATAAATGTGTGTTTTTAGAGAAGGCAATATAATCTTGAAGAAGTTGGA
This sequence comes from Diceros bicornis minor, assembly GCF_020826845.1. Classification (NCBI taxonomy): domain Eukaryota; kingdom Metazoa; phylum Chordata; class Mammalia; order Perissodactyla; family Rhinocerotidae; genus Diceros; species Diceros bicornis. Next base: position 6,416,676 of record NC_080751.1, on the reverse strand, counting down.
GCAGTATGTGAGTGCTGGCAATAATATTTTATTCCTGGTTTACTCCTTTGTCTGTTTTTACCCAGCCCGTTCACTTCCCACTGTAGATGATTTGCCTTGAAGTGCCAGATCTATTAAGTCATGGCAAATATTTTACCAGCTGGTCTCCTACATACTTGCCAATGGAAAAACAAGAGCTGCCATATATTAAAAACAAGACATTTGATAGAGCTATTCACTTAACTCCCCCTCACCAATGATGCCAGAATTTGTGCTACTTCCCTCGTCAATATAGGGATAGTTTTCCGAAGTTCTTCTACTCTATCTCTATCTCATGCTTTAAAGATCTTTTTTTTTCTTTGGCACATTTTCTATTTGTCACAACTGTTCCCCATCTCCTTCCTCATTAATCTTATTCTCAGGAATCTACACTTTATCAATTCCCTCATGCGTTGGCTCAGGAATCTTCCAAATTCTGAATAACGTGATAAATTAATCTTTATGGGGTATTTAAAATAATATTGTCTCAAAGTTAATATATAATAACTTTGGTTTTGATGTGAACTATCACAACTATAAATGTTTTGCTGTAGAAGATTTATAAGACTTATAAAGAGGTAGTCCTTGATTGAGGAGTCATTCTAGACTTCTGGAATAAACATATACGAACATAATCTTAGCTGTGTGCTTTTTGATGAGAATTTGTATACAACTGAATCCTCAAAGAGAAATGGGTTGTGTTATGCTTCATTTATTAATATGCTTTCTTAGTGTATGTGCTACTTGAATAAGAACACTGTTGATGGTAATACTGTGTCTAATGTGATTTCTTGTCTAGTTAAAGCAGCATATGGAAGTTCTGTCACAACATTTTGATTGTCTCACATAAGATATGAAATTTAAATCAGTCCCTAATTGTTAGATGCCAATATTACCGTCAAATAAATTACATTATCTCCCCCATTAAAACTGAGAAAAAAATTGAAATATTGGATCTAGTATAATTTTTAATATAGTTAGAACAGAAAAAGAGAATACTCCTAAAAAGTGCTCTATTGACATGTTCATAGAAGATATTTTATAGTAGAGAAAAATTAGAATGCTATAAATATTCCAAAAGAGTGTGACATTTGAGTTCTGGCATGCTCAATGGAATAGTATACAGACGTTAACAAAATGATATTATAATCTTGAGTGGACACCTGTAATGGAATATGACTAAAGTATGACTGCACTTGTTGAAGAGCAAATGTATGCATATTAGAAAAATAAATCAAAGAAAATCATATCTTAAAGATTTGATTGTCTTACTTAATCACCATGGTCTATTAGACTTGTAACTGTGACTACCTTTGTTAACATGACCTAGCTATTAGTACCATGAATTAAGATGACCTGTGTCAACAAGACTTAGTTATTTGGTCTAGACAAACTTTTCCTGGGAAGGACAAAACTGTAAACAATAAATAATTTTACCAATTTCTTCAGGAATTTCATGCAGATCAAGTTTCTGGTATAGCAATCTCCTTGGAAAACAGCTCACTTAAGGAGCAAAAGTAAAATTTTCAAGATTAACTTCAACGACCTCACATTGCTATGTCTACCAATCCTGAAGTATTACATCAGGAATTTTGTCCAGTCTCCAGTAGTTCCTCTCCCTGGAAGACTTACCTTAAATCACTGAGTCTAGACCTCAAATCCTATAAATATTCATTTTGACTCCCCAATTCTTAGACAGTACTGAGTGTCTTTCACTCTGTCAAGGTGTATTCCCCCTTACTGCAGTGAGTTTTAGCAAATTTAGTTCTGCTTGACTAATATGTTGTATGTTTGGCAGAGCTCAATATGATTTTTGAGGGTTTTTTTTTTTTGTGTGAGGAAGATGAGCCCTGTGCTAACACCTGCCAATCCTCCTCTTTTTTTTTTTTTTTTTTTGCTGAGGAAGACTGGCCATGGGCCAACATCTATGCCCATCTTCCTCCACTTTATATGGGACGCCGCCACAGCATGGCTTGCCAAGCGGTGTGTTGGCATGCGCCCGGGATCTGAACCGGCGAACACCGGGCTGCCACAGCGCAGCATGCGCACCTAACCACTGGCATTACTGGGCCGACCCCTTGAGGTTTTTTTATTTTGAGATCAATTTAAAAGTTTATTTTGTTCTAGCTTTGAGTTATAATTGGCAAATAAAAATTGAACATATTTAAGTGTAAAATGTGATGATTTATGTGAACGTTGTGAAATGATTACCACAATCAAGCGAATTAACACATCCATCACCCTACATAGTTACTTTTTTTTTGGTGAGAACACTTAACATCCGTTCTCTTAGCAAATTTCAAATATACAATACAGTATTATTAACTGTGGTCACCATGCTGTACAGTAGATCCCTAGAACTTATTTATCTTATAACTGAAACGTTGTGCCCTTTGACCAACATCTCACCATTTCCCCCACCTCCCTAGCCCCTGGCAAGCCTGTTCTACTCTCTGCTTCTATGAGTTCATTGTTTTTAGATTCTACATATAAGTGAGATCATATAGTAATTGCTTTCTGTGTCTGGCTTATTTCACTTAGCATAATGACCTCCAAATTCATCCATGTTGTCACAAATGGCAGAAATTCATTCTCTTCTATGACTGAATAACATTCCAGTCATATTATATTGATTGGATATAATATTCCAGAAATATATATATTTCACATTTTCTTTATCCATTCATCCATCAACAGACACTTTGATTATTTTTCCATATCTTGGTTATTGTGAATAATGCTGAGTAAACATGGTAGTGCACATATTTCTTCAGGATCCTGATTTCATTTCTTTTGAATATATCCTCAGCAATGTGATTGCTTATCATACAATAGTTCTATTTTTAATTTTTTGAGGAACTGCTATATTGTTTTCCATGCTGACTGTATCAATTTACATTCCCGCCAACAGTGTATAAGGGTTCTTTTTTTTTCCATATTCCTGCCAACACTTACTATCTCTTGTCTTTTTGATAATAGACATTCGAGGAGGTGTGAGGTGATATCTCATTGTGGTTTTGATTTGCATATCTCTGATGACAAGTGATGTTGAGCACCTTTTCATATACCTGTTGACAATTTGTGTGTCTTTTTGGAAAAATGTCTATTCAGGTACTTTACCCGTTTTTAATCAGATTATTTGTAGTTGTTGTTATTTATTTTTTTGGGCCATTCAGTTGTTTGCTATATTTTTTGGATAATAATCCTTCATCAGATATATGGTTTGTGAATATTTTCTCCCATTCCATAGGTTACTTTTTCATTTTTTTGATGGTTTCCTTTGATGTGCAGAAGTTTTTTAGTTTGATGTAGTCTCACTTGTTTATTTTTTGCTACATTGCTTGTGGTTTTGGTGTCTTATCCAAAAAATCATTGCCAAGACCAATATCAGGCAGCTTTTCTCTGTTTTCTTCTAAAAGTTTTATGTTTTATGTTCAGGTTTTATGTTTAAGTCTTTAATCCATTTTGAGTTCATTTTTGTGTATGGTGTAAAATAAGATTCTAATATCCCTCTTGTGTGTGGATGTCCAGTTTTCCCAACACCATGTGTTGAAGAGACTGTCCTTTCCTCACTGTGAGTTCTTGGCTCCCTTGTTATGGATTAGTTGATCGTTTATGTGTGGGTTTATTTCTGGGCTCTCTCTGCTGTTCCACTGGTCTCTGTGTCTGTTTTTATGCCAATACTATATGTTTTGACTACTACAGCTTTGTAATAAAATTTACAGTCGGGAAGTGTGATTCCTCCAAGGTTGTTCTTCTTGCTCAAGATTGCTTTGACTATTTGTGGGTTTCATATGAATTTTAAGATTTTTTTTCTATTTCTTTGAAAAATGCCATTGGAATTTTGATAGGCATTGCATTGAATCTGTAGATAGCTTTGGGTACTTTGGACATTTTAACAATATTAATTGTTCCAATCTATGAACACAAGATATGTTTCCGTTTATTTGTCTTCTTCAGTTTCTTTTATCAATGTCTTATAGTTTTCTGTGGACAGATCTCTCACTTTTTTGGTTAAATTTATTCTCAAATATTTTATCATTTTTAATGCTCTTATAAATGGGATTATTTTCTTAGTTTCCATTTCAGATAGTTCTTTGTTAGTATGTAGAAACACAACTGATTTTGGTATGTTGATTTTGTTTCCTTCAACTTTACTGAATTCATTTATTCTAACAGTTTTTTGATGAAGTCTTTGCATATTTTTTTGTTGCTGCTGTTGTTGAGGAAGATTAACCCTGAGCTAACATCTGTTGCCAGTCTTCCTCTATTTTGTGTGTGGGTCACTGCCACAACATGGCCACCAACAAGTGGCCACACTGCTGAAGCGTAGTGGACCAAACTTAACCACTAGTCCACAGGGCTGGCCACTTTGCATATTTTTTTATACATATCCTGTCATCTAAAAATAGAGGCAGTTTTACTTCTTCCTTTCTGATTTGGATGACTGTTACTTCTTTTTCTTGCCTAATTCTTCTGGCTAGGACTTCTAGTACTATGTTGAATAGAAGTGATGAGAGTGGGCATCCTTGTCTTGTTTTGATCTAAGAGAAAAAACCTTTCAGGTTTTTTTTGTTGACTATGATATTAGCTGTGGGCTTGTCATATATGGTCATTATTATATTGAGGTACATTCCCTCTATACCTAATTTGTTGAGTTTTTATCATGAATGGATATTGAGTTTTGTCAAATGCTGTCTCTGCATCTATTGAGATGATTATATGATTTTTATCCTTTATTCTGCTAGTATGATGTATTAAATTTATTGATTTGCCTGTGTTGAACCAACATTGCATATCAGGAATAAATCCCACTTGATCACATTGTATGATCCTTTTGCTAGTATTTTGTTGAGGATTTTTGAATCTTTATTTATCAGGGATATTGGCTTATAATTTTCTTTTCTTATAGTGCCCTTGTTTGGTTTTGGTAAGAGGGTTATCTTGGCCTCATAAAATGAATTTGGAAGTGTTCTCCCCTCTTCAATTTTTTGGAAGATTTTGAGAAGGATTGACTTTAATTCTTCTTTAAATGGATGGTAGAATTCACCATTGAAGCCATCTGGACCTAGACTTTTTATTGTTGGTTGGTTTTTGATTACTGATTCAATCTCTTCATTCATTATTGGCCTGTTCAGATTTTTCATTTCTTTATGATTCAGTCTTGTTAGGTTGTATGTTTCTAGGAATTTATTAATTTCTTTTAGGTTATCCCATCTGTTGGTGTATATTGTTCATAGGAGTCTCTTACGATTCTTTGTATGTCTATGGTATCAGTTGTAATGTTTCTTCTTTCACTAATAATTTTATTTATATTAATTCTCTTTTGTTTTTTCGTGGTTAACTACCAGCTAAAAGTTTCTCAAGTGTGTTTATCTTTTCAAAAAAAGCAACTCTTAATTTTGTTGCTCTTTTCTATTGTTTTTCCAGGCGCTATTACATTTATTTCTGCTCTAATCTTTATTTCCTTCCTTCTGCTAACTTTGGGCTTAGTTTCTTCTTCTTTTTCTAGTTTCAGGAGCTTTAAATCAAGTTGCTGATTTGAGATCCTTCTTTTTTCTTAATGTATGCATTTATAGCTTCCCTTTTAGAACTGATTTTGGTGTATTCTGTAAGTTTTAATTCGTTGTGTTTTTATTTTTATTTGTCTCTATGTACTTTTTGATTTTCTTTTGGATTTCTTCTTTGACCAATTGGTTGTTCAGGAATGAATTGCTAAATTTCCACATTTTTGTGAATTTTCCAATTTTCTTCCTTTATTAATTTCTAGTTTGATACCATTATGGTCAGAAATGATACTTGATATGACTTTAATCTTTTGAAATTTTTTCACACTCATTGGTGCCCTAATACATGATCTATCCTGGAAAACATCTTACATGCACTTGAGAAGAATTTGTATTCTATTGCTGTTGGGTGGAATGTTCTATATACGTCTGTTAGGTCCCTTGGACTATAGTGTTATTCAAGTCCACTGTTATCATAGTGATTGTCTGTGTCTGTAGCTAGGACCACAGTCAATGAGCCTGCCACCTGGGCATGGGCGTGCCTTCTCAAAATGGCCCTCTTCCACTTGGGTTCCACCAGGGTTTCACAGCCTCCTAAGTATTTTCCAGAGCCCCCACAAAAGCACTTTTGTCTATGGATGACTGCCAAATTATTTTTGCTGTAGAGGAAGACAAGTAGAAGACCTCCTATGTCTCCATCTTTCTGACCTCAACAGAATGTTGAACGTTAATCTTCTACTATTTGATTTTTAAAGCAATTGATCAAGATATCAACTCCATTACCCCATTTTCTCGTACCTTCCAAAATTTCCTGACATGCTTTCATTAGATTTTTGTGTCCTTGGTCCCCAATCTTTGCTCTGTCCCAAAGTCAATCTCTAATATATTTGATGTTCAGTTTGATTATTTATCTATTAACATTGTTCCTCTTCCACATATAGCTTTTCAAGGCTCATTCCCCTGGTCTTTGCAACTTTCATTGTGTTTGGTGAAACCTAACTTCATAATCACATCTGTGGATCTAAATACCATTATAACGTTTTTTTTCTTCTGATTTGTTCATACCAAGCATTTTGCTTGAAAGAAATATTGCAAACAATTTTCAATAAAGTCAATATTGACAAATTAGAAGTATCTTTCAGATAATTAAGCTTGCACTTTCTTAAAATTAACTTCTCCATGAATTAAGAAACTCTTCCACACTGCGTGTTTCAGCCACAACTGTATTATCCCTGTAAACAAGTTTCTGTGTTGTTTAGATAATGAATTTGATTCTGTTATTGATGATATTTTGCATATGATTGCCCATAAAGCCTTGCCTTCATTACCAATGTAAAAGATTGGACCATTCTTCCTTCCTGCTGCTCACCTTTAATTCCCTCATATTGTTTGAACGTAAGTTCAATCAAATCTGACTTTTATTGGATAATTTTTATTGGAGGAAAGAGAAAATAACTGGAATAGTTAATGCATGTTTCCAGCTAAAATTATGTTTTTTCATGACTTTACACTCAAAAAAAATTTCTTGAGAGCAAGACAATGTCTTATATTTCATTGGCCTTCCCAAAATAAATTGCACATTAAATCTTGTGCTAGAGGTACATGGAGCTGATCAGGCAGTGTAACTCATATGTAATCATAACACAATGAGAGAATACTAAGAACATTCAGAAACAGCTGTTTCATGAGTACTTCCAATTTTATTTTTCACTCCAAAGCCACCGTTTCAAAGTTCCCCAAATAAAGGAGAGTGAAGCTTAATGTATGTCTTCAACATAGCTGCCTACCTTCCACATTCTCCTTGTCGTGGAAAATTTGATCCAAGTATTCCTGTATTTTTTATAGAGATTAATTAGTTCTCAATTCATTGTGGTAGGGCTGGTACATAACATGCAGCTATGAGTAAAACACTAAGGTGCAGCCATTTGTTCACAATGCTTGGCCTGATATTAAAAGAGCCACAAGTCTCACTCCACACTCCTGATTTTTAGCGATACTCCCCTTTTAATGAAAGCAATATAATTTATTTTTCCTGACAGGTCCTCAATATTTTCTACACTTGGAGAGTAATCTAGTGTCCTCCAGGCAAAAGTAAGTTTAAGGAAAATTCTTTACAATTGTCATAAAAACAAACACAAACCAGCTAGAACTAATTTTTTGTCCGTTTATTTCCATAATACAATTTAGAAGCTAAACTGTGTTTGTGTGTAAGATATGAAATTGAACAATATACAGACCTGTTTGTTTTCAAATTTCATTTAAAACTGAACTGAGTGTAGATTACTATGCAGGGCAGAAAATTAGTCTTCTCTATGTGAAATTTCAAAATAAAACTTGGTGAAATAATCAGTCTTTATTTTAATGGCCACTGAAATAAGTTTTGGAAAGGGTATTACTTTTGTGCTTTTATGAACTCATATTTTGTTTTTATTATAGTTTAGATTTGGGAAAATGCACTGCCATCTGACTTTGCAGGAAATGGAAATGAAAAGAAAAATGTGGGGGTCATCTCTAGATATTTTGCACAAAGATTATCTGCTTAGTTAAGTCCCACCAGTAGATTTATAATTTAAAGTCAAGACTGCCTCCATGAACAGCATTTGCTGTAGATTCAGGGATTGTAAAACAAATTTAATATTAATCTTCATCAAACAAAAAGATAGAAAAATAAATGTCCTTTGTCAAATGACCTGATAGTTATCAAAGAGATAAAATTATTTTGGTAAACAAAAAGAACTTGTGTTATGATTTATCACATGCTTTTATATGCATTATAATCCCTATAAAACCTAGTGAGATGCATATCAGTTTTATCACAGCTATTGTCTCTCAAATAACGTAAATGGTGAGAGCATATTGCTTTATATACACTTAAAATACAATTTATATCTAAGTAATTCTATTTGTGTATATGATACATCTCTTTTCTCCAGAGCCAGTTGGACCTGTAACAAAATTTCTGTAGGTAGCTATATACTGTATTTAATATGAGTTACAAAAATGCAATAATGTATGCCTCTCAACCCTTGTACCTAACTTAGCTTCATTCTAGACATTTAAATGTTGGCACAGGCATATGCAGGCTGCACCACTCCTCAGGTCTAAGCAGTTAAGGACTGTTATCGTTATATCTCCAGGAATTCCTACAATACTTTCAGGCATAAATATTCAAGATTTTACACATTTCATGACTGGAATTCCATAAAGTGTTTCACTGTATTTTACCTATCAAAAGTGGAGTCTGTTCTCTACCATAGCTTAATTATCTGAGTTCAGTGTCTCCCCTCACTCACCCAAGACTGGTTACTACTTCATACCAGATGGATGCTCCTGTCTCCTACCACCGCTGTATTTCCACCCACTTGAATACATGAATGATCACTTTCTAGAAGGCTCTTCTACCTTCACCACATGTCACATTAAACTCTTTGGATATTAATACCAGCTTGGATTGTACCCACATTTGCTACACATACTTTCTGATTTTTTACCCTCGGTACCTTGCTGCAGCAGACTACTTCTCTGGTGATGATCCTTCCCATTTCCCTATCTTTCCCGCTTCCATACTCTATCTTGGCCATTCAATCAATTTGACCCATTTATTCCTTACTATACGCCTTGTTCTTAAAATAAAATATAAAACAGCACATTTTCTTTACTGGGAAACAGCCTTTTACCCCTCTACATTTTCTGTCCACCCAGTTATTCTTCTTGTTTTTTCCTTTTCACTTAGATTTATAGCTTAATAATCAAATACCTTTATATGCTCTGAATTTTTTTCATTTCTCAACATCTTATATTCTCCCTTTTCTTTATTGAGCTTTGTCTTCCTACTTATTATTTAACCTATTTATTCTTTCAGTTTGTTGTTGTGCAGAATTTGCTCCATGAAATTCCACCTAGATAGGCTGTCTCCCCATCATCCACAATGGAGAGGGACTAGGACATGTTGCCTGGAGCCCAGGTCTTCTGGTGCTTTGCTATGCATTCAGTGGTTGAGGTAGCAGAAAAACTCATATGCTGCATTTAATTATGGTTATCCTTTTGACACCTTCTTACCTTTGGAACACAAGAACCTAGGAAAAGAAAATAAGAGTAAGTAGGTAAAGCATATACTATTTAACTGGAAGAAGTGAGTGGAGAGAGGAGGTAAATTTATTTATGTTTCATGTTCATCTTGCTTTGCTCACCTATAAATGATATTTTGTGGTCTTTTCTATGATATCTGTTTTTCCCAGGAAACACAGTATTCTTATATGATTTGAGTGATAACCTTTTAGTGAAGAGATCTTTATATGGTGATAACATTCTAATGATATAAAAACTTTGAGTTTTTGTCAAAGGTCAGCAATTGTGAGCTGTGGACTCTATGTTTTCTCCTGGTTGGAGACTCATGAATCTGTATTCAGCTGGATACCCCACTCTTCTGTCTCTGTAATGTCTTAATTTTAAGACTCAAACCTGTACTCCTCAATCCTTTACTCTGTTATTGTGCGGTTCTGAATAACATAGGCGTGTATGAGAGCAGAAGTTTTCAGAAAAATATACAAAGAATTTTCCCCATTTCCAGAGCTTTTTTCTTGCCAAGTTGCAAGAATAACTTTCTGAAACTAAAGCTGAGTCCCCTTATGGTTATAGAGCCTAACATTAGTGACAGATATTTATCAGTCTTCATATCTTCCACTCTTCTTCTTGGTGATGAGAAGAACTGCATATCACAGTGTTGGACTGCCATGGGTCCCAAGTGATCACAATTTTGAGTTTCAAACCATTACTGACAATTTCAACATATTACACCATCTCAAGCAATATGAGACATTATAAAACCTTATACACTTCTTTGATTAAGAATTTAAATAGATAGGAGGCCTCAGAAATTGTATGAAAACCAGATAAATACAGTCTAATTCCATGCGGCTTGTGCAATGTCTACTCCCATTTTCTTTCCAGTAGCTTTGACAGAGAACTTGAATGAGCTCTGAACTAAAGCTTCATCATATTCTTCTATGACATCTTGGTGTATGCTTTTCATTTCTTGCTTCCTATAAGCTCTCAGTATGGGAATTTAACTGTTCAACAAAGAAATTCTGGGCCATAATCTTTTAGTTAAGATATCCTATTATGTTAAAGTACATATCACATGTCTTAGATTGGGATACTCATCACTCCCAGACAAACAAGGATATCCAATATTCAGTTCCTCCAGGAGAGGTTCATATCTATGATTAGGATGCTGCAGTAATTCAAACTCTATTCGCTTCTACCTTGATTGTTGACTGCCACAGAAGTTCTGAAGCAACACTATATCATGATAGTATGTACTGAGGTTTACTCCTGCAAAAAGAATAGGCAACTAGTAAAGATTTTAGGAGATGTCTGCTCCTTCAAATGTGAAAGCAGAAATGCAAAACTCCAAGGAACGTGAAGAATCAAGGAGATGTGTCATCACTAAAAGATAACAATAATCTTCTAATAACCAAACTCAAAGGCACATAAATTTGTGACCTAGCGGTAGTGAATTCAAAAATAGCTGTTTTGAGAAATTCAACAACCTATAAGAAAATGCAGAAAGATAATTCAATGAAATCAAGAAAACAATACATGAACAAAATGAGACATTTAGCAGAGATAGGAATCATAAGAAAGACTCAAACAGAAACACTGGAGCTGAGGAATTCAATGAATGAAATGAAAAATGCATAGAGGACATTTATAGTAGAGTAGATCAAATGGAAGAGAGAATAAGTGAGCTAGAGGAAAGGAACTTTGAAATAACTCAATCTGAGGAGAACAAAGAAAAAGAACTGAAGAGTGAAGAAAGCATACATGATATATGGGATTCCATCAAATGTGCAAATATTAGAATAATTGGGGTTCCAGAAGGAGAAAAGAGGTAAAAAGGAGCAGAAAGTTTATTTAAATAAATAATAGCTGAGAAATTCCCAAATCTGGAGAGGCTTGGACATACAAGTTGATGAAGCTAATGGATCACCCTATTATCTCAATACTAAAGACCTTCTCCAAGACATATTATAAGGAAACTGTTACAAATCAAAGATAAAAAGAAACCTAAAAAGAGCCAGAGAGAAATGATTGTAACCTATAGAGGAACCCCTATTAGGCTTTTGCTGATTTCTCAACAGAAGCCCTACCATAGATAGTAGAATATCATACTCAAATTGTTGAAATTAAAAATTACCAGCTGAGAATACTCTATCTGACAAAGTTATCCTTCAGATATGAAGGAGAAATAAAGACTTTCCCAGACAAACAAAAGCTGATGGAGTTCTTCACCACTATACCTGCCTCGCAAGAAACACTAAAAGGAGTTCTTCAAACTGAAATTAAAAAATGCTAATTAGTGACATGAAAACATATTAAAGTATACAACACACTGTAAAGAAATATACATTCAGATTTAGAAAACTCCAATTCCGTAATAGAATGGTGTATCAACCATTTGTGACATCAAAAACTTGAGAGTATAAGGGGAGGATCTTTTGTATGTGATCAAATTTAATTTGCTAAAGCTTCAAATTGACTGTTTTATTTGTAAGATGTTTCATGTAAATCTCATGGTAACCACAAAGCAAAAACCTAGAGTAGATCCACAAAAGATAAAGAAGGAAGAAACAGAGCATAACACCAATGAACATTACCAATTTACAAAGGTAGCCGAAAATAGAGGAAAAAAGAAAGAATGAAAATAGAAAACAGCCAGAAAGCAATTAATAATTGGCATTAGTAAGTCCTTACATATCAATAATTACTCTAAATGTAATTGGATTGGATTCACCAAACAAAAGGCACAGAATGGCTGGAAGAATAAAAAAACAAGGCTCAACTATATGCTCCCTAGAAGATACTCACTTCAGATTTAAGGACACATATAGGCTCAGAGTGAAGGAATGGAAAAGATATTCCATACAAGTAGAAACCAAAAGAAAGTGGAGTAGCTATACTTATATTAGACAAAATAGACTTTAAACCAAAAATGGTCAAAGATACAAAGAAGATCATTATATAATGATAAAGGGGTCAACCTATCAAGAAAACATAGCAATCATAAATATTTATGCACCCAACATCAGAGCCCCTAAATATATTAAGCAAGTACTAACATCTGAAGGGAGAAATAGACAACAATACAATAATAGTAGGGGGCCTCGATACCCGCTTTCAGCAATGGATAGATCATCCACACAGAAAATCAACAAGGAAACATTGGACTTGAACCATATACATTAGACAAAACGGACCTAACAGACATTTATACAATATTCCATCCAACAGCATCAGAATACACATTCTTCTCAAGTTCACGAGGAACTTTCTCTAGGATGGATCATATGATAGGCCAAAAGACAAGTCTTAGCAAATTTAAGAAAATTGAAGTCATACCATGTATTTTCCTGACAACAATAGTTTGAAACTAGAAATCAACAAGAGGAAAGCTAAAAAATTTAAAAGCAGTTGGAAACTAAACAACACACTCCTGAACAACCAATGGATCAAAGATGAAATCAAAAGGGAAATAAAAAGATATCTTGAAACAAATGAAAATGGAAACACAATACACCAAGACATATGGAATGCTGCAAAAACAGTTCTGAGAGGGAAGTTTACAGTAATAAACGCATATTTTAAGAAAATAGAAAGATCTCAAAAAAACAACCTAACTTTACACCTCAAGGAACTAAAAAAAAGAACAAAATAAGCCCAAAATTAAAAGAAGAAAGTAACAAAAATCAGAGCAGAAATAAGTGAAATAGTGATTAGAAAACAATAGAAAAAAGATAATGAAACTGAGAGCTGGTTTTTCAAAAAGATAAACAAAAGTGACATAGCTTTAGCTAGACTAAGAAAAAAATGAAGACAAATAAAATGAAAGCAGAGATGTTACAACTGATATAATAGAAATACATAAGATCATAAGAGACTACTATGAGTAATTATATGCCAACAAATTGGATAACCTAGAAGAAATGATAAATTCCTAGAAACATACGACCTACCAAGACTGAATCATAAAGAAATAAAAAATCTGAACAGACCAGTAATGAGTAAGGCAATTGAATCAGTAATCAAAAACCTTCCAACAAAGAAAAGCCCAGGATCAGATGACTACACAGGTGAATTCTACCAAACATATAAAGAAGAATTAATACCAATTCTTCTCAAGCTCTTCCAAAATATTGAAGAGCAGGGAACACTTCCAAACTCATTTTATGAGGCTAGCATTACCCTGATACCAAAGCCACATAAGGACAATACATGAAAAAAATAGACTAATATCCCTTATGAATATAGATGCCAAATTTCTCAACAAAATGCTAGCAGATCAAATTCAACAGCACGTTAATAGGATCATACACCATGATCAAGTGGGATGCAAATTTGGTTCAACATATGCAAATCAATAAATGTGATGCACCACATTCATAGAATGAAAGAGAAAAATCATATGATCATCTCAGTAGATGGAAACAAAGCATTTGACAGAATACAATATCCTTTCTTGATAAAAACCCTCAACAAATTGGATATAGAAGGAACATACCTCAACATAATAAAGACCATATACAACAAACCTACAGTTATATCATACTCAATAGTGCAAGATTGAAAGCTTTTCCTCCAAGATCAGAAACAAGAAAAGGGTGCCCACTCTCACCACTCTTATTCAACATAGTTCTGAAAGTCCTAGGTACAGCAATTAGGGACGACAAATAAATGAAAATCATCTAAAATGAAAAGGAAGAAGTAAAACTGACCTTATTTGCAGATGATGTGCAGTTATATAGAGAAAGTGTTAAAGACTCAACCAAAAGCCTGTTGGAACTAATCAGTGAATTCATTTCAGTTGCAGCATATAAAATCAACACTCAGAAATGATTTGTTTTTTTATACACTAAAAGAAATATCTTTAAAAGAAATAAAAAAAAGAGCTGTCCCATTCATAATAGCATCAAAAACAATAAAATACTTATGAATAAATTTAACCAAGGAAGTGAAAGATCTGTACACTGAAAACTACAAGGCTTTGATGAAAGAAATTGAAAATAACACAAACAAATCAAAAGATATCCTGTGTTCATAGATCATAAGAATTATTATTGTTAAAATGTTTATACTACCAAAAGCCATCTGTAGTTTCAATGCACTCCCCATCAAAATTCCAATGGCATTTTTCACAGAAATAGAAAAATCAATCCTAAAATTTGTATGTAACCACAAAAAACCCCAAATAGCCAAAGAGATCCTAAGAAGAACAAAACCAGAGACATCCCACTTCCTGATTTCAAAAAACACTACAAAGCTATATTAATTAAAACAGTATGATACTGTGAAAAATATAGACACACAGACCAATGGAGTAGAATAGAGAGCCCAGCAATAAATCCCCAAATATTCGGTCAACTAATACTTGATAAGGGAGCCAAGAACACTCAATGGGGAAAGGATAGTTTCTTCAACAAATGTAATTGAAAAAACTGGATTACCCCATGCATAAAAATGAAGTTGGACCCCTATCTTACATGACTCACAGGAATTAACTTGAAATGGTCTAAGATTTAAACCTAAAACCTAATTCCATAAAAATCCTAGAAGAAAACATAGGGAAAAATTTCCTTGACATTGGTCTTGGCAATGATGTTTTGGATATGACACCAAAAGCATAAACAATAAAAGCAAAAATCAACAATTGGGACTACATCAATCTAAAAAGCTTCTGCACGGCAAAATTAACAATCAACAAAATGAAAAGGCAACTTATAGAATGTGAGAAAATATTTGCACACTATATGTTGGATAAAGGGTTAGTAATATATAGTCCCAAAACATATGAAGAACTCATACAACTCAGTAACAACAGAAAACAATCCAATTAAAAAATGGGCAGAGGACCTGAATAGACATTTATCCAAAGAAGACATCCAAATGTCCAACAGGTTCCTGAAAAGATGCTCAACATCACTAATCATCAGGGAAACGCAAATCAAAACCACAATGAGATATTTCCTCACACCTGTTAGAATGGCTGTCATTCAGAAGACAAGAGATAACAAGTGTTGGTGAGGATGTGGAGAAAAAGAAACCTTTGTGCACTCTTGGTGGGAATGTAAATTGGTGCAACCACTATGGAAAACAGTATGGAAGTTCCTCAAAAAATTAAAGACCAAACTATCATATGATCCAGCAATCTCATTTCTCATATATATCCAAAGGAAATAAACAAGATAGTGAAAAGATATCTTCACTCTCATGTTTATTGCAGCATTATTCACAATAGCCAAGATATAGAAACAATCCACGTGTTGGTCAATGGATGAATGGATAAAGATGTGGTGTGTATATATACATATATACACAATGCAGTATTATTCAGCCATGAGAAAGAAAGACATCCTGCCATGTGCAACAACACAGATGGACCTTGAAGACATAATGCTAAGTGAGATAAGTCAGACATAGAAAGACAAATATGTATGACATCACTTATATGTGGAAAATAAAAAAGTTGAACTTGTAAAGACAGAGAGTAGTATGGTAGTTACCAGGGGTTAGAGATTGGGAGAATCAGGGAGATATTGTTTAAAGGTACAAATTTGGAACTAAAAGATAAATCAGTTTTGGAGATCTAATGCACAGCATAGTAATTATAGTCAACAATATTGTATTATAAACTTCAAAGTTGCTAAGAGACTAGATCTTAATTGTTCTCACCACAAAAAAGAAACTATAGCGGCCGGCCCTTTGGTGTAGCAGTTAAGTGTGTGTGCTCCACTGCAGCAGATCAGGATTCACAGGTTTGGATCCAAGGCATGCACCAACGTACTGCTTGTCAAGCCATGCTGTGGTGGTGTCCCATATAAAGTAGAGGAAGATGGGCACAGCATGGCCCGAACCTGGGCCGCCAGCAGTGGAACGGATACACTTAACCGCTACGCCACGGGGCTAGCCCCAGGAAATAACTAGTTTTTGACGAAACTGGGTGGCAGCTGAGTAGTAAAAAAAAGTCTAGCACCAGAGGAAAAGATTGGAAAGGCGAAAAATCTGATAGGACTGGGCTTGAGAGTTGAATAAAGAACCAGGTACATGTCTGTCACCCTAGTCACAAAGAGAGGAGCAGAGAGTGTTTCATTGCGAGGATGTAGAGGGGTCCCGGTGTTTTACTCCACTCACTGCACTCCAGGACTGAATGTGTAAGTCTCATTCAAAACCCTACTTGCTGGTAGGAGAGAACTTTCTGGAAATCCAGCTTGGGTTTTCATAAGTTCAGGACTTGACATTAGTCTCTGGCTACAGTGAATATGAACACAAAACAAGCTTCAGAGTCAACACAACTGTATTTGATCATTTCTGCCACTTTTTCCTGTCTACCTTGGTCAAATTACTTAGATCCTCTAAAATTATTTCATTTTTATTTTTAAATCCACATTCATTGGATTGTTTCAAGAATTAAATAACACAATTTCGGTAAAACGCTGTGCAAAGTTCCAGAGCAAACTCTTAATAAATAATGAAAGGTCATCATAATAGGAATAATGATAGTATTAAGAGTAAGAGTAAAAGTAATTATTATCATTATTATTATTTTATTTCGTTGAAAGCATTACTTTATTATGTAGATTATTCTTACTCTTAGCAGTTTCCACCACTAATAAGCCTATGGTTTTTTCCTTCTCTAAAGCCATGGTTAATTTGATATTCAATCATAAACATTTAAAACATATCCATCTTCATCATACAAAATTTCCAAAGTAAATTACATGCAATGGCATTAAATATATTACTTTATCTCAATTCTACCATTATAGCAGAGAATATGGATCTTTTCTTTGCTTATATTTCCATATTACATCCACAGTGCGTCTCTTGACTTTCCCATGTGCGTCTATAGTGAGATGTTGTTTAAACCTGTGCTTCAGCACAAAAGGGCAGAGCTATCATCACTGACTTGCTTCAAGGTTAACTTTCCTGTCAAAGCAGAGAATTGGGTGAGTTTATGGTAACAAATCTGCGTGACCCACAATTTAACACTTTTATTATCTTTAATGTGTGGTGAAGCGCTTTAAGAAATATAACTCAATATATAAATGTTGATATTTATTGCTGCTCTTTGTATCACTTTGGCTTGGCTATTATTTTCTGTTTGGAAATGGAATCTTTTGTGAATCATTTCAGAATCTCGAGGAGGCTATTTTTTCTATTAAAAAACAAACAAAAAAGAGTAGATTTCACAAACTCAACAACTATCCCTGTGTTTACAAATTGCCAGTTTTGTGCAAGACACTTAACCACACCATACTTTGATGTCTCCCACTGAAAAGTGAGCATAATAATCCTGTCTTGTTTGATTCACATGATTGTGGTGACTATCAAACATGCTAATAAATGTGAGTGATTCATAAATAATAAAGTTGTGTTAAAAACATATGTCAAACTTAAGCTTCCTTGTTAAGAAAGACAATGAGATTATAGGCCAAAGCACCATCACTCTCTCTTTCTACATTGTGTATGTGTGTGTGTGTGCACACACATGTGCATACATACACAAGCCCATACACATGTAATGAAAAGACTTGTGCAAAAATCAGAACAGTATTTATGATTTATGGGTGATCCGTGTGTAATGTGTGCAAAGAAATGTGTATATATGTATGCTACTTTGGATTTTTCTAAGTTTTCTTCTGTTACAATGCATTATCTTAATAGTTAAAATAATTAGAGGGACTTAAGAGGTGTTTCATTTACTTTCATCTGAAAATTAAAGGTCTTTTGGAAATGTGACTGCAAACTACTTTTCCATCTTCTCCCCATCCCCCAGCATTCAACGTGCACTCTCTATGCAAACTAAATTTGTGTAGTTACTGTCTTCAGGCTATAGCTTGTAATTTTTTTCTCTCCTGTATTATTTCCATCTTTCATTCCTCCTACAAATTTTTTTCCTTTAGTTTTGTCTAAACCCTATTCAGTTTTTTTTTTAATTTTGTGAGGAAGATTAGCCCTGAGCTAACATCTGTTGCCAGTCCTCCTCTTTTTGCTGAGGAAGATTGGCCCTGGGCTAACATCCATGCCCATCTTCCTCTACTTTATATGTGGCATGCTGCCACAGCATGGCCTGATAAGTGGTGCGTAGGTCCTCACCCAGGGATCCGAACCCACAAAACCCGGGACGCCGAAGCAGAGTGCACGAACTTAACCACTATGACACTGGGCCAGCCCTGGCTATTTAGTTTTTAAGATAGAAAACTTTTTAATAGATTTATGATTTATTTATTATATATCTATATATATGACCAACTAAATCTTGCCATATAGACTAGACAATTCTTGGGATTAGGAGCCATGCATTTTGTACATTTACACTTCTCTTATTGTTTATAATAGTGTATGCCTTAGTTTGCTCACAAAATATTCTTTGATTTGCTTTAGTCGAACTCATTATTTCCTAAACATAACTATCTTGACTGGATTTAAATAAATATCATTTCAGCTACTATTTAACCACTTTTTATGACCCCTGATACAAATGCAAAAACAAAACAATCAGAAACATTCCACTACTTGCCACCTTTTCTCTATTTCTATAATCACAGCAATCAGAGGGATTTGTTTCTTAAGATGATGATCTTAAATTATTATCTCGCACTTACTGCCATAGAAATCTGGGAGAACTTTATTGAAGTGAAGAAATTTCTGCATAGGGTTAAACTGCTTAAATCCACAAAAGCAAGTTTTATGTAACCTAATTTGGTGTATGAATAACTTGAAGAGTAGATATGTGGATATAGAGTCTCTATATCTTCCTTAAATATATTTTTTCAGGTTTTTATTTTAATAGAAGCTGGATAGCACTTCATTTTAGGGTAAATTTTAGATGATACCCTACATGACGATTTTTGTAATATAAGTGAGGAAATATATGTTCTAAATGCCTGATATGCAAATTATGACTCAGGCTGCCCTTTCTTTTCAGGCCTTTCCCCTTTGTAGAGGATCATAAAAAATAATACAGGTGAGGAATGCCTGTCAAAATTGAGTTAATTTTAACCTATCTTCTCAAAGTTAGTTCTTAGATGTTTTTTTTTCTCACTTTTTATATGTCTTGTTCTCTTCAATCTATCTATCCATGTGTTCTTTCTTCTCTATCTCGCTCTCTCCCTTCCTCCCATCCCCCACTTTTCTTTCCTTTCTTCCTTCTTTTCTTTCTTCCTCTCTCATGCAGTTATTCATTTCATCATATATTTAACAAATAAATTATTTACTGTGTGTCATTATCTATCGGGTAGATTTCTTCATAAATGAAAACTGCCTTGCTCACAGACGCACAGTTTAGATGAAAAAGGATGTGCTGAGCAGAGTGTAGTTCACGTGCAATGCTAAAAGCTTGTATATTCATAGATCTTTGTTACCAAATGCTTATAAATAACTTTATTCTCTCATTTGGCAAGAACAAAATATTAGGATTTTGGAAGGAATAACGGTGGAAAAGAAACAAACCTGTATGCAATAACAAAGAGGTCTGGCTTTACTCTGCATTATTTACAAAGTCATAGGCGGATAATAAGAAGCGGGATGAACATACGATGTGCATTTACACTGATTCCCCTGGCGAGAGTATGGAGGGCTGAATGAGCAGATAAGCGTGGAGACCAGAAGGTCATCCAGGAACTTACCGTAAAAATCCAGGGAAGAGAAGATGGAGATCTGATTCAAGTCTGTGGCAGTGGAAAAATTCAGATATAAAATCTACAGAAATCAGAGACTATTGATTGAGTAGGAAGTGGCTGAGGGGAGAAATACACAGTGTTTCAAGCTTGGTAATATAGGTGATTAAATGGATGGCACTACCACTTCAGCAAAAGCAAGGAAAAGTCATAAAAGTAAGGAGAAGATAGATTTGGGTTCGTCGATGATGTTTTCAGGTTTGTTAATCATCATGAGAGATACTTCCAAATGCACATATAATTTGCTTTATTCGTTATCTTATATAATTTGCTTTATTCATTTCTCTTTTACATAATTCTGTTTATATTTGTCCCAGCATGCTAGACTAGCATAGGCATGAGGATTCTGATTCTGAAGCCAGACTGCCTAGGTTTAAACCTTGACTCATATTTTGTAGCCTGTATGAATGTGGGCAAATCATATACCCATTCTGTGCTTTGGCTCACTAATCTGTAAAAATGGATCTAAAAACAAAATTAGAAAAACCTATTGCTGAGGTTTCTATGAGAAATAAATGACATATATATATATATATATATATATATATATATATGTCTTATATAAGTGTGAATTATTATTATTACTATATATCTACTTTATATATTTTAAAATATTCTACTGAAATATTCTCACTTACATAGCTCACAGTGTATCAAAAATAAATTAATTATGTTGCCTGCTGACCCACCTCAATGGCTAGCTATGAACAGTACTGTCTGCCTCCTTATTTTGTGTCCAGCATTATAACTGGTATACACGTCCCATAAAAAGAAAATGTATTTGTCACATGCATGTAACAGTGCATATTATTGATGGGATCTATGGTGATCAGAAAAAACATTGTGTTAAATAAAAGACTGTTTGAAGTCGTCACTTTTGGAGAATGGGAACCTGGAATTATCTGTGTTGGAGTGAGATGTGAGTACCTCAGATTCAGCGTCTTGAAAGCACAAAAATAATTTTCCATCTCAAGAAGAAGGCAAAGAGAAAGTACCTGTGTGAACTAAGGTCTGAATGTAGAACTTTATAAGGATGTGGACACAGATGGGAAATAAAATTGAAGTTATAGATGTTAGCTTCTGGTGTCAGAATAGAGATATAAAGTGAAGAGAAAGCAAGTAGGGACCAAATCAGGAGACTTCCATCACTGGAAGAAGGCAGAATGAGTATCCTGGGGGAATCCTTATGCCAAATACATAGAAGTGCTAGATAATATATATTTTTAATTGTTATAAATGAATAGCTAAGCAAAAAGCAAAAAATAAGATAACTTCCAGGTGGAAAAAAAAGAATAAATAAAAAGAGGAAAATGAAAAATTGAGGGGTAAACCTGAAGGCATTTGCTAATACTATGGAGTAGAAACCTGGTTTTTAAATACCACTCCAGGAATGTGAATAATGCCTTGGGCTCTTTAAAAGTGAAAAGCTGGAACTGAAAACTCCACCTAAAGACAGAGCTGAAAAAGCTCCTCCTTTGAAAGTCAGATAGGAAAAAAGTCCCTAATGGCAAAGTAAGTCAATCAAGGAACTTTCTTCTTGTCCTACAATTCAAGTAGAAAATGTATTGAAATCAGTCCGTGGAATTCAAAATACAGCTATTCCCTCATTTGGATTTGGTGTTTCAGTTTACAACACTTGAATGATCAGGAAAATTCCAAGTCTATAAATTAATTTAAAGTGTGCTGAGCTCGGTAGCCTTTGGGCTGTCAGCATAAGACAATATAAATCATCTATGGAGAAAATAACCTTAAAACAGATTCCTTGAGCTGCTCATGATTAACTTCATCCAAGCAAATATAAAAATAAATACATATGTATAATTTGTATTATATATATATATATATACACACATATATAGATACATTTATATACACACACACTCACAGACTTACCATCAAAATTGAGACAAAGAAATAAATAAATGAGCTTCAGACTTAAATTCTCAAAATCTGCAAATTTTGAAATATAAAGTAATTACATTGAACACATTTAAAGAGAACAAATATACAGGATTGAATATGTGTTCAAGAAACAAGAAACCATCAAAAATGGCCAAACCTATTAAAAATATAATCATTAATAGATTTTCTAGAAAGAAAAAATCAGTGAATTAAAAAAAAACTTGAACAAATCCAACAGCATTAAACAAAGGCAAATAAAGAACAAATTGAAAAATAGACTTGATGAGCAACACAAATTACAATATAAATACACAAGAAAGTGGAAAATTTCAGAAACACAGAGGGTAGAATGAAATGCTTTAAAACAATTGGCATTTAAACTAAAAAAAAAAACCCACAGAGGAGAGGCAATTTTTGAAGAGATAATTGCTTTGGATGTACCAGAATTAATGAAACATATCAAACCTCAAATTCAAGAACTCTAGTGAATATTAACAAAGAAAAAATAAACAGAACCTCCCACCTAAGTATATCAGCATTGAAAATCTGAAAAACACTACGTAGGAGGCAAAAGCCAGTAACTGGCAAATGAACATTAAGAGAAAATCTTAACAGCACAAATATATGCCAAAACACAGTGGGAAAAGAACTTCAGAGTTTTGAGATAAAGTTACTGTGCACTTCTATTTATATTTATTATCATTTAATAACTAGAATTGGGAATTTACCACCAGTAGACTGTCAGTAAAGAAAATTCTAAAACTTTATTCAGGAAGATGAATAATCTCAAAAAGAAAAATCTGAAATACAAGAAAGAAGAGTTAATATAGAAAAGTGTAACGATTTACACATGGATATATGTTTATCCATGATAAAAAAAACAAAACAAGAAAGACTAAATATAAAAAGAGAACAATAATAGCACTCAGTCCATGAGAGGGATGATGGAATGTTAAGTATTCTAAAGTCCTTGAATTGTTTGGAAATTGGATGAAAACAATGGGTAAATTTAGATTTTTAAACTAGCATCTTAATTTAAGGGTAAACAGCAAAAGGATAAAGTAAAACAAATAACCAAACAACAATCAATGATCAATAGGAAAGGAACAAAAAATAAATGAAAAAAATCAAACTAAACCAAAAGAAACACGTAAAATAAAAATGCATAAAGTAATTCGAAATGCAAATCAACAAAATAAGTTGATAGACGTTGATCCAAATGTATGATATAAAACTGAGTGTACAAGAAGATGACCTTAAGGTGATAATGTGTATTTAAAAAGAAAAGTAAATAGAAAAGTAAATATCTTTCTGAGCAGTAAGAGAGTAGAAGTATTTCTTTAAAATAAAATATGGTACAGATACGTCTGCTACCACTGATTCTATTTATTTTACTGGTGGTCTTAAGCAGCAGAAAACATACTTGTTTTATTTAATTGTCCCAATGGAGATTTAATTGTCTGCAAAGAAAAGACTAAGATAATCTCAAGACAATTCATTAGAAGTAATAAGAAATTATAGCAGTAGTATTTGGATACATAAGTATAAAAACAAAATTAATTGTGATTCTTACACATCCACAGATAAGAGTTAGAGAATATTTTTAGTTGATACCAATTAAATAACCAGAAAAAAAAAGATATCTAGGATTAAATCTTACAAAAAATGTTAATAGTTTTTATTAAATAAATAAATAAAACAAATGGAGCAATACATTACATATGAGAAGACAGTATTTAATGATGTAAATTTTCCGTCTTAATCCATAACTCGAAATATTCAAAAAAGTTTATTATTATTATTATTATTGATGGAGCCTTATGAGTCTATTTTAAATTTTCTATGGAGCATTACACAGTCCAGTATTGGCAAGAATGCTTTGAAAGGAAACAGGGCTGGAATATTTGCCTACCTGATATCAGCTAGAGTAATCAATAAAGTGAGGTATTGGTGCAATGATAAGAGAATAATTTAAGCAGAATAAAGACACACAATGAATCCCATGCATGTTAGGATATTGATACATGCCAGTCATACAGTGCTATACTCTGAAGAAAAGAATGAGATATAAGAAAATGGTGCTGTGGATAGTTTTTTTTGTGATAAAGATTATCTCAAACTTAAACCACTTAGAAAAATCAATTCATTTGGATTAAACTCCTAAACAAAAAAGCTAAACCTTATAAGAAAAGATGATTGTATAGGCATTTATCTTTATGACAAGAAAATGGAGAAGAATGCCTTAATTAGGACACAAATAGTCAAATTTATGTAAAAGTAAATATTAATATGTTTGATTTTTAACTCACACTTCAAAGCACAGAAAAAAGTGAAAAAAAAAACCCAGAAAAGTAAAAAATAGCCTACTTTGGGGAATCTATTTGTGATGCACATAAATAATGAAGGGTAAAAGTATGTGTGTGTATATATATATATCCCTCCTCATAATCAATAGATAAAAGGCAAGCAACTCGTTAGAAAATGGGCAAATACACAAAAAGTATTTAACCTCATAAGAAATCAGAATGGCCAATTACATATGAAAGTATTTCTCTATATTTTTAGCAATCAAAGAACTGCAAAATAAATAAGATATACCTTTCTATTTTTACCCAATATATTGAGAAAAAGAATTCCCACTGACAAATATTGGTGAGAGTATAAAGCAATAGAAACTTTTATGAGCTGCTATGGGATGTGTAGTTTGAGGTAACCATAATAGTGAACAATTCAGCAAAATCTATTATTATTATTATTGTGTTTTTGTATGTTTTAAATATAATACATTTTAAAGTAAAAGGATTGAATTCAGGGAGGTAGGATGCTGGGTATGTGATTGCTTAGTACAGGCATATGCTGAGATTTTTCTTCCTATCAAGGAGAGGAGTGGTGTTAGGTAGGTTTAGGGGATTTAAAGAGCTTTGAGTAAGCCAACATAGATGTGCTTTACATAATCACTATATTTAAAATGAATATAATTGAATATAAAAGCTTATTACTGAAAATAGCTCTGCTTAGCATAAATCATTTTCTGAAATGAAGACGCATAATCTCTCATGAGCTCTGCTGCTGTGATCATCTTCAACCATTGACATGTCTGATGTTCT
Source organism: Diceros bicornis minor (assembly GCF_020826845.1). Taxonomy (NCBI): domain Eukaryota; kingdom Metazoa; phylum Chordata; class Mammalia; order Perissodactyla; family Rhinocerotidae; genus Diceros; species Diceros bicornis. The sequence goes on along the minus strand of NC_080751.1, from coordinate 6,391,407 downwards.
TAAGGACTGACTTATACTGGTTAATCTTTTGGGTTCTGGGATGCCTGCTGCATGATGTGTCCCCTTAAGAATTACTTAAACCGATTCTGGAGACATAGTAAATACCTTGAATAAAGGCAAAGTTTAGCTGCACACTGTGATGTAAGCTTTCATTCAAATGGAGAAATGCCCCTTTTGTTCTCACTGATTAATTTCACTATGTACTCACATCTGAGTCTTTTATATTGTAATACAAATTATGCATGCAAAAGCAAGACAAAATCGTATTAACCCCTATAGATTTCTTTTTCCATTTTAAATCTGTGTACAACAAATAATTTCACTGAGAAAAGAGAGAAAATTAAAGAATCATAAAATATTAGAGCCAGCTCTTTCAAATCCAAATATGATAATCTAATTGGAATAATTGCAGGAAGCCTCATTTATTAATGAGAAGACTGAGACTGTCACAGCCAGTTACAGCAAGAGGTATATCTAGATAACAAGCCCTGCCACTTCTCCTGGAACCTTCCATTGCATATCAACCGTCTCAAATTAAACTAGTTTTCAACTCAGCATTTTATTGGACTCAATATTTTTTCTGAACTTACTGGGAAGCTCAAGAGAATATTAACCCAAAAAAATGTAGTATTTTAAAATCTCGTCAGCACTTTTCAACTTTGATGAAACATTTATGTGGGAGGTACAGGTAAAGAAATCATAGACTAGGGGAGGATTTGTACTCTTCATGGGGCTTGATAATATACATGACCATCGCATAACGTTAGAGCTTCCTGCACTGAAAAATTGGTGCTTGTCCACAGAACATATCCAGAGTCCGGGAGGCATGTGATCTGTGTGGATCCTCAGCCCTCTTCTTTGTCTTCTCAGCAGTGACCCCACACTCACTGATGAAGCACTCGGTCCTTTCAGGTCTCATCAGCTTCCCAGTCTCAAAATTGCTCAGGGAATGGAAGTGGTGAGCTGACAGACTTCTTTATATTAGGGCATGCATACTCCTTCAGAGATAGCCGCTTTCAGCTGTCACATAGTCACATTCAGGAGGATCCTGCATTTTAGTTGTGAGTAAAATTTTAAACCAAGAGAATAAATATCCAGTTATAGTGTTTGAGCTACAAAGGAACATGTAAGGGGTAAAAAGAATGAAGTAATATAATAATAAAAATAATTAATAGAGAAACTTCATGTCCCAGATATACCATATATAACACAATAGTGTATGTAATCATCCTGCCCATAATTAAACTTCCTAGCCAGATAAATAATGCATAAAAATATCTAACTACACCATAAGTTTTTGTAGATTGTCTTGTCAAAGGCAGCCATGGAAGGAAAATAAATAGATGTGAGTTTTAAGAGAACAGAAGTACCATCAGGCTTATTCAGGATTTATGTTTGAGAATCATAAGACTGGAAAACCCCTCCATATAAGATTATGACCAAGCAGATTCAAGCAGAGGGTAGAGGTAACTGTAAAATAAGTGGAAGAAGACAAAATAAATATACACTTTGGACTGAGAGAATGTGGATTGGAGTTCTGACTCCAGCAATTACTGTGTGTGACCATGGGCAATTCTTGAACCCTTCTGAGTAAAGCTAATTAAGAAGCAGAAGACCATGTGCCTATGATGATATGATAGAGTCAGAGAGACGTGGGTTGAAAACCGACTTGATGTCTTACTAGCTTAATGTCCTAGGAAAATTAAACTCTTTGAGTCTCAATGTCTTCATCTGTGAAATGAAGATGTTATTTATCTAAACTCTGAGATCGGAGGAGGAACCTAGGTTATATGCTAAATATGTGGTTATTTGTAAGAATGTTGGATAGGTGATGAGCACTCTGCTTGGGAATGGAGAACTTTGTAAATGCAAATTAGCAGTGCAGACATGGGATTCTCAACTGGAGAGGTTTTCCCATTGAAATCCTCAAAATTTAAGAGACAGTCAAAATACTCTTGTTTTCTACTGCCTCAAAGTAGCAAAATTAATGAGTAATTCTTAGGAAAAATATTACTTTCTCCTTTTAAACTTTAATAGGACTCTGGTTTGACAACACATTAATTCCCTAGTGCATTAATGTGATGAGACTATAATATATTTTTCTTTTTCTCAGCTTCTTTTCTCAGCAGAGAAAAGGCAGAGAATGCATGAAGAGCAACTATTTTAAAGCTCCTAAAATACATTCTTCACATTTTAACGTGATAGAAATTGGGCTACACCTTACGCTCTATGGCTTCACACAATTGCTGACAGGCAGGAAGCAATCCTGATATAGTTGTCATGAACTTGGTTGATATTCCTGGTGGCAAGACAGGACAACTGCATCCCGTCAGTGCTTCAGTTGATAAACCATTTAAGGTCCATTTGAGAATGCAATGAGTGCTAATTTTTGTCTGTGACCTTCTAATGCCAACATCAAAACTCACAGAGATGTTAGCCTCTTGGAAAATCTGATGCGAGGAGCAGGATATACTAAAATTCCTCTGAAACAATAGGATGAGCTCCATCCATGGTAAGCTTCCCACAATGTGGGTGTCTTTTTCCTCCCAAAGTAATATCCCAAGGAATCTGAAGTCCCCCAGTGTCTGGCATTCCCAGACAAAATTTGAGCTGACAGCCAAATCCAGACTGCCTAATCCTGAAGTATTCTGTTCATGCTCCCACTAACAGAGTCGTTTGTCACTATTGTCCTATGGGAGGTGGAAATAACAGGATGGAGCAGATTCCCTCCATTAGATCACAAACTCACCCTGCATGTCTAGCAGAGCACAGTGTCCCTGGTATTCCTCTCAGTAGGACAACAGGAGGATTAAGTGGCCTGATTCTTTTCATCTCTAGGTGACTCTGGTTTGCAATTTTCCCCAGTGAAGCCTTTTCATTAAGACCTAATGGGTGGTAGCAGGAATTGCTCAGAGCCCAGGATGACGACAAATGAATGCATTTTATAGGAAAGAATAATATCTCAGAGGAAACGGTGACCTTTAACAAAAGTTGTATCACTAATGGTATTAAGGAACAGAGGATGATATCATGAGCAAGATAAGAACAACAAAGATTCCGCATCAGAAGATTTGGATTTTGAATGTGAAGAGATTTTAGAAATACCTAAATAAATTATTTTTCTGAGAATTTATTTTTGTGCCTGCACAAGAGTGTCTAAATAACTCTTTATGTCTAAATAACTATAAAAATGTCCATTCAATAAATATAGAAATGCTAAGAGATTTTTAAACAGCATTGGATTATGGTTTAACTTGAAGCCTTTATTTCTTAGTGATTCAGAAAATTTGAAACATCCTTACAATTTGTGGCATCATAAATTCAATGAAATACACAAAAAAACCTCTGATAAAGGAGAGCAGCAACTTCTGCAATGTGACCACCCCAACTCGTAAGTAATTCAGTTACAATAATTTCAGTGTTGAGGTGCCCATTCACACTCTAAGCATATGTCTTAGCCACTAACAAAGCAGAGACACCAAAAGTTGAGGGAAAAAACAGCAGAGAAAAATTTTGATTTTAAAATACATGAAGTAATTTCTGTTTAAAAGCTCGGGATTGATAGATATCTTAACAGTAATTTTGAGACTTAATAATGACTTAGTTATGTATGTATGTGGAGCTTGAAGAAATGAGACACGGAAATAGTTTATGCGTGCGTGTATAGTGTTACAGCTCTTTAATATGTGATTTCCACTCGTTCTAGAAACCGTTTGTTTTTTTCTGCTTCTCTAAACTAATGACATAAATGAGAGGAAAGAAGAAAAATGAAAAGTTGATCTGCAAAATTACAGAAGTATAAATTAGATATAGCCCCATAGTAAACATTTTTCTCCAAACCACCATGCCTTTAACTCTCACACTGAAATCGCACATTATTACTCAAATATTTTGTTTCCACAGAGTTTTCTATATCAGCGTACATGATTGAATATTGGGAGAAGAAAATTGGAGGCATCGCAACGTGACAATTCCTAGCTATGAGTATATGCTATAACCCAACAAAATTAACTAAGGAAGTTTACCTTTTCACCTATTATTCTACTCCCCACTCAGTCCCGTAGCCTCCTTATGGCTTTCTTATTTAGGCTGCAGTTTTTTGGATAATTCTTAAATTTATTTTTTCTTATTGAAGTTCTTTTGGCTCACTGATCCTTAATTTTTAAAATTTTTTCTTGGGCTGCCCCGTGGCTTAGCGGCTGGGTGCGCGCGCTCCGCTGCTGGTGGCCTGGGTTTGGGTCCTGGACGCGCACCGTCGCACCGCTTCTCCGGCCATGCTGAGGCCGCGTCCCATGTACAGCAACTAGAAGGATGTGAAACTATGATGTACAACTATCTACTGGGGCTTTGGGGGAAAAAAAATAAAATAAATAAAAATTAAATTTTTTTCTTTTTTCTCACCCTTTGGACAATTCCAAGTTCCCCATGCCTAATCAACTTTCAGTCCCCATAATGGATATTTCTCAGGAGCACAGCCATGAGTGGACTCGCTTGTGTTTCCCATGAGATATATATTTCCATAGGCTGAGTAGGAAAGGGGAATGATTCTGTGGAACCCAAATTTGTGTGAGTGTTTTTGTCTAACAGTCAAGAGTTCAAATTACAACTCCATTACTAATATCCGTTTGATTTTGGACAATTTTCAAGTTACTTACAAGCCTCATTTGCCTAATCTGTAAAATGAGAAATCAGGTAACATCTATCTCATGATGCTGTGGTAAATGATATGAGATTTTAAAAGAGCCTAGCAACTTTTCTTCTTCTTTCCAAGGTAATAATATGCACGCATTTCCAAATCTCCTGCTGGCATAGTAAATATGAACCCAAAACGATCAGGTCAGTACGCCATCTCATAATAATATTTAATTTGAGTAGGATAAAGCCATCTAGGCTGATTTATATTGGACAGCCCAAGGGCTGCCCCATACCTAAAGGAGAACTTTCCTTGGTGTCAGCAGGACATCTTGAAGAGATAGAATAATGGACAGTATCTGCTGCCTGGAGTGATCCCTCATGTGCTCCCAGGTTGTATTGGTTTAGGTGGTCATATGTCCTTCTCTCAGTGAGTACTTGTGTAATAAACACACACACAGGAACAAGTTTAGGCAGTTTAACAATACTGCCCCTCTATCAGGACTTGGAACCACAGAGCTCTAAGATGTGCATTAAACCACACTAATGCTGAACTGTTCTCAGGAAGACCTTGATCCCAAGAAGCCTTAATCATAATAGGATTATGGTTTAACTTAAAGCCTTAAAGATAAAGATTCATTGGGCGGTTAAATCGTCTTGTGAAGATTGTTTGAGATCCTTGTTTTTTGGGGATGTTCCATTATTCCTTACACTCAATAGTGCCACCAAAATATACTACAACAACTTTCAGGAAATAGGATCCTTTCTGGATTGCCACTTTCCATCTCTGGAAGACGGAAATCTAATGGCAGTAGATTAATGTCTTCCAAAGTTCTCTGCCATGAGGATGTGCAATATAAAAGGCTAAAGAATCTCTCATGTTTCATCAGTATTATCTGATGCTAGATTAATCAGATTTGGCATGTGAGTGTGTGTGTGTGTGTGTGTGTGTGTGTGTGTGTGGTGTTTAATCCAGCAGTGATTATGGAGATTCCTATGTCAAGTCCCTGTTATTTTCAAAATACAATGGTAAGTTGTAGGGCTGAATTTTAAACCTTACCTCAGTGTGGTTGAGGATATCTGCTCCAAATTACCAGCATTACAAAGAGTTGTCAAACTGTTTTCAGCCTGGCAGATAGAGCCTAAAGGCTTTTTGCATTGTATATTTGAATCTATCCAGTAGCAGAAAATGCTTTATGACACTACTAAATTACAAGTATGATGGCTCTAGCAATGCCATGAGGCCCTGTTTATAAGAGCAATTTCTCTTTTTATAAGACCTGTGAAAACATGAATAATCTGGACTAATGAGAACTAATTCTTAAAATAAATAAAATCATAATTTTCCAAGGGGGCCCTTCAAAAAATATGCTTATACTTAAATGGTGCAATATTGAAGTGTGTGAGTATCAATACCAGGAAACAAAACAATCCTACAATGTGCAACTTGTTCACCAGTTTCTATGCTTTCTAATAGTCTATGACTAAAGAGAAAACATGAAAATAGCTTTGATATCCTTCATTAGAATACAAAAAGCATTGTTTTCTATTCATTCTTAGTACCAGTAGTGTTATTAAAATTGTTTATGCAAATATATTTTTTAAAAACCCACAGATTTGTATAAAATAACACATAAAATGTTATAGAACAGATTGTCCAAGTGTCTAAGGGATGCTGAGTTTTGAGACTTATTTATAATCTCTACAAAACTAAGGGAATTTAATTATGATTTTGCTTTTTATTTATTTTTATTGCTGAGGAAGATTCGCCCTGAGCTAACATCTGCTGCCAATCTTTGTTTTGTATGTCAGCTGTCACCACAGCATGGCCACTAACAGACAAGTGGTGTAGGTCCACACCTGGGAACCGAACCTGGGCTGCTGAAGCAGAAAGTGCCGAACTTGACCACTCGACCACTGGGGCTGGCCCTAATTATGATTTTAATGTCCTAAATTTAAAAAGCCATCCTAAAAATGTGACTGAGCTAAAAAAGGAATTTTTACAGCATCTAAGGACAAATAATAAGCAAATGCTAACAAATGGAACAATTGGCCCAATGTGTAATGTAATGTTGTACATGTTTACTATTTCTCACTATGTAAAGTCATATATAAAGTTTGAGGTTCAATTTTTATTGTTCAAAGAAATTTCACTTGGCTGACCACATTTATTCTTTCAAAATTACTCCTCACAGCAAATAGAGTTGGTGTTATCTACAGTTTATACTGTATGGCTGATGGCTAGAGAGTTACTGTGTGCAAGGGATGGGGCCCAAGCCCTGACTTGCCTCCCAGGCGTCTGCGCTTTCCGTTGGAATCTTCCTTGTCTTACAACTCCACTAAAAACCCTGCTTACCAGAGAAAGAGTTTTGAAGTTTGTTTGACAAGATAACAACAGGTATTGTTGACAGGGGAACGTTCCTCTGCAATTCTCTGGCTCTTAGCAGTACCCCATATCTCTCTCCCACTCAAGAAAATCGAACAGAATGTGAGCGGAGAAGATGTTTTTAAAGTTGTGTCAGGTGGATCGCTCATATTATTAACTTAAAGTTATTTATCTTTGCTCCCTTGAACACCACACGCCATCTATTTAGACACTAAAATAATGGAAATTCTATTTGCCAGCATTGGAAGGTAGGGGACCAGTAAGTCAATACATCAAATTCTTGGTATTGAAAGGAAAGCACCAAGGCGATGGGAGATGGGGGAGATTTTTAGTATAGGATCAATCCAGATGATGGACTTCTTTTCCTGCTAGCACCACTGTCTCTTGTTCCAGTCTGCAATAACCCTGGAATTTGGTAGAGAGGAGAAAGAATAATTGGGCAGACAAGAGAATTAAGTGAAATATCTGCCCTCCAACTCATCTTTCTGGGCTGCAGCCTGGTGGGAGAAGGGACAAGTCATGTAAGGAAAGCCTGAGAAAGTAACTAGTCCCACCTCAATCTGAGCAAAGGTGCCTGTTCTGGGACATGCTTTGGACTAGTGGTTCTCAATCTTTGATCTCAGGAGCCTTTTTCTTCTTTAAAAATTAATATGAACCCCAAAGAGTTTTATTATGGGGCTTATATATATTAACATTAGAAATTAAAACTAAGAAATTTTCTAAAACACAAGAACACAAAAACATCCGTTCCATTAGCAAGCAGAGTGATGTCATCACATGACATATAGCCTCTGGAAAATTCCAGTAAAAAAAGCACATAACATGCTAGAGTTATTGTGAACGTAGTCTGACCTCACAGATCTCCAAAAAGTTCTCAGACACTCTCAGGGTTCTCCAGACCACACTTTGAGAACTGTTACTTTAGAGGACCATATAACAAAAACAAAACAAAACAAAAACCCAAAAATAACGAAAGCAAAAACTTGCAGCACAAATATCTTACTTTTTTTTTTAGTTTTGTGAACAAGATTTTTGAAAATTTGGTGACCAAATGAGTATAACAGGGGAGTGAGGTGCAATTAGGACTTGTCCCTAGCCTGAAAGATATAGGGCTGAGGGCCCAGGAGTGTGAGATGTGAGCAAGAGGCTAGGACTATTGAGAAAAATCACCACTTCTGCCCTGAAAAGGCAGAAAAGGAGGCATTGCTACGGCTTACAGTCGGCTGCCTCCAATCATCAAAGAGGGTATCTAGGCAGACTGAGTTCATCAGACAACAGACTACGGTGCTTCTTCCTTCCCCTCTTAGATTTGGAGACACTTAGGACTACCTGGAAATCCTGTGTCACAACACTCAGGTGTAAGGCAGAAAATCACCTGCTTGGCTCGGTGTCCTGGAAGCATAGATCAGGTCATTCTCCATCCTAGCTTCAGCAGATCGAGGATCCTCAGCCCAGACCCAGCTCTCATTCTCCCCTGCAGCATCAGATCAAGACTACAGTTCAGAGCTTTCCTGGGAGAGAGGAAGGATCCCTCAGCCTCTGAGAGGTGAAGGATCTCACAAACATCATATTCTTAAAGGCCTGAGTCGGAAAGAGACTATGGACATTAAAGAAATTATAACTTCAAAGTATTTCAACATAGGCTGTGTGTGTACCTTTCTACTCTTTCCCGAAGCCCATTGATGTTTTGATCAGAAAGAAAGATACTTGAGAGGCTGCTTCCTCCCTGATGCTTTTATAATCAGCAGCCCTGAAGCCCAACTCAACCAGATATGGGGAAGTCAAGGAAAATAATGGCAAGGCAGATATGAATGAAACACCTCTGAATTTTCCTCAAGTCTTCAGAGAAGTTTGTGGGAGAGCCTAATTTCCTGTACATATGAGGGGCATAAAAATGAGCTGGAGTGACTGTAGCATGGACACCAGAATGCTACCAGACACAAAGAATTTCACTGTGCATACTTCACTTTTCACATTTCACAGATCAAAGCAAAGCTGGAGTGAGTCTCCATCCAGAGACACAGAGGACATTGTTGAAACCTCAGAGGATCACTAATGGCAGGAAGTTTAAATAGGGGACTGAGTTAGAAAGGGGAACCTAGTCATCAGGGCACTTATATCTCTCCCAAAACAATCACAGTACAAAGCACAGGCCAAGACACCACTAAGTTCATCAGCCTCGATAACTACAGTGAAGCAACCGTGGGTCCTATCCCTGTCGTCACGAAGTTGTTTGATTTCCCTTAAACACAGACACCACCATTGGTAGAAGAAAGAGAGAAGGAAGGACCTGAAATTGAATATGGTTTAGACCTAGGTTGAACTGGAAAGATACTGAATAAGACTGAGAGAGAACTAACTAAATTAAGCATCCTACATCTGGCCTTAGGAGAGCCAATTATTAAATCAATTAAATAAATATAAGAAAAATTAAAATTGTCAACACCTGAGGTGGCCATAATGGAAATTTACACTTACAATATTAGTAACAATCTTGCCTAATTTATTTAAAATCTAAGAGAGGCAGTAGTAAAGTGAAAATTCATGAATTAGTTCTGGATTAAAAACAAAAGCAACAAAAAATGCAAAGTATTGGAGGTAAGGTTTACATTCAATGAAATAAGAGCACTTTTCCTGCGTATTTATTTAACATTAATGCTGAAGTGGTTTTTTTTTTGAGTGGAGGCTCTGCTGTTGAAAATGCCTTTTCTTCTCTGTTAAGGGCAAGTCCAGCTTACATGCTCCTTTATGGTTAAAACAAAAACCTCACTACACTCAAAACTTAGAAGCAAAGGGTATAGAACGGTGTCTAGTACATCAGTGTTCAATATATGTGAACTACTTCATTATTCATGCCTTGTACAAATGCTTTTATCTCCTGAGATGTACTCCCCCAGCATATTTATACCTGGCAAAATTCTACTCCTTCTTTCCACTTCCAAATATTACATTCTCTTTGAATAACTTCATGTTACTTCCCAGGAGAGGATAGTAACATTCTCCTCCAAGACTCAGAAAATGTTGTGCATAAATCTTCTTGGACACTTATCAGAATGTGTTAAAAATGTGTCTATACGGCAATTGTAAGCTTCTTGAAGTCTTGCTCTGTTCTTCGCAGTGAATACTAAATGAAGTTTTCTACATAAGTAAATGAGTGAATGAATTGTTTCTGCTTTACTAAAGTGTCCAGGCAATGGCTACTTCCGGCCTGGGACCAACAGGGCACTGTTATAAGGTTTCTCTCTGAGCAGAGAATTGTCCTGATGTTGGTCTTTAGACTCCTCCTCTTCCTTAGAAGGCTAGATTCTCAATATAGAAATGTGTACTGACAGGTTTGCTGTATTTTTCTACTCAGCCTCTCATAATGGTCACAATAAGAATAATCATATGAGATAATTTCATTATTTTTTTATGAGCTAACCATTGTGATAAGTGCTTTTGAGGAAGTCTCTTTTTTAATCATCACAAGGACTCCATAATTTAGATATTTATTATTATAATATTACTATTATAACTGTTTAAAAATGAGAAAACTAGGCTAAAGAAGATGAATTAATTTTCCAGAGTGTATATAGCTAATACTTAGCAGAGTCCAGTTCATATCCAGGCTGGCTCTTGGGTTCATGTTGTCATCACTGTCTTAAGATTGTCCCTCTGACTCCACTTGCTATCACAGTGAGACACATTAGTGAGGAATACAGTGATTTGGGGTTTTTTTCCTAGCCCTTTTAGATAGGTGTTAATTTATAACCTTGGAAACTGGGTATTTAATTTTAGTGGAATTGATTTTAACTTTGCATTTTTCAGCATATGATGTACATTTATGTGTATTATTTGTTTATATACTTGATTATGAACAGGGCCTAAAAAATAAATGTTATAACGAAATCATTTACAGATTAGGAAATTGAGGACCAGGGACAATAAGAATTGCAGACTTTTTTTTTATTTAACATCTCTTTATCTCATGAAAGATATTAGTCTGTAATTTTCTGTCTTGTAATATCTCTACACAGTTTTGGTTTTAGGATAACAGTCACTTCATAGAATGAGTTAGGAACTGATCCCTCTGTTTCTATTTTCTGGAAAAGATTGTAGAGAATTTGTCTCATTTCTTCTAGTGTTTTGTAGAATTCACCATTGAAACCTTTGGAGCCTGGTGATTTTTTTTTGGAAGGTTATCAAGTATTGATTCAATGTTTAATAGATATAGGCCTGGTCAAGTTATCTCTTTTTCCTTGGGTGAGTTTTGGTATTTTGTGTCTTTCAAGGAATTGGTCCATTTCATCAAAGTTATCAAATTCATGGACATAGAATACTTCATAGTTTCTTTTCTTTTGCTTGCTTAAGGCTTAAATTGTTCTTTCTCTAGATTCTGAAGGTGAAAGTTCAAGTTTTTTGTATGAATCTTTCTTCTTTTCTAATATATGTATTTAGTGCTATAAAGTTCAAGTTTTTTGTATGAATCTTTCTTCTTTTCTAATATATGTATTTAGTGCTATAAATTTTTCCAATATGTGTTTTATGACCTAGAATATGGTCTTTCTTGGTGAATTTTATTGTGAGCTTGAGAAGAATGTGTATGTGTTTTGCAAGTAGGTTGTAATCCTTATACTTGTTCCTCTATAGTCAAGGTGTTTTTTTAATCTCTAGCTTCTTTTAACATTTACTCTGTGTCTTTGATGTTCTATAGTTTAAATTTGATATATTATGTAGGTGGGTTTTGTTTGATGTTTATCCTGTTTGCTGTTCTCTGTGCTTCCTGAATCTGTGGCTTAATAGCTGTTATTAGTTTTGAAAAGTTCTTGGCTATTATTATTTCAAATATTTATTCTGCTCCATTCTCTTTTTCCTCTTCTGCTTTTCAAATTGCACGTACTCAATTTTTGAAATTGTTCCACAGTTCTTGGGTGTTATTTTCTGTCTTGTTTTTTTTTTTAATTAATTTTTTCTCTTTGCATTTTATTTTGGGAAATTTATATTGACATATATTCAAGCCCACTAATTTTTTTTTTCCTCAGCCAAGTCCAAACTACTGATGAGCTCATGAAAGGCATTCTTCATTCCTGTTACAGTATTTTTGATTTCTAGTATTTCCTTTTGATTCTTTCTTACAGTTTTGATATCTCTGTCAATATTACTCACCTAGTCTTGCATATTGTTTGCTTTTTCTATTAGAACTCTTAACATATTAATCATAGATATTTTAAATTTCTGTCTGATAATTTAACATCTATGTCATATCTAAATCTGGTTCGTATAATTGCTTTGTTTTTTCAGACTGTTTTATCTTGCCTTTGGCGTGCCTTGTAATCTTCTGTTGAAAAAAGGACATGTATTAGATACTAGGAACTGAGGTAAATAGCCTTTTGTTGTGAGGATATATGTAAATCTTTCTAGAAGTATTTAATGTGCTATAGCTGTAGGCTCCAAAGCCATCAGATTTCTCTAGTGTACCTTTTTTTAATCTCTCCTCTTGTTTGGGCTTTCTTAAGTACTTTTCCTCAGAGATAGTCTGCATCTGGCAGCTTTTTCATCTGTCCTCCACTGTTATCTCCCTAGGGCCTTGTTGGAAAAAATGAGGTGCAGAGGTGGGGAAGTATTCTATAATCTTATGATGAAACCTCCATATTTTAGTGGCCTGTCTCTCTGGGGTATTACCTTCATAAATGTTTTTCCAGTGATTTATCTATTTTTCTCCCTTGCCTCCTACTCCGTTCCATGGCTGTTGTGTTTCCAGCCTATTTTCATGAAAGTTTGACCCCTGTTGACTATAATTTTTCCCCTGTTAGGTAAAACGGGAATGCTAGAAGATAGTGGAGAAGGAGAGATGCACTTCCCTCAGCTGAGATAAGGCTCACAGAGTATTTTTCTCAGGACAGTAGGCCCGTGTTATAGAGAAGACACTGAGTATATTTCACAATGATTACTCTTCCCCTGTCCCTGCCAGAACCATTAGTGCATTCTTTTCAGATCTTCACTGTGAGAACCTGGTAAGGTTTCTAGAGCTAAATTCCATCAAAGTGTTGGGAACCCCCTAAGACTGTGGTCCCCACTCTCGTGCACCTCCATACTCGGCCTTCAGCAGTTCATCAAAATTACTGTCAAAGTGTCCCTACCAGTTTATGGCTCCAGCAGTCTCTGATCCAGGTGGGCGTATCTCAGCTGTGGCGCTCCATATGCACATGCCTCTTCAGATTTGGGGGTGGCAGATAGCCCTGGAGCCTTGGTTCCCTGATGTATCCAAGGACATTCATTGATTTTCAGTTCACCCAGTCTCTTATTATTTTAAGACAGGAATGTTGATTTCTAAGATGTCTACATTTTGGCACTAGTGTCTCTTCATCGTTGCTAATTTTACACTCCTTTCCTATGTCCAAATTCCATTGTGTTTTCATCTCAGTTTCATGTATTTCTGCATTTATACTACAGTTTGTCACTAATATAGTAGTTAATAATTATTTAAAGGGTGAAAGTAGCCAATATCTCATACTTAATGGCCAAGGAAGATAAAGTCTACCATAGTTATGCCGATCTCTATTCTTCCTTCTTGCCTTTAATCCATCATCTGTACATCTGAGAGAGGCAAATGTTGAAGGAAAATTGCAAAGAAGTTTCTAATTCAGAATCAGGATACATTGTTCAAAATTAGGCTATTAAATCTAAACATGTTTTGAGTAGCTAGAAGTCAAAAGGAAACAGTTTGTGTGGAAGGTGGAAGAACCCACAACGAAGGTGATCCTAAAGGCATTATCTATGAACTGCTGAAATTGATTTCAGAGACCAATTAGGAATGACAGAGAATGAACAATATATAAATATAATAAGAGACAAATATTAAGAAGACTTGAAAACCCAAACGAACATAGCTTCACCGTGAAATTTTAAGGAGATAGATATTTTGTTGTATATATCTGGACCTATGCAAAGAATATACTCTCTTAAATCATGTGTAGTCAACTAGCTACTTCTTACATTCATAAGCAGAAAATTTCTATGTACAAATGAACCTTTGGAATTTATTTTATGTAGATTTTGTATATTTATTATTCTTTACAAAATAGTATATGTTTATGTGTATCCAGAGAAACGAAGTATTGTTTTTCATGCGTAAGAGAAAAAAGAGGAAAACCAGCTTCAGTAATCAATGTGTGTATGTGTTTAATTTTGGATTTAGAATTTAAATAGTGTACAAATAAAGCAGGTTTTAAAATTCTGTCTTCGCATTTATTACAGCTTGGGGGGATTCAGTAGACTTCTCACTGGCTCATTAGTGGTGCTTATGAAACGAGAGCAATTGAAAGAGGAAGGAACAGCTGTTTGGAAATGCAAGGAGAGAAATTAGAGCAGAAATGCAGGTAAAATATGAGCACTTTGAAAATAATTGTAGTGACATCAAAGAGGTACAATTTAAACATTATTTAAAAATACCTTGCAAACTGCTTTACACTCAGAGATCCTGAGTCAATAATGAGTTTATGCATCAGGTGCTCTAAATGTAATTGAAACGTGGAGAATGCTATATAAGTTATTCATTAAAAACTCTATCCCATTGCTGAATAGGAAAGTAACTCCTCTTCAAGAGTCAGCGCCTTAAAAATACTGGGGGAGAGTCACTAGGGCCATAAGTATTTTGATTCATGACTTAAAGTATGTCTTGCGTGAAGGAGCACCTGTCTAATTCAGCTGCTACCTTTAATTGTGGAAGAAAGGCAAATGGGGATGATAAAAGGAGACTTAAAAAATTCAGGATAGTGATATTTATTTGCATATTCTTTGTGTAAGAGAAGGTGATTTAAATACTGTAATTGCAGTCAAATTTGATTTAAAAAATAGATTTTTTCAACTCTACTATGTTGCACTATTTAAATTTCCCTCTTTTTAATCCAAGTCCAACCCAAACTCCACATTTTTGGAACCCAAATTCTGCCGTCTCTGACTCTAAATTCGTCCAAGCTATCCTCTCTTTGAACCTAGAGCATCCTCATGCTCCCCATGGTAGAGGGCAACAGCTGTAATTACATGACATGTAACCAAAAAAGTAATCAAGTTGACTTTGCTTCGTGACATTTGGATAAAAAAAGGTGCTGTTATTACAAGAGAAAATATATTACAATGTATTTTCACCTTGAATGAAGCAGTAAGATTCTTATAGGTGTTTAGACAAATGTATGTCAGTAAAAGTGGAAGTTTGAGATCAGTTTCTGTATATCCTTTTCAGCAAGACTAGTATTTCAGATTATTTCCATGCAAATGGAGAATCACTTGTTTCTTCATTAATTGAGTTTTAAAAATTGAAAGGTGCTGAATAATCTAATTGAGAAGAAAAACAGAAAAAAATCCTTTTTAATGCTTATATTATCTGTCTAGGAAGATGTCCAGGGTTAGTTTAAGCGGTGCACATCATAAAGGCATTTCTTCCCCTTTCTAAAGACAGAACTGTACTCCTCAAGGAAAGGACCATTCTAAACAGTCTTCACATTGGTAGAAAATAATGCACATTTATAGAAAATCAGAGTGATGTCTGGCAGAAATAACACTGACCTTTGCTTTTACTAAGACTCCAACATCTAAGCCAGCTCACCAAGATTAGGTTTCCACATTGGGAGTTGAATTTAGGCCCCATCTAGTAATAATTGTCCCTTTGCAGACCATTGTTGATATGTGATGGAGAAGAAGATTTAAGAATTTTGGATTTTCCATGCCTAAATATCATCTCAAAGTCATTTCTTGTAAGGGAAGATTTGGTAGATGCAGGGCTTAAACCAGCAACGGGGCCCCTGAAATTAGAGGAGAAAAGATTGCATAAATCTTGGGGTACAAGCAAGACACAGAATACGAGAAGCCAAAGACTTAGAAAAATTGTATCAGAAATGGTTGTTGGATTCCAGTCCTGGATAAGATGGAATAAGCACCCTCTATCCTCTATATCCCAGTGAATATGTGGAGAAGCATTTTAGGATTCTGAACTGTAAATAGTAGCAGGAGATTGGAGAAGAATACCAGAAGTACCTTTGGAATGGCAATTAGTTTACTTTCTTTTTTTTTTCTTGAGTATCCCTTAACCAGAATGCATCCTGAAACCTGGAAGTGGTCACCAAGGCACATACAGAGAGAGATCCAGGAGAATTTCTCTAGTTCTATTTCAAAGAGTGGGGCAAGGAACTCCTAACTCTCAGTGACAGTGTTGAAATCCCTTCCCCCACAATTTTATTTCTCTCTGTTTTCTCACACTCCAGCCTTCAAGTAAATGTCAGATAATAGTGGTATATCAGGTAGTCGTGGCAAAGGCTGCAATGGGAGTCCACAAAACCCAAAACTCTGGGAGCCCGGAGCTTTCTCTACAATCCACAACCCCACTCCAACCCATTGCTTTTGTTTTGCTTTAGTTTCTCTATCCTCCTGTGACTGGAAAAGGGAATTCCAGGGAGCCATAAAGTACCCAGGAGATCACACGGAGGAGCTCAAGAAAGCCAACCCATAAAGTTGTTTATGAAACACTGGTTTTATCTGAACTTTCACATGCATGGATCTGATCTTAATCAGCTTAACAAAGACTTTGATAATTGAGCAGCACCAAGAACCCAGGTAGAACCCTGAATAGTGCATACCTAGACAGATCTGAAAAGCAATGCAGTGGATTTGAAAAATTAACTAACATTGAAACCACAACCCACAGAAGGGTAATTGGAACTTGTGGCTTGAAATTAATCGAGTTGATTCTCTATTAAATAAAAAAAGAATGAAAATTCTCCCTAGAATTTAGATAAAACCCAGAGTCCCATAACGTAATAATGCAAGTGTCCAGGATGTAATCCAAAATTATTCAGCAAATGAAGAACAAGGAAAATTTCAACTAAGATGAGAATAGACAGTCAGCTGACGCCAACAATGAAATGGCACAGATGTTGGAATTTTCTGAAAAAGTATTTAATTTAACTATTACTTTAAAAATAGAAAAATTCAAAGTATCAACAAAGAAATAGAGAATATAAAAAAGAACAAAATGGGAATTTTAGAACTGACCTTATAATAATAGATATGAAACCTTCACTGGTTGGCCTATATAGTAAAATAAAGATGACGGAAGAAAGAGTGAACTTGAAGATCTATCAGTAGAAATAAATCCATCTGAACAATGAAGATAATTTAAAAAAATAAATAAATAGAGCCTCAGGGACCTGTGAGACAAATGCAAAAGGTCTAAAATTTGTGTCATCAGAGTCCCAAAAGAAAAGGAGAAAGAGAGTGGTGATGAAAAAAGTATTTGAAGAAATAATGGTTGAAAACTTCCAAAGTTTAGCAAAAGATTTAAAACTACAGATTCAATCAAAAAGTCCAGAGAACCCCAAGCAGGATAAACTCAAATAAATTCACACCAAGACACATCGTAATCAAAACCACAACAGAATTTTATGTCAATATAGACAATCTGATGATAAAATTAATATGCAACGACAAAGCCCCTAGAACAAATAGCTAAAACAATTTTGAGAAAGCAGAATAAACTTGGGGGAACACTTTAAGTGTCCCCAAATAGAACACTACAAAAGTGGACAATCAAGCTTTTACAAAGACGTGAAAGCAATTCAATGGCGAATGAATGTTCTTTATAGCAATTGATGTTCAAACAATTAATTAGACATCCATATCCAAAGAAATAAATATTGACTTATAACTCGCAGTTTATACACAAATTAACTCAAAGTGACCATAGATCTAAATGTAAAACATAAACCTGTAAAACCTTTAGAAGGCAACACAGGAGAAACCTTTGTGAACTGGGGTTGGGCAAGGAGTTTTTAAACATAACACCAAAAGTACAATCCGTAAAACAAAAAATAATTGTAAATTCAATTTCATTTCAAAAATGATAAGTGAAATACCCTTTTAAGAGGATGAAAATAAAGACTGGGGAAAATATTTGCAAATAACATATCCAATAAAGAACTTGCATTTAGAATATATAAAGAATTCTCAAGTCTCTTCATAATTCTGCTCTGAACATCTGTGTAAAGATTTTTGCGTGGATATAAGTTTTATTTCTCTAGTGTAAATATCCCAGAGTAGAATTCCTGGGTCATATGGTAAGTGTTTGTTTAACTTTATAAAAAAATTGCTTGTTCATAAAACTGGAAAATCCAAATAGCCTATGAGTGAACAAAAAAGCAAATGCAGTACATCTATACAATGGAATACTGCTCAGGAATCAAAATCAACTAATTATTGATACATGAGACAGCTTAGATGAATCTAAGAGACATCATACTGAGTGAAAAAAGCCCAAATCAAAAGGTTACATATTGTATGATTCCCTTTATTTGTCATTTTGCAAAAGACAAAATGATAATGATAGAGAATAGATCACAGTTTTCCAAGTGTTAGGGATTGGGTTAGGGTGAGACTGTAAAGAGATAGATTTTGGTGGTGGTGTCATTATTCTGAATATTGATTGTGGTGATGGTTACAGAATCTATAGACATGTTAAAATTCTAGAGCTCTACATCAAAAAATAGATATTTAGTTTAAAACAATAAAAAAAGAAGACATTACTGAGTTAGATTCAAAGGGAGAGGTTTTGTTTCCTTCCTGCCTCACTGTACTCAACAAGATGACTAATGTAGAAGCATGTGACTGTAGAGGTTTGATCAGGTGGAGGGTGGGGTGGATAAAGATCTTTGTGTGACTCGTATAATATTATAAGATTATATAATATATATGATTATATAATGTGTAAGATTATATAATACAATCTTATAATATTGAAATATTGGAGACAAGATTAACAATTATATTTAAAATGTCCATTTCGTAATTGCTTTTCAAAAATCATTTCATCAAAAGCGTTATTTTTGGTGGTTATTTGTTTTTGGTTTATTTAGGTGAAAAGTTTTAGGCAAATAAAAGTCCAAAATTTGGTTTTATCATTTTCTTACTATGTCATAAATAAGAATGTAGTCAATAAATATAATACAGATGCCTGTCATTGTACTACGTGCTTTGGAGGAAGCAGGCTTTGATTAGGAGGCTGAGGAAGCAATAAGAAATTCAAGGAAAATTAAAATATGGATGACTGTTTTAAGTACCTTATTATATATTTAACAAGAAAAAGAATACTTAAGCTCATGAAACAATTACTGATTTCAATAGCTCTCATTTCTAATGTGTTCTCCATCTAATTTTATACCATCAAATTCTACCTATCTTCTATAGATTAATGCTGCTATTACTTTAATTCAAGTCCTTACTGCTTGAGCTGTTCTGATAATCTCATGGACACCTTGTCTCAAGTATTTTTACCTCACAATACTGTAAGAATTACTTTTCTATATTTCTCTTATATATATCTTTTCTATATTTCTCTGATATATATATTATATAAAACATATTTAATATATCCATTTTTTTTAATTTTTTTTAAAATTAAAAAAAAATCAATGTTCAAAATCTTTGGGGAGAAAAGTAAAATTATATATATCTTCCAAGACGTTAAAGATTATCTGAATAAATCAAAAGGCATCCATATTAGCATATCCAAACTGAAATCACATTTAGGAAAGAGAGCGTTCTTGTCTTTCTTTCTAAGGAAATAAAAAGGGAAAGAAGGAAGGAAGAGAGGGAGAAAAGGAAGGACAGAGAAAAATTAGTTGCAAGTACAAAATAGGTATCATACATCATTTTAGAACAGCGCTGTCCAATAAAAGTATAATACAAGACAGGCAATTTTAAATTTTCTTGTACCTACACTAAAAAAGTGAAAAGAAACATGAAGAAATTAATTTTAATAATATATAATACATATATCTTCCATGTTATTATTTTATATTAAATGTATAATAAATATCTATTTCAATAATGAATTTTAGCTATTCCAATATATCCAAAATATTTTTTCAACATGTAATATTTAAAAATTATATGAGATATTTTACATTATTTTCTTAGTACAGTTTTTTGTACTAAGTATTTGAAATCGTTATACATTTCAAGTTTTATGCTAAATTTTCATCAACAATACATGATCTGTATTTAGATTTCATAAAATTAAAAGTTAAAAAAGTAGATTTACATTGTCAAGTTGTTCCAAACATACCTAAACGTTTTCTAGTAAATGAATCGAGTAGCAATTTTAAATTTAAATTTAAATAAATAAAATTAAAAATTCAGTTCTTAGGTCACACTAGCCACGTTTGAGGTGTTCTTTAGTCACAAGTGGCCAGTGGCTTTCATTTTGGACAACACAGTTCTAGTATATAAATTTAAATTGTCTAAATAAATATAGATATTTTCAGTAGGTTATTTCCCTTTTAGAAATGTCTTGGAATCTTATAAATTTTACAATGAAAACCTTTTTGTACCACTAATTTTTAGATTAGTGCCCTAATCTAAAATTTGTGCCCTAAATTTTTAGAAAAACAGGAAAAATCACCAATGCTTATAATTTTATTTTTGTGACAAAACTGACAAAACTCTCTGTCTGCTATGCTGGTATTTGACAGAGTAGCAGCCAATCTGGTGTATTAACTGTGTTTGCCCTGAGTCTCTACCTCATGCATAGCATTCTCCCTTTTGACACATTTGCTCTATTGGGATACAACATGAAATGATATAGTTATTTGCAGTTTTTTATGATTTGAATTGATTAAAATGATCTTTTCTTGATATATTAAAATGGTATAATTGCATAATACAAGATTGGTAGACTGATTGTATTTTTCACAAGAAACAGATGTCATGGCAAAATCTTCCTCACGTTTGAGCAGCCCCAGGCATTGTGAACTTATCGTCTGCAAGAAATAGCTTTGGGCCGGCCCCGTGGCTTAGCGGTTAAGTGCACGCACTCCGCTGCTGGCGGCCCCGGTTCGGATCCCAGGTGCGCACTGACGCACCGCTTCTCCGGCCATGCTGAGGCCATGTCCCACATACAGCAACTAGAAGGAAGTGCAGCTATGACATACAACTATCTACTGGGGCTTTGGGGGAAAAGATAAATAAAATTATATTAAAAAAAAAAAAGAGCTTCATGGATAGACAGAAAAGTGGGCAATTTTTTAATTTAGATACTCTCCTACTTTGCATTTTTTGTGTCTAATTCCACATTTTTGATATCCCAAGGACCTTCTTAATTCCATGTTCTGTCCCCCAAGACCCCAAGAGAAACTTCTATGATAATTCACATCATTATAATTCTCTGTAATGGAGAGATTAGGAAATAAGTTCTATGGGAAATAACTAATGAATAAGGGATTCCAAGTTTTGACAGATATTATTCACGCATTTTTTATCACACACATAAATGCACACATCTATCACCTTATGAGGACATAATTTATAGTTCTCTATTGACAAATAGATTTGAAGTTAGCCAAATTTGGCCAAATTAAAAGTAGGAAAAGTTTTCATGTGTTTTTCATAGAATTGCAAAGATAAGTTCCATTTTCATTTGTTTATAGATTCTTTATATCATCCTATTCAAAATATGCTATATCTTGGCTGTTTGGTTTGAAGGAAGCAGACTTTTATTTTTGGTCATTGCAACTTAAAGCTGGTGTGACCTGCTTTAAGGTGTGAGGCAAGCACGACTATAGCTATCTGGAGAACACTAGATAAAAAATTATCTGAGAATGGAATTAAGAAAGAGGTATCAAAATCATAAAACAAGAAACAGTTTACATGAGAATGTTTGAGCCTCAGAATAAAACAAAGCCTGAATCTAGACAATCCTGAATTTTTAAGTTATGTGAATCATATTTCTCCCCACAAAAATAGTTTTACTGGGTTGTCTGGAACCTACCATGAATGAGTAATGAATAATACAACTTGCTTCTTGTCAGTTTCTCCATATACAAATATCATGACATTTTTATTTAGTGTCTTCTTTCTACAGTGTAAAGCAAATAAATGAATGAATGGAGTCATAACTTTAGAATGTACTGAAGATCCAGGATTGGCGAGGTTTAATTCTCATTATGTATTGTCAGCTTCTCTTGCAAATAACCTTGTAGGGGAAGTCTGGTATATTAGAAATAAAATTCAAAATTGTTTCTTCAGCTAAGATCTGAGGCTTTCCTATGGCTCAAGAATCTGTTTAGAATTCACCACAGATTCACCAGCAGGCCAGTTACCATTATTTTATGTACTATTGCTGCATAAAAAGAAACTAGTAAAATAAAAGATGATTAGGAAGATTTCATGTCATATTTTATTGACTTTCTTTATATGCCAGTTTATTAATAACGGGAAAATTGGATTCTCTAGAATTTATGTTTTTCATCATTATAGAAACGGGATAGGTATTTCCTTCCCATTCAATTCTGAACCAGAATGACAACTTCTATTTTTTTTGATGACTGTATTTTTTAATGAGAGTAACCATGGCCTTAATATGTTCAACAAATTACTCCTAACTGTATATCTCTCTTAGTAATGGCTTACAAGCAACTAGATTAGTATATTTAATACATATTTCTGATTAATATATACATTAATTTAGAAAAAATGGTAGAATTTCATTGTATACGTTTTTTAGTTTCTGGAAAGCAGGAAAGTGAGAAAAATTAGCTAAAATTAATTTTCTGTCTTGTTTAAAAAACTATATTTTATTCAACCATATATATTTTGTTAAATTTTTCTTTAGTTTACTTAAGAATAGGAGTAATTAGATGATTTGATATGATAGAATCAGAAATGTATTTTAGCAAAGGATATCAAGAAAATGATACTTACTATATACTCTATTACCAACAAAGACACTGTTTTAGGTATTTTTCTACTTTTTGGTTAATCCATATACCACTGAGTTGTACATTTTCTTTGAGGAACAATTTTTCTGAACAGTGCTATCCAATGTTAAATTCTATTTTATATATATCGACCCCTCCCTATGTAACTGGTGAAGCCACCTACTGGTTAATATTTATTTTATATCAAGGACAAATCAATTGAATGATGTCCTGATACAGAAAAATAATAATTAATTATACACAGTGAAATCATCATAGGGCAGTGATGAGGGGGTGGAGAGATTGCAACTGAAACAGCTAATTTCTGGTTGACTCTGTACTTCCGTTGTGAATCGGCTAAGGTGTTCTGATGATCAGTCACTAATGTACCTCGGCTGATGGAACACATGTTCCCTGGATCATTGCCACCTGCTGTGCCTGGGGAAAGAGACCTTTAGGGTCTCATGTGTGTAGTTAAATCACTTCCATCCAGAACACATTTGCTATAACATTGTCACTCAGCCCCTTCCACCTACTAGGAGCTGGAGAATATTTTGTGAGCAGCACAAATGAGCACTCCACCATTTGGGGTACATTCATAGGTACTGGCAACCCAAAATAAAAAGGTTAAAACAGTGTGAACAAATTGGTTAAGAGATAATTTTCCTAGAAACTTATGTGAGTGTTTTCCTATTAAATATGAATTTTTAATATTTAATATTTTGCACATTATATCGTAATATTGTAGCTTAATAGTTTCCTCACAGCACTGTTAAGAGAAATTATGTTGTCCTACTCTGACTTGAAGGACCATAAAGTGCAAAAAAATAAAGAATAATCAAATGCATTAGCACTCTTAGACTCAGGCAAGAGGGCCCTCCGTATTTTATTTAGAAGGATCTGTATATCACAAACAAACAAAGAAATCAACTTGTTAAAAAACGCATGGTGTCTATGCCTTGGGATCTGGCACTCAGTGCTAGTAGGGTGTGATCTGTGTCCTTCAACATTCGCTGTCCTGAGCAGCACTGTCAGGCCCCAGAAGAAAGCTTCTCCACTCGTGCTCTATGTCCTCTGGCAACTGTGGCCTGGTGGCAGCAGGGCTGTGAATTGTGCCAATATGTCTGAGGTGACACCGCTTCCAACCACAAGGAAGATTTATTTGAGTGGTGGAAGTTCTGTGGAAAAAGAAAAGACAAAATAGCTTTTCTTTATGTTCTAATTTGTGATCACAGAGGTACTCAAAATTTAGTTCAGTATTTACAACAGTTGTAGGTATAGTATGAGGAACATTCTGTAGTATTAAACAATTCAGATCAATCTTAAATTTGTCCATATGCATGTGTAGGCATAACGTGTGGAGCCTGATACCCTTTCTTCCTATTATTGTATAGAGCTATATGTTGCTTTAAAGGTAGTGAAAATTGTGATACAAGTGATAGTTATTTGTATGATGAACTTAAATTGTTTGTAGTATTTCCTGACCCTTTTTCAATGTTTGAAGAGAATATGTAAAATACATTGTTTATTTTCACATTTAAATATTATTTCCCTCAGAGAGTAAAGTTTATCCAAATAATTCAGAAAAGTCATCTGATTTGCCATATTTGCAATAAAACACAAGTTATGTAAAATATTGACTCTAAAAATAAAATTTGTAATTTTGACAAAATGAATGTAAGAAAAATAATTTATATGGAATAAGCATATACTAATTTCTGATATATATATGTGAATTTATTTACTCACTTGTCCACACATTACCAGTGTTCTGGAAAAGGGCACATATATATGCTCAAAAATACTTAAATCCATTGCCTTTGAGACTTTGCTCATTTTAGTCACAAAACTAAAACTTTACACATATTTTTCAATTGTGTCAGTGTGAAAATAAATATATATTTTTTTTGCTGAGGAAGATTCCCACTGAGCTCACATCCATTGCCAATCTTCCTCTTTTTTGCTTGAGGAAGATTATCCCTGAGCTAACATCTGTGCCAGTCTTCCTCTATTTTGTACGTGGGATGCCGCCACAGCATGGCTGATGAGTGGTATAGGTCTGTGCCTGGGATCCGAACCCGCAAACCCGGGCTGCTGAAGTGGAGCATGCTGAACTTAACCCCTACACGGTGAAGCTGGCCCCAGTGTGAAAATACTTTATATAGTAAAAGCTGGAATGATATGATAAATACACAGCCTATCAAGTAGAAATAATGTATGTACAGTGCAGTTTCACCTACCAGAATCGGGAAGACGGCGAGCACACTAGAAGGCTGAGAGGTGGTGGTGGTGGGGGTGGTGTGTTAGGCTGAGTCACCGGAGGTTTCGGGGTGGGAGGTACAGGAGACTGGTGTGTAGGAGATAGAGGAAGAGGGGCATCTATTAACATCTCATCATCATCTGAGTCCATCAGGGCAGGCAGGTCACTGACGTCTACACCTTCTAATTCTGCCTTCCTCAATGTATGAAGGTCAAAGTTTGTCCTCTGATGTGGCTGATCTGGAAGGCTGAAATATGACAGTATGCTTGACGACTTAGTCTTTATAATCACTCGCTGCAGAACAAACGCTGAAGGCTATTTTCACTTTTCCTCTGTTTTCGTAAAAGCAAAAATCCTCTTCAGATTTCTTTCTGTTAGCGACAACAGGTGCTGATGTAGGTCTTTCGTAAAAGCGAGGTGGTGTAAAGCGAACTGTCTGATAGCTGGAGAAACCTGTATTTCCCATGTAGATCTCTGGGTTATGTCTTTTCATGCTGTTTATCTTTATCCCCACTTCCTAAAATGTGTTCCCCTTGTCTCCTCTTTCACTTAGTAGATTTATGTCAATTTTTAAAATAAGTTTTTTATATCATGACGATGGAGTTTCAGGAGGGATCAGGGGTTAATGCATCATTCAACCCACCATCTTTCCCAGAGCTCCAGGTCTGTCTGGTCCTTACTCAAAAATTGCTTACAAATATTGAGGTGGAAATTAATGAGAAAGTTGTGATAAAATACACAAATTAACAAAATTGCATTACCCCTGAAATTAACTTTCTGTTTTTATAACAGTATAGACACTGTGTATATTTTGATTGCATACCCAATGATGGTAAGGTATAAGCTTAAAGTACATATAAAGGAAGCGTAAAGTTTCCTGACTTTTGATAGATTTCAACATTCTCAGTCAACATTCCTAAAACACTTAACCTCTGTGATGATTTTAAAACATGTCCAAAAATTTTTTCATACTCCTCCTGTCAAGAGATGGGGCTAAATTGCTCTTCTCTTGGGTGTGGGCTGAGCTCAGGGACTTGTTACTAATGAAAATAATGAGAGAGAAATGACTGTGTGTGTGTGTCCTTTAGCTTCTCTTTTCAGCCGGCTAAAGAGCACTGTGATTCAGCTCTCAAGATTTTACTTCATTATCCATCATACTTGCCTCCTGCAGTATTTTGGTATGTCTAAGGGAAATGAGGCGGAAATGAAGATCATAAACGAACAAATAAAATAAACTCTATTATCTGTTTCCTCTACTTCGTTTCCCCTTATCCTGTCCAAAATACTCTAGATTTCTTTTTTTATAATTTTATCTTGTGTTCTCTACCATTGTATTATAGTAACCGCATTGATAGTGTCCTCTGGCCTGGCATTTGACATGTAAATGGGAAAATAGAGAATTCATATAATTTTTCTCTCCCAAGAAAGTCTTGTGGGAACTAAAACCAACATATTTTCTTGTGTCTGAGTTAAAGGATTCTGGGACTAGGCATTCTTTCCTGTTCCTATATTAAACAATACTGAGGATAAGAAAAAATAAGACAGATGCTTGCTACAGTTAAATAAGTTCAGTACTGGCTTCTGAAAGATAAGACTACAAAGTGTCTAAATAACTGACATGTCAAGATGAACTGCTTGATCATCCAGTTAGCTTCGAGACAACAGCCTCCCTGGGCTCACAATCCAAAATTATTATTTTTCAAACTCTGCCCAATCCCAACTTAAACCCTAATAATATCCTCGCCTGGATTTCTCCTTCTGGGAAGGATACTGCTAATTCTTTCCTAAAGGTTTATTCTCCCTTATTGTAGTAAACTAAAGGCTTAGTTTAGCTTGGTCAGTAGATTTCCTGCTTGTCTTTTGAGGATCAACACTTGCTGTCAAGATTATTATCCTTTCAGGAATAGGAATTAAAAACAAAATAGTATAGTTTGACATCCAAAGCTAAATGATGATTCAATTCTAGCTTCTATCTGTCCTTCCAATGAAAGTATATATCCTATATTTTTAATAAGTTAGGAAACATGAGGGGGGCAAGAAAGGGTTTTACAGGCAATAAAAATACAACTGAAAATAATCTAAAAAATTATTACATTGGAATCAGCTTAGTTTATCCCTAAATCAAATGATTTAGGTTTCTAAAGGGTTCAGGCATTTTATTTTCCTATTAAATACCTTAAACAAATGTATGTAGTGAGTAACACTGGAAACAACAGTAATAAGTAACCAGCCCTTTTTACATGAAGTGGGCATTCTTTAGGTCTTTTTCGTTTATATTTCAGTGCAAAGTAACTTCAGATTCTTTACTGAGAGCATATTCTGACAATTCTGGTAGTGCTAAGTAGAATAGGGGTATGACTGCCTAAGGATGGCAATGAGTCATGTGAATAACACAAAAAGAGGAAGTTACTTAAAAGCAAACTGTGTGTAGATTACTATTCAATTTTTGTCTACTTACTCAGGATTACTCCCAATTTGTTTTTCATTAATTATAAAAGATTCCATTTCTGTGCTCTCACCTGCTTCTAGAGCTAAATGTTTGGTCATATTTGAATAGTTCTTGGGTCACTCAGTTATCATTTCCACACATGTGGGGGAACTTAGCATCAGAGAATCTACTCTCACAGTTAAATGAGATTTCAAAGGCCCGCTGGTCAATTTATGCAAAGTTGGATTCTCCCTTATTTTAGTTTTTATTCTTTATCCTATTTATTTTGTTTGAAGGTCAAGATTAATAGTTCATCCTCATAAAAATATCTCAAACATTTTAAAACAGCCATCATGCTTTATCCTTCTATCCTTAGTTCTGTCTACCATTCCTTAAAAGAAAATATTTAGTTCTGGCCATTTTTACTTTGTTTTACCTTCTACTAATTATGACAAGCATCACATACTTCAGGCTAAGATTTTTTTTAACTTTTATTTTGAAATAATTATAGAGTAACAAAAGTTGAAAAGGAAATACAGAGAAGTCCCAACTACCTTTTACCCAGTTTTCCCCAATGTTTACTTCTTACATATTATAGTACAATATGAAAACCAGGAGAGTACGTTAATGCAACATGTGTGTGTGAAGTTCTACATCATCTTATCGCCGTGTGTGGATTTACATAAGCTCCACCACAACCAAGATACAGAGCTATGTCATTACCACAAAGATCTCCCTCATGCTATTTCTTTCCAGTCACAGCCACCCACTCCCCACCGCCATCCCTGATCCCTGACAAACACTATCTGTGCTCCATATGTATAGTTTTGTCACTTATATAATGTTATATAAGTGGAATCAGACAATGTGTGAGCTTTTGAGATTGGATTCCTATACTCAGCATAATGCCCTTGAGGTCCATCCAAGTGGTTGTGTTCAGCAACAATTTGTTGTATTTTATTGCTGAGAATGTGACCCAGTTTTTTTAACCATTAATCTATTCAGAGAAATTTTGACTGTTGTCAGTTTTTGGCTATTATGAATACAGCTGCTATGGACATTCATGTACATTGTTTTGTGTGGACATAATTTTTCGTTTCCCTGGATAAATGACCAGGTTTGCAACTGTTGGGACATATGGTAACTATACATTTAGTTTTTTAAAAGTTTTGACAATTTACCATAGTGATTCTACCATTTGACACTTCTGTCAGCAATAGATCCAATTTCTCTGCATCCTTGCTGGCATTTGGTGTTGTCACTGTTTTTATTGTAGCTGTTTTAGTATGTGTGTAGTGATGTCTCATCATGGTCTTAATTTGCATTTCCCTAATGGCAGGTGATGTTGAACATCTTTTTGTGAGTCATGTACTCATTCCTACTCAATCCATATGTTGAATCTATTTTTACATTTTCAGTGTTCTATATCATACCTATATTGTTTCTGTGTTTGCTGGGTTGTGTGTCAAACAAATTTTCATCAGTTGTTCTCCTAGCACACCACTAAGACAATTTCAGTATTCCACTCATTTAATTCCCTCTGACAATACATTACAATATAGCTCATTTCTGCTTGTGTAAAAGACATGTCCTTTTTCTGATAATTTACTAAAGAATGTGATAGCCATGAATAAATATATATCAAAATTATAGCGATCAGATAATTAACCCAGCCCTGCAATTAATCCAGTCTTTTAAAAGCTTATCCAAGCCAGAAGACACAAAGAAGATTTATTAAGGAAACTGGAATTACACAGTCTGCAAGACAGAGACAATTCAGGTTAAAATCTTTAGCAAAACAATTGACTGTGAATTTCACACAGATATCATGGCTACGTCTCTGATGCCAGTTCACTATTTCTAGCTTCCAAGGAAGTGGCAACATCAAATTTTCAGTCTTACAAGATGCAAAATACTTTCCATTTGCCATCATATTTTGAAAAAAATCCATATAATTATATATTTATCTAGAAACACATATTTCTATTTAAACGACTGGCAATCAACTCAAATATCAAAGTAGTCTAAAGTCTGATAAGACAGAAAATTTGTGATTCAGTTCTCTGTCCTTACTGTAATTTATGTACCACAAGCTACCTTATAAACTCTTGACCCTCTTTGAAATACAGCTTGGACATTTAAGTCAAAATTTAATGTTGATTAGAATCCAAAGCTTCACAGATAACATTTCCAAGAATAACCCCTATCATGTGTGACTCCTGAGTTTGTTTCCATTTTAATAGCAGTGCAATGTTCTTCACTCAATAGCAGTGCAATTCTAACATATTGTGTAGTTTAATAGTCAATTAGAATTTGAATTTTAAAACATAATACCACTTACATTAGCACCCAGAAAAAAAGTAATACTTAGGTACCAATCTAACAAAATATGTACTAGATCTATATGAGGAAAAATATAAAACTCTGATGAAAGAAAGCCAAGAATAAATGAATAAATGGAGAGAGATTCTATGTTCGTGTATAGAATGACTCAATATTGTCAAGATGTCAGTTTTTCCTGACTAGACTTATAGATTCAAGAAAATTCAAATCAAAATCCCAGCAAGTTATTTTGTGGATATTGGCAAACTGATTTTAAAGTTTATATGAGAGGCAAAAGATCTGGAATAGCCAACACAATATTGAAAGAGAAGAACAAAATTGGAGGACTGATGCTACCCAACTTCAAGATCTACTCTAATGCTACAGTAATCAAGACAGTGTGGTATTGGCAAAAGAATAGACAAATCAATGTAACAGAATAAAGAGCCCAGAAGTAGACCACACAAATAGAGTCAACTGATCTTTGCAAAGGAGCAAAGGCAATATATGGAGAAAAAATAGTCTTTTCAACAAATGGTGCTGGAACACTAGACATCTATATCCCCCAAAAAACAGAGAACAAAAATATAAAAATGAATCTAGACACAGATTTTATACTCTTCACAAAAATTAACTCAAAGTGGATCATAGACCTAACTGAAAAATGCAAACCATAAAAGTCCTGGGAGGGGCTGGCCTGGTGGCGTAGAGGTTAAGTTCGCTCGCTTCACATCCACGGCCTGGAGTTCTGATCCCTGGAGATGGACTGACACACCACTTGTCAAGCCATGCTGTGGCAGCGTCCCATATAAAGTAGAGGAAGATGGGCATGGATGTTAGCCCAGGGCCAGTCTTCCTCAGCAAAAAGAGGAGGATTAGCAATGGATGTTAGCTCAGGACTAATCTTCCTCACACGCACACACATACACAAACTCCTGGGAGAAAACGTAGGAGAAAACCTAGATGCCCTTGGGATTGCTGATGACTTTTTAGGTAAAGCACCAAAGATATGACCCATGAAAGAAATAATTGATAAGTTAGATTTCATTAAAATTAAAAATGACTACTTTGGGGCCGGCCCAGTAGTGCAAGCGGTTGGGTGCGCACACTCTGCTGCTGGCGGCCCTGGGTTCGCTGGTTTGGATCCCAGGCATGCACCGATGCACTGCTTGTCAAACCATGCTGTGGCGGTGTCCCATATAGGGTAGAGGAAGATGGGCATGGATGTTGGCTCAGGGCCAGTCTTCCTCAGAAAAGAGAGGAGGATTGGCATCAGCTGCTAGCTCAGAGCTGATCTTCCTCACAAAAAAAAAAAATGGCTACTTTGTAAAAGACACTGTCAAGAGAATGAGAAGTCACAGACTAAGATAAAATAGTGGTAAAAGACATATCTGATAAAGGATTGTTATCCAAAATATACAAATATCTCCTAAAACTCAAGAATAAGAATACAAACAACCTGATTAAAACAGAAAACCCAATTAAAAATGGACAAAAGATTTGACCAGACACTTTGCCAGAAAAGATATACAGATAGCAAAGAAGCATATGAAAAGATGTTCCACATCATATGTCTTTAGGGAATTGCAAATCAAAACAACAATGAGGTACTACTACATACCTATTAGAATGGCCAAAATCCAAAACACTGACAACTCCAAATACCAAATACCAACATGGAGCAACAGGAACTCTCATTTATTGTTGATGGAAATGCAAAATGGTATAGCCACTTAGGAAGTGTGTTTGGTGATTTCTTACAAAACTAAACATATTCTTACTGTATGATCTAGTAATAGTGATCCATGGTATTAACTCAAAGGATTTGAAAAATTATGTCCACAGAAATAACTGCACATGCATATTTATAACAGCTTTATTTATACTTGCCAAAACTTGGAAGCAACCAAAATCCCCTTCAGTAGTAGGTGAATGGATAGATAAACTGTGGTATGTCCAGACAGTGGAATGTTATTCAACGGCAAAAAGATTTGAGATATCAAGCTATTAAGACATGAAGGAGCCTTAAATGTATATTACTAAGTGAAAAAAGCCAAAAACCAATCTGAAAGGACCATATATTGTATGATTCCAACTGTATGACATCCTGGATAAGGCAAAAAGTATGCGACAGTAAAAAGATCAGTGGTTGGCAGAGATTAAGGGTAAGAAGAAAAATATTTGGAGCACAGAGGATTATTAGGGCGGTGAAACTATTCCATATAAAACTATAATGGTGGATACATTTGTCAATACCCATAGAATGTAGAAGACCAAGAGTAAACCCTAATGTAAACCATGGGCTTTGTGTGATCATGACGTGTGAATGTGGGTTCATTCACTGTAAATGTATGTATCATGCCAAAAGATATTTACCCAGTTCCTGGCTGTGGCCTGATGCAGAGTCACTATGCTGGTTCTTGTGCTTCCCCTTCTAACCCTTACTATCTCAGATACGTGCGATCCCCCATCTTTGCTGAGTCTCCTCCAGTGAACAGCTACGATAACCTCTTCTGTGATAACTTTTCAATTCAGAATAGTAAATGATACTGTTCTCCTTACATGTTGTGTATTGCTATCTATACTTCAGGAAGGGTTGAGGGTGGAGAGAACATCTGTTGTCATTCCACAGTTTCATTTCGAGAAGTTTGGCTCTAATTCCTTCAAGTCCAACTATATTGTTTCATTCATTTACTTATTTTTTAAAGCATAGTTATTTTTATTGGAAATCACTATTTTACACCTATAATTCTTTTTCATCTTTTTAAATTATTTTTACATACATTAAAATACACTCTTTTTGATGTACAAATCTATGAGTTTTGGAAAATGTGTAGAGTTGTGTGACCACCACAACAATCAAAATTCGGAGCAGTCCCATCACCTCCAAAAATTTCCATCATGATATCCTCTTGTAATCATATTCTCCCCACAAGTGAAATTTCTGAGGAACACTGATATCTTCTCCATTCCCGTAGCTTTTCTTTTAAATGAAATTCTACAATACGTAGCTTTCTGAGTCTGGCTTCTTTTGCTTACATCAATGCATTTGGGATCCTTCCATGTTGTTGCTTGTATCAATCTTTGTTCTTCTTATTGCTGAGTAGTATTTTAGTGTACAGATGTGCCATAGTTTACTTGTCCACTCTATACTGGAGGGACATTTTTGTTGTTTCCTTTGTTATGTTTATAAATTAGGCTTCTATGAGCATTTGTGTATAGGTTTTTGTGTTAACCTAAAATTCCACTTCATTTTGTAAATACCTATGACTGTTCATATGGTAAATGTATTCAAATTTCCAAACTCTCCCAGTGACTATACCATTTTGCATTCCCACTGCAAAGCAGTGTCAAGTTTTTCACTTTGTGAATTCTAATAGGTATGTATATATATATATGTCACTATTTGCATATTCTTAAAAATTAGTGCTGATTTGTCATCCATATATCTTTTTGGTTGAAGTGTCTGTTCAAGTCTTTTTTCCCAATATTTAAATTGAGTGGTTTATTTTCTTAAACTTCATTTTTAAGATTTTTAAAATATATTTTAGACACATTGTTTATTGGGTGTGTCAACTGCAAAAATGTTCCCTCAGTTTGTTACTTTTAATCCTTTAAATAGTGTTTTTTTACCAAGCAATAGTATTTAATTTTGATGAAGTCCGATGTATCAATTTTCTGTTACATTTCATACCTTTATTGTCGTATCAAAGAACACTCAGTCTAACTGAAGGTCACAAAGATTTTTGCTGTTTTCTTTTAAAAAATGAATGGCTTTCCTTTTTAAATTTAGTATTTCAAATAATTTAAATATTTAAAATGAATTTAAATTTGTGGTCCATTTTTAATTATTTTTTGTAACAAGTAGGGGTTGAGGTGATTTTTTTTTTTTTAGTTTTGTATATGGGCAACCAAGGTTCTAGGATCACTTATTGAAAAGTTTATTATTTCTCCATTTAATTGCTTTTGTAAAATTGCCCCCAAAAATCTATTAACCATATTTCTATGGGTCTCTTTCTGAGCTACCTATTTTGTAGCATTGATCAATATGTCTGTCTTTTCACCAGTGCTATTCTGTCTTGACTACTTTGTATTAAATATTAAAATCTAGTAATGTTAGTGCTTTAGAATTGTTCCTCTTCTAAATTGTTTTGCTAATTTACGTCCTTTTGCCTTTGCTTATAAATGTTAGAATCAGCTTGTCAAGAACTACACAAAATCCTGTTGGGATTTTGTTTGGGATAACATTGAATCTATAGATTATTTTGAGGGAAAATTGACATCTTAAGAATATCAAGTCTTGAGCCAGCTCTGATGGCCTAGTGGTTAGAGTTTGGCACGCTCTGCTTTGGTGGCCCAGGTTCGGTTCCCAGGCGCAGAACCACACCACTCGTCTGTCAATAGCCATGCTGTGGCAGCGACTTACATAGAAGAACTAGAAGGACCTACAACTAGAATATACAACTATGTACTGGGGCTTTGGGGAGAAAAAAAAAAGGGGAAGATTGGCAACAAATATTAGTTCAGGGTGAATCTTTCCCAGCAAAAAAAAAAAAAAAAGAATATCAAGTCTTCTAATCCATGAGTATGGTATATCTCTTCATTCACAGTCATGTGCCCCATAACAATGTTTCAGTCAGTGGTGGACCACATATATGACAGTGGTCCCATAAGATTAGTACCATGTAGCCTAGGTGTATAGTAGGCTATCCCATCTAGGTTTGTGTAAGTACACTCAGTGATGTTCTCACAATGACAAAATTGCCTAACACATTTCTTAGAACATATCCTCATCATTAAGTGACATACGATTGTATTTAGGTCGTCTTTGATCATTTTCAGTGTCCATCATACAGCTTCTATACATATCTTGTTAGATGTATATCTACATATATCTTTTATTTGTGATTGCTATTTAAATCATATTTTAAATAAAAACTTTGATTTCCAATTACAATTTGCTAGCATATGGATATACGGTTAAATATTTTTTTGTTGACCTAGATCCTCTGACCTTGCTAAATGTATTAGTTCTGCAAGCATCTGGTAGAATCTATCAGATTTTTCATCGAGTCTATCATGTCGTATATGAATAAAGATAGTTTTATTTCTTCCTTTACAATTTGTATGCCTTTTCTTTCCCTGCATTATTTTACATGCTAGTAATTCCTGCACGGTGTTGCGTAAGAGTTGTGAGAGCATATACCCATGCTTTTCTCCCGATCTTAAGGGAAAAACATTCAGTCTTTTATTATTAAGAAGGAGGCAAGTTGTAGGATTTTTGTGGATGACCTTTTTCAGATTAGGGAATTTCCATTTTACTGCTAGTTTGCTAAGAGTTTTAACCATAAGTGGATGCTGAATTTGGTCAGAGATTTTTCTGCATCTATTAAGATGATCGTGTAGGTTTATCTTCTTTAGCCTGTTAATGCCATGAGTTAACTGACTGATTTTTCAATGATAATGCAGCCTTGCATTCCTGGGATAAACCCCGCTTGGTGATGATGTATGTTTATTTTTACATATTGCTTGATTTTATTTGTTAATATTTTGTTGAGGATTTTTGTATATGTTCATGAGGGGTATTGTTCTGTAATTTTGTTTTTTTGGCAGTGTCTTGGGTTGATTTTGAATGATAATTCTGTTCTTGTAAAATCATTGGGAATTGTGATGTCCTCTTCATTTTTACGTAAAAGATTGTAGTTAATGGGCACTATTTTGCTTTAAATATTAGGTAGAATTTGCCAGTGAAATCGTCTGGGTTTGGAGTTTTCTTCACTGGATGGTTCTGTCTATGAATTTCTATTATGAATTTCTTTAGGAGAAATAGGACTATATGGGTTACATAGTTCTTCATTTAAGTTAGCATGTGTCATTTTAGGAATTGGTTCATTTCATATGTCATTGAATTTATGAGTATAGAATTAGTCATAATATTTCTTTAATATTAGTTTAATGTGTATAGAATCTTCAGAGATGTCCTTTATTTTATTCTGGGAATTGGTAATTTTTACATTTTCTGTTATTATTATTATTGAATTGTCATTCCAAAGTTTTGTCAATTTTATTAATCTTTTCAATCAATTTTTGATTTGATTTTTCTCTATTCTTTATTGGTTTTTATTGAGTTCTATTTTAATCACTATTATTTTTTCCCTTCTGCTTGCTTTGGGTTTATTTTATTCATTTTTTTCTAGTTTCTTGCTTTTGAAGATTAGATTTTTTATTTGAGACCTTTCATATTTTAAAATATTACTATTTACTATTATAAAATTTATACCAATAGTTTTTAGGTACATGCCACAAATTTAATGTCTTGTACTTTACTTTTCATTCAATTGAAAATGTATCTTAATTTATATTTAGACTTCCTCTTTGACCAATAGGTTATTTGGAAAACTACTTTCTATGATACAAATAAAAACATCTCAGATTTTATTAGCGTGTGCATGGTATCTCCTTCCCTTCCTTTTGCTTTTAATCTCTCTGTATCATTTTAGTTAAAATGAGTTTCCTGTAAACTACATATAGTTTTGTCCTGCTTTTCTTTTTAATTTAGTCTTAAAATATCTTTTTGGGGCCAGCCCAGTGGTGTAGTGCTTAAGTTCACACTCTCCACTTCAGAGGCCCAGGGTTCACAGGCGTGGACCTACACGTTGCTCATCAAGCCATGCTGTGGCAGTGTCCCACATACAAAATAGAGGAAGATTGACACAGATGTTAGCTCAGCAACAGTCTTCCTTAAGCACAAAGAGGAAGATTGGCAACAGATGCTAGCTCAGGGCCAGTCTTCCTCAGCAAAAAAAAATATATACATATTTATATATATCTTTTTCAATTGGTGTGTTTAGAGAAATTACACTGAATGTAGTTATTAATATGATTGGATTTAAGTCTGCTATTTATTATTTTCCTCTTTGTTTCATTTGATTTTTGTTCCTTTGTTTTCAATTTCCTACTTTCATTTGGATCATTTGAGTATATTTTAGTATTCTATTTTAACTTATCAGATTTTTTTGCCACATCTCTTTATATTATCTCTTTAGTGGTTGTTCTAACTTTTCAAATTCTGTTTAAAATAAATATTTTGCCACTTCAAGTAAAATACTGAAGCCATACAATTATATACATTCCTTGACTCATCTCTTTAAATTTTTGTTGTCTTATGTATTACATCTACGTATATGACAAAACAATGTTTAAATGTTTGCATATATATTTTAAAAATAACTTTAGTGGAGAAAATTAGTCTCTTCCACTTAGCTAGAAATTTAGTTTCTACTTCTCTGCTGAGGACTTTTATTTTTCCTTTAAGAGCGTTTACTTTTATCCCATAGAGGGTGTTAATAGTAACTGTTTTAACGTCCTTGTCTGATAATTCCGACGTCTGTGTCATCTCTGGGTTGGCAACTATTAATGGTCTCTTCCCTTTTGAATTGGTCAGATTTCTTGGTTGTTGGTATGCCAAGTAATTTTGGATTGTATCCTGGATAGTTTGAATATTATGTTTTGAAACTTTTATTCTGTTAAAGTTCTCTGGAGAATGTTCATTTGGTTTTTGTTTGTTTATTGTAACAAGCAATCAATCTGGTAAACTTCAAGTAGTAAATTCTGTCTCATCTACTATTGATGATGGATTACAATGTCAGTTCAGTTTCCAAATCCTTTGCAGTGATTTTTGCATCTATACCTCCTATGTGCCATTTTTGTGTTCATTCTTGGACTTGGACAGTGGTTTATACTGTAATTCAATTATCAGAGCCTTTAGTAAGCTCTTTTGGGTATATAATGTTCATGTCAAGCTTAGAGGAATTGTGTTGTTTCACATACAGATTTAGGGGATTGATTTCTTCAGTGATTTCCTCTCTGTTTCCATGGTGCCTTTTCCTGATTCCTCTAGCTAGAGTGATGGGGTTCTTTCAGAGTTTTAGCCACATGCAGAACTGTATACTGGCTGGCTCACAGGCTAACACGGCTAGAGAGAAGAGAGAAAAAACATGCGGATTCTCACACTCTTCACATAACAGATGTATCTTTTTTTCTATTTACAGAAATAGGTTTTCTCTCAGAGTTTTAGGTGCTCTAAAACTGACACCACCATGACAACAGTGTTTTTGCGTTTTGTGCAACTAGGGCAGAAACATGAGAAAAAAATAGAAAACTAAAAACAAAAATATGATGACTTTCTCCATACTCTTAGGCTCACAGATGTTCCTTTCTCAGTCCTCTGCCCAGAAAAATAGTCTATTCTTGGAGATTTTAATGCCCATGTTTGCTACATAATTCCCTGATTCTACCCACCCATGAATCGAGAATCAAGGCTAGGGGAAAGTAAAAAGAAAAAAAAAATCAATGCATTGGTGACTTTTCAAGTTTTGACTTCTCTCACTCACAAATCACTTGTTACTATTTATTGTTCAGAGTCCTCTGGTGGTTTATTTTTGTAATCTGTCCACAGACTTTAATAGCAATCAGTCAGAAAGAAAACTTGAAGTGGAATTACTCCATCTTGACTGGTACTTGAATTCCCTTTAACTTTAATCTTTACCTATTTTCTCTATTCAAGGAAAATGATACTTTATATATATATATACACTTTACACTTTACATATATATATATATATTTAAAAAAGCACGA
Source organism: Diceros bicornis minor (assembly GCF_020826845.1). NCBI lineage: Eukaryota > Metazoa > Chordata > Mammalia > Perissodactyla > Rhinocerotidae > Diceros > Diceros bicornis. The sequence continues at coordinate 6,353,019 of NC_080751.1, read as the reverse complement.
GAAAATAGCACATGTGCACACACACACATACACACATTTTATTCACTTCTGATCCAAAGGGTTGGTGTTAGTGATGGAAAAGTGCAGTACCACCTATGAGGGAAGCAAGGACTTTATATTATTGGATAATGCTATTTCATTTCAAAGCATTTTATGTTTCATATATAATTTAATACTTGAATTCTTGAATCGAAGTTTCAAGAATCTTGACCATCAAAATGAGTAAAGGAATAACATATATTAAAGTTAAAGTGAGCTATGTTGGTAGAAATATAATGGGGAGAGGATTTTGCAATTATTCTGCCTTCCTCTACTTACTTTTGTTCACGTTACTGGTGTTCTCAGAGATTCATATTTCTTTTAGTTTGTTTTTCCTTTTAGCTTGGCTTATTATAGCATCATTTAATAATAGAACATAGATGGAGATGTATATCTATATTTTCTCCTATTTTTCTCTGACAGATGTATATTATATCTCCAATGTTTTACCAATAGTACTTTATGTCAGCAAATAGTGGCACCAAATAGGACTTGAAAAATAAAATTATTTTCCCAATATGGATACATATTACTCTGGTGACTGGATTGGTAACTAAATGTATTTCTTACTTAGGAGGTATTTTATAATTTGACAAAATGGAATTCAGAAAAACATTTGTTGTTTGCTGGATCAGTAAGGGGCTGTCTATCCCACATTTGGTCGTCTCAACATCTTTTCTTCTCCTTAAGATTCTCAAGGGAAATCTAAGGGAACACATATTATTTGCCCCTAAATTAATATAAAACTCAGAAGGGTGAAGTTGCATTGCAAGGTAACTTCCTTTTGTATAGTCTAGGCATCTTTACCTGGCCACCTTCCCCGTGAGACTAACCCCAAATCTCATATTTTACCAATATACGTGTGGCAATAGCCAAGCCAAAGAACCCCTATAACTAGTGAACTGAATAATGTGCGAGAAGTAGTTTAAAATTTTAATACCTACTTTGACTCACTGAGCAGTTGAGAGAAGAGTATGGAAAATGGGACTATGCCCAAATGTACCTTGCTTTGTGCAGCACTAAGCATTTTGTCTACCATAGTCGATTGTTTTGTACAGTGTCCTTGTATTTGACCAGTCCAGATTAATCCACCACCTTGACTGAAGTGGGATGGAAGTGGGGTATGGAGAAAGGGTTTTATTTCTCAGCCAGGGAAACACATACACACACACACACACACACGTACACACATACTTACTGCAGGGGAGAAACACAACTACAACAAGAAAGTGTAGGGACAGGAATGTCCAATTATGAAGCAAGTTAAAATATGATGAAATTTTGAGTAAATCATGAAGTATGAAAATAGAGTATGTATTAGACCTTGATGCTTGGACATTTTCCTTTAGAAGGTACCAGTTTAATAATCCAGGATTGTTTATCTTCTCTACAGAACCAATTGCACCAATTATTTTAAGAATGACTAAAATTTTTTTAGTTATATATTGCTAAAGATATTTGTAAATATTTTACATATTTAAAATAACATGGAAAGCAAAATAATTGCTAAAAATAAACCATAAATGTGCTAATATTTAGGTAAATTTCTCATTTTACATCTAAAAAAGAATGTATATCAATTTTAAGTTGATAGATCAAGAAATAGGTATATAACTGTAATACTTGGTATTATATGAATAACTACAAATAGAAAAAAATGGAAGTATATTTTCCTCTCTTCACTACCCTCAGGTAGTGTGACTAAAGTTTGAAGAAAGGAAAAAGTATTATTTTACTTCATATTATTTTGTATTTATTTAAAATGTCTTGCCATGTTCATGTATTCCTTTTCTTATAATGAACAAAATAAATATATACATATATCTCCAAATAGAAAGGGATAAAAAGCTGTGTAACAGAAAGATTAAAGTGTTTTCCTTTTTGCTGTTTTTCCTGGGTACTTATGAGAAGGCTTAGCAAAACATCTTGTAACAAAAAGCAGTCATTTTTTATCACAGTTTGAAAACTTAAATAAGCTACTTTTTAAAGTTTTATATAAGATTTTAGGGAAATGAGTTGTATGAGACTTGTGTGAGAAAATCTAAGTATGTGACCAGTTAAGATTCAGTAATTCATTTAACATTTATTAAACACCTATTAAAAGCCAATCATTATGCCAGCTAATAGAAACACAGTGATCTCTCAATGATATATAAAGTTGGGGCAATAAGATCAATAGAACATGTGTTTGTTTATTGTACATGTTTTTGAATAAATAACACAGTGCTATCTTTTACACACAGTGTGTGTTATAACGCTGTGTGTTATTTATGGCAAGCAATATGCCAACCTCTGTCTTTCTTTCTTCCATCAGCTGAAATTCCCCTCCTTCAAAATCAGGCACAGAAGACAGAAAATTTCCATGCATAAGGTCATTTGACTCATAGCTCATCTTGACTGAGACAATCATTATCTTATTTTTGATATAATGTTTTTGAAATACAAAAAGATTTCAATGTCATACATATTTGCTACTCCCCAATTTATATATGCTTGAGAAACTTGAAACACAAAATAATCCATATGTAGGAGATTTGGTTCTTAATTTACTAGATTAATTTTCTTCTTCAAATGTCTCTAAAATTAGAAAAGACACTGAATGTGATCCCCAAAAGCCTCATTTAAAAACAATTTGAATTGCTGTAATTATCATAAATTACTCTAATAAGGTAATTTTCTATCAGTTATGACACCATCACATTTGAGTTTATTGGGGCTTTCTAAATAAAACATAACCTTTCATTCTGAGATAATGCCATGTGCCTCTTCTGCATGTTGACTCAACTGGGTGTTAATTTATTATTCTAAACTGAATGAATAAAACACTTTGTAAATTTTTCCTAATGAAGTTTATAGTTAGCTATCAAAATAATCAGCATATTATTAAAAATATCCTAGGGAGCTGGCCCAGTGGCGTAGTGGTTAAGTTCGCACACTCTGCTTCGGTGGCCTAGGGTTCACGGGTTCGGATCCTGGGCGCAGACCTACACGCTGCTTATTGAGCCATGCTGTGGCAGGCATCCCACATATACAGTGCAGTACATCTACATATACAGTAGAGGAAAATGGGCACAGATGTTAGCCCAGGGCCAACCTTCCTCAGCAAAAAAAAGAGGGAGATTGGCAACACATGTTGGCTGAGGGCTAATCTTCCTCACCAAAAAAAAAAAAAAAGAAAGAAAACAAAACAAAACCCTATCACTACATTCTGAATAACCAGATGTTGTAGTTGTGTGATGGTTAGAACTTAGGGCACCTCTGAGTAGAGTCTATTGGTAAGTTAGTTAACTCAGATGGTTACTGAAGCAAATGTAAATTTAAATTTGTGAAGATCAGATAATTTTGCTCCATTTTGCAGGTTAACCACTGCATCCATCTTTAAAAGTATCTGCCACTGTTTTAAGCCCTACTGTGAGAGGTGTTGTAGATTTATCTTCATCTTTATTAAACTCAAACTCAAAAATGAAGACCCCCTAAGTAGAGGTCCATAATCTAATTCAAATGATCTCACGTAGAACAAAACACATTCTGAACATAAAAAATCACTTTCCCATGCTATACTGTAAATGGAAAATTAATTCCTTTCAGATGTTAGTAGGGGGCCAGGTAATTTTACTAGATTCAGAGATCTAATTATGTAACCAGATTCAGAGATGTCTCAGTTCCCACATGCATATCTTCCTCAAGCAATAGGCTCTTACGTATAAAACACTTCTAGAAACTTCACTTTTACCTCATTCATACTCCAGATTATGTGTTATCAATAAACATGAATTAAAGTCAATACTTGGCAAATGAAAATGAGACAGAACAAAATAAAGCCATGAGTGCCAGGTAGAAAATGTGAGCTGATATTGGAACAACAAGATCAAAGCAAGACAAAGTATTGGCATTAGCTCGGAAAGATAATGTCAATTTATATTGGCAAATTTTTATAATGCAGTTCCCTATTTCCCTCATTAGCAAGAATGGCCTGTAGATTTTCTTATCACTGTCAATTGCACATTTCACATGAACCCGATCAGTATCAAATCCCATTTTACCTCCCTGCTGAATGACTTTGTGACTTATCATATTGTCTATCCACAGGTGCTCTTTACTAACGTGAGGTTTCCTGGAGTCATCTAAACCTTGAGTGGAAGAAATTAAGAATTAAATTTGGATACAGCAATAATGTAATCCTCTTTATACTCAAATATTTTAAGTTTGGATCTGAATGAGAACCCAAAAGAGCCCAGGTTCTCAAGCCAGTGCCTGAGTACTCATGAATGATTTGTCCTTACATGAAGATGATAGAAGTATTCCAGTATCATCTGAGAGCATCCAAAATGGCCCTGAATCCCAAAGCAATCATGAACATAATGCTTAAGGGTGTGGGATGATGATTTTTAACTGATTAAATTCAAATTCCAACTTAACCACTAAGTCCTTCTGCTACATAGGCTTCATGATAGTCTCTTGGAGCCTGTTTTCCATCTGTAAAATGACTATTTTAGTCATAATATAAATTTTGTATACAGTAAATGATAGAAAGTATGTGACATCACTGACTGTAAAAACAACCATACTAATATTATCACTAGTAGTAGTAGAACTATTAGTAATAAAAAAAATTCAAGATTTTTGCTCTGAAAGGAAGCAATTCAGGGATGAACTTTGCTTAATCTAGTATTGTCAGTTCAATGCCTCTTGCTCTAATTTAACCTGGGAGTTTGTGTTATTTTAATTACTTCTGCTCTTCCCATAGACAGCCTCCAAATACAGTTTAACCGTCTCTTCTTTGCCCAGTGGCTCCATCTTGACACTGATGCTTTTCTGTTCTAATTTTACTTCTGAGAGGTTTGCCTCTTCTCCAGGCAACTGATAGGATTATCCTAAATCCTGCATTTTGCTGAATTACTAAGTAATTCTCCTTGTCTCTCAATCTAAAAAGTGAAAAGTCATTTTTAGTATTTTCTTTGTTCTCATTCTCTGTATCCAGGCAGTCGACATCTTTCATTTCTAACTCAGTAAGTCCATTTCCTCTCTCTCTCTCCCCAGTGCCTGAGTTCCTTCTCATGTCACCCTGGATTAATGGATCACTTGTTTATATAGTGTTGTTATGACCACCCTCTCACCTCTCTACTTCATACTCCTCAATTCCAAAATTTCTTTTCTAAAATTCAAACTTAATTACATCCTTTGCTTGAAAAACTTTTCTTTCCTGAGTATGCATTTGCTTCAGAATATATTTTTAATTGCCTTTGGTTTTTCAGTTATTGTTATTATTGATGCAACTTCAATTCAAGCCCATTTAAACACACAAAACACTGACGGAAAGGCAAAAGAAAAAGTCCTCCTCACAATTTGCATCACTGATCAAACTCCCTAAGGTAATCACCTTTAAGAGTTTTCCATGGATCTCTCTAAAGATATTCTAATTCTAAACACACATACCACACACACACACACACACACACACACACACGCACATACACACTTGCATAGGTATGTATACATGTGTATGCACATGAGATTACAAAAAGGATTAGATTTTCAAGTCAAACTTGCTAGAATCAGAGATCTTATCCAGTATAAAGCTTTTTTTTCCTTCTCCCCAGAGCCCCAGTACATGGTTGTATATCCTAGTTGTAAGTCCTTCTGTTCTTCTATGTGAGCTGCCGCCATAGCACGGCAACTGACAGATGGGTGGTGTGGTTCTGTGACCGGGAAACGAACCCAGCCACTGAAGCAGTGATAGCACCAAACTTTAACCACTAGACCATCAGGGCAGGCTCAGTATCATAAAGCTTTTCAAATAATTTCAAGAATACTAGTAATCCTGAGACACAGGAGAAGCATGGAGAAGCTGGGACTGCCAAAGTTGCTCCAAGATTGGGTTTTTATACAATATTTTTTGCAGTCTGGCCCGGATATAATATATGTAGGCACAGCATCTACCCAAAAGGAAACTGTTTTAGTTATGAAGCATCATTTTGTGCTCTGACAGTCATATAACTTGTTACATTTTTTGATGATAATACACAATATATGCTGTTTTCCAATTTGCTTTTTTATTAAAATTACTACCTATAAGGTTTATTTATACCTATCTTATTATTTTAATGGCTTCCCAATATTCTTTTAAAATATACTCTAATTTATGCTTCTTTTCCTCTACAGATGGATACTTTAGTTATATTTTGATACTACAATGATACTTAAATTTGTAGGATTTTTTATGTATTTTTTCTATACAAATATATCTGAAGAAATATTCATAAGAGGGTTGTAGATGTTAATTTTTATAGGGAGAGTAAAATTCAAGTCCAAAACAGATATTTCAGATTAAACTCTCATTAATTGTGTGAGTACATATTTCAATTTAACAATTGACATCATTATCATTTATTTTTAATCTTTGTCAATTTTATGAGCAAAAAGTGTTATAATTTTTATGTGTTTCATTCATCTAACAACCATTTTTAGAGCACTTATAAGTCGCTAGGCACCATTTTTGTGGTTGTGGTGCAGTGGTAATCAAAATATTAAAGTCTTCATAAGCTTTAGGAAGGAGAAGGACGATAAACAAATACAATGAAATAGAATGGGAAATAGTGCTAAGTTCTGTATAAAAGCTCCTCCCCCCAAAAATAATAAAGCAGGTTAAATGGATAGGAGGTTGTGGCATGCTACTTTCAAATAGATTGAAGAGAAGCTCTCTGAGCAGGTTAAATTAAGCAAAAGCCTATAAAAGTTTGATTTTGAAATATATTTGAATGACCACTCAGAATTTGCATTTCTTTAATTATGTTTAAGATTTTGTACCTTTCAACATATTTATTTGTTTTTTATTTTCTGTCAAATGCTTGTTTATAGCATTGATTATTTTTCTGTTGAACTTTATATTTTTATAATAAATTTTAATAATTCTTCTTTTATCAGAAGTCAGGATGCCATTTTAAATAGTCTAAAAGGCATATTTTCAAATCCCAGGTTTTGTCTCGTCTCTGCCAAATTCTATCACACGTATTATACAAAAATTACATGGAACTTCTAACTCTGTACTTCTGTCATTTTTTTCTCCATATGGATTACACATATACATCCGTTAAGACATAGTCTATTTATCTCCTCAGCTGTGAAGCCATCCTTGACTTACCAAGAAAGATGGCTCCCTTCCCCTCTGATCTCCCAGCATCTTATCCTTATCTCTATTGTATTTATCACAACCTAGTGTAAGCCTGTGCTCATTTCTGACATAAACACTCAATTGTGACCTTTTATTCATGTGCTTCTGGAGATTTATCACAGTGTCTAACACCTAGTAGGCTTTCAATGAATGTGTTCTAAGAGACTAGATAAGTAACTGAATAAATGCAGCATTGATCTCTAGAAGACAGATAGACAATAGCTAAAATATTCATTTGTAAGTTGTAAATTCATCACTTTATGTCTTCCACATATAAAAAACACACTCTAATCAGATGTAGGGAGCCACTTTTAGTCTTCTTCAATTTGCACTGGCCTTTTGCGTACTAAATAAAATCATTCACATCTATCTGATTGTGTTGATTTGAGCCATCTATTACTATGTCAGTGTTGTTTTTACTCCATGTTTTAATTCCTTCTTCCAGACCATCCTATTTCTCTAGTGGTCTGGTATTAGCTAGAAGTTTAATTAGCATCATCTCCACTACCTTTGTACATTGTTTCTGAATGCAGTAAGAGAAAAAGAAGTTGGAAGAACTCCCTGAGGTCTTTGTCTAGATAACACCTCGTGATTAGCTCCTATAAGTTTCCTAATTGTTTCACTGTTTGTGTCCTTGAGTCGTGTCTAAGGGTGATATCTTTAGTATGCTTTGAACACAAGAGTGCAGCATGGGAATAATGAGAGTACACATTGAGGCTGCTGCTTTCAAACACACTTCTAGGCCTCTATCTTCCATTGATATGTGCCCTGGAGTTACAATCTGATTTGAATCTAAACCAAAGTCTTTAAGTTTCGGGCATGAAAACATCAGATGGCCTCCAGCCATGCAGGAGTAGGAAAGTTGGGTCTTTAAGTGCTCAGGGAGTGGCCAGGATTCCAGTCACAGAAAGAATGCTTGTCAGGCAAATATTCCTAGAAAGCTAGTTTGGGAATCACCCTACAGTTTGTACATCATTTGTAATGATAGGCAACAGCCTATCACAAACATAATTTTGGTCCACAGATATTTTCCATAGATGTTTGTTGATTAAACAAATAACTGAACACAGCAGACATGGAGGATACAGCACATCAGGGAATCCAAGAGGGACTGAGGCAGTAAGAGGCCCTGAAGTAGACAAGCTAATAGTCATAGGGCAGTTGGTGAGATGGAGATTGCAAAGTCAGACTAAGTGACTGGGATATTAAAAGGTCCAGACCAAAAAGAAATTAAAATCTAACTGCTGTGACACTTATAATGAACCAACTCCGGTTACAACTCACCAGATGTCTGACCTTTGGATGAGGAAAGAAGTCTCTAACCATCAAAAAACCATCAAAAGGAGAGATTGCAGGATATCCTGGTAGAAATGAACAAATAGTTTGTGTAAAGCAGTCAAATGGAGTGTCAGTAGCAGAATAATAGCTAAGAGGGGTGCACAGTCTCCAACAAACGTTCTTCTGAGTACACTGTTCTGGAAGGAAAAGTGCTTTAAGATGTTCCCTACTGTCAAAAATGGTAAAAAGGGGCCAAAAATATGTTATTAAATATATAAACTTCAAACAAGTAAAAAGACTGCATTGCAATTCATGTAAATCAGTAAATATCTCTGTCAATCAGATTGAATGTGAAATATTTGTCGAAGTTTTTCAGAAACTTTTTTCTGACAAGTGACCGACCATTCAGTTATTTCAGGTCGCCTCCAAATCTTCCTCTGCTTTTGGAATGAATAATATATACAGGAAAATTTATGCAAATTTATTGGAGTTCGCCATGTGGAGAGGAAAATTCACTAAGGTAATGTCAAGTAAGATGAAGATGGTGGCTGTGGATATAAGTCAGTTGTTTACATAGAAAGTTATTGCTAATGAAGTTAATGGTAATTGCCATGTAATTTATTATTTAATAATGGTTTAGCATAGTACTTAAGGTCAGAAATAAGGAAATAAAATATCTCATAAATTTTTAAGAGAAAGGTTTTTATGTTTCTGTCTTAAGGGTAGATCAATTTTTAAATATATTGAATGCCAAATCATTAATTTATACACCATTCTGCTTTAAGCAATCTTGTTTTTTAAAAATCCATATTGATAAAAAAGGATCAATCTGTAGGTAAGAATTCATTTCAAAATGATTTATTTATTTTAAAGAAGATTCGCCAATGTGATACTACACTCAACTAGGTAGTAGGAGAGACTGATCATTTTGAAGGTCCTTCAATGGGAAAAAATATGGAGTCAGATATAAAGCTGCACGGAAGAATAGGATCTGAGGCATTACATACAGGAAAATTTGACAAGGTGAAAAATTTAACAATGTCGTACCCTAAGGCAAGGCATTTTGGGTATCATTAGTCTGCAATACGAAAGAATTAGTACAGCCTAAAACTTATATCCTCTGAGTTTTTAAGATGTCTTTAAATCTAAGTTTTGTCTTAAGTATTAAGATTTTTAGGGATACGTTTTTAAGAGTTGAAAGATCTGGGGTTTTTTTTCTCTCTTTTTTTCTTTCTCTCTCATTTGATTTATGTTATGGCTTTTACATTAACAAAATAATAATAAATCATTGAAGTGTTTCAGAGACCAGAATGAGGTACAGAGTTGACAATATAGAAAATATGTTCATTATGACTGGCTCCAAATTCTGGCTTTAGGAAAGAGGTGGATAAAGAGAGCATACATTTTTTATTTCTTTAGATTTCTTCCCCAAGTTTAGTAAAGGAACAAAGAAGATTCACGGCAAATTCTCAAAGAATAAAGATGTTACTTTTCGCTACAACTTCCTTATGCTCAGATCTTCTCAGGAACCTGAATGTGGTGGGTAAAGAAGTGGGTAGAATGGAGGTAGCTGGGAAATCCAAAATTTAAAATATTTATTTAAAAACCTTGGCTCTCAAATCACTTTTAAATATAATTCATTGTTTTAAATTTTATTTTAAACACAACCTTTCAGTATACCAGAGACATTACAGTGAGTTTGGTTGGCATATCATTGCTCCTTAATATCAAAGGAATCACAAATTCATATCACCAAATTGCAATTATTTTATCATTATAAAATAAAATGATATTAGGAAAAGGGAGTAGATACGAAATAAAAGCACACTTACAAATATACGGTCATATTTTGTCCTGTGTGAAAACACACTTGCAAATATATATTCATATTTGCTCCTATGTGACTCTAAATATCCATCATATTCTTTTCACATATGAGAGAAACATAGCTTTTGAGAAATCTTGAAAATACTTCAGAAAATAAGTTGTTTGTGTGTGTTTTAATGGCTTTCCTCACATACAATCAAATGGATGAATTATTATTGGCCTTAAAACCCAGACTACAATTTTGAAAAAAATCCTAAACCTGTAGCTTCAAATGCTTTCTGACACTTTTCCTGTGCTAAAACATCTGATGCTTCTGGAAAATAATGTTTCACAAAGCATAGTTTTACCGGGATTTTACTTGAAGAATCACGAAATCTAAAATAAAGCTATAAAAAAATATGTAGGTTTAACAACAGCTGCTGCATACCACAGACATTTGAAACAGGAATGCATAGAAGATGAGTCAGGCAAGGCTTGACAATTGGAGTCAATACAAAAATAGTTTTAGAGAGCAACAGTTTTTTGTTTTTTTCCTGATTACCAGAGGCACTGCAACAGAGAAATCAGTCCTGTTTGCTTTACTATTTAAATTTTTTTCAATTACATTTTAAAAATAACATTGAAAGCATTGAACAAGCATGTTCAGTAAGACATTTCTTAAAAATTTATCCTAATTTTTTCTCTCTCTTTCTGTCGTAATATTTACTCTGATAGAAATTAATGGACTTAAGGTGTAGAAGAATAAAGATTACTGACAAATTATCAAGGGAATGTGAAAAGTCATATTATAAAATTGACTTTGAACTCTTCAGAAAAAAAGAAACATTCATTGTCTGATGACAAAATTTTTCTAGGTCAGAACTTAGAGTAATAACAAATATAGTTTTGTTGATAAAGTAATAAACATACATTCATTTCTGGGTAGTTAGTGAATTAATAATTTAATATAGGTTAAATAATTGGATATTGGGATGAGGGAGATTTTTCTTGTGCCAGATAAAGAGGTTTCTAAGACCAATATTAAACTCATGTTCTTTCAAGAGAATATCCTCGTATAGAAAAGCTCAGAACTTCTATTCTGGCACAATATCTAATTATGCTATTATTGATGCTTTGGCAGTAAGAAACCTTAATTCTCTTGAAATAATTTTCAAAGAGTTAAAACATGGCTTTAATCAAATATAGAATTAACATTTGTCGATAATGTTGTTCAATACATTTATTAATGAGGGAACCAGTAAGATAATAAAGCTAATTTAAGGAAGAATTTGAGGAATAGAGATTTATATAGCAGTCAATCAAAGAAATGCTGAAATGAAGTTGCTAATAGATACAAAACTATTTTATAGGACCAAAAATCTCTAACCTTTGTGATTATCTTTTCTATCAGATAGAAGATTACAGATTAACATGTAACTTTTTATTTTAGGGCTCTAAAGAAATATGAAGAAACAAGATCAAATTCAGGTGTGTTATCCTGAATAATTAAGTGCTGCTAAGTGATAATGTTAAAAAATGATATTAAAAGAACATGCAGCTAACCTCATGCTTTGTTTCCAAGTTTTGGATTGCATAAATATCTGGTGGAGTCAAGTGCTCATATAGGGAAAAGAACTCACTTCTGTCCACTTTTAAAGTCATCATTTGGACCGCACCAAGGTGACTGTGTAGACTAGAGAATTGAATGGTACTTCAGAGATAGATGCAGGCTTCTGTAGGCAACTGAATGTGATCAGATGCTTGCAGACTGGGGAAGGAAAGTGAAATTTCTCACTTCCATAAAGATTTTTGGTAGAATCATGGGATTTAAAGGGATTAGCTGGAAATTAAGTATATATTTCCCTAATAGTTCAGGAAATTAATGATTAAAACAGAAGCCAAGGACAGTGGTTATCAAAAGTTTGTGCTTCTGACACACTCAAACTTACACAAAATGCTTGGTTAAACATTGTTTTTTAATGTACACATAATGCATTGTCAAAAAAATCTATAATTAAAATGTTAGTGGTAAACCTGGAAAGTTTCCCTAAGGTGTATTTATTGCAACTTTTTTAAATGCTGAATCGGAAGACTTGGTGATTAATTATATAGAGAGGTAAAAGAGAAATTAGGGATAATTCTGAGGCTGGCTGGATGAGATAGCATTAATGGAAAAGAAGATCTTGTGTATATTTTAGTAATGATAGATTTTTATTTATAAAGCATCCATGACATAAGTTGCTTATCAAAACTTTCCACTGATTATTAAGCAAATGAAAACAGTTTGTAAACACATCACATGCAATTTTATGTCCATCTGTCTATTTCAAAATTATTTAAATAAATCTATCAATTTTAATAAAATTTAGCGAATTCAACTGAACAACGCATAGCTTCATACGTGAATCAGCCTCTCAGACAAACTACAATAGCGATAAAATTGAAAAACGACTATACATTCTGAAAGATGTAACACAGTAAAATGAACAATAATTGAAGTGTAAGAATTTCAGAAACGTTTGATGAAAATTGGTAAAACCTAGGGATAACAAAAACACCAACAAATGTACAAAATTTTGTTTGTGAAGTAAATAATTAAAAAATCACAACAAAAAGGCTTCCAGGAAAAGGCCGACTCTTGCATATTACACTTAGTCTTGGTCTAACAATAATAATTTAATGTACATCAGACATTGATATGTTTACCCCTAGGTAACTGGAAGGTGACTAACTTTCTTGAAATTTTTACTCTACCAACCAAGGAAAGGCCAATAAGAAACATAAAAGGGCATTTTACAGATTCTATTCACACTTGCTCCTTACTTTTTCATAAAGTCATCCTGAATAACTTTGAGAAAAATAAAATGACTCAGATATTTTCTTTTAGAAAACTATTTTCATTTTAAGTAAAGCGTTGAGAGCTTTGAGGAAAGCTAGTAATCATACAAAATTCAGTTCAAGTGCCTGGATTGTTCGTGGTCTAAGCGGCAGGAGTGTTTTGTATTCGTGGCATCTAAAAGGAGAGTGTTCATGCCGTTAGGAATCCTGCTGCATAATGCCTTTTCAAAAATACAATTTTGATCTGGACATTTAGATTGATTTCTACACACAGCTTGCTTGCCTGTAGACAAATGCCTCTTGTTTAAATTTGTTCTAATGTTAAAAAAAAAAATGCAACCACTGTATTTTGTGGCAAATCAGCTTCACAGTACAAAACTGAGCTTCAACAGCCTTTCTGACATAGAAAAACATTATATGTAGTTCCTATTTTATTGGATTTTTTCCCCCAAATATGAAATGCTTGAAATGGTTTGTTTAACACATGCCAAAAGATAGCAGTAAGAAGGAAACATATTAGTGGGAGTTTATGAGGAATAGACAGGGATTAGAATAATAGTTATTTGTGAGTTAAAGTTTGACAATTCCTGAACTGAAGTCAAATTCCTTCTGGAGACATATTCTATTGTTCAAAATGATAATCAGTAAAGTTTCAAAGATTATGCTTTATAATGACTTTAAAATTTCAATATGTTGAAGAAATGACTAGTGTATTGTATATCTATGCAATTGTTTGTATGACAAGGGTATCAATGAAATTTGCTATCTTCTATTTGGTTGAACAGCATTCGATAAACCATATTGGTAAATGAATGTATAAAATAAATAAGTCTTATCTTTGTAGATTGACATTGCATGTCAAGACTTTAATGTTAGAAAACTAGATTTTAATTTATTCCTTCAAACTATTCAAAAGTAAAAAATGTGTTTGAAATATCTTACTGTAGGTTTGAGAAGTGCTGGAAAACTTATTTTCTGGTGATACAGAGTAATGGCTGAAGGGATTCTCTTCTGGCTCTCATTGGATGTTGGGCACAGTGGCTCCAACTCTGTTCATTTTTTTCATTTTCTTAACTGAACCACATGCTGATACATTTCTTTCTTCCATATTCTCTCCTTGAACAATTAGAAAGGGATTGTTTTATTATTTTTATTTTTAATCTATTTTTCCAGCTTTATTGAGGTATGACTGACCAAAATTGTATATATTTAAGGTGTACAACTTGATGTTTTGATATACATGTACACTGTGGAGTAATCACCACAATCAAGGTAATTAACATATCCATCACTTCACATAGTGACCATTTTCTTTTGTTCATTTCTTTATTTTTGCTTGTGTGGTAAGAACTCTTAAAATCTCTCTTAGCAAATTTCGAATATAGAATACAGCATTGTTAACAATGGTCACATTGCTGTACATTAGCTCTCCAGGACTTATTCAACTTGCACAACTGAAACTTTGTACCCCTTTACCAACATATCCCATTTCCTTCACTCTCCAGGTCCTGGGAACCACCATTCTACTCTCTTCTATAAGTGTGGCTATTTTAGAATCCACATATAAGTGAGATCATGTAGTATTTGTCTTTCTTTGTCTGACTTTTTTCTTTTAGCGTAATGTCCTCTGGGTTCACTCTTGTCACAAATGCCAGGATTTTCCTTTTTTAATTTTACATTGTATATATATATGTGTGTGTGTGTGTGTGTATATATATATATATATATATATATATATCACACATGGCTATTATGAATAGTGCTGCAGTGAAAATGGGGGTGCAGGTATCTCTCTGAGATCCTGATTTTATTTCCTTTGGATATATACCAAGAAGTGGGATTGCTGGATCATAAGATAGTTTTATTTTTAATTTTTGAGAAACCTCCATACTGTTTTCCATAGTGGCTGCACCAATTTACATTCCCACCAACAGTGTACAAGGGTTCCACTGTCTCCACATCCTCACTGACACTCATTGTCTTTTGTCTTTTTGATAATATCCATTCTAAAAGGCATGAAATGATATCTCATTTTGGTTTTGATTCACATTTCCCTGATGATTCATATACCTGTCAGCTATTTGTATGTTGCATTCCAAGGATAAATCCCACTTGGTCATAGTGTATAATCCTTTGAATGTAGAAGGCACTATTTAGATTATAAGTCATTTACTCTTTTCCTTTTCTCTCCTCAGCTACTTTTGTCTCTTTGAAAATGAAGTGTGGTCAATGTAAGCTTGAGTGAGAAAGAAAAAAAGACAGATCATTGAATTATGTCTTAGAAGATCTTAACTCAGATTCCTAGCCCTATTTTTTCAAAAGGAAACTATCTATTATTACAATGATATGGTGCCTGTCTTCCTGGAAAGGGGGCTCCGATGAGAGGGGCTGTCTGGGATCCCAGGTTGAAAATATGTCAGATGACATGTATATCTAGTATCTTTGAGTTCCCTATCTTTGGACTATTTCTGTGTACTGGAATAAGTCAATGGGAATATTTAGAAACTGGTCACATAAAATCCATTTTTTTTCAAAATCTCAGGACTTTAATTTCTTCACAAAAGTCAGAGACTTGAAAATATATTAAATTCCATGATACTGGGCTCTGGTTTCTAGAGCTCAAGCTTATGACAGTAGGCAGGAAAAACCTATTAGATATGGACCAAAACTTAATAAGGTGATGTTCCCAGCTAAAAAACAGAAAGAGAAAGGGAAGATAAAAGAATAAATGAAGATGAGGGGAAAATGGTAAGAGCAAAGAATCAGAGGTGTCCTCATCTTAAAATCTAGCAAGTCTATACCAAATGTATCCTTCCTAGAGGCATCATTAATAATGAGAATAAAGAACTAATGTTTAAATAGAGCTTATTATGTATCAAATAACTTTCTAAGTGTCTTAGGCATATTAACTCTTTAAATCATCCTCAAGTACCTTATATGGTATATTTACTAATATTATTACTGTTACAGGATGTAGACCTGAGGCACAGAATGTTTAACTAGCCTACCGGACATTGCATAGCTAGTAACCGACAGAGCAAGGGTTTCAACAGAGGTAGTGTGGCTCCAGCATACACAAGCTCTTAACCTGCATATGCTACCATCTCTGTGTTGTAACGTCTTATAAAGCATTTGTCCTTGAAACTATTTAGTAAAGCAAAGAACTAACAGTGCTGCCTGCCAGGTATGTTACTAACAGCATCTTCATTTATCATCTCTTGTAGGATACCCTAAACTGATACATTTCATATATCATTTTATTTGAGATAAATTAAATTCCATACATTTTACAGATAAGAAATCCAAGGAGCATAGCTTTCAAGTGACTTTCAAAAGACCCTTCTGTACTAAATATTTGAGTCAAGTATTGATCTGAAACCCATGCCACTTATAAAATGTTAAATGCACAAATTTCAAGCACTGTTGAAGGCTGTCTATGGACATTGAAATTTCATGCTGTTATCAATCAACAAATTTTTTAAAAATTTTAAATAAACTTTGCATTTTAGAATAATTTTAGATTTACAGAAAAATTGAGAAGATAATGTAGCGAGTTCCCATATGCCCCACACCTAGTTTCCCCTATTATAAACATCTTGCATTAGCATGGTACATTTGGTACAATTAATGAATCAACATTAATGCATTATTATTAACTCAAGTCCATAATTTATTCATATTTCCTTAATTTTACCTAATCTTCTTTTTCTGTTCCAAAATGTTGCCCAAGATACCACATGACATTTAGTTGTCAGGTCTCCTTAGGATCCTCTTGGCTGTGACAGTTTCTCAAACTTTCTTGCTTTTGATGACCTTGACAGTTTTAAGGAAAACTGGTCAGTTATTTTGTAGGACGCTCCTCCATTGGAATTTGTCTGATGGTTTTACCATGGTTAAACAGGGGTTATAGGTTATTAGAGGAAGATCACAGAGATAAAGTGCCATTTTAATTACATCATATCACAGGTACATACTATCACTATGATTTATCTTTATGGATATTGACCTTCATCACCTGTCTGGGGTAGTGTTTGACAGGTTTATCCGCTGTAAAGGCACCACTTTCTATACTGGACTCTTTGGAATTAAGTCACTATGCACAGCCGCCACTTAAGCAGCGGGGATTTATGCTCCTCCTCCTTGAGGGTGTAGCAGCTACATAAACTGTTTGGAAGTCTTCTGCACAAGATATTTGTCTCTCCTCCCTATTAATTAGCTTTTTCAATCATTTATTTATGTCAGTATGGGCTCATGGATATTTATTTTATTTTGGAATTTATCACGGAAGTTTATTTTATTTATTTATTTATTTTAGTTCACTTTGACATTGAAATTTTTCCAGCTGTAAACACTGAGGGTTCTTACAGTTGGCTCCTTTGTCTATTTGACATACCACAATGGATGTAAGGTTTTTGTTTGTTTTTTTACCACTTTCATACTTTCTCGCACTTCAAGATGTTTCAGACTCATCTTGTATATTTTCTTCTCTAGACTTAGAATCAGCCATTTCTTTAAGGAGTTCTGGTTCTATTACTGGAGAATAGTGTTAGAAACCAAGACATGAGTTCTAAGATGCTCAGAGCTACTGGTGTGTTGATGCTTCTAGGCCTCCTTAACTGACAGAGCAAGGAAATATATGTGTGTATACTAACTTCTGTATATACCCATATGTATAAATACTTCTATATGTAACCACCTGTATCTATATTAAACTAATTATAAGTTCTTATCGATGTTTCTAACGCTAATCCATTAGTACATGGATCCTTCTAACCTCCTTTCTTTGCTTATCTGCAACCTCCCACTCCAATAGTAAGAAATCTAGCTCCCACCATTCGCCATCTCTTTACTTAAATGTTCAATACATGTATAGCATTTGTACATGTATAGCAGCGTCATAATTGTTAACTCATACACTCTGTGAAACAACTTTATCACCTGGATTAAAGTGCTTATGTGCAGTTCCTTTTACCCTTAGTTTTACAGACTCCACTGATTTCCAAAGTTAATTAGGTCAACAACTTTTCCCACTATCTACTTCAGTGAAGTGATTTCAAACATTTATAATACAGTTAGATTCTCTTGTCAGAGTCTGAATTCCATCCTGGGATTCTCAATCTGCTAAATGATGTTTGTTTTTTTTTCTTTGAATACACTAAGATTCATTCTTTGTGCTGCCAATTCTATGGGTTTTGATAAACGCATAGTCTTACATATACAACATGACAATATCATACAGAATAGGTTTACTGCCTTAAAAAGTCTCTTGTGTTTCACCTTTTTAATCCTTCTCCCTTCCCCCAAACTCCGGGCAATAAATGAGATGTTTACTGTATCGATAGTTTTGCCTTTTCCAAAATGTCATATAGTTCGAATGATACAGTATGTAGCCTTTTCAGCCTGGCTACTTTCACATAGCATATGCATTTTTGGTTCAGATTAACATTTTGGGGGATATTTATCCTGTGTATAAGTCAGGGTTCTACAGAGAAAGAGAACCTCTAATATATTTTTGTAATGAATTGGCTCACATGATTATGGAGGCTGAGAAGTCCTAAGATCTGCAGTGGGCAAGATGGAGATCCAGGAGGGTTGATGGTATAAATTCTAGTCCAAGTCTGAGTCTGAAGGCAGAAGATGACCAACGTTCTAGCTCAAACAGGCAGTCAGGTAGAGAGAGAAAATTCTCCCTTACTCAATCTTTTTTGTTCTATTCAGGCCTTCAGTGGATTAGATGAGGCCCATCCCCATTGGAAAGGGAATCTATTTTACTCAGTATACCCACTCAAATGGTAATCTCATCCAGAAACACCCTCATGAACATACCCAGAATAATGTTAAAACAAATATCCAGGCACCCCATGGCCCAATCAAATTGACACATAAAATTAAGCTTCCTGGACCTCTGATTTGGTGTTGATCATTAATTTTGAAAAATTCTCAACTCCTGTTATTTCCTATATTTCTTCTGATTCATTCCCTCTTACTACTTCTTATGCTATTCCAATTACATGTATGTTATAGCTTTTGAAATTGTTCCGCAGTTCTTGAATGTTCTGTTCTGTTTTTCCATACTTTTTTTTTCTCTTTGTGTTTCATTTGGGGAAGTTTCTGTTGACATATTCAAGTTCACTGATTCTTTCTTTGGCCAGTCTACTAATCAGCCCATCAAAGGCATTCTTTATTTCTGTTACAGTGTTTTTGACTTTATCATTTCCTTTTGATCCTCAGAGTTTCCATCTCACTGCTTACATTATCCCTAATTCTCTATTAGAGTCCTTAACATATTAATAGTGTTTATGTTAAATTTCCTGTCTGATAATTCCAGTGTCCCTGCCATTTTATTGCTCCAGCGGTTGCTGCTCCATTTAAGCAGATCTCCACTGTGATTCTCTATATTCACCTGTCCTCTTCCAATTAGCAGTTGGTGGTTTTCAGTGTGAACTCAATTCTCTGAAGGGTTCAAGAAAAGTCATTAATTTTCAGTTTGTTCTGTGTTTTTCATGTTGTAAAGATGAGATTATCAACTTCTGAGCTCTTTACTTGTCAGAGCTAAAACCAGAAGTCTCCACAAATATTTGTTGGCTTTTTTCCCTCTGTTAAAACAACTAATTCAGGATGTTTACTCAGGGTCCTTACCTAAAGACTTGGTTGACGATACCACAACCCTCTCTGTCTCTACCTTGGATATCCTTTCTAAGAAAAGAAAAGCAAAGTCCATAAGAGATTGTGTACCAACAGAATTTCCAAACTTTAATGGTCCTACCCTCTACAAAAAGAGGCAATTCCCCCACACTTCTCCTAAGCCACACTACCCATCTGGCATTATTTTATACCACTTGCCTTGCAATAATATCCTATGCACTAAACAATCCAATGACTCACAATTCCTTAGACTCCCTGTGAATTTTAACCATTGCTCTTCTCTGCTCATGGTTGTTCAACACAACGTGACCAACTGTCCTTTTTTTT
The DNA here is from genome assembly GCF_020826845.1 of Diceros bicornis minor. NCBI lineage: Eukaryota > Metazoa > Chordata > Mammalia > Perissodactyla > Rhinocerotidae > Diceros > Diceros bicornis. Next base: position 6,332,915 of record NC_080751.1, on the reverse strand, counting down.
TTTTACTATCAAAATCCTTCTCTACTATATTTAGTCTAAATGCCATGTCCTCTCATCTTCTCATCATAATCAATAACTTTTTTTCCCCACACTCCAATAGGACCTGCATTTCCTTTTGCCTCCTAATGCAAATGATTGCATATCCTCTCATCATAATTAGAATCCCTGTGGCTTGGGATCTGTACCTACTATATTGTTTAGAAGAATGTTGGGTACAACAAACATTCAATAAATGCTTGTTGAATAAAGAACAAAGAACTGAATAACACAATATAGGAATACAGAATGAAAAAAAAGTGAATAAACAAATAGTAGATGAACACTGCAGAAATTTAAATGATTCAGAGTTAATTGGAGTGTGGAGATAGGGCCTGGATCAAGCTATTCTTCTTGCCCCTGAGATGTTACCCCTAGAGTGAGATAATTACTCTTCACAGTGCTGATGCCATTTAATGCTCCCTTCTTCCCTAAACATTTAGATAGAGAAAGATTTTGTTTTCAGGCTTGATTTTTCTCTTAGGACACTTTAATCTATTTTACCCTTAAAATAATTTTTTAAAAAATACCATTTTGAACCAATAGGTACTGTATTATTCAGTCTATGCCAGAGTAACATCTTCCATATATAAGTGTCTTATAAGAATCAAGGTCTATTATTTCTCCCTAATATGGACCTGTTCTGTGCTAGCTAGAAAGGTTGCTCACACATTATTATCCTCTCTCCAAGACCCTGACTTACAGACCACTCACTAGCTAGAAGATTGTGGTGACTGTGGTGGAGAAAAAAGATATGGAGAAGCACACACCAGCTCTTAAAGATTGTTATCTAAATGCACAAATATTTCTTCTGATCACCCTTAAACTCAGGCAAGAAAAGTCACATAGCTATCTACTTGCAATGGGGTAGAAAATGGAATCAAATATTCTTAAAAATAATACAATCTAACATGAGTAAATAAAAGTTCAGAAAAAAAAATGCATGCCTTTTATAATAAAAGTAAACCAATGAATGATTTCATCCAGAGGCTGTTTCTACATCAAAGGCAAATAAATATAAATGCCTGCATTAGAACGGCACCACACCTGGCCATCAAATGGAATTCTGTCAGTTCTTTTTATTAGCAGATGAATACCAACAATGGCAAGTTTTTATTTTGCAAAACAGGTGATGTTTTGGAAAGTTACATTCATGTTATAAAAATGATAGTTTCTGATAAAAAGACCCTGATTGCTATTAGGATAAGAAATGGAATATAGAAAAAGAAAGTTTTGCAATCTTTCATGGTTTACTCGCAGTGCTGAATCAATGTAGATGGTGGCATTTCATTTGCTTTTACATCTGATTAGTCATAACTGTAAAACTGATTTAAAATACAGAACTGTTTATATTTGCCCATAAAACAGCAGAAAGAACACACTTTAGTCAATAGAAATCTTAATTGTTCGACTTTAGTGCTTTTATGTTGTTGATTAAAGAACTTCTTAAATTGGTTACACAAGAAAATAGCTCTTGAAGACAGAGGGACAACATACTTGAGGACCTGTTTGTTAGAACCTGTTTTGCTTATCAAATTGTTACCTTATTGCCTTATCTCCAGATTTTCTTACCTTTATTTCCTTCCCATATATCCTTACATAGCACACAGGAAAAATCTACTACTACATGCCATACTTGTTTTACTAAAATACAACGGTTATGTACGCTGCCAAACCTCAGAATTTCAGTCCTGACTTCATTGTTTCCTGCCAACTGCGTGCTCTCTACTGCCTATCCATAGCCCTCCAGTTCGGTTCTCATGAGGTCTCAGAACAATTGCCTCTAAGCCAAATGGCATAGTTGGTGACCACTGTAGAACATCGTTAGATTTTTTTTTTTTTTGCCATTTTGCCAAAACCATGTGTCCTATAAGCTCATCAAGCTTCTTGGAATTTCTGTCACCAATTTTCTTTAGATCAAGAAAAATAGGAATTTCCCAAGTGTTTTTTCAGTTTTCAAAATGCAAAAATATTATGGCCTAAAATACTAGCTCCTTGTCATGAAAGAGGTTTTTATCATTTTATTTTTCAAACTAATCTCTGAAAGCAAGCCCTTAGAAAAAACAGCCAGGAGCCAATCCTGCCAATAAGACAGGAGTGATAAGAAATGTCTTGAGTGTGGCATGCCGCCAAAAAGGTTTGACCAGGTGGTACCTAAAGTTCCTGGGGATGAAAGATAAAAGTTGTTACTATGTGAGTGTCCCTGTTACTGAACACAAACACAGTTTCATTTACCCACCACACAAGAAGGGCCGAAAGGAAAAAATAACTGAAATGCCAGGCTTGTGGCAGGAAAGGGGGGTTTTATTTCAGGTGACATCAGCTAGGAGACAAGAGGAAGCACTCAAATTCATCTCCTCAAAAGATGGGAGGCAAGGGGTTTTAAAGGTTGTGAGGAATGTGGCTGCGTGTAGGGAAGGGGATGGCGAGAGAAGGGGATCTGCAGGTGGTCTGCCTCCGCTGCGATAGATGGTGGATCTGGCACCAGGAAGCGGAGGAGCTGGGGTCTGGCAGTTTCTGTTTCTGGATATTCTCTGGGCATCAGTTTCCCTGTGATAAACTTCAAGGACCCATAATTAGCCAAAACTTGAGTGTGAGCCCAGTGTGAGGCCACCTGGGCTTTAACAATTTGTAACTTCTATTTGCCTGGTGAAGCTCTGGGATAAGAAGGTTAAAGAAACTGGTATTTACATATGAATATAACTAGAGAAGCAGGGAAAGGGGAGGGGGCTCAGGAGCGCCAGGTGTTGGATGACCTCAGACTGTTGGCAGCCCCTCTGTAGACGAAACGTTTTGGATCTACTGAATGCAACATTGCTGAGGAATCTCAGAACACATTAGTTATTTCCTTATCAGAGAGAGAAGGAACGGTTTGGGCAGAGGACTAAATCTTCCCCTAACAAGTCATTCTCTCTCCTGGTTACTGACTGGTCGCTGAGCAGCTTGCCTGCCTGTAGTTCTAAGCATTTCTCTAGAGCACACTGTGAGAAGAAGGCGGGGGCGGGAGCTTTTGAGACGTGGAGTCTCTCATGCTCTCTACTTGGTCTCATCCCCTCACTGTTTGGGTGCAAAAACTGTGCTTTGATTATCTTTATATTCTCAATGCCTGTCACAAAATAGGCATTCAATAAATGTTTGCCTAAGTCAGCTATTTTATCTTTGGAAACTCAAATTTTTTATATGTGAGCATACTCCATTCTCATGGACAAAATCCTAATGCTCCTTTCATTTTATTGTTATAGGCAGGAATGGAAAAACAAGTGGGGAGAGAATGGAATAAATAGGTAGTGCACTGAAATGGATCAATTCTAACCGGGCAACAAACATTTGGAAAATGTATCTCCAAAGTTGTGTTATGGGGATGTGCGGAATATATAATTAGAGAAATCTCAAAGTCTTTTTTATAGAAGAAAAATATCAAATCTAAACAATATTCTAGACAAATGATAAGGCTTTTTATAAACATGTCTATTAGTGGAAGGTTACAAGTACATAAGACTAGTGGACTAAGTATGCACGCTTTGTAAACTAATACCTTTTTACCCAAATACTTCATAGCGTTAAATGATAATTTTCCAAGTGTTAAAAATATAACATTCCTTGTTTTAAAATGTAGATCTTGTTTTTATTCAGGTGTAGTGAAGTCAACAGATCAAGAGAGGATTGCCATTAAAAATATAGCTTATTACTCACAGTTCCCAAGAGGAGAGGGACACACCATGACACGCAGGACACACAAGAGAACAGTGAGGTAGCCAAAGGCAGAGGGAGCTGGGGGAGCTTTGAGAGAGCCATTATTGTGGGTTTTTGCAGGCAGGCTAAGCAGGTTTAGGACTGGTTAGTTTGAATAATTGCAGTGGGCTCCAAGGCACAGAGGTTGCCCCTAGTTGCCTGCTGCCTGGCCCAGGGTGATTTGGGCAGGGGAATACTGTTCTGAAATGTAAGAGTCCAATAAAGCAGACAGGTGGGTAGGGAGTATGGGCTCTGAATAGGTTAGTTTGCCTATGAAAGGCTTGCTTTCATAATCCTTGGAGAGGCAGTCCCTCCCTGGTCAGCAAGGCCCCAGATTTCAAACATCAATACAGAAAACTAGAAAATGTGGTTAATATACTTCTATAAATTTGAATTGAACACGTATCAAAGATTTTATTCGATGTAGTATTGAAATAGGAAACCAGTAAGATGGGAAAGCTGGTTCCAAGAACATTTTAAGAGCAGGATTTATGTAACTCATCAAAGAAGGCATAAAAATAAGAAATGAGAATGAGTACAAAGTTAGATATAAAATTGGCCGATGTTCTAAAAGCAATAAAACAAAATCTTTGGCATTATTTATTCTAGAAGGAAGAAATCTACAAGTTAATATATAACTTTATATTGAAATGTCAAAGACTAAATAGTAAAGTCACACTCAGTTATATTTCTCTAGACAATTGAAATATTCTTAGATGACTCAATAAAAAGTCAAAACTTGACCTTGAAAGGACACCAAATTTTTGCATTATTTCCAATTTTGAATAAATTTTCCTAACACTCCATTTCTTTTACTGGCATGCTTACTTTAATAATTTTTAGTGTCCAAGAATAGAAATTTTAAAGTCTTTATTGATTCTTTTGCTTTCCTTCAAACTTGAAATCCATTTATCACTAAATTCTCTCTCTCTCATTTATTGTTTTAAAAATGGCTCTCACCCTGTTTCTCAATTATTCTAGACCACACTGTTTCCATTTCAGAGCTTATGTTCAGAACAAAGCTATTTTGCTTGCACCCTCCTCCCATTGTCTCCTTTTTCTAGGCCACCATTTGTATTATTTCCAAACCAAGGTTTTTCCTTGAGATGCTGCATTGATGGAGTATCAGCTGGAAAAAATAATTTAAGATGACTTTCTACTGTCCACCACTTCAAATTCCATCTTTCCCCCTACATCTTTAAATTCCCTGTCACTTAGCCATCCTTACTGAATACAAGCATTTTTTTTTTACTATCATTTTTCTTTGCTTTTAAAAATGGTGATTACTGATAACTAGAAAATTTTTATCTGCGAAGTAAAACAAGAGAAACAAAAATACAAAACCTTCATTCTCAGTGGAACAATTTTCACATACTTTGAAGCATTTTTAGAATCAGGTGATAAAAAGTACGTTACCACACTTTTTGACACTCCTTCCATTGAGAGTTCGGGTAGGTCACTTCCTCCTTGAGTCTGGGAGGGCTTGTGGCTGCTTCAACAAATAGAATATGTCAGAAGTGAGGCTATATGACTTCTGAGACTGAATCAGAATTCTTACAGGCTCTGCCTTGTTCTCTTGGAATGCTCACTCCCTGGATGCCCTCTCTTGAGACATTCTCTCATGAAATCCAGCCTCATGTGGTGATAAACATAAGCTATATGGAGAATCCATGTGCATGTGCTCAAGCAGAGAATTGCATGAGCCCAACCTGTGTGTCATCCTAACTTAGGTACCAGACATATGAATGAAGAAGACTCCCACTGATTCAAACCACTAGCCATTTTAATTTTCCCAGCTGAAGCCTCAGACATTGTGGAACATAGTCCTATCTGAAAACCATGAGCATAAAAAATGGTATTGTTTTTCCATAACAAATTTTGGGTGATTTGTTATGTCACAGTAGGTCAATAGAACAGTGGGCATACTAATTGTGTGGCTGATGCAGAACTATACTAAAAAAAAAAAAAGAAAAAAAGAAAAGAAACAAAGATTTGGGGCTCTGAAGACATTAGAAAGCTAGAAAGAAAGAGCCAGTGATGCTAGTTAATGAAAGGAAAAGAACAAAGAAAATGTATTCTCTATTGGTGAAAGGCATAGCTACAGAGTTTTGGGAGAGGAGCTGAGATAGGCAGGAGGCTACATAGGAGCTGGGAGCAAGGTCACTCCACGAGGTGCAGCGTCCCGATTACCAGGCAGTGGCTCTTTGGACATGGAGCACTCCCCCCAACCCTGACCAAGAGTAGCCCCAAGCCTCCTTATACCCTCATTTGCATTGAGGTTTTGACCCCCCTTGTGGGGGATCCCACCGCCATGACAGTGCCAGAGATGCCTATGTAAGGAAAAAAATCTCCCCTTCCCCATGTGGGGGTGGAGACTATGCCCCAATTGGCCAATGTTCCAGACCCACCCCTGGGACCCCACCTTCCTTAGCCACTGACCCCCACAACTTCTGGGCAGTTGCTCCCTGGAGCCTGCCAGCCTCTCCTCTTGGGGGTGTACTTTCTCTTTCCTAATAAATCCTCCCCTGTCAAAACTTGCACTGTGTGTCTGCTCTCAATTTCTTTTGCGTCTGTGGACCAAGAACCTGGGACTCCACTGCACCAATCCAACAGGTGCCAGTGACAGAGCCATATTGAAGAAAGTTTTATATAGCTTTGTGTTTTTGTAGTACACAATTTAAAACCAACTTTTAGATTTCTTGCAAAATATTCCAATACCCTTTCATTATTTTTTTGGAAAAGGTGAATTTTGTGAGTAGAAAAATATTTTCTGATTAAGATAAAGAGGCTTATAAATTGTTTTGGAATAATGGCTGTATTTCCTACTTCCTGTAAAGGGTTGAGATCCTTAAGCAACCCTTACATAGCAAAGAGTTGCAGTCATTGGACCTAAACTCTTTGTTAGTGTTTGATAAACAGACATAGAACTGAAACATCCAGCCATCTTTTTCCAAGAACTGGGAACCACTAACTAATCTTTGACTTGTCCCAAACTTCATATTTCTGTTTTTCTTCCCCCTGTCTCATGGACATCTTAAGTGCCTATGACATCTAAAGCCTCTGCTAACCACGAGAAAGCAGGGCCAGTCTCATCTTCAGGCTGCTAGTAGTCTCTAGCAGTAAAGTGTTCCCCCCCCATGATTTTCTTGAGGTTTTACTCTAGAATCAATGGTATCTGACTATTAATTCATTTATCTCTCTGTCAATCATAATAGCCCATATTTTTCAAATGCTGCACAATTTTAATTTCCTGAATGTCCTTTGGTTAACTTAATATAAAAAATATGGGAATTCTTTTTGACTGAATTTGTTACCTACCATCACAGTGGGTAGAGGGAAAATATAATTCAGTGCTTATCAGGGTACCTAAACTGTCCAGAGGTTGATAATTGTATTGATCACAGATAAAACACTCTGAGAAATCTACGAAGGAAGTGGTACTTTAGTCTTGATGTCTGTTATCTCTGGCTCTCATGGATATTACACCCTCTGACACTTGTTTCCACAAGGTCTCCTTTTGTGGCCTTTGTTATTTTAAGAAAACAGCGATTCCCCTCCCGATTTGTTTATAGTCAACTCATGCTCATTTGCCACTTTGGCAACTGGTGCATGATAAAAATTTTAAAAGTAGATGGGAAGGAGGGATTTGGTAATTGTTATAGTCTTCATTTAAGTCTTAGGAATTCCCACTGGATAACTTTATCAAGGAAACGAATAGAGAAAAAACCAAAGGCAAAACAGATATTTAACAAGCCCATTTGAGCTTTATCTCCCAAGTAATGATGTTGTTGCTAAAGACAGTCGAGAAACTCTCGTAGGAAGTTTAGTAAATACATATGAGAAAACTTCTATTTTCCCCATAAGGAAATGAGACATTTTGCTTGTAAAATCAAAATTATAATACCTTATAATGGATTATTGCACAGGTGTAATTCCCTATGACAACAAAATTGTAATTATAGGCAAACAGCTGGGTGCATTCTGATTTGGTTCATTGTTTTCATGTAAGAGATGTTTTAAGGAATAAAAGGGAAAACACTGCTTTCTTTTTGCCTTTAGCATCTTGTTGTGGCTTTTTTTTTTTTTTTTACTTTGGTTTTATTTGTTTTCATGATCTGCCCCTCCTATATTCTTTATTTTAAATTTTACAATACTCAAAATATGTATTTCAACAGACATTTTTGCTAAAAGAAAATTAATTGAGCTAGAGAAACTACAAGCTTGATTATATCGACTAGTGAGGGAAAAAAACCCAACTCACCACCTTGTTTAAAGCCAAATTGTTTTACTTGTCAAACTCAAGAGAAAATATGAGGCTATATTTTATCAAATTATTTTTGAGGCAAAATGAAAAACTTAGTTTGATTCTCCAACATGGTTTTATGGCTAAATGGAGATTCTGATTTTTATGAGTAACTTGGTTGGTACTTTGGACTGAATTTTGCCTCCCTCCCCAAATTCCCATGTGAATTTGAAGCCCTTATCCTCCATGTTGACTATATTGGAGACAGAGCCTTTTAGGAGGTAATTAATGTTAAGTGAGGTCATTTTGAGTGGGATCCTATCTGATAGAATTAGTAGCCTTATAAGGAGAGGAAAAGAGAGAGATCTCTCTCTTTCTCTCCACATGCATGCACCTATGAGAGGCCTTATGAGGACACAGCCAGAAGGCAGGTGTCTGCAAACCAGGAAGTGAGCTCTCACCAGAACCCAACCATGCCGGCACCTAATTCCTGGACTTCTAGCCTCCAGAAATGTGAGAAAATAAATTCCTGTTTTTTAAACCACCTAGTCTATGGTATTTTGTTATGTCAGCCTGAGCTGACTAATACAGTGGGATTAATCCAAGTATATGGGATTATTGGAATACTTGACCTATTTAAATTCCCTGTCGGGTTGATGGATGGATACTGCCTCATTTCTTATCATCTCAGGTCTGATACATACTCTTTTTCTGAGATAAAACTGCCTAAAAAGAAGTTTTCACAATAGCCCTTTTCCTACGTTACAAAAAGGTGTCATACCATTCTTCCCTGAAAAATCTTACCAGGGTGTTTTGCCCCAGAATTTAAAAACACACAGGGCTACCAAACAAAAGGAAACCTTTCAACATTTAATAAGGAAACCATAATCAGGAATTATATCCTGGGTTTCCCTACTTTATACATACTCTCTTGTGGGTGAAGTGATGTGTGGATTTTTCAATCTGGTACTTAGTAGAATGGGGAGGTGGGAGTGGGAACTGCATTTAGACTCCAGCCAGGGAGGCTCTTCCCGTAGGTAGTCCTCTTGCTTTAGAATAGAGTTTCTCAAATTTGAATGTCAATACAAATCACCTAGGGAGCTTGTTAAAATAGAAATTCTGACTTGTTAAATCTGACCTGAAATGCCACATTTTTTCAAGCTCCCAGGGGAAGCAGATATAGCTTGTTTGTTGAGCACACTTTGAACAGAAAGGATTTAGGGTGCTTTGTTTATCACAAGTAGCTAAACATAAGGCATATTTCCACCTGGGAAACCAGAGGAAGAGCTTTAGTTTAAAGTCACGTGCTCCAAATCACACAGAGTGGAAGTCTAGACAGACCAGCTTCCTCAGTTAACCGCACCCTTTTGTTCTTTGATTTGAGTGATAAAGATTTGGGAAGTGCTTAAAACTGCTTAGAAATCCTGAATCATTAAGGTAAGACTTGGAGAAGGGAGCCTGCTTGCTCTGGATCCCTGAATAGCTAGATAGGTTAATTCCCATCCTAGTTTTAGAAAGATCCAGTCACAATCCAGGAGTCATGGGAGCAAGCCCAGTCTCTACCCTCCCCAAGAACATCTCTGCTCAGGTAGATTGACTGAATGATTTTCTAGGGGAGAGCCAGTGTGCTTAAGCCTCTGGGTCAGGTCAGCAAACCCGGGGAGCAGCCTGCGCAATGCTCCGTGGGAATGTTGGGGGATGGGGTAGGATGTGGCTCAATTTATAACATTTAAATTTTGAGACAAATGATATATGAGCCTCCATTTGAAGTTTTGTTATAGTCCACACAGATTTTAGGGTCAGACTTACTGGGAGTTTTCGACTATATAATACTCACAAGTACCAGAAAATCAAATCTAAGTTTATTTGACTTATAGCAGTACAGGAGAACAAAATTCAGGAGAGTACATTTATAGGAATTTAGGGCCTAGTCGGGATGATTTTAAGATAGATCCTGAGAGGCAGGAAACTGATTGGGATTTGGTGGAGTTTATGTCAATATAATAATAATTTTGGATTGATGGGTATAGCAAGGTGCAAGTCTTAAAATAAGTCTTGATAAGAAAGCCGTTAGTTTTAATAAGTAAGTTATGTCAGTTGGCCTACAGGAGTGGATCTCAACCAGGGAGCATTTGGTATTTGGTCATTTGCAGCCACTTCAGAAAGCCCACTCACTTCCATGGCTAGAAGTCCTCCAAGACACCTCTGCTCAGGGGCTTTTTTGGCTACCTGCACACCTGGAAGACCTGCAGTTGGCCTTGACTCCAGGGCAGAGGGGAGGGGATAGGGTCATGGCAGGGTACAGCCATGGGATACAGTCACCAAATGATTTCAGGAACAAGGGTGTGGGTTTGGGAAACATTCATGAGCAGACCAGTTGAATGCACAGCAGCTCTCTGCCTGATAGCTACCCTGGACATCTAGCCTATTTACCAGTTTCACTACAAGGTCCTGCAACATTAGGACACAGACGCTGGGGATGCTCAGACACAAAAACAGCCTATCTCCTCAGAACAGTGGCCACATAAAGTGTTCAACTACTGTGTAGGAAGCCACAGTTTACTCAGCCCCTACATTTCCATTATCTAATTTGTTATCTTATCAACTAACATTATCACATTTTCATTTTATATATGAGCAGAAACTGAGGCCTTGGAAGGTAAATTGCCCCAAGTTGCACAGTGTAGGAGGGTACAATGACTTAAAGACAGACCTGTGCTAACGTGGAGCTCAGGCTATTTCTACCACCTCACTGACTTCCTGACACAGAGCAAAGCCCATCTGACTTGGAGTTCTCTGAAAGATTGGAAGATCTCCCCAAAATGTTTAGGCCAGTAATCTAAGAGCTGTAGCTTTAGCTTTCCAGGGCACCTCTGTAGTCCACAGTCTGCAGCCTTTTCTTTTTGCCCTAGCTGAGGATGCCTCTAGAGACAGCCCTGGCTGGTGTGGGAAGGAGGATGAGTCAAAAGTCTGGAGAAGCAGCACATAAACAAATAGAAAGAAGCATAAGCACAGGAATGAAATCAGGAAAAGCAAAATAACTACTCTTCATGGCTGGTTGGGCACATGGGGGCTGGGTCTGGATCTGGGTCTGGATCGTAACAGCAAACGAGTTACTGTGCAGGAATTTCACACAAAGCTCAGGGCCAAGATGTCCTAGCCAAACCAGCCTAAAGTTATGTCAAGTACAAAGTTTGATCAGTCTGCCAGTTGGCACAACTGAGGAAGGGGGCACAACTGACATCTACTTGGTAGAGGTCATGAATGTTGACAAATATCCAACAATGAACAGTCAGTCCCCACAACAAAAAATAATCTGGCCTGAAGGTCAATAGTGCTGAGGTTGAAAAACCATGTTCTACGGTCTTGGCCTGATTACTTGTGCTCGCTAAATATAATTCATCATGGAGACAGGCTTTCAGTGTTGTTTAGCACAGGAATAGGAAAATATATTGGTTTCAGTTCTCAGGTTTAGACTAAACTAGAGGATTAGACCATCATAAGTGTCAAATTTTCTTGTTTTTTGTTTGTTTGGAAGATGATTTGTTAAATCATATGACAGAACAACAGCTGCACAGCAGCATATAAGACTCCGGATATTAAACGTATGAACACTACCCTCTTGCAAATAATAAGAGAAAGATTATAATCGAAGTGTGTAGTTCACACTTAAGCTAAAATCCTGGAGTGCCCAAATTAAACCAAGAGAACTGTTTCCTTCCCCAATTTGAAGCATGTACAGAACCAGATATGAGCATATTAGCCAAATCATTCAAATTTCATGATATATTTTTTTCCTCTTTATTTCTGTATTCATTATTATAATATAAAAGGTCTCAGAGTGTTTTGTGGCAACATTTTTCTTCTAATCCAGAAAATATTCCTCTTTGAGGGTCCAGCATTATATCTAAAACAAGTCTACTTTGATTCGAACCAAGATTTGCCCGTATTGTCATGAAACTCTCAGGTAAGAAGTTCTAAGGCCTTAGTTGCACGGCCTACTCTTCCTGCTCAGCTAGGAACTAGAACAAGTAGGACTCCCCCAACTTTGGGGGTCTCTTATGAAATACAAAATGAAGAGATTGGGGGGTAGAAGAAAACAGTCAAAAATTCTACTTCAGTTAAAGATTTTGAATACAAATTGAGACAGTTTTCTTCCTTTTAGAATTAATTTTTCCAATGATTCAATGAATTCTTTTTCTGAGAAGGGAAAATGATAGGCCAAAATAGACCTTTGAGATAACAGGGACTATAATGAAGGCAGGTGTAAGTTTACTGAGAGAACTGTACCCATATAATTTTCCTGTGATAGTGAATATAGGATTTTGTGCCTCAAATACAATATTAGATGTTAGGGGTCCCCCAATGATCTCTCTCTTTTATTCAGCTTTATTGAGATATAATTGACATATTGTATAAATTTAAGGTATGCAATGTAATAATTCAATACATGTATATATTGCAAAATGTTTACCACAGTAAGATTAGTTAAAATATCCTTTATCTCACATAATTACTATTTTGTTGTTGTTATGGTGAGAACATTAAAGCTCTACTCTCATAGCAGTTTTAAAGTATACAATACACTGCTAACTATAGTCACCATGCTGTACATTAGATTCCTGGAACTTATTCATCTTATAACTGAACTTTGTATCCTTTGACAAACATCTCTTCATTTCCTCCACCCCTCAGTCCCTGGCAACCTCCATTCTAATCTTTGTTTCTATGAGTTCGATATTTTTAGATTCCATATATAAGTAAGATCATACAATATTTGTCTTTCCCTGTCTGACTTATTTCATTTAGCATAATACCCCAAATGTGCGTCCATGTTGTTGCAAATGGCAGGATTTCTTCCTTTTTTAAGGCTGAATAATAATCCACTGTATGTATACCACGTTTTCTTTATCCATTCATCCATCGACAGATGCTTAGATTGTTTCTATGCCTTGGCTGTTGTAAATAATGCTGCAGTTAACATGGGAGTGCAGCTATCTCTTTAAAATAGTGATTTCATCTTCTTTGAATATTAATCCTGAAGTGGGATTGCTGGATCATATGGTAGTTCTATTTTTAATTTTTTGAGGAACCTCCATACTGTTTTCCATAGTGGCTGCACCAATTTACATTTCTTAAATGTACGTTGCATCAGGGTTCCTTTTCTCCACATTCTCCCCAGAATTTGAAATCTCTTGTCTTTTTGATAATGACCATTCTAACAGGTGTGAATTGATATCTCATTGTGGTTTTGATTTGCATTTCTGTGATAATTAGTGATGTTGAACATGTTTGCAGGTACTTGTTGGCCATATATGTGTCTTCTTTAGAAAAATATCTATTCAAATCCTCTCCTGATTTTTAAATCAGATTTTTTTTTCTACTATTGAGTTGTATGAATTCCTTATATATTTAATCCCTTTCCAGACATACGGTTTGCAAATATTTTCTCCCATTCCAAAGGTTGCCTTTTCATTTCGTTAACGGTTTCCTTTGTTGGTAGAATTCACTAGTTAAGCTGCCAATCTTTGTTGGGAGATTTTTCATTACTGATTCAATATTCTTACTTGTTACTTGTCTGCTCAGATTTTCTATTTCTTTATGATTCAGACTTTTCAGGTTCTATGTTTCCACGAATTTATCCATTTCTTCTAGGTTATACAAATTGTTTTTGTATAGTTGTTCAGAGTGGTATTTTTTGTATTTCTGTGGTATCAGTTCTAATGTCTCTTCTCTTACTTTTACTTTTATTTATTTGAATCCATTCTTTTTTTTTCTTGCTAAGTCTAGCTAAAAGTTCGTCAATTTTGTTTCTTCTCCCATTAAACATTGGTTGGTATTCTTGGTTTTGTTTTGTTTTGGTGAGGAAGATTGGCTCTGAGCTAACATCTGCTGCTAATCTTCCTCTTTTTGCTTGAGGAAGATTGTCACTGAACTAACATCCTCTCATGCCAATATTCCTCTATTTTGTATGTGGGATGGCACCACAGCATGGCTTGATGAGCAGTGTGTAGGTCCATGCCCGGATCTGAACCCCCAAACCCCTGGGCCCCTGAAGCAGAGTGAGCGAATTTAACTACTATGCCACCAGGCCACCCCAGCATTTGTTGGTGTTCTTGACATAGCTTCACAGGCCTCTGAGTCTCTGCTTCTTTTTCTTCAATTTGTTTTTCTCTCAACTGGTTAATTTATATTGGTCTCTCTTAAGATTCATTGATTCTTTCTTCTGTCATTCCAAATATGCTATCAAACTCATCTAGTAAATATGTGATTCAGTTATTCTATCTTCTAACTCAAAATTTTCCATTTTTATAGTTTCTATTAGTCATGGATTCCTTTATTTGCTGAGTCACTGTCACGTGACATCATATATATATATATTTTTTGGCAGATTAAACCTATGAGGTTTCTACCTTTTATCGAAAGATCTGTGTGTAGTTTTAGGCGCACTTTCAAATCTCAGTCTTCAAGCCTTCCTTGAATTTCACTTTCCACTGGGATGTCTTAAGTCTTCCCTTTCGGCAAGGCATGTGTTTTTTTTCTTTCCCCAGAGTTATTTCTCCTTACTGCGTTTACAGGATCTTTATCAAGAAGCTCTTTCTCTGGTGTTTTAATGAATTGGATAGATGTATCTAATTGTTTCATATTACTGTAAATTCATTAGTTTGGAAGATCTTATTGTAATTTGTTCTAAGTCTTATTTAAAATGTTCAGCAAGGAGTTGGCTATGTGTTGTAGAGTGTTTAATTGTGCTCCAATTCAATATAGAAAGGGAGGATTTAATTCCTAAGTCCCAATACCTGTGAATGTGACCTTATTTGGGAGCAGGGCCTTTATGGATATAATCAAGTTAAGATGAGGTCATACTGGATTAGGGTGGGCCTAAAAGCCAATGACTGGTATCTTTATAAGAACAGAGGACATAGAGAAACATATACTCCAAGGGAAGAAGGACATGTAAAGATGGAGAAAGATATTGGGGTGATGCAGCTGCAAGCCAAGGAAGGCCAAAGATTGATGGAGGCCACCAAAGTCTAGGAAGAAGCAAGATGACATTCTACCCCAGAGCCTTCAGAAAGAACATGGCTCTGCCAACACCTTGATTTAGGACTTCTTGCTTCCAGAACTGTGAGAGAATAAATTTCTGTTTTAAGCTGCACGGTTTGTTGTACTTTGTTAGGGCAGTCCTAGGAAACTAATACATGTGTTAATAAGTCTATTTCCCATTCCATTTTTTGCTTGTGCCTTAAACTCACCTTTTCTGGTTCAAGGATATACCAAAAAAAATAAGGAGAAAACTATGGTCAGATCAGATTTGTGACCTACACCAGAATATTGTCTAAAGGTGATAACTAGACTATCTCTGATGTCTCAAAAAGACTTTTCTTTGATTGCAGAACTGAATTAAAATTGTCACTCTTCACAGAAAACATTTGGTAATGGCAAGTCTTTAAAATACCTTGTACAATATTTACAGCTTTTCGATTCTTTAAACATGATTTTTGAGGGAATAATGTAGAGTCTCTTAGGGTATCCTCAGATTCTTTTCAATTTCTCTTTTCCATCCAACTTTTGATATGCCATTAAAAAATAAAAACAAGCACATGAGTTAGAGTATAGTGAATACCTGTAAGAAGCAACAGTCTGGCCTGAAAGATCACGGACATAGGCTGAGAAGAAAATGTGAGTGTCTAGCAGTGGTCAGTCAGCTGTGATCCTGAGTACATCACGGGTCAGATTAATAACCTAATAGTTGGCCATCTCCAATTAAAGATCCAACAAATTGAAGTTCCCAGAGACAGAAGATGTGAAGAGATCTCTCCCTGGATCACATTCTCATAGACAAAGAAAAATGCCTATGAAAAATTCTCTTAATGCTTTAGTAGGTGACTCAATAAAAATATATACTATGTTGGTCTGATGAGACCTTTGAACTCATCAGCCCACAAAGCCATCTTGAGAGCTGGACTTATTGGACCTATTACTGTCCTTTTCCCTAGAATCTTCTTCTTTTGGAATTGCAACCAACAATGAGGAGAACAGACACACAAACAGCACTGTTGCTAGTAATGGGCAGGTTTCAATCAAAAGTATGAGTGGTTATATCTAATCAGATAATCAAAAATGATCTAGAAAGGATTTCTTATCTTAAAAACGAAAATGAATGCAACATTTAGAGCTCAGTGAAAAGTAGTTGGAGCTCAGATGCAATGCAAACCTTGTGATCAAAGAGACCCATCAAGAGGGAGCTCCAAGGGCCTCAGAGAAGCACACAGTTGCAATTTGAGAATCTCAGGCTATAGCAGAGAAGGGATCTTGACAGAGTCTTGAGATCATCAGCTACTTATTAGTCAAAAAGACAACCAGAAAACCTGTTAATCAAGCAAAATAAGTTTATTGGATTTAAAGCAGCTAGAGAGAATACCACTTTTACAGAGCATTAACAGTGTGTTAAAATGAAAAATTCATTGAGGTTATTTGTAGGATTCTAGGGCCTGGGCTAGGTAATTTTAAAACATTATACTTGTTGGCCTTTTGTATCTTCTTTAGAAAAATATCTGTTCAGGCCCTCTGCCCATTTGTTTAATTGGGTTGTTTTGTTCTTTTGCTATTGTGTTGTAGGAGTTATATATTTTGGATATTAACCCCTTATCAGATATATAGTTTTCAAATATTTTTTCCCAATTCATAGGTTGTTTTTGCATTTTGTTGATTGTTTCTTTTGCTGTACAGAAGCTTTTTCATTTGTAGTCCCACTTGTTTGTTTTTGCTTTTATTGCTTGTGCTTTTGGTCTTATATCCAAAAAATCATTGCCAAGGCCAATGTCAAGGAGCTTTTCCCTCATGTTTTCTTTCTTCTAGGAGTTCTAAGGTTTCAGGTCTTACTTTTAAGTCTTTAATCCCTTTTGAATTGATTTTGTGTGTGGCATAAGATAAGGGTCCAATTTCATTCTTTTGCATGTGGTTATCCATTTTTCCCTACATCATTTAGTGAAGAGACTATTTTGTCCGCATTGAGCCTTCTTGGTGCCCTTGTTGAAAAGTAGTTGACTGTGTGTGCGTGGGTTTATTTCTGGGCTCTCAATTCTGTTCTAGTCTATGTGTCTGTTTTTATGCCTGTACCATACTATTTTGATTACTA
Source organism: Diceros bicornis minor (assembly GCF_020826845.1). Classification (NCBI taxonomy): domain Eukaryota; kingdom Metazoa; phylum Chordata; class Mammalia; order Perissodactyla; family Rhinocerotidae; genus Diceros; species Diceros bicornis. The sequence goes on along the minus strand of NC_080751.1, from coordinate 6,315,762 downwards.
TAGCTTTGCAATAATTTGAAATCAGAAAATGTGATGCCTCCAATTCTGTTCTTCTTTCTCAAGATTATTTTAGCTATTCAGGGTCTGAATTCCATACAAAGTCCATACAAATTTTAGAATTTTTTTTCTATTTCTGTGAAAAATGCCATTAGAATTTTGATAGGAATTCTGTTGAATCTGTATATTGTCCATGTAGTATGGACATTTTAACAATATTAATACATTTATTAATTTTAACAATTGATGAACATGGAATATTTTTCCATTTATTTGCATCTTCTTCAGTTTCTTCCATTAATGTTTTATAGTTTTCAGTGTATAGATGCTTCACCTACTTGGTTAAATCTATTCCTAAGTATTTTATTCTTTTTTAAGGCATTATCAATAGGATTGTTTTCTTGATTTTCTTTTTGGATAGATTGTTGTTAATGTAAAGAAATGCAACTGATTTTGTATGTTGATTTTTTTATCCTGCAACATTACTAAATTTATTTATTAGTTCTAATCGATATTTTTGTGGAGTCTTTAGGGTTTTCTACATATAAGATCATGTAATTTGCATACAGGTAATTTTACTTCTTTCTTTCTGATTTGGATGACTTTTTTTTCTTATCAAAACCACAATGAGACATCATTTCACACTGTTAGAATGGCTATTATCAAAAAAATAAAAGCTAACAAGTGTTAGGATGTGGAGAAAAGAGAACTCTTGTACACTGTTGGTGGGAATGTAAATTGGTATATCCCTTATGAAAAACAGTATAGAAGTTCCTGAAAAATTAAAAATAGAACTACCGTATGATCCAGCAACCCCACTTCTGGATATACATACAAAGGAAACCAAATCAGTGTTTCAAAGAGATATTGCACTCCTATGTCCATTGCAGCGTTATTATAGAAATATCCTATGTGTCTGTAGATGGATAAATGGATAAAGAAATTGTGGCACAGTAGTCGCCCCTTATCTGCGGTTTCACTTTTCACAGTTTCAATTACCTGCAGTAAACCACAGTCTGAAAATATTAAATGGAAAATTCCAGAAATAAACAATTCATAAGTTTTACATGGCACACTGTTCTGAGTAATGTGATGATATCTCGTGCTGTCCCACTCCATCCTGCCCAGGATGTGAATCATCCCTTTGTCCAGCATATCCACACTGTATACACTACCCACCCCTTAGTCACTTAGTAGCCCTCTCGGTTATCAGATTGACTGTCAAGGTATTGCAGTGCTCGTGTTCAAGGAACCCTTATTATATTCAATGATGGCCCCAAAATGCGGGAGTAGTGATGCTGGCAATTCAGATATGCCAAAGAGAAGCTGTAAAGTGCTTCCCTAAAGTGAAAAGGTAAAAGTCCTTGACTGAATAAGGAAAGAAAAAAAATTGTATGCTGAGGTTGCTAAGATCTATGGTAACTTGTATTGCAGTATATTGCTATAATTGTTCTATTTTATTATTAGTTGTTGTCGATCTCTTACTGTGCCTAATTTAGAAATTAAACTTTATCTTTGATATGTATGTATAAGAAAAAACATAGTATATATAGGATTCGGTACTATCCATGGTTTCAAGCATTCACTGGGGGTCTTGGAACATATCACCCACAGATAAGGGGGACTGCTGTATATACATACAAGGGGATATTGCCTTAAAAAATAAAGAAATTCTGCCATTTGCAACAACATGGATGGGCCCAGAGGACGTTATGCTAAATAAAATAAGACAAACACGGAAAGAAAAAAAAAACTGCACGATCTCAGTATGAAATCTAAAAAAGTTGAATACATAGAAGCAGAGAGTAGAAAGGTGGTTACCAGAGGTGGGGACATGGGGGAAATGGGAGATGTTGGTCAAGGAGTACAAAGTTGCAATTATGTAGAATGAATAAGTCTAGAGAGCTAATGTACAGCATGATAGCTATAGTTACAACATTGAATATTGAATATTTTCTAAGAGAGTAAATTTCGGTGCCCTTATCACCAAAAAAGGTAACTATGTGAGGAGATGATATATTAATTAACTTGACATAGTAATCATTTTTCTATGTATACATATATCAACTCATCATGTTGTGCCTTAAATATATACACATTTTATTTATAAAAATAAAATAAAATAAAAAGATAGTCTAGCTAGGTGGAGAACTGACTGGGTATGGGCAGAATTTATGAAATGATAGTTTGGGATAGATGGGCACAAGGTGAGGGTTTTGAAGCAAGGATTTAAGACCAAACTGTCAATCTTGAATTATAAGACATTTTAGTTGGTTCACAGTCTTATATTCCAGGACCAAGTATTCTTGGAAAAAGTAGCTAATTTATTTTCGCCGGGTTATAATATTGTTTAGCACAGAAACAGGAAAGTGTGTTTGACTCAGAATGATTTAGTGAAGGGTCAGAGAGGTGTGCCTGTTTCAATTCTCAGAGTAAAGAAAATTTGTGTTTAATGATTTCTCATTTTGCCAGAAATATATCACTGTTGAAGGAGAGTTCCATGAAACAAAACCAGAGCAGTAAAAAAATACTGAATTAGAAAACTCAGCATTTATTCCCATTTATTCAAAAGTATGAATGTCTTTTCAGCTATTCTCAATAAGACATATCATTCAGCTATTCTCAATAGGACATGTCATTAGCTAGAAATAAAAGGTTCTTTGAAAATCGTTGCTTATATCTATATCCCGCTGGTTATCTATTGTCTATCTATCATCTATCATTTATCTATCTATCCATCCATTCATCCTTCTATCTATCATCTATCATCTATCTATCATCATCTATCTATCAATAAGAATGAAGTGATACTGAGCTTTTTAAACATCTAACAAATATATTCTGAAACTACCATGTGTTTTTCAAATACGTTATGTACATTCCATATACAAAACTTCATGTGATTCCCTTATATTCAGTTTGTGTTATTCAAAAGGATATTCAATAATCTAACAAAATAAATTATAAAATATTTATGCTAATTTAAGTATATTCTAATCTCATTTTCCTAAAAATGTTTCATAGTTTCTAGCTTATTTCTGTGTAAACATAGTTATGCATTAACTCCAGACCAATTATTTTATAGCATTATATAAATTTTATGATATATATTAAAAAAAGTGTTGTTTCTCATTATTTATCTTAAATAATTTTAAATAAGTGTGGCTACGAGTATGTGTTATTTTTAAGGTAAGAATATGGTAAATGTGGTATTCCTTAGGTAAATATGTTTTTGAGAGGGTGTAGAACTCTGTTGTTTGGATTTGGCAGCAAATAAATAGGAATCTACTATAAAATCAAATATAACTACTGTCAATTTCTTTATACATTATGATCAATGTTTTTCCATGGATTTACTAAATTGAAAGTTGATTATATGCATGATCTACAATATTTATTCTTGATTTGGTTTTTTAGTAATCCCGCTTATAAGATGTATTCCATAATAGTAATAATTTTATATCATAAAAGTTTGTATATTTTTTTGAAATGCATATAATCCCAGTGTGTAATTAAAAATTAGATCAGAAGTTTTTGTTTTTGTTTTAAACAGAAACTACTTTGCTTTTGCAACTGTTTTAACATTGAGAATAGAATTTGCCAGTTCCATGATATGGGAGCTATTTTCCACAAATTGAGTTTTTAAAGCAAAAATATTGGATTGGCAAAGTGTAATGCCCTCTTGTTTTTTACATTATGTGGATAAACAAATTATTTTTAAGTGAAAAAGTAGCAATATAATAAACACTCATGTGTGAAGTGTTACTAGAGATTTTTGCTATTGTTTCTAGAAAGTGAAAAAGTAAGTAACACAACTGAGTAACATTTTCCATCTGAGATAGAGCTTAGTCCTTTGTTTCAACATAATTTAAAAAAGATTTATCTTTAACAATAAGTTTTAGGAACAGGTCACTTTGTAACTTTTGCTAAGTGGATCAGAAGTGTAAAATGTGGAGTGACATAGCTGTATCAAAACTCCCTCCATCCTACTCTACTTTTATTTAATACTTCTTGATACATACCTCTATAGAAATAAAAACAAAAATATAATAGATGCTAATCTATATCATACCTATTGTCCATGGATATATAAATTAATTAAACAAAAACATTCATTTAATTAAAAGATGAATTTCTAATAGACTTTAAATTTTTACCATCATTTATAAAAAGTTTTATATTTACATTACTTGAATCAACTCCTTATTTATAATATTTGTATGGATAACTCAATAAGAGGTTTAGTCTTAAAATAATTTTTTTCATTAAAATCTCTCAATCTATAAAAATACACATACGTATGCATATGCTGCTAAGAAAACTGAAAGAATGATTAAAAAGGCTTTTCAAATATAAAACTATAATATGCAAATTTCTGGGAAAAGTAGAATGTGAATACAATTTCAAGATTAAAAAATACATACACCGTTAAAGAGAAAAATAGATAATTCCACAGTTATAACAGGGTGTCTTATTCAGCTTGGGTTTCCATGACAGAATACCACAGACTGGTGTTTTAAAAAACATAAATTTATTTTTCCACAGTTCTAGAGGCTGTAAGTCCAAGATCAGGGTGTCAGCACAGTCAAGTTGTGGTCTGAGCTCTTTTCCTGGCCTGCAGATGACAGCCTTCTTCCTGTGTGCCTACATGGCTTTCTTCCATGCGTGCGTGGATAGAGTGAGATCTCTCTCTTCCTCTCCTTATAAAGTCACCAATCCTATCAGATTAGGACCTCACTCTAAATGACCTCATATAATGTTAACTACCTCCCCAAAGGCCTTATCTCTAATACAGTCACTTGGAGAGTTAGGGATTCAACATATGAATTTTGGGGGGACACAATTCAGTCCATAGCACAGGAGATTTTGATACTCCTATATCAACAAGTGAAGGCATGACTATATAGAAATTAATTAAAAGCATAGGAGAGAAAAACTGTATCAGTCATATTTAAATAATTTATAATTTACAGAAGACTCTCTCCAACACTTGGAAAATATATATTCTGTACAAATGTGAATTATATGTTTACAAGATAGGCTATATACTAGGTAAAACAAGTCATGTCAACATTTTAAAAATAGAAATCTTATTGATTATTTTTACTATATTAAAAATTCATCACTAAATAACTTTGAAGTTCCTAGTTGCTTTGAAATTTAAAAAATACTTTTATTTTTCTTATTTTTAAAAAAATACTTTTATTTGTTTATTTTTAATTGAAGTATAGTTGACATACAATATTATATTAGTTTCAGGTATACAACACAGTGACTTGACATTTATATACATTATGAAATGATCATCATGACATCTAGTGACCATCTGTCACCATGCAAAGTTATTACAATATTATTGATTATATTCCCTATGCTGTTCATTACATCTCCATGGCTTATTTATTTTATAACTAGAAGTTTGTACTCTTAATCTTCTTCACCTATTTTGCCCATCCCCCCGCCCCTCTCCTCTCTGGTGACCAGCAGTTTGTTCTTTACTTTTTAAATTATTTTATTGAGGTCATATTTTTTAATAACATTGTGTAATTTCAGATGTACATTATTATGTATCAGTTTCTTTATAGACTACATCATGTTCACCACCAGTACTCTAGTTTTTATTCATCACCATACATATGTGCTCTTTTACCCCTTTTGCCCAGCCCCCCACCCTTTTCCCCTCTGGTAACCACTAATCTGTTCTCTTTATCCGTGTGTTTGTTTATCTTCCACATGTGAGTGAAATCATACAGTGTTTGTTTTTCTCTGTCTGGCTTATTTCACTAAACATAACACCCTCAAGGTCCTTCCATGTTGCTGCAAATGGGACGCTTTTGTCTTTTTTATGGCTGAGTAGTATTCCATTGTATATATATACCACATCTTCTTTATCCATTCGTCAGTTGGTGGGCACTTGGCTTGCTTCCACATCTCGGCTATTGTGAATAATGCTGCAACAAACATAGTGGTGCATAAGTCTCTTTGAATTGTTAATTTCATGTTCTTTGGATAAATGCCCAGTAGTGGGTTAGCTGGATTGTATGGTATTTCTATTTTTAATTTTTTGAGAAATCTCCATGCTGTTTTCTGTAGTGGCTACACCAGTCTGCATTCCCACCAGCAGTGTATGAGGGTTCCCTTTTCTCCACATCCTCTCCAACATTTATTATTTCTCATCTTGTTAATTATAGCCATTCTGTCGGATGTGAGGTGATATCTCGTAGTTTTGATTTGCATTTTCCTAATAAGTAGTGATACTGAACATATTTTCAAGTGCTTGTTTACCATCTGTATATCTTCTTTGGAAAAATGCCTGCTCATATCCTCTGCCCATTTTTTGATTGGGTTGTTTGTCTTTTTGTTGTTGAGTTATATGGGTTCTTTATATGTTTTGGAAATTAACTCCTTGTTGGATATATGATTTGCAAATATTTTCTCCCAGCTGGTGGGTTGTCTTTGTTTTGTTCATGGTTTCCCTTGCCTTGCAGAAGCTTTTGAGTCTGTTTGAGTTTGTTTCCCTTGCCTGAGTAGACATGGTATTTGAAAAGGTGCTGCTAAGACTGATGTCAAAGAGTGTACTGCCTATACTTTCTTCTAGGAGTTTTATGGTTTCAGGTCTTACATTCAAGTTTCCAATCCATTTTGAGTTAATTGTTGTATATGGTGTAAGATAGCAGTCTACTTTCATTCTTTCGCATGTAGCTGTCCAGTTTTCCCAATGCCATTTATTGAAGAGACTTTCCTTTCTCCATTTTATGTTCTTGGCTCCTTTGTCAAAGATTAGCCGTCCATAGATGTGTGGTTTTATTTCTGGGCTTTCAATTCTGTTCCATTGATCTGTGTGTCTGTTTTTGTGCCAGTACCATGCCATTTTGATTACTATAACTTTGTAGTATATTTTGAAGTCAGAGATTGTGATGCCTCCAGCTTTGTTCTTTTTTCTCAGGATTGCTTTGGCTATTTGGGGTCTTTTGTTGTTCAATATAAACTTTAGGATTCTTTGTTCTATTTCTGTGAAGAATGTTATTGGGATTCTGGTTGGGATTGCATTGAATCTGTAGATTGCTTTAGGTAATATGGACATTTTAACTATGTTTATTCTTCCAAACCATGGGCATGGAATATCTTTCCTTTTCTTTATGTCTTCTTCAATTTCTTTCAATAATATCTTATAGTTTTCAGTGTATAGGTTTTTCATTTCCTTGGTTAAATTGTATTCTTAGATATTTTATTCTTTTTGCTTTTGATTATTGATTTATGAGGGCTTAATAGTGCCATTTTATCTCTTGTTTTCAGGTTGCTCTATATATCCATTATTTCTTTTCCCCTTTATTTCTGACTGCCATTTCAGTTTGGTGGTTTTCTGTGATGATTTTCTCAGTTTTCTCTTTATTTATGATTTGTAGCTCTATTCTGATTCCTTGTTTAGTGGTTACCATGAAGTTTGTATAAAAGATCTGATAGACAAGATAGTCTATTTTCTGATAGCCTCTTTTCTCCATTAGCTTAAGCAGGTTCCATCCCTTCCCTCTTCCCCTTCTGAGTTATTGTTGTCACAAGTTCTTTTTTGTTTTGTGAGTTTGTGACTAAATTGAAGTATGTATAGTTATTTTTGCTTTCCTTCCATTTATGTTTTATGTTATATTTAAGTGTTTGCTAACCTGTTCTGATGGTGAGCTGCAATTTTCTGATTTTGTCTATTTGTCTCCTTGCTCAAAGCTTTGTAAACCTTTGCCTTTTTCTTTCAGGTAGGTGGGCTTCCTTCATGATTTCTTTTAAGGGAGATCTAGTGGCTATGAATTCCCTCAGATTTTGTTTATCTGGGAAAGCTTTTATTTCTCCATCTTATCTGAAGGATAGTTTCACTGGATAGAGTCTTCTTGGGTGAAAGTTTTTGTGTTTCAGTATTTTGAATATATCATTCCATTTTCTCCTAGCCTGTAAGGTTCCTGCTGAGAAATCCACTGAAAGCCTGATAGGGATTCCTTTGTAGGTTATTTTCTTCTGCCTTGCTGCCTTTAATATTTTTTCTTTATCATTGACTTTTGCCAGTTTTACTATTATATTACTTGGAGAAGGTCTTTTTGCATTGATGTAATTAGGAGTTCTATTGGCTACATATACTTGTAAGTCCACTTCCTTTCCCAGGTTTGGGAGGTTCTCAGTCTATTATTTCTTTGAAGAAGCTCTCTGCTCCTTTCTCTCTCTCTTCTCCTTTTGGAATACTTATAATCCTTATATAGCCTTTCTTAATTGAGTAAGATATTTCCCGAAGAATTTCTTCATTTTTATTAAATCTTAGCTCTGTCTCCTCTTCTACCTGAAGCATTTCTATATTCCTGTCCTCTAATTTACTAATTCTGTCCTCCATAACACCAGCTCTATTTTGTATGGTTTCTAGATTATTTTTTATCTCATTAATTGTGTTCTTAATACCAAGAATTTCTTTTTGTTTGTTTGTTTTAAAGGTTTCAATTCCTTTGGTCAAGTATTCCTTCTGGTCATTGATTTTATTCTGAGCTCATCGAACTGTCTTTCTGAGTTTTCTTGTAACTCATTGAGTTTCTTTATGACAACTATTTTGAATTCTCTGCCATTTAGATTGTAGATTTCTGTGATTTCAGGGTTGGTTTCTGGAGACTTATCATTTTCCTTCTGCTCTGAAGTGTTACTGTAGTTCTTCATGTTGTTTGATGAATTGATCCTTTGCTGGTGCATTTGTGGTAGTATTAGGTTGTAGATTCCACCTGCTACTGTTGTGGTGGAGCAGGAGCTGAGTTTTCTGATCTTGCCTCATCCGCTGGAAGTAGGGCTACTCTACATTTGCCTGGGTTGGCCGAAGCCCCTCTGCATGTTGTGCTCATGTGGGCAGGGCCTCTGTTCTGTGTGGGGAGGTTGGGCACCATAGGCAGAGCCTCTGTGCTTGGCAGGGGACTGGCTGAGCTGCTGCATACTAGGTGGGAAGGGCACCTACTCGGTGGCTGAGCCGCCACTCAAGGACTGTGCCAGTTTCTGTGCTCCCCGGGGAGGTGCGCTTTCTGAGTGGGTGGGGCACCTTCTCACCTGCAGTGTGCTCAACAGGTGGAGGGCAGAGTCACCACCACTTGGTGTAGAGCTTTCCCACCAATGGGGCTGCTGAGGCCATGGACACTCCCAAGGGCTGGACTGCAACTCCAAAAGCATTCAGGCAGGGCAGGCTGTCCCCACCTCCTCTTAGAGTAGTGCCTGGCTGCTGTGTGAGGATCTGCGAACTGGCTCGCTGCTGCCAGGGAGGGGGAGGGGTGTGCTTTTCTAGTTCCACTGCCTCCTGGGGATACAGTCCTGCCACCTTCCGATATATAGCTGCATGGATCTCTCAGATGTCCTGTTGTGCTGTGCAGGCAATCCTCTGCTGGTTAATGAATGTCCATTTAGTTGTAACTTAAAGGGGAGAGACTATGGGAACAACTCACTCTGCCATGATGCTGATGTTACTTGACCAGTTTGTTCTTTTTGTCTATGAGTTTGTTTCTATTTTGTTTTGTTTTTTTAGATTCCACAAATAAGTGAAATCACACAGTATTTTTGTTTCTCTGTCTGACTTATTTCACTTAACATAATACCATCTAGGTCCATCCATGTTGTTGCAAATGATAAGATTTCATTTTTTTATGGCTGAGCAATATTCCATTGTATATATATGCTACATCTTCTTTATCCAATTATCCATTGATGGACACTTAGGTTGCTTCCATATCTTGGCTATTGTAAACAATGCCGCAGTGAACAATATATGCGCAGGGGCGCATATATCTTTTAAAATTAGTATTTTTGTTTTCTTCAGATAAATACCCAGAAGTGAAATTGCTGGGTCTTATGGTAATTTTATTTTTAATTTTTTGAGGAACCTCCATACTGTTTTCTGTAGTGGCTGCACCAATTTACATTCCCACCAGCAGTGTACAAGGGTTCCCATTTCTCCACATCCTTTCCGACACTTGCTATTCATTGTGTTTTTGATAATAGCCATTCTGACAGATGTGAGGAAATATCCCATTGTGGTAAAATTAAGAAAATCTTGAAAGTACTATGGTAACTGCTAAAGAAAATTAATCTATATTTAAAAATCTTCTCACAAAGAAAACCTTAGGTCAAGAGAGTTTTGGGAAGAGTACTGGTAAACTACCAAGAAACACATATTTCCAATCTTTTGCAAATTGTTGCACCTTTCCTCATTGTTGCAAACCCCTCCTACTCCAGCTGATGTGATTTCCAAGGAATTTAAAGGGTCAAGACTTTTTTCTCCCTTAATTTTTTTCTTTTTCCCATTATGGGAGCCAGACATTAAAGACTAGAACATTCAAAAACAACTGCGTAGAAAGGGAAAATTAGAAAGTGACCGAACAAATGCAGGCTGAGAAAAGACCTGAGAAGACCTGAAATTTACATATCAGGTTAAAGCTTGACACAGAGACAACCTAAAATAATTTGTAAAAAAACAAAAACTAACAAAAAACAGCAGACTCTGAGGAAGGAGAATCTGATTTCCAGAGTTACCACATTATAAGATTCAAATGCCCAATTTTAAACAAAATCAAAAGGCATTTAAAGAAACAGAAAAGTATGGCACACTCAAAGGAAAAAATAAATTAGTAGAAACTGTCCTTGAGAAAAACCTGATAGTAGACCTACTAGACAAAGACTTTAAAATAACTGTTTCAAAAGTGCTTGAAGGACTAAAGAAAAATTTGGAGAAAGTCAAGAAAATGATGTATAAATAAAATGAAAACATCAGTAAAGAATACCAATAAAACTTGAAATCAAAATGAAACTCTGGAGCTGAAAAGTACAATAGCTAAAATAAAAAATTTACTAAAGGAATTCAAATGTAGATTTAAGCAGGTAGAAGAAAAAATCATCAAACATGAAGATAGGACAATAAAAATATTGAGTTCTGAGAAACAGAAAGAAAAAAGATTGACTAAAAATCAACAAAGCCTGAGGACATGTGGGATACCATCAAGTAGATCAACCTATGCATTGTGGGAGTCTCAGAAAGAAAAGAGAGAAAGATAGGGGCAGAGAGAATATTTGAAGAAACAACCAGCAAAAAACTTCTGAAGTTAAATGAAATACATGAATATAAACATGTAAGTTAGATGAACTCCAAGTTAAATGAACTCAAAGAGACCCACACTGAGACACATTATAATCAAACTTTGTAAAAAATAGAGAGAGACAAAGAGAGAATCTTGAAAGCAGCAACAGAGAAGTGACTTGTCACGTGTAAAGGTTCTTCAATAAGATTATCAGCAGATTTCTCATTAGAAACTTTGGAGGTTGGAATTCAGTGGATCAATATATTCAGAATGCTAAAAGAAAAATAATCTATAAACCAAGAACCCTATATCTGGCAAAACTGTCATTCAAAAATGATGGAGAAATTAAGACATTCCCAGATTAACAAAATCTAAGGGAATTTGTTACCACTAGATCTGTCCTGCAAGAAAAGCTCCAGTGAGTTCTGCAAGGTGAAATGAAAGACTAAATAGTAACTCAAAGCTATATAAAGAAATAGAGATATCAATAAAGGTAAGTACATGAACAATTATGAAACCCAGTATTACTGTAACAATGGTTTGTAATTCCACTTTTTATCTTCTACATACTTGAAGAGACCAATGCATTTAAAATAATTATTATTTTATGTTTTGGGGCACACAATGTATAAAGATGTAATTTTGTGATGTCAACAACTGAAAGAAGTGGGGGACAGAACTGTTAAAAGAGCAGAATTTTTTATGTTACTGATTTTAAGTTTTTATGGATTCAAATTAGAATGTTATAATTTTAGTATTCTAAATGTAATCTCCATGATAAACACAAACAAAAGAGATGTGGAATATATATAAAAGGAAATGAGAAAGAAATTTAAACATTTCGCTACAAAAATCAACTAAACACAAAATAAGATAGTAATGCAGGAAATGAGTGGTACACAAGCTATAAGGCATGTAGAAGACAAATAGCAAAATGACAGAAGTCTCTCATTATAAATAATTACTTTAAATGAATTAAACTCTCCAATCAAAAGATAGAAATTGGCAGAATGGTTAAAGAAACATCGTCCTCACTTTAGATTCAAAGAAAAAAATAGATTAAAAGTAAAAGAATGGAAAAAGATATTCCATGCAGACAGTTACCAAAAGAGAGCAGGGGTGGCTAGGCAAATATTAGATAAAATAGATTTTAAATCAAAATTTACAAGAGATAAAGAAGGACATTATATATTAGTAAAAGTTTCAATATGACAAGAAGTTATAGCAATTATAAACATTTACACATCTAATAACAGAATATCAAAATATGGGAAGCAAAGATTGACAGAATTGAAGGGAGAAATAGACAGTTCTATAATAATAGTCAGAGACTTCAATACCTCACTCTTAATAATGGATAGAACAACCAGACAAAGATAAATAGGAAAATATTGGACTTAAACAACACAATAAACCAACTAGATCTGACAGACATGTACAGATCACTCTACCCAGTAACAACGGCACACACATTCTTCTCAAGTGCACATGGGACATTTCCAAGGATAGATCATATGTTAGGCCACAAATTAAAAATTTTAGAAGAAAACATAGGGCAAAACCTTCACAACACTGGATTTGGTAGTGATTTTTTCGCTATGACACCAAAGGCACAGGCAACAAAAGAAGAAATAATACAAAATCGGAATTCATGAAAATTAAAAAATTGTGTATATCAAAAGACACAATCAACAGAGTAAAAAGGCACCCACATAATGGGAGAAAATATTTGCAAATCATATATCTGATAAGGTATTAATATTGAGACTATGTAGAAAACTCCTAAAACTCAACAACAAAAATCAAACAACTTGAATCAAAAATGAGCAAAGAACTTGAATAGACATTTCTCCAAAGAGGATCTGCAAATAAGAAATAAGAACATGAAAAGATGCTCAACATCACTAATCATTAGGGAAATGCAAATCAAAACTACAATGAGATACCACCTTATACCCATTAGCATGGCTACTATCAAAAAAAGCGTAAAGAAAATAACAAGGGTTGGCCAGGGTGTGTAGAAATTAGAACCCTTGTGCACTGTTGGTGGGAATGTAAAATGGTACAGCCTAAATTTTGCCTAAATTTTAACAGGTTACAAACTGACAGTGAAATAGGAAGGAAAAAAATGGTGAAGAAATTTCAGCCTTCAGATGACAACATTCCAAGTAAAATTTATTTCTCTTGCCCTGTCCATAGAGAGTAATTCGCTCTTTGGTTTAATGACTAGGATCAGGTGACCTGCAGGTTCAATGGGGCAGTGGCAGTGCCGTGCTTAAAGTAGGCATTCAATAAAAATTATTTACTAGATCAAACTTTTCATCTATATTTATATCAAATGGTAGACCATTTTGTTAGAAAGATACTCAGCAATCATCCGTTTTGACGAACTAACACTTCTTCCATCAAGAATTTACAGATGAAGAAACTAAGATCTGGAGATATGAATGATTATTTCAATCTTGGTTATCCTCTAAGTCCATTACTTTTTTTCTTTATAACCCAAATATACTATCTATATTAATTTAACTAGAATTTATGATAGAGTTCTGTATAATTAACACTCTGCAAGGCTTTTGTATGAAAGACACCCAAATAAAAGCCATGGTACTTTCTCTTAAACAATTTTAAACCAAATAAAAGAGAACAACCATTACTAGAATGCCAATATAGTTTATTGTCCAAGATGACAAACTTTAAGAATGAAATAGTGCACTATTAATCACTATTAAAGGGCAATAGGCTAACCCAGGACTATGAGTAAGTAAGCAGATATGTTCATGTAGGATGACCAAGGCTCATCCATGGCAGCCTGGTGACCTTGCATGCCTTCAAGTAGGCCATTTAAGCATGACTCAACTGCAATCTGTTTGAAATATTGGTGAAACATCCTATAATCCTCCCTAGAAAGTGGAAAGATAAGCAATCTTATAAGGAGGTGTCTCAAGGCATTTTTTCATTTTCTTCCATATCTTGTGCAAGGCTGCCATGAAGCAGTTTCTCATCTATCTCCCTGGATCTATTGAGGCATGGGTCTGTCCATCTCTCCCCATATAGGTAGAGCTGCAGACTATAAAACTGTTTGTCCATAGTTTAGAATTGGCTCCTCCATGACAGAGCACTCTCCCTCCACCTCCCGCCATATAGTCTGCAATCTGCCGTCTGGCACCTCTCGTTCCGTATCATCCTGTAGGACTAGTGGCACAGGGTGCTAACCCCACACTGATTTTTCTTGTTTCTCTGTGTGTAAATAATAGACTATCTGCATCCATTTGGGGTCATTATCTCCTTACTGCTTGAATCTATGGAAGTGTCACAAGCCAAACTAATATCTGGCAGCAGTCTTCTGCTTAGGAACTGTTTGTCCACTTGACAGTATGTACGCCCCTGACCATTAGACCCTTTAAAAGAATGAAAGACTAGTACAAGAAAATGATTAACCAGATGCAAAATAAGTCATAGAATTATAGATACTTCTTTTGAGCTAGAAGGAACAAAAGGAACTTTCTTTTGCACTAGAAACCAAAAAAAAAAAAAGTAGTTAGGGAACATTGAAAATTGAACAAGAGTGGAAACAGAAAGGATTTTATTACACTGTAGATTTTGAATGGCAGAGATTCCCTGGCATTATCTAGATTACATACAGCATGTATTTCAATGGAGGGAATGAACACTGCATGGGAGAGTGGGAAGTACAGGATGGGTGGTTGAAGAGTCCGGCTTGGATGGAATGTAGGGAGAATTGACAAAGAAATTGTTGAAAATATATCAGGACCAGAGAGGAGCGTGGTCTGAATGTCAACCTAAGGACTGTAGGTAAAACTGTAGGTAAACTGCCTAATCTTCAAATACAAATGTAGCTTCCAGTGGTATATATTTCCCAGGAGTTCTATTCAAATATATTGGGAAAGAAGTATTGAAGGAATTGATATTGCCGCAAATAATACAAGTATCAAGGCAGAAAATAAACCTGTCATTCTTTGCCCTTACTTGTGTCTGCAGCTTTTTTCCTCTGATTCTAGATTAAAGGGTCTAATATAGATACTTGCACGCAAGATTTTTTGTTTGTTTTACATTGAATTACATTGCAGTCTTTATTAAAAATCACTTCATGTCAAAATTAAATATAGTCATTATATGTGACAACTGACAATCTAATTTTACGAAATCTCGTGAGTAAAAATTTGATCTTCATGAAAAGTTTGTAAAGTTTATTTCTTTTAATCCTGGTGATAATTTTCTTTGATATTTTCACAGGTAATTAAAACAAAATTGACTTCATCACCTTCAGGCTGCTTTCTTTTAGTGCTGAGAATATAGGAAGGAAAAATTGTGACAAAAGGCACAATGTTCATAGCTTTGTGCCAGGAAAAAATAAAATTGCAAAGAATTATGAAAATTTGAAAGCAACATAAAAATATAAAGGGTCATTTACAGGACTTTTTTCCTTTATTCAATTGAAGTTATTTAAACCCGTAACATATAATCACTGCAAAATAAAAATACAATAATGGTGAATTCAAGGAATTAAACCATCCCAAATAAAACAGTTGTAAATTCATCAACGTAGTTTGGTATTAATGTAACTCTAACATCATTTCTTGACTGTTTCTTAGTTTAAATTATATAAACATACCATATTTTATGAAGATAAATTTCTAGTCTTGGCTATTTAAATAATTTCAAAATTGTTGCTTTTACAAACTACTGTGATAAATCAAGTTACACTTACCCAAATTTTCCATGATTTCAAATCCTTCAAACATTTGCTTCTTCTACTCAGCATACCTGCTCCTTGTCTAAGTGCCCACCTCTATTTAATCAGAATTCTCCAGAGAAATAGAACCAATAGGAGGTGTATATATGTATATGAGGGGTGTGTGTGTGTGTGTGTGTGTGTGTGTTTAAGCTCACACATAATTATAGACGTTGGCAAATCAAAAATGTTCAGGATGGGCCAGCAGACAGGACACCCAAGAAGAGACCATCCTGCATTACAAGTCCAAAGCTGCCTGCTGGTAGAATTCCCTCTTGCTTGGGGGAGGGTCAGTCTTTTGTTCCATTCAGGCCTTCAGTTGATTGGATGAGGCTCACTCACATTGTGGAGGGCAATCTACTCTACTCAAAGTCCATCGATTCAAATGTCAATCTCATCCAAAAGCACCCTCACAGAAAGATCCAGAATAATGTTTGAGCACATATCTGGACTCTGTGTCCCAGCCAAGTTGACACATAAAATTAATCTTGACAAGTCCATCCCTTGTCAACTTGGCACTCACACACATTTCTTAAACCATATAGTGCAAAAATCACATAATTTGCACCCACCACTACCATAAAATTATAATTATGAAGTAGCAAGTTAATTAAAAAACACTACTTTATGTCTAGATATTCTGCCCATATTGATCTGACACCTTTGTGCTTCTTGTATTTAAGCTCACATTTTCTAAAATCACTTTATTGATAAAACTGGTTCTTTTCAGAAAATCTGCCTCTGAGTTTTTTTGAAAAATGACTATGTTTACAGCTAAGGTCCCTGACAATCTTGATGTTATTTTCAGTCTCAAGGAGAAAAAATGTGAAATCAAACTTCAGGGTAAGATATGCTTGTCATAAGATATGTTTGGGACATTCAGTATTGCCAGTGCCAACCCAGATCCTGCAGGGTATAGCTACTTAAGCCCTCTGAAGAATGTTGGCTTCAGTTGTATTCATTGTCAACAATGGTACATTTGCAGGAAGTCACTGAAGAGCTTGTTGATTTTATTGACAGGGCCAATTCCATTAAAGAGCTACAAAACATTTTAATCACACCATAGAAACCTGCAACTTATTTACCCAGCTTGTTAAAAATTAATTTTAGTCTTACTAAACTGTTATTAAAGACACATGTAAAACATAACTCCTATTTTCTTTAGATTTGATTAAAAGCAAATGTGAATCCATTAGTAATTCTCTTTCTAAATTTGAAATTTATGTATGATTTGGATTGAATATATTGTTCTGATTTCTTATCTCCCTCGAAGTCAACACACATTTCACAGTCTGGCTAACATATTACATTATGATGGACTGGATTCATGCGAATGCTGCTTAAGACATGAAATCACAAAAGCTAGATCTGTGGATGGCATACCAACTAGCTTTGATTTGAGACTCCTAGATAAGAGTGCATCCTAAGATTACATATAAATTTCTCACCCTATTGTAGAGGATCTGGAACTGTTTTAACCAGTTCAGTTTCTAGTTTGTATGTCAAGAATAGATAATACTTTGGTATAAAATGTGAAGACAGAAAGGCCATCAAAATTTAATCTTTGTGTCAAATGTGTCCATTTCACTAAATGTTTGAATTGTTTTATAAGCTAAATGGAATCAATATTTTGGTAATGGATGACATCACTTTTCACTTATTATATGCCTTCATTTACCATTCAGGAAGATGACATAACGTACTGCATGGATGCCTTGTCCAACCTGCAGGCATTCTCAGAAATGGCTAGAGAAGGAAAAGTTTAAAGGCAGATAAAATCTGACAAATCTTAGGCATACAGCTAGTTATGTAAAATTTTAAAATCCTATAAAATATCAATATTTCCTATCTACCCCAACCTAGTGTCCACCCACACCCCCACCCAAATCCTGATTGGTTCCACTGGATTGCTATAGGAGCAGATAAATTTTATGCTCATGACTCACCTCTAAGAGCTCTCCAGTGCATTATGTATTCGGCTTATCAGACACGATTTTATTGACTAGCAAAGCCTGCCAAACTTCCAAACCTCTCTTATGATTCATGGTGAAGGTCTTCATAATTAATCTCCACGCATATCAGCAAATCAGCTTCACAACCCTCTGGACAGTTGTAGTCTAAAGGCCTGTTAGTTTATTCCCAATGCCAATTCAATCTTTATTCTCATCTCGTACCATTCAGTCGCAAAATTGAGCTAGTTATAACCCGGGCTCTTGAGCCTGCTGTGCAACCCAGACTCAGGTACACGGAGATAATAAATACCTCAAATTTATGATGAGTTATCCAGATAGCCAATTTTCCTGCCCTATAATGCAGATCTTGCTTATCTTCCCCAATCTGCTAATTAAGGGACTCTCTGCTCTAGTTTCAACCCTGTCTCTCCCCATCATTTACCTCCCTTTCTCTACCTACGTTTTGGCACTACATACCAATGTGGTGGGACTGAGCTACTGTGTATTCACTATTTGGTTTCCCTATCTCTGTGTATAAAAATCCCTGAGCCTCTAACATGGCTAGAATCTTTTGTTAATGCTCTTCACATGTCTTCTTGTCCTATAAACTGATTACGGGTATTAAAAACTAATTTCACACTCATGTTCCCATGACTGCGCTAGAATTTTCAACTCCTATGTAGACCCTGTATCCTAATATACAAACTTAACTTGAACCTTCACAACACCTAGATTTTTAGTCCTGCTATCCTTAGACTAATGAAACCCTGATTGCTTACCCAAACCCACTTCACATAAGTGCATGTTTTTTATTCAATCTTAATAAATCTCTCTAAGATGTTTTGAAGGGGCTCAGTCAGTATATTTAGAACAATTAACAAAGTTGCAATCGTAAGAGTGATCTCAATTTCCCACTATTAAAAAGTTGTACAGTGCAACTTTATTAAATCAGAAAACCCAAGATGTATTATAAATTCAAATCACTGGATTTAATGTTTTTAATTACTCTTGTCCCTATCAAACCTCTTTGAATTCTCACATCGCTTATTGATTTTACCACTCTTATGAGAGTAGTATATCCAATTTTTTATGATTACTCAATATGTCATGTTAGAAGTTATTAACTAGTTTTATACTTATGACTCCCATTCTTATTTATGACCCCTTATATCTTTCTAGCAACATAGAATGTATACAGTAGATAAATATTTAATGCACACCAGTTCTTTTAACTGCCAGACAATATAAAGAAACTGGAAAAATCAGATAGCTTCTTATTTATATCAGATTCTGTTTCAAGAAATATTTTAAGTTATGAAACATGGCCTTAGAATATTTAAATTATTTCAATCTATAAGGAAAGATAGGTACAGCAATTCAAACATTAAGGTTAATCCTCCAAATGAACTCAATCACTAACAATAACTCTATAACTTCATAAATATTTTAATTAACAGAATATGCAGAGTACATGACAAATTTATTACAGACATGCATAACTTAACAATGAGGATACGTTCTGAGAAATGTGTCATTAGGTGATTTTGTCATTGTGTGAACATTATAGAGTGTACTTACACAAACCTAGATGATATAACCTACTACACATCTAGGCTAAATGGTACTCATCTCATGAGACCACTGTTGTATATGCGGTCTGTTGTTGATCTAAATGTCATTATGAGTGCATGACTGTATGGTCCAGTCTTTATCCAAGTGGTAAAACTTATGATCTAGTGTTTGCTATGTAAGTTCCTCTCTCAAGTTTCTATATAACCGCTTCACAGTTTGGGGGACTATGCATGTTTTAAAATACTGAAGAGATAAAACCATTCTTTTGAAATACGAGGTATTTTTTTGTTGTTGTTTAGTCTACAAATATGTTTTGACTAGCTATTGTTCTAGAAACTATGCTGAGGTCTGGTGATAAATTAATTAAAAAGTTACAGTCTAATAAAAAAGACATATATAAAATCAAATAATCTGCAATAAAATTTGGCCAGTATAACAATAAACATATTTGCAATTCTATATGGACTCGGTGAAAAATATGGCTGCCTTTTACTGGATGAATCATGGAAGTTTGGATAGATACTATGAGTTTTGAGTAATAAATAGAAGTCTTCCAGAAATAGAATGATTTTTAGAATGGACTTTAGGGGCTGGCCCACTGGCACAAGCGGTTAAGTGTGCGCACTCCGCTGCGGCGGCCCAGGGTTCGCTGGTTCGGATCCCGGGCGCGCACTGACGCACCACTTGTCAGGCCACGCTGTGGCAGCGTCCCATATAAAGTGGAGGAAGATGGGCATGGATGTTAGCCCAGGGCCAGTCTTCCTCAGCAAAAAAAAAAGGAGGATTGGCAGATGTTAGCTCAGGGCCGATCATCCTCACAAAAACAAAAACAAAACAAAACAAAACAAAAAAAAGAATGGACTTTAAAACCGAGGAAAGAACGCATGTAGAAGCATGGAGTCATGAAAGGATATGACATTTCGGGAACATTCCTCATGGTAAGAAATCTCCAGTCAGTAACTTCTTAACTGGTAGGAAATGAGACCAGGGTGATAGATTGGAGTCAAATTGTGAAGAAATTGTACATTGAAGCAATTAGTTCACCCATCACACCCTTATTCTTAGAAAACCAACTACGGGTTTGAATAGGAATTGTGAACTGTGATCCTCAGATTAGTTTTGTTTTATTTGTGTTGTGTGTGTGTGTGAGAGAGAGATTTAATTTGCATATGTACAACAATCTTTACTGAATGTCTGAGCCAAATAATTATAGCAAAGTAAATATAGTGGAATGTGTCTTTGTCATTTCTCATTGCCATGTTGTGGGAACATGAGTGGGAGTACTGATCTCAGTCCCAGCAAGAGGGCAGTCTCTTATTTGCCTAATTCATTCAGAATTAACCTATTGCTCACACTTGGTTAATTAGTTCAGGTAACTTATGATTAAAAAATAGCACATGGAATTCCTTTGATTAAAATAATTGATTAATGAATTGTCCTGTGATCCAATTTGTGTCAGTAGGCCTGAGATGAGGATTTCTGTGGAATTCTCAGAAGGAAAGTACTTTGTTCTTCTGAGAGAACTGCCAGAAAATAGTCCCCGTTGAGGGCTATATAGTTTGTATCCAACGTTTTGCTTTTACAGGCTGTATTACAATGAATGTACCTGAGCTTGGTATATTATTGCAAGTATAAAATTGTGGGTAAAATTATTTTACTATGTAAAGTTGGTGTTAGTTAAATTAAATTTTTCCAGGCTATGGTCCAACGTATAACATGATACATTTAATCTAGATTTCTTATTCATTCTCGAGGTTGTAAATTAAGACTGACCGTATGGTAAAAGTAAAAAAAAGAAAATGATGGCTCAAATAATTACATTCCTTATGAAAATAATTTATGAGAGATTTTGAAACAATTGATTGGCAAAGAAAAAAGTTTACTCAGTACAGTCTATTTTTTCAATAGTCCTATAAAAATATTCCCAAAAATCTATGTGGAATGTTATTGCTATTTTTTAAAACAATTGCTAGCTAACTACCAACCATACTATTATTATTACTGATACTTTCATTAGAGGCAAAATTATAATGTGTAATCATTCAGTCTCCCATAAAGATGCTGCTATCCTTAGCTGAAATTGGAAATATTGGGAACGTAGAATGAAACAATTCTAGAAAGACACAGATTTCTTTATGCAACTTCAAAAATATTATTATAATTTTGATATTCGGACATCATTTAATTATGGACTGAACCTAGTAGATTTATGCACAAAAGACATCTGAGTGAATGTCTTTGAAAACAACAAATCAGTTCTTCTTTTTTACCTATTCATGATCCGCCTGTGCACTTGACAGTCCTAAATGAAAATGTCAGATGGTCCATTCCCAAGTGCTGAACAACATTTAATAGAAAATAAACACAACTCAAAAACTGTTTTGATCAGGATGTTTAGAGGGGGATAAACATGAGGTTGAGGTAGACAGAAAATATTAACATTTTATGGGATTTTAAAATTTTACATAACTGTACTTAAAAAAATACTAGGAGTAAAGAGAGTTTGTGGACTTGAACTATCATAACTTCAAAAATACTCTTTGATAGGATCTCTTTAAAAATTGATAGATTCTGTATCTAGTTGCCACTAAAAATTATGTTACACAAAAAATCAATAGCTAATGACAGAAGATTTAAATACCAAAAAGAAGTCATTGTAGAGACCTCTGAAAGGTTCAGTTGCCTAAAAATATTTCCTACCATTTTCCATAATTAGTATTAATATTTAATGTTCTTTTCACTGTGCTTTATAGATAGTAAGGATGTGGTTAGAGTGAAATACAGCAAAATCAAAGCTTTCCTCACTGAGCTCAGTTTCTAATCAACAAAAGGCCAGCAGTGTTGGTCATGGTCTAGCTTGTTATTCGTCATTGAAGAACTGAGAGAAAGCATTCAATAATATGTGAGCAAATTGGGAGACACTGGCAGTCCATGGAGAAAAACTTAAAAGCTACTGCTGCATTAGTGGTAACTTTTTGTCTAGCCTAATCTATTCACTGATAACGCGCGTCATCTAAATAATTGGCAGGAGCCAGTGCAAAAGGAAAACATGGGGCTCCTTATTCAAAAAGCAGAAAAAACCTTTCATTAAAAACGTTTCATTAGAAGTCCTAAAATGTAAAGCATTTTCCTTTGTTCCATGGTCTCTTTCTTGACTTGCCATTTTTTAATTTACTATTTGATGTCATTCTAAACAAAGTCAAAATAAGAATTTTAATTATTAGTGAATTTTACTGTTCATCTTTATGTTGTGCAATGTCATATTTAAATGCAATAGTAAGAGCATTTGACTCACATGAGGATTCACCAAAATTATACAATTGTATTTCATCACTTACAAAGGCATATGTATTTCATTCTTTCCAGAATACTGAAAACTCTGCACAAAACTAACTCGGTTGTTTTCATTTCACTTGTTGATGCACACACATTCTACAACCCTCTCCACTTTCAGCTGGCTGATAAGTAAGGAGAAACTGAAAGGAAAAGGAAATATGGGTTGCCCTAGCTTTCTCTTTCCCTTTATGTCCTCATTTCCTGTGTTAGTGGTTGGCTAATACAGGAAAGGATATGAGTTCAAGAGAAGAGATGATTGGATTTCTTGATCATTTATGTACTTAGAATGCTTTGTCTTCTTTTTGTGTTTGAATAAAGTTGCTACTTGAACGGAAAGCATGGCCCTTTGGGGCTGTTAGCACCCCTGCTTACTAAGTTGTAGATGTTACACACTTGTCTTGTGTTTGCTGAGTCTCAATGAACTTCCATGCACTGTGGATCCAACAGAAGTTGTGCTCATGGAGCATCACAAATGCCATTGCACCTTGCTTTTTTTCCTCAGTATTTTGCTTTTGAGATTTATGCTACAATATGTATATATCTTACTATATCAAATACCATATTCAATTGGTTCCATTTCTTTACTTTGTTGTTGCTAATAGTTCTTCAATAAATGGCTTTAAGCTTATTTCTCTTTAGGCCTTTGTCATAGTTTTCCTAAGTTAAATATACCTAGAAATGGAATTGCAAGGTCAGAGTGCAGGTATTTATTCAATCTAATGTTTATTGAAAAATTGCTCTTCAAATTGTAGGAATTTATACTTGTGTCAGGAGGACATAAGAGTTTCCATTTCCACATTCTTGCCAAAATGTCTACATATCAGATTTTTAATTTTTTTGGCCAGTCTGATGATGATCAATGGTAATATAGCTTAATATGCAGTTCTTTTTTTTAAGTAAATGCTTCTTTCTTTTTTTCTTTCCCTTCCTTCCTTCCTTCCTTCCTCCCTTCCTTCCTCCCTTCCCTTCCTTCCTTCCTCCCTTCCTCCCTTTCTCCCTTCCTTCCGTTCCTCCCTTCCTTCCTTCTCTTACTCCCTTCCTTCCCTTCCTCCCTTACTTCCTCCCTCCCTTTCATCCCTTCCTTTCCTTCCTCACTTCCTTCCCTTTCTCCCTTCCTTCCCTCCCTTCCTTCCTTCCTTCCTTCCCTTCCTCCCTTCCTTCCTTCCTTCCTTCCTTCCTTCCTTCCTTCCTTCCTTCCTTCCTTCCTTCCTTCCCTTCCTCCCTTCCTTCCCTTCATCCCTTCCTTCCCTTCCTTCTTTCCTTCTTTCTTTCCTTCTTCTTTGCTGGGAAAGATTCACCCTGAGCTAACATCTGTTGCCAGTCTTCCCCACCCTTTTTTTCCCTCCCAAAAGCCCCAGTACATAGTTCTATATTCTAGTTGTAAGTCCTTCTAGTTCTTCTGTTGAGCCGCCACCACAGCATGGCTACCAACACACAAGTGGTGTGGTTCCACACTCAGGAACCGAACCCAGCTGCTGGAGCACACCAAACTTTAACCACTAGGACATCAGGGCAGGCTCTGCAATTCTTTACTTATTAGTGAGGAGGACAATTCACCATATATTTATTGGCCATCTATTTGTTTGAAGGTCCTTCATGTCAGTTATCCAGTCTCTATTTCAGTTATTTATTTTTTGTTGATGACATAGATATTCTGTGTATGCTCTGGCTACTAATCCTTTGTTGGTTATGTGCACTGCACATATCTCATTCTAGTCTTGACTTATCTTTTTAGTTTACACCATTATCCTGCAAAGAGTTTGGTTGTTGTTAACGTAGCAAAATTTTCACTTCACAGATTGAAGGTTGGGATCGCCAAAATTTCTGTAAAGGGCCAGATAGTTAATATTTTTAGCTTTGTTTATGTTTTAGATATATCTATTAAATATCTATTATGTTTAGTGTGTTATGTTTTAGTTATTGGTATTAAATAGTTGCATTTATTTTTCTCATCCAATGTAAAAATCAATAGTTTTTATCAGGTAAATGTAGTTAATTTCATTTATTTTTGATTCCTGGTATATTTGGACACATTTCTACCATTTTAGTTTGTGTGTTCAACTTAAAATACTTTTATTTGCATCTTATTTCACCTTTTCTGACTTTTCGTAGTTTTATCTTATTTTGTTAGTTCATTTTTCTCTTTTCTCATTCCTCATCTTCTTATATTTTTGTAGATATCCTGAATATTTTAGCAGGCATATCTGACTGAAAATCTGAAAATCAGAACTTTATCCTGCTAAAGAAGAATATATAGGACTTAGAATTTTTTTTAATATCAACTTCCTCAATATCTTCCACATTACTATTCTCTAGTAATTTTATTTCATGATATTTGAATCATCCTAAATTTGGTAATTAACTTTTTTACAGTTAAGTTGTTCTTCGATTTACTGAAATATTAACGCATTTCTTTTTTTCCCCTTATTTTGTTGCAGTCACATTGGTTTCTAACATTGTATAAATTTCAGGTGTACATCATTATACTTCTATTTCTGCATAGATTACATCATGTTCACCACCAAAATACTAATTACAACCCATCACCACACACACATGCCGAATTATCCCTTTTGCCCTCCTCCCTCCCACCTTCCCCTCTGGTAACCACCAATCCAATCTCTATCTCTATGTGTTTGTTTGTTGTTGTTGTTATCTACTACTTAATGAGGGAAATCATACAGTATTTGACCTTCTCCCTCTGACTTATTTCACTTTGCATAATACCCTCAATGTCCATCCATGTTGTCACAAATGGCTGGATTTCATCGTTTCTTATGGCTGAGTAGTATTCCATTGTGTATATATACCACATCTTCTTTATCCATTCGTCCCTTGATGGGCACTTAGGTTGCTTCCAAGTCTTGGCTATTGTGAATAACGCTGCAGTGAACACAGGGGTGCATGTATCTTTATGCATTTATCCATCCTTTTCATTTTCATGAAAGCATTGCATGGTTTCTGAAGTGATATTCAAGGAAGTGTTTATATACACAGTGGTGTCCTAGAGCTGGATTATACCAGCTCACATGAGCTAATTGCTAAACTTTCAGGAATTTTGTGACCTGGTTGTTAAACTATTGAGAGCTAGAAATTGGCCATACTGGGAATATTTCCATCACAGAAATTGGAAAACACTACAAAATAAATCTTTTTTTTCCCAGAGAGCAAATTTACTAAGACACCACTGAACTGGTGATACGAAATACAGTTATTTGTTGCTTGTTTCTTTGAACTTATTTCTTCTGATTACCTATTTCTTCTGATTACCTATTTAATAATGAGCATATGTCATATAGATAAACACAGGAAAGATATTATTATTTTTTAAAAAGGAGACAAAAACTACATTTCTAATATTTTTTGAAATCTTTTTCCTTGTAAGTCCCATCCATTGCAGTTAGTTTTTTGATCCCTCAGTACAAGATACTTCCCTCACAAACATGATGGCATTTTCATACTTTGGAGGGAGAATTTCGTCTGTTTACTTAAGCCATTTCATATACTATAAATCCCAGATTTTATGGAAAAAAGAGGGCAATTCCAATATTCAGAAAATCCAAGTAAAAAAAGACTTTTAATAAATTCCTTGTTTCTCAGCCACACTTGAAAAAAACAAACAAACAAAAACCAAGACCTTTAAAAGACTAGAAAAAATGTGTGTGTTGGTGGTGGGGAGGATTTTACTTTAATTCTTGGGATGTCTTATTTTATTTAATGAAGTAGTAACACTAATGTGCATCTTATGCATTGTTCTGCCTTATCTAAACCAATCTTCAATATTTTAACTTGTCTTCATTAACCACAGCAAAATTCTCTGGCATTGTTGCTCTTTACCTGTTTTTCCATTTTTCAATTCTAGTTCCTCCCTGACATTCTTAAATAGATCTCTTGGTTTCTAATGTTCATGAAATGTGAACTTAAAAGTTCTGTACCTTGAGCTGTCTAAAGTCATCAGTTCTTCTTTTGTTATCAGTTCTTTATAAATTGTTTTATTCACCAAATAGAACTACTTGTTTTTTTCTAATCACTACGTATTTTCTCTGAATGCCTTTTAGGTTATTGGATGCAGTCTTCTTTTGTGTGTGTGTGTGTCTGTGTTTTGATGTTTTAATGGTTTTTAACATTGTGAAATTTTGGCTTGTACATTTTTGTTTGTCCATCACCGTATATATGACTCGCTTCACCCCTTGTGCCCATCCCCACCCCCACTGCCCCTGGTAACCACAGTACAGTTTTCTCTGTCCATGTTTTGGTTTATATTCCACATATGAGTGAGATCATACAGTGTCTTTCTCTTTCTGGCTTATTTCACTTAACATAATACGCTCCAGGCCCATCCATGTTGTTTCAAATGGGACCATTTTGTCCTTTTTTATGGCTGAGTAGTATTCCATTGTATATATATACCACATTTTCTTAATCCAGTCGTCAGTCAAGGGACACTTAGGTTGCTTCCACTTCTTGGCTATGGTGAATAATGCTGCAATGAACATAGGGGTGCATAAGCCTCTTTGGATTGTTGATTTCAGGTTCGTGGGATAGATTCCCAGCAGTGGGATGGCTGGGTCATAGGGCATCTCTATTTTTAAGTCTTTGAGGAATCTCCATACCATTTTCCATTGAGGCTGCACCAGTTTGCATTCCCACAAGCTGTGTATGAGGGTTCCTGTTTCTCCACATCCTCTCCAACACTTGTTGTTTTTTGTCTTGGTGATTATAGCCATTCTAACGGGCGTGAGGTGATATCTTTGTGTTGTTTTGATTTGCATTTCCCTGATGATTAGTGATGTTGAACATCTTTTCATGTGCCTATTGGCCATCTGTATATCTTCTTTGGAGAAGTGTCTGTTCATTTCCTCTGCCCATTTTTTGATCGGGTTGTTTGTTTTTTTGTTGTTCTGTTGTGTGAGTTCTTTATATGTTATGGAGATCAACCCCTTGTCAGATGTATGTTTTGCAAATATTCTCTCCCAGCTGGTGGGTTGTCTGTTTATCTTGATTCTGGTTTCATTTGTCTTATAGAAGCTCTTTAATCTGATAAAGTCCCACTTGTTTATGTTTTCTTTGGTTTCCCTAGTCTGGGTAGACATGTCATCTGAAAAGATTCCTTTATGACCAATGTCAAATAGTGTGTTGCCTATATTTTCTTCTATGAGTTTTATAGTTTCACGTCTCACCTTCAGGTCTTTGATCCATTTTGAGTTAATTTTTGTGAATGGCGATAGCAGATGGTCCACTTTCATTCTTTTGCATGTGGCTGTCCAGTTTTCCCAGCACCATTTATTGAAGAGACTTTCCTTTCTCCATTGTGTGTTCTTAGCACCTTTGTCAAAAATTAGCTGTCTGTAGATGTGTGGTTTTATTTCTGGGCTTTCAATTCTGTTCCATTGATCTGTGTGTCTGTTTTTGTACCACTACCATGCTGTTTTGATTACTCTTGCTTTGTAGTATGTTTTGAAGTCAGGAATTGTGATGCCTCCTGCTTTGTTCTTTTTTCATAGGATTGCTTTAGCTATTTGGGGTCTTTTGTTGCCCAATATAAATTTTAGTATTCTTTTTTCTGTTTCTGTGAAGAATGTCTTTGGGATTCTGGTTGGAATTGCATTGAATCTGTAGATTGCTTTATGTAGTATAGACATTTTAACTATGTTTATTCTTCCAATCCACGTGCATGGGATATCTTTCCATTTCTTTATGTCATCATGGATTTCTTTCAATAATGTCTTGTAGTTCTCATGGTATAGGTCCTTCACCTCCTTGGTAAGATTTAGTCCTAGGTATTTTATTCTTTTTGATGCAATTGTAAATGGTATTATCTTTTTGAGCTTTCTTTCTGTTAGTTCATTATTAGCATACAGAAATGCAACTGAATTTTGTAGATTGATTTTGTACCCTGCAACTTTGCTGTAGTTGTTGATTATTTCTAATAGTTTTCCAATGGATTCTTTAGGGTTTTCTATATATAAAATCATGTCATCTGCAAATAGTGAGAGTTTCACTTCTTCGTTACCTATTTGGATTCCTTTTATTCCTTTTTCTTGCCTAAGTGCTCTGGCCAAAACCTCCAGTACTATGTTGAACAGGAGTGGTGAGAGTGGGCAGCCCTGCCTCGTTCCTGTTCTCAGAGGAATGGCTTTCAGTCTTTCCCCATTGAGAATGATGCTGGCTGTGGGTTTGTCATAAATAGCCTTTATTATGTTGAGGTACTTTCCTTCTATTCCCATTTTGTTGAGAGTTTTTATCATAAATGGATGTTGTATCTTGTCAAATGCCTTCCCTGCGTCTATTGAGATGACCATGTGGTTTTTATTCTGTTTTGTTGATGTGATGTATCACGTTGATTGATTTGCGGATGTTGAACCATCCCTGTGTCCCTGGTATAAATCCCTCTTGATCATGGTGTATGATCTTTTTAATGTATTGCTGTATTTGGTTTGCCAATATTTTGTTGAGGATTTTTGCATCTATGTTCATCAGCGATATTGGCCTGTAATTTTCTTTCTTTGTATTGTCTTTGTCTGGCTTTGGTATCAGGGTGAT
Source organism: Diceros bicornis minor (assembly GCF_020826845.1). Lineage (NCBI taxonomy): Eukaryota > Metazoa > Chordata > Mammalia > Perissodactyla > Rhinocerotidae > Diceros > Diceros bicornis. Next base: position 6,286,528 of record NC_080751.1, on the reverse strand, counting down.
GTTGGCCTCGTAGAATGAATTAGGAAGTGTTCCATCTTCCTCTATTTTTTGGAATAGTTTGAGAAGGATGGGTATTAAATCTTCTTTGAATGTTTGGTAAAATTCACCATAGAAACCATCTGGTCCTGGACTTTTATTTTTTGGGAGGTTTTTGATTACTATTTCAATCTCTTTACTGTGATTGGTCTATTCAGATTCTCCATTCTTCTTGGTTCAGTTTTGGGAGGTTGTGTGAGTCTAAGAATTTATCCATTTCTTCTAGATTGTCCAATTTGTTGGCATATAATTTCTCATAGTATTCTCTTATAATCCTCTGTATTTCCATGGTATCCGTTGTAATTTCTCCTCTTTCATTTCTAGTTTTATTTACTTGAGCCTTTCCTCTTTTTTTCTTAGTAAGCCTGGCTAAGGGTTTGTCGATTTTGTTTATCTTCTCAAAGAACCAACTCTTTGTTTCATTAATCCTTTCTACTGTTTTTTTGGTCTCAATATCATTTATTTCTGCTCTGATTTTCATTATTTCTCTCCTTCTGCTGACTTTGGGCTTTGTTTGTTCTTCTTTTCCTAGTTCTGTTAGGTGTAATTTAAGGTTGCCTATTAGGGCTTTTTCTTGTTTGTTAAGGTGGGCTTGTATCGCTATGACTTTCCCTCTCAGGACTGCTTTTGCTGCATCCCATATGGTTTGGTATGGCATATTTTCATTTTCATTTGTTTCCAGATAGTTCTTGATTTCTCCTTTAATTTCATCAATGATCCATTGGTTGTTCAGTAGCATGTTGTTTAATCTCCACATTTTTGTCACTTTCCCAGTTTTTTTTTTCATGGTCCATTTCCAGTTTCATAGCCTTATGGTCTGAAAAGATGCTTGTTATGATTTCAATCTTCTTAAATTTATTGAGGCTTGCTTTGTTTCCCAACATATGGTCTGTCCTTGAGAATGTTCCATGCGTGCTTGAGAAGAATGTGTAGTCAGCTGTTTTTGGATGGAGTGCTCTGTATATGTCTACTAGGTCCATCCCGTCCAGTTTTTCATTTAAGTCTACTATTTCTTTGTTGACTTTTTGTCTGGATGATCTATCCATTGATGTAAGTGGGGTATTAAGATCCCCTACTATTATTGTGTTGTTGGTGGTGTCTCCTTTTAGGTTTGTTAATAGTTGCTTTATGTACATTGGTGCTCCTATGTTGGGTGCATATATATTTATAAGTGATATGTCTTCTTGGTAGAGTGTCCCTTTTATCATTATATATTTCCCTTCTTTGTCTTTCTTAACCTGTTTTATCTTGAAGTCTACTTTGTCTGATATGAGTATGGCAACACCTGCTTTCTTTTGTTTGCCATTAGCTTGGAGTATTGTATTCCATCCTTTCACTCTGAGCCTGTGCTTGTCTTTAGAGCTGAGATGTGTTTCCTGGAGGCAGCATATTGTTGGGTCTTGCTTTTTAATCCATCCTGCCACTCTGTATCTTTTGATTGGAGAGTTCAATCCATTTACATTTAGGGTAATTATTGATATATGAGGGCTTAATGTTGCTGTTTTGTCACTTATTTTCTGGTTCTTTTGCGTTTCCTTTGTTTCTTGCCCCATTTGTTTCGGACTGCGAATTCAGTTTGGTTGTTCTGTCTTATGACTCTTCTAGTTTTCTCTTTGTTTATCATATGTGGTTTTGTTTTGATTATTTGTTTAGTGGTTACCTTGAGGTTTGTGTAAAAAATCTTGTGTATGAGATATTCCATTATCTAATGGCCTCCTATTTCCTTATACTAAGTCAATTCAATCACTTTCCTCTTCCCTTTCTAAGTCATTCTTGTTATACCTTATTCTATCTTGTGTTGTGGCTGTGTGTTTACAGTAATGAGGTTAAATTTATTTTTGGTGAATTCCTTCCTTTGATCTTTGATTTTAGTATTTCAGTGGTTGCTAACCTATTCCGGTAAAGATCCACTATTTTTCTGAGTTTATCTACCTATTTTTCTCCTTGCTCCAAGCTTTGTATTCCCTTTCTCTTCTTTTTTTCAGGCCTGAGGGCCTTGTTGAGTATTTCTTGTAGTGGGGGGTCTCGTGGCCATGAACTCCCTTAGCTTTTGTTTATCTGGGAGAGTTACTATTTCTCCATCATATTTGAAGGATATTTTTGCTGGATAGAGTATTCTTCGCTGAAAGTTTTCGTCTTTCAGTATTTTGAATATTTCTTTTCAGTCTCTCCTATCCTGTAAGGTTTCTGTTGAGAAATCCGCTGAGAGCCTGATGGGAGTTCCTTTGTACGTTATTTTTTGTTTTTGTCTAGCTGCCCTTAATATTGTTTCTTTGTCATTGACTCTGGCTAGCCTTAGCACTAGGTGTCGTAGAGAGGGCCTTTGTCTGTTAATATATTTAGGTGACCCGTTGGCTTCGCTTACTGGTATTTCCTTGCTCCTTCCCCAAATTTGGGAAATTCTCAGCTATTATTTCCTTGAATAGGCTCTCTGTTCCTCTTTCCCTCTCTTCTCCCTCAGGAATACCTGTAATTCTTATGTTACATTTCCTAATAGTGTCAGATATTTCTCGGAGACTTTCTTCATTTCTTTTTAGTCTTAGTTCTCTCTCCTCTTCCATCTGGAGCATATCTGTATTCCTATCCTCTAAAATGCTAATTCTTTCCTCCATATTGTCAGCTCTGTTCTTTAAAGATTCCAGATTCTCCTTTATCTCCTCCATTGTGTTATTCATCTCCATCAGCACTGACTGGTTTTCCTTTATGATTTCAATCTCTTTTGTGAAGAAATTCCTAATCTCATTGAATTATTTGTCTGTGTTGTCTCGTATTTCGTTGAGTGTTTTTATGATAGCTATTTTGAAATCTCTGTCATTTAGATCATGGATTTCTGTGTCTTCAGGGTTGGTTTCTGGGTGCTTGTCATTTTCCTTCTGGTCTGGTGATTTCATATATCTTTGCATTGTGGTTCCTGTGTTGGCTTTGTTTTTCCTCATCCTGTAAATCTCTGGTTGCAATTTCCACCCACCTCCACTGTGTGGTGGTAAAGGGCTGTGTAATCTAAGACCCCTGCACCCTGCTGCGGTTTTTCCGCTGCAATCTGCGGGTCGGATCACTTGGTCTGGTCTGGTCGGCTGAGCTGCAGGGTCCAGTTTGCGGGGACGGGGGGGGTGGGGTGCTCTCTCTTTTGCCCTCTGGGTCCCTGGCATGGGGGGCTTCTCGTTAGCCCCTCGTTATCCTCTCTCTGGGGTGCTCAGATGTTGATGGTAGCCCCGTGGCTCCTCTGAGTCCTCTGTGTGGAAGTTTCCCACTGGCTGAGAGAGCCCGAAGAGCTACGGTTTCGCTGAGGGCCGCCCCTCCCCCCTCTCTGGGAGCTGGGGGGACCAGGATGGCTGATCTGCTGGGGAGGGAGAGGAGTTCTCCTTACCTCTCCCCACTTCCTCCGGGGGCCCAGCATGTTCCACTCTCAGATGTGCGGCAGTGTGACTCTTTCCAATCTAGCTTTTCACTGTCTGGGATTCCGTTGTTGGTCTGTGACTGTTCCTTTTGTTGTATCTTCTCAGGGGAAGAGTTCACGGGAAAGCTCACTCCGCCATGACGCTGACGTCACTCCGGATGCAGTCTTCTTAAAATTAATACCACATTAATTTAGTAATGTGTTAGATATTTGTGACAAAAGAAACAAAATTTAGGATTGATTGACTGATTGATATGTACCCTGACTAAATTCACAAAGTATCTTAGAAGGTTTACAAGAAGAACTTTACATGTTACTATCTTCTGGATTTTATCTGATGAACTTAAAATCACAAGTAAACATTGATAAGAGTTTGCAGGCAAAACGTTAAGATACCATGCTAGTCCTGCACAAACAATATGTCAAACTATTAAATCAAATTCATTTTGTGATCAGTCTGTGAACTGTCCTAGCCCCTCCCATAATACCCAGTCTCCTTACTAAAGAAAATGGCACACAGCTAAGGCTGAGCCGTTGTTCTCCGTAATCAACAGGAAGCTATTCTGGGAAGGGTAGAGTCTCTTCTGAATGATGACTTGTTGAACCTCTAGATATTGGTAACCTTAATAAATATACTGAAGTTTATAGATTTCAGCTTCCAGATTTGTTGATGGTCTTTATAATTTTTTACTGAGATGGCATTTTCTTTCCTTGAGTCTACCTGCCCCATGGTTTAATACTTGTCCTAACTATTACTTTTCTAACTGATGGAATTGAAGCACAGGCTATACATCACTCTACTGTGTCCCGCCTCTAAGTAGTCTATCATCTGCCCTGACGTCTCAACTGCTCCCCAGCTGATAGTATTTGAAAATCTTGTTTTTTCTTTTCCCCCTTTAAGACCATTTTTCTATAAAGTTGACTTGATTGACTCTGAAAGCTTGAAGACATTTTGCACATTTAGTGTAATAAAGACTACAAAATGAGAACAAAAAGTGAAAACTGGTGATCAATCTTCTTCTTTTTTTTTTTTTTTAATAAATTTTTTGTTTATTGCAGTAACATTGGTTTATAACATTGTAAAAATTTCAGGTGTACATCTTTGTACTTCAATTTCTGCATGGACTACATCATGTTCACCACCAAAATACTAATTACAACCCATCACCACACATGTACCGAATTATCCCTTTCACCCTCCTCCCTCCCCCCTTCCCCTCTGGTAACCACCAATCTAATCTCTGTCCCTATGTGTTTGTTTATTGTTGTTATTATCTACTACTTAATGAAGGAAATCATACGGTATTTGACCTTCTCCCTCTGACTTATTTCACTTTGTATTATACCCTCAATGTCCATCCATGTTGTCACCAATGCCTGGATTTCATCGTTTCTTATGGCTGAGTAGTATATGTGTATATATACCACATCTTCTTTATCCATTCATCCCTTGATGGGCACTTAGGTTGCTTCCAAGTCTTGGCTATTGTGAATAACGCTGCAATGAACACAGGGGCGCATGTACCTTTGCAAATTGGTGTTTTCAAGTTCTTTGGATAAATACCCAACAGTGGAATAGCTGGATCATATGGTAGTTCTATCCTTGATTTTTTGAGGAATCTCCATACTGTTTTCCATAGTGGCTGCACCAGTTTGCACTCCCACCAGCAGTGTATGAGACTTCCCTTCTCTCCACATCCTCTCCAACACATGTTGTTTCCTGTCTTGTTAATTATAGCCATTCTGACGGGCGTGAGGTGATATCTCATTGTAGTTTTGATTTGCATTTCCCTGATAGTTAGTGATTTTGAACATCTTTTCATGTGTCTGTTGGCCATCTGTATATTTTCTTTGGAGAAATGTCTGTTCAGGTCTTTTGTCCATTTTTTAATTGGGTTGTTAGTTTTTTTTGTTGTTGAGATGCATGAGTTCTTTATATATTTTGGAGATTAAGCCCTTATCAGATGTATGGTTTGCAAATATCTTCTCCCAATTGTTAGGTTGTCTTTTCGTTTTGTTGATGGTTTCCTTTGCTGTGCGTGATCAATCTTCTTAATGAATATCACACAATGCCTTCGCACAAAAATATTTACTACTACTTGTATTTACACGTGGAATATTGTAGTATCAGGTCCTCATCAATCTTATCAGATATTAATGCTGCCATTGTATAAGAACAAGAGTGTTGAGGTCCAAACCAGTTGTTGTAAGATACAGAAAGTCTATAAGATGAAGTAGGTGGGATCCTATCAGTATGTAACAAATACCTCATGATCAGGGACAATTTAATTTATATTTTTTATCCTAGTAGTGACTTTTACTGATCTGCCATTTGTCTTAGAATGCTAGAAATGGTCTAAAATTGGAAGGGGATTTTAATAGTGGATATTATGCTAACAAAAACAACCTAATATTGTTCACTTTACAATAGGATCAATTTAATTTCACAAGCTCTTTCCTAACACAACCTAATACAGAATCTCCACACTGACTGCAAAGTATTTCCAGGAATCTGCAGAGTGATCTTATAAGTACCCTTGAACTAGTTCATCAGAGATAGTCATCATGTAGTAAACACCTTCCCTTAACCTTTTGACTTTCTTATTCTTGGCCTATGGAGTTCTCACTATTGCTATTGCTGTGAAGACCCATGTAAAATGACAGGATTGCTCTCTCAAAGTTTGAACACTTGAGTGTTCAGAGACGTCTTTGAAAACATGGACAGATGACTTGTCTATATCCCACTGTGTCACACTTTGTTACTTGGGAAGCTAAGCAGTGCCATTTGCGTACCTGGCCCTCACAGAGTAGTTCACAAATAAAGACCCTTCAGATTCTGCCTGCAATTCCTCTCACTGTGGGACTCAAACACCACCCATAATGGCAGGTCAGGCAGAGAACATTCTGCACTTGCCTTTCCCCCTCCCTGCATATTCTGTCTCCTCTCTCTCCTAATAATCTACACACATCTCCTCTTCTCCATGCAAACAAAACAGACGCCTGATGCTGCCCACATGCCCATTCTGTAGAAACATTCCAGACAGATATGCATCGACTTTAGTCTTAGTTAAGACCATTCCTATGTCTATATTGCACTTCAGTGGGTCAGAACTACTAAGGTATTTGTTCATCATTCTATTGCAATGCTTTATTTTTCTACTCTGGATTTGTATCAGACTTGCGACCTCTCTTGTTATCAGATTCTTTTTGGGGGGAGGGTCAACTGGATATTCTCCTAATCATCAGTTTGTCCTGTGCTTTGCCAGCGGCTCATATGTTCCTACCCAAGCCCACAGCTCCACTTACCACCCACCCATCTACCCCACTTACTCTTAATTGACATTAAGCCAGTCTCATTGCTGGACAAGCCGTGACTTTCTTCTCTGCATGTCTGTAAGCATTCGGAGCTATAACATTCCCAGAATGGGGCATAAGATCACAGGCAAAACTGCTCAGAAAACAGGAGACAAATCTTAAAAAGGATCAAGCCCCCTGTATGTAGAATCAAAATTCACAGGGGAATTTTTCAAATACTTGGAGGCTGGTCTTAGAATAAGAACAGCTTGAGATTGTGTTCCAGGCCTACAGATTGCTCTCTCGGTTTCAGCAGGAAACAATTGTAGTATGTTCTCTAGCTTTTAGAAAATAAACATTTTAACAGCTTGGAAACACCAAAAACAGTCCTATTACTGACAGAAAGCAAGAATGCAAATCAAAGATATGGTGAGGACTATTTTTCTGCATTCATAGGAAAAACAACTATGAAATGGAGATATTTTCTGAATATGGTTTTCTGTTTATTTGGAGAGTAAAATATTAATTTCTGGCAAGCAATATTCCACATTTGGATTCAAAGGGTTCATAAATGGGAATTAAACATACATGAGAAATTGATTTTTTTCATACAGTTGCTAGGTGAGAGGCATATTTTATGAAAGTAAATGAATTTCTTCTTGAGATAATGAGACTACAGTTGCCAAGAGAAGCTGTGATATATTCCCTATAGATCTTTTTTCCCCACTTGATCCTATATTATGTAATTATTTTTGGAAAATTTTCAAAGTAGTGATGATTACAATGCCATAAAATGAGTAAAGGAAAGGACAATGGTTCACAATTAAGATTGGAAGAGTAATAAGAATGTAAAGAATATGAAGACACTGCCAACTCAGTATTATATTTTGAGAAGCAAATACTGAAACTTTGTCTTTAAAATGCCAGCAATTATCTACAGTTTCCATATATAGTTCCCTTTTTTAAAATCTTAAAATAGAAATTTATTTAATGCATATACAATGGATAAAGATAAAAATAGCCTACTCTTCACATTGCTGCCCATATCCCTTCTCCAAAAAGTATCTCTCAAGACATTCTCATGGTGTGTCTTCACTCTGAATGGATGTGTCTAGGGACAGATATTGTGATAGTAATCTGCTTTTGAAGACTGAAGCATGATGCTTGTGGTCCCACTGCCATTGGTTCTGGGTTCTCATTTGTGTGTATGTGTGTGTGTGTGTGTGTATTTAGACTTTATTATTTTAGAGAAATTTAAGGTTCACAGCAAAATTGAAGGGAAGGTATGGAGATTTCCCGTATGTCCCCTGCCCCCACAGTAGTTGCTTTTTAGTTTTCAGGGGTGTTTTTAAAATTTTTGGTCTGCTTGGTCTAGAACTTTCTGTAGTCATAATATAAGGTACTCCCTTCTTGGACTTCTCTCTCCTCCTATCTTCCTTAATACCATAGTCTACGCTTTCATATTTACCTTTCTGACCACATCTGTATGTCTTTTACTAACTCCCATTCTTTCTCTCACTTCTTAGATATAGAGATATCCAAAGGTTCATTCTTCAATCTCTGCTGTCTTTTATCCATGGTCATTATCTACTCTCAAAACATCATGAGTTCTCTGTATGTTTGGGTTCCAAAACTTTATCTTCAATCATTCAACTTATTCAAATTTTTCTTGGATGTCATTACTTCTCTAGGGTTTATTACTAGTTAAAGTTTTCCTTTCTGAAGAAGCTTTCCTCACCCCTCCTATTGCAAAAGAACAATCTGTATGCAACATTTTATGGCATATTCACAATATATTACAATCATTTGTTTGCAAGGCCTTGAATGTGAGGACGGTGAATAAGTGTGCGGTAGTGTGTCATCTCAGACCTGCTAACTGGCCACTCATACATGTACACAAAGGGAAAAACACACCTTTAGGTGATCATCACATTCTAAGGTCAGACACTTAGGATATGCTTAGACAATCTGATTTTGGTACAATGTAGTTGGTTGCCCCCCTCTCATGGTGTGATTCAGGCTTACAAAACTGATGAAAGATAGAAATGCAAAGACTAAAAATTAGTTTATAATAGCTAAATATAATCTTTAAGAAAAAAATATTTATCTTCATGACTGATCAGGACATTCTTTTTGATGCAGATAAATGCAGTTGGGAGGTCAAATTATAATCAGAAGTCTGATCAAGTAGTGCGGAATTTCTACCTTAAAATACATATGAATGTCCCTAGCCATTAAGATCTCTGACAATGTTTGGGTCTTTGATTTAACCTGTTTTTATGTTCCCACCTGAATAGCACATTTTCACTGTATTTATTGAAGCCTTAAATAAGATTAATGCCAAATATTATCCTGGGACGCATCCTGCCTTTAAAAAGAGCTTTGAATATGGATGATCTGCTCTTTCTAAGGTCTATTTTATAGGTTAAAACTTGAAGGAACATCCTATTTTCTTATCTTGAAATGTAGCCAAAAGAGGTAGCGGGAAGGGGACTCGGATTCCATACACCTTCCCCATGGCTGCTTTCTCTTAGATACCAGGGGGTTCTTGATCATCTGATATAACACCTTGCTAAAAACATAGTAGAAAATCATCAAATAAGGGTGGAAAAAATAATAAAGAAAATGAAGAATTGAATGAATTGCTTCTTTTTCTGTTAAACATGACACCCTGGGGAATGGCAGTTGTGAAAATTACTGGAAAATACTCGAATGGCATAGATTATGGTTCCATTTCTGCCACATTATAGAGATAATGATGTTCACATTATGTATTTGAAAATTGGGAATTGTTTCTTATTATTTTTATGTACATATGGGGAGAAATGAAACAGAGGACCTGTAACCTGCAGATGAGCTTTCTTGGAAAGGTGTTTTTCTTGGGGTGGGCAGTGGGAGTAGGGAATGAGCAACAAAGTACAGAGAGAAATATTTCAAATGTTTTATTTCGAATCCAGAATTTAAATAAATAGAACTTACTCAAGCAGTGGGAAGTCCTCTAATTTTGCTCACTTTTTGTATTCTATTCTTAAGCTTAATTTAAGAGGGAGCAATGAGGAAAGTGTGAAGCAAGAGTGATGATTTGATATTGATCTATCCTAACCCATAAGTGCTGCTAGGATTTCAGAGAGTGAAAGAATCCTACTGGAGCCAGATACTCTGCCAAGATCTTATCAACTTGTTAGCTGTGAGACTACTTTGCTTATGTCTTGTTTCAACAGCGTAGGTCATTCAGGCATTAGCACAACTGAGTGTCTTATTCAGAGCATCCCCTTGGCCCAGCTACTATTTAGCACTGTTCTCTAAATTTAGGCATCTCTGAGATATCATTAAACCTATGTTCCAGCCACCAAACACACATATTGCCATAATTGGCACTCATTCAGAGGTCCATCAGAGAAGGTAAATGCGCATCACTTTACTCTGTCATACTCCAACTTCTTCCCACTGGCCTTAACAATGTCCCAGTACACAGTACAACTTCTACTTGTCCACAAGAGCTTTGGCCCTTTTGATTATTTTGTGCAGTTCATTATTGAATCCCTCTGACCTCCCACCCCAATTAAAGAAAGAAAACAACAAAAAAAAGATTTTCTTGAGGTCAGTCCTTTCTTTAATGTTCTATACCAGTTGTTACCAACACCTGGTTTTTGGATTGGCAACATCACGGTTACCTCCTGGCTCATTAAAATAGAACATCTCAGGTCCCATTCCAGACTTAATGAATAGAAACAGTCAGTATGGTAGGGCCCAGCTATCTATGTTTAAACAAGAGTCTCAAGTGATTCCAATGCATGGAAAATTTTGAGAATCACTGCTCTATACTGTGTTACATGAGGTTGGACAACCCATTAGCAATGCATAAATAGCAGTCTGTGATATACTATTGTTATACATATATTATCATATATTGCCAACTTCCAAATATTAGTAAATTCAAAGACTTAGGTCTGCAGAGATAAGGAAGTCCAGACTTAGAGTAAATTCAAGTAATTGCCAAACAGTAAGAAGCTGAAATAAGTTCATACTTCACCTTCATATTCTGGCTTGGATCCCATATGATACTATAAAACAAATCAATTAGAAATTAGATCCCTTTTTATTTAGAATGTTGAGAATCTACCTAAAATAAACTTAAAGAAAAAAATAAAACCTAATACAACATGTTTTTAAAGGGCCATGGTGTGGGATTTGAAATTCAGAGTTCCTACATTCAAAACCTGCTCAGCTGCCTAAGATATGGGGGTCCTTGGACAAGTTGAAGGATTTACAAGATTGTTGTAGGAGTGGCATGCGATAACCTGGGAAGTTCCTAACAGAGATCTTGGAACAGAATAAGTACTCAATATATACTTCCAGAACTTAAATTTTGAGTGTTTTCTTTCCTTTGCTGGCATGAACTTAGATTAATTTTCTAGACCTCATTCCCCCAGCTCTCTACTTCAATCTGTATGGAAACCACAGCCATGTTACTGAAGCAGCAAAATAATCCTCTCTTGAATATTTACATTTATAGTCTCAAGAGACATATGCAAATACACAGGATGCCCTTGAGGATTTTGCATTTGGATCTGTGATTAAGATAAAATGAACTGAGCACATTTTGCTTGGCAGTCCCCTTATGGCAAGACAAATGAAGAAACTCAAGAATTGTCATTGTTGATATTTTCCTGGGCACTGGCACTGCATTTCTTTTACTAAAGAGCCTTAAAAACTGTCTGCTGCAGATAAAAGTATGTAATGTAAATAAATTCTCATTTACTTATGCAACAATATTATTGAGATTTCTAAAAGTAGGAGGTGATGAAAGGTCTGAAGGTCAGAATGGATATGGTCTTGGCTTCCATTGTGTGTGTTTTGTAAATATTGTATTGATATGGGATATTAAAGTACCTTTATTTTGAGATTGAATGGGTAAATGGACATTAGTATCTCTTCATAAATATCAAAGTGATTTTAGCCAATTATTCTTCTGCTTATTTTTATGAGTACTTTTCTGAATAACATTTTTTCTTAGTTTTGTGTGTGCATTTATGTTAGAAGTGATATTGAGACCTTGTCATGGGAAATCTATCTAGTTAAGAAAAAGAGACAGAGATCCTCATAGAGATATGAAACGCTGTCAAAATGGTCTAATGCTTTTGTTTGATCTTAAGGTGGTAGAAGGATGGAGAAGAAATCTGAAAAAATAGAATTACACTTGGGTAGGACGTGAACAGCTATGAAGAGTTCAATGGTCTCAGTCATAAATCTTGAAGAAGTCAGAATTAGAGTATATAGATAGGATGAATAGATGCCAAATATTAAAAAGAAGGTAGATAGGCAGGTGAGACACCTAAAAATAAGAGATAGAACTCAAGTCACTGGCCTGAGTATAGTTTAAGGCTCCAGTCCAAGAGAGGTCAATATTATTTAAGCTCTTTTATGGAGCAGGAAACCAAGGTTAAAGGATGTAGTGTTACTTAGCCAAGGTCTTGCAGCTAGTTTGAAGCAAAGTCGAGGAAATTAAATCTAGGACTTCATAATGCCAATAAGAATGTTCTTATCTCCTTTACTACATTGCCTCAGAACTTAGGAAGAAGGTACAGTATAGCAGTGTGCCTGGTCTAAAAGAAGATTGAAATATTAATGACTTGGTGGCAATAAGGATCCCAATGGGTTGCCAGATTAGTGGTCTAATTGGAATGAAGCAGATGCCAAGTATTCCTTACTAGGCCACTGATCTTAGTTCAAGGAGCAGCCCTTCATTCTATTTCCCAATTAATGAAGTAGATGCCTTCAGGAATCTGTAGAGAAAGATGCTAAGGATTATAAAAATAAGATAAAATATAGGAAAATATGCTATCAAAATTGTCATTTCTTTTCATGTATAGGGTAGGGGAGAATTAAATCCTATATGCCACATATATTTTTCTTTACATGTTTTATAATAATTTTGAAATAAGATTAAAGCATGTTCACAGAAGTATGGCTTCATTATAGATCTTAGGTCCACAAACTAGAACATTATCATGGAAAGGTATGGGTGATGCCATTCAATGTGTCATCTTAAAAGACTTGTTTTCAGTGGTATAACCATTTGGTGTGTGTGGGGGGTGTCACTCTACATATGACTGTAACTCTGAGCTATTTTTTTAAATTGTTCAGATTTGCAAATTCTTATATTTCAAATCTAAGTATATTCTAGCTACATTGTGCACAAAAGGGAGAAAAGCCTCATTCCAACTATTATTATGAGAACATCCAGCTAATAGACATAATAGCCCCAGCTGGAGATTAATAAAACAGTCCCAGATTATGGGATTCATACTCCCACTCCTGCTCCATCATCCTCTCAGTGAGTAAAAATGTTCTTAGCACTTTGAACGTGTGAAGAATCTCAATGACCCTTCCATCAAAATAATTGCATACTGTGAATGAAGATTAACCTAGTATCAATTTATCATCAAATACATCCAATTTGAATAGCAAAATGTACAAGCCCCTCTTACCCTCCTGGCTGCCAACAAGTGAACACTTAGAAAAATGAGGTTTTGGGGACTGTTTCTCCATCCATTTCAAAGAATTGATGAGAAGCTAAGTGTACTCAGACTATTGTTATTAGTTCTATGGGATTCAAGCTAGAAATATTACGGTAGAGGGAAAGCTAAGGAGAATATATATATAAATATGTATAAAATATATAACATACATATTATATATATATAATATATATATTTATGTTATTAGTAAACAACAATGCAGAACAGCATTATGCTTAAATTCCAAATGGTGTTAGGTGAGAGATGGATACATGGTAAAACTGTAGTAGTGTATTCCAAAATATAATCTCTAGTGTTTCGAAGGTAAGAATTCACTTTGGATCCTTAAGTTGATGTTGTTCAAAAGGAGCTGGCTGTTGTTACTTTGACAGTGAGCCAAACAGAGAGGTAGCAGGTAAAAGTCTGACACATCACTTACTAAAGATACCATTTGCAAAATTTGTGAGACAAACATTCTTAACTTATGGTTACGTTTTCTTGTTGGTTCAGCTCTGCAAAAGAAAGTCTGAGTGGAAACCACAAAGGGCAATAAATTAATAAATTGTGATCTGAAAGCGTGAGGTTGATTCACTTAAATACCCACTGCCCATCATCTTATCATTATAATATCCTTCCTCCAAGTGTTCCTGTATCTTCTATTAATTATAGCCTTTTCTCAAATGTACAGAGAACTTACAGACATTATCTTATCTGATAATTTTCCCAACAAACCAGTGAAATAGGTACAGTAGAAATCATATTCCTGTTCCCGAACACAATTACAGGCATTTTTTTCTTATAGTTAGGTTAGCCATCACTATGGGCTACATTCAGGTTAAAAGAACAGTGCAGGGTGCTCTGTTTATTTCTGGATATTCCTTCTGGGTTATAACAGTATGCTATATATTGGTTCCTATAGAGTGCTAGGTTTAGTTTTGAAGTAGCCTTTAAAAGTAATTGATGCTCTTTCCAAATATTATTAGTGACATTAATTTCTTAAATTGTCATTTAAGGTAGGTTGAAATGTAACCACTGAATAATTTACTCGATAACTGTTTGATTAGTTTCAGCAGATTAATCAAGGATCACAGAATCCTAGAGTTGAAAGGAAATTTAGAGTGGCCTATTCCGTTATGCCATCTCCCCTTCCAATATAATACCTTTAAATTTCTGTGTATATGCATATATATAATATATATGTATACGTACATATATTCTTTCTCAGATGAGTCGCAGCTTCCCTTTGACCTTCCTAATCCAAATCATGATAAAAAATTCCAGATTCAAGGAGGAAAAATAAAATTCTAGGAAAATAGAGTAAGATACAGAAATTCAAATGAAGTGAATCCATCATAATGACTTGGCAGCCAATACAAGATTAACTGCTACAAAAGCAGAACAAATAGGAGCTGTTGTTCCCTTAAATCTGAAACTTTTCTTGGATTCATATTTTTACAATCAATAAATAGTAAGTCATATTTTAATTGGCACTGTTTTGTTTCCTTTTATTAGTGGTATGAGTTAATGATTCATTTTGCCAAGTGATGTCTAGTTTTATGAAATAAGATATCATGATCCCTATTTCATAGATAATGAAGCTGAAGCCAAAGAGGCTAAATAAACTTACTGTAGGTGCAAGATATGTACGTCAGAAGTACTGGAGCCCAGTCAGCATTATACTCTCTCCCTTTGGAACATAAAGATGAGCTCTTTAGAAGCACAGAAAGAGTTGATTATTGGGTGCTCACATCATCAGTGACCGTCAACGTTTACAATAATGATATTGTAAGAAATACAATAACTAAACAAACAGATCAACACGTTATTAAAGAGATGATATTTTATTCAATTATGCAGGATACCTTTTATGAATAAATAACCCATCAAAAATTATGTTTTATTCCCTTAGATGCTTAGTATATTAAAATACAAACTTAAAAACTTTGAATGGATCGGAAATTCAAGATCATTTATTTTAACACCTACATCGAGGGAGTTGTATATCTCAAAAGAGTACATTTTTAAAAATCCTATGTTTGATTTAGTAAAATATCTAGGTGTCTGGCGCAGCAGTGGCGTACGCCAGGGAGAGTGGGCCTCCGTAATATTTTGCCCAGTGAGTGTGTTAAAGAGCATCAGTAAAATGCTAGTAAAGAGCCATCAGTTGCACTGTATTTCGTGTAAAAGGTTTGGCACACCTAGCGTACTTTTTA
Source organism: Diceros bicornis minor (assembly GCF_020826845.1). Classification (NCBI taxonomy): domain Eukaryota; kingdom Metazoa; phylum Chordata; class Mammalia; order Perissodactyla; family Rhinocerotidae; genus Diceros; species Diceros bicornis. Next base: position 6,271,067 of record NC_080751.1, on the reverse strand, counting down.
TGAGGCTTCTCCTTAAAAACTAATCAAAGGTAGTATATATCTTTTTAGGTTCAAAATGTTAGGAGAAGGAGATCGGCATAACTGAAGGTCAGCCCGTAGCCGGACTGCCTGTCTCCGTAGAAAGTTGGCCTTGTTCTGGTGCACCCTAATCACGCTTTGCCTGAGAGCACTCAGCCTCACTCCTCCTCAGGGCTGCAGCCGCTTCTACTCCCGTAGCCTCAGCAGCGCTCACTATGCTCATGTTGTTGGGCAGGCACTGAACCGTTCATTACAGACGACAGGAAGAAGAAAAAAGCAAAGATCAATCAGCCATGAAACTTGCTTTCAAAGATCTTATAGTTTGGGAGGCAAGATAAGACAGGTATGTCAGTCTTTGGGGTATACAAATTAAAGGAAGAAGAGATTATTTCTATGTGAGAGGAGAGTCGAAAAATCCAGTTTCCTTTGGGCAGCATTTAAAAAAATAAATATAATTTGGATTTCAAGATAGTGTCCTTGCTAGGTCAGTAGGTTTAATAAATCCCTCCCCACCTTTAACCTCATAGAAAGTCTAAAAATAACAGCTTTAGCTGAGCTCTGAGACCTTAAGGATTTGTCCAGGCATTTCTTCCCATCCACTCCTTTAACATTACTTACTTTCTTCTCATTTTCTTTTTTTTTTTAAATCTATTTGGCTATTAATTGGTCCTCCCATCTTTACTTACTCCTTTGAATAAATAACTAGTTGAATTGTCTACTTTGTCTTAACTTATTCTTTAATTCAATGAATATTAGTTAAATGTAATATGAGTAATTCACTGTAATGGGCACTAAGGTAAGAGACATAGGACTTTCCTCATGGAGTTTGCATCCTCTGACATCCAGTGATTTTGGATGTCTTTCATTTTCATGTCTACTCATACTATTATCTCTAAAGTTGCTTATCTCCATACTCAACAACCCAGGTAAAATTCTGTAGTTTCCTATACACAGCCCAGATAGATAATGTACTGAACTACAGCTTGTGTGGAAAAAGGATTTATAAATACTGAAATGCAGCCATGATGAAACAGAACACTCAGCCTGCAGGAAAGGACAGAGTGGAGGCGGCACACACAAAGGTGAAGGAACATTGATTGTTGTTTGGAGTGTCTGAACTTGAGCAATGGAGTGAAATTCAAGACACAGATCCTTGATATTATAATATAATACGAGGTTAAGTGATTAAGGAAAAGCCTTAAATCCTTTAGGCTATTAGAGAAGAAAAAGCTTTAAAAGAGATTTAAAATAAAATAGGAAATATTTCAATGAAATATTTGCAAGAAGATTTGGACCGTCAAGGGTGAAGGATAAATTTTTTCAAGTGAATCGTGCTAAGGGTGCTTTATAAAACAAATAGAATCTCAGCTTTAGTGATGATTATTAGGCCAAGACACTCTTGAAAGTCAAGTCTCACTGCCGTTAAGGCCTCTGATAGTCCTGGAATAACAAATGAGCCATTGACCTTTATGGCCTATCCAATTAGCTAAAATCTTTTCAAACAACTGGGCTGTGAAGTCACCTTTGTATGTGAAGGCCAATGTCACGTGTGACAATTTAGATGAATAGGAAATATTGCTAAGAGAATTAGAGAGTAGAGGTCTGCAGATGTCACTCAAGAAACAATGTTTTCTTGGAGATATAGGCCTTCAGGGGCGTGGAGGGCTTGGAACTCATTCTTTCTTCATATATGTCCAAATTCCTAAATTTCCAGCCCAAATATTGCTTTTTCCTCCAGAACTGTAATCCAGCTCAAACTAGATTAAACTAAAGTCTTTTGTCCATATCGCGTCAATTTGCACTTTATTTTTCTACATACATGTCTACATCTTTCTACTGAATATGCCATTGAGTGTATATGTGGGAACAACTTATTCCATACTCTGCTCAGCACTTAGAACAAAGCAAAGCTCCAAATAGACAATAGGTTGAGACTTAATGATTCATAAGTTTGTGATCAGCTGTATAAGTAACTCAGAAAGTCCCTTTTGTGCCGGAACCCTAAAATTCAGCAGGAGCAGCATTAGAGCCAGAAGCCCACAGAGCTTAGAGCCCAGCAGTAGCAGCTTATGGCAGCTGCCACAGAACTGACGAACTGCAATGTTGGCCTGGAACCAACTGTAAGAAGATGCTATTCAAGGAGGAATGTGTTTTCTGTAACCGTTCCTGAACACCTGCACTGGCCTAATTTACTATGATTTATTCAGCAGATAATGGCCACAGCCGTGACCAGCATCCAATATCCATGACACCATTAAGCCCCAATCAAGTAGAAAGAAATGAGGAGGAAGGGGGATGGTGTCATTTTGTTTTTCTTTCTGGGGTCCCAGGGTCCAAAGAAAGTGCATATTTGGGAAACAACACAAATAGAGGTCAAATTATGTCTACAAATTAAACACATAGTCCTGTGACAACCTATTTAATTTTACGTCAAATTTCTGGCAACCTCAAAGCTCCGGAAGAGGGCCAACTACATGAAAGGGTAAAAGAGACAAATCTGACATTTGTGTGGTTTATTGTAGTTTGTGGAGGACTGTCCCATACGTTGTCTTCCTTGAGAGTCAAACAGTGGTATGAGGCTATTAGATTGTCAGTGCAGCTTTTTTCTCGAAAGCTAAAGCAAATATAATTATAGGAATAATAATATTAGCTACCATTTAGAAAATTCTACAGCCACTCTATCAAACCTCATAAATGACAAGGCTGTAATTCAAACCAGCATCTTTCACTCAAAGCTCAGGTTATCTTCTAAGGACTTAGCGTTTTACATTGTCCAAAATTCTAAATTGTATATTCCAAATGTACGCTTCTGAGAAAAGTAAGTCCATGGGCAAGCAGGATAGATGATAGCATAGAAATTATTTATTTGGTTTATTTACTATAGGGCTTATAAACATTTTATATCTTCTTCTTAAACCTTAACATATTAAAATATTTAAAAGACAAGATAAAGGGAGTTGGTACAAGGAAAATATTTGTAGCAATAAAAAGCCATAGTTAGGAGTAAAGAAGGTGAAATTTAAGAAATCACACACACTTGTACACACACACACATAAATGTAAATACTACAAAGAGGAGATACTGTGTCTTTTTAGGTGGTAAACAAGCTATTTTATATACTGTAACAATATATATCCATTGTCTTACCACATTGAAATAACTTGTTCAAAATGATGACCTCAAGGCTCTGATAAATATTGAAATTGAGTTTGGAGTAGTCCACCTAAAAAAGGCAGGTAATTGCATTACATAGTTGAGATTTTCATCTAAAAGCATTAGAACAGTAACAGCAGCAACAAAAAAATAATGATACTTTTGATGGGATCAGCTCCAGTTCTTTGGTAAAAGCATTAATATAATAGGTAAACGATGTGCAATTCATTTCAAATTAATGTTTTAAGGGCAAGAAAAATGAATCACAGGCAAACATATATTGAAACAATAGCTTATCAATTTTCTGTAAAAATAATGAACCTTAAGAACATAACAAAGATATCAACAATGATAATGGAGTAGAAGTAGCAATCTGTGAAGTTTCCATAGAAAAATGCACAGTTTAACAGCTCCTTAGGCTGTCCAGCTGGAAGAGGAAACCACTCCCATGCCAGGTCCTAACAATCCAATGGTCCTCTCTGTTCTGATGTTCTCTTTCAGGAGGAAGGGCCCCAACTTGTTTTTTTTCTTTTTTTTTGTGAGGAAGATCGGCCCTGAGCTAACAGCTGCCAATCCCCCTCTTTTTGCTGAGGAAGACTGGCCCTGGCCTAGCATCCGTGCCCATCTTCCTCTACTTTATATGGGATGCCGCCACAGCATGGCTTGACAAACAGTGCGTCAGTGCGCATCCGGGATCCGAACCAGCGAACCTCAGGCCACCACAGCGGAGAGCGCGCACTTAACCACTTGCGCCACCGTGGGCCCCCACTTTTGATGTGTGTGATTGATTTTGCATATCCTTCCTGAGTTGGTGGTCCCAAGCTACGTGTCATTTGTTCATTCAAATATATGTTTCAAGTGACTGATGTATGCTGGGGAATGGGACAGGTGCAGTGTGATAAAAAGATAAATAAGATTTGAACCCAGCTTTCTAGGTATGTCTTCTGCATACAATGCAAATGTATTCATTTAAACTTACTGAAACCACTCCTATAATTAACAAGCTTGAAATATGTGCAAAGGGGTAGCATGATTTTCTATTGTGAACCTTCTTAGAATAAAATCAAAATAACAGCAATAAAACACCTGTATGTAGAATCTTCAGTGATTGTTTAAAATGTACATTATTTAATGAAAGAACAGGAACAGGGCTTTCTAGGTAGCCAGAAGGAGAAGGATGAGAGCAATGAGGATAGAACTGCTGGCATATAAGGAATACAATTTAGCAAGAAAAGAGGAAGAGAGGGCCCGAAAGATACACTCCGTTGGCTTCATTTCTTAAGGGAACTTGAGCTCTGGATTAATGTGCAGCTGTGGCTTAATTGCTTCACACTTGACTAGAAATGCCAAGAACTTTTAAAAACGGAGGCATTGTCTTTCCATGTACATGTCAACTTTAGAAGTTTCATGGAATATTGGAAAAAACATAAGTTCAGGAGACAAACCTGAAATTAAATCCTGGTTGCTCTACTTTCTAAACTGGTAAATTTGGGCAAAATACTTAACTTTTTCTCATCTCAAAAATTAGCTACGCCATGCCAGTGATAACATTCATGGAGACTTATGACATCCAGGCCCTATTCCAAGCACCTTAAGTGTATTAATTCATTCTTTCTTACAGTAACCCTATGAAGTAAGTACTATTTTAACCCTATTTTACAGATGAGGAAACTGAGTCATAGTGTTTTTAAGGAACTCACCTAAGATCACACAGCTAGGAAGTATCAGAGACAAAATGCAATACCAGGACCACTTCAGAAGTTAAAAAATCTACTCCAACAATAATGAGATACCACCACACATGTGTTGGAGTGGCTAAAATCCCAAACACTAACATCACCAGAGGCTGACAAGAATGTGGAGCAACAGGAACTCTCATTCATTGCTGTGGGAATGCAAAATGGCACAGCCACTTTGGAAGACAGGTTGGCAGTTTTTTACAAAGCTAAACATAGGCTTACCACAGGATCCAGCAATCACACTCCGAATGAGTTGAAAACTTAGGTTCACACGAAACACTGAGCGTGAATGTTTATATTAGCTTTATTTGTGATTGCCAAAGATTGGAAGCAATTAAAATGTCCTTCAATAAGGAATGGGTAATCTAATGCGGAATACATGCATTCAATGAAATATCATTCAGTGGTAAAAGGAAATGAGCCATCAAGCCATGAAAAAACATGGAGGAAGTTAAACTGCATGTTGTTAAGTAGGAGGAGCCAATCTGAAAAGGCTACATATTGTATGATTCCAACTATGTGATATGCTGAAAAAGGCAAAACTATAGAGAAAGTATAAAGGTCAGAGGTTGCCTGGGGCTTGAGGGAATGGGTAGAGAGATGGGTTGGTGGAGCACGGAGCGTTTTTAGAATGGTGAAATTATTTTGTATGATACTGTAATGGTGGATAAATGACATTATGCATTTGTCAAAAACCGTGAGATGTACAATGCAGAGTATTAACCATAATGTGAATTATGAACTTTGTAGTTAATAATAGTGTCTTAACAGTAGTTTATCAAATTGTAACAAACATACCACATTAATGCAAGTTGTTAATAATAGGAGGAACTTTGGGGGTAGGATAGAGAGGCAGTGTATGGGAATTCTCTGTACTTACTGCACAATTTTTCTGTAAACCTAAAACTGCTAAAAAATAAAATCTATTTTTTTAATTATAAAAAAATCTACATTGTAATGTTTTGAGAATTGAATAAACTAAAGTTGTGTAAAATACTGAACCTAATGCCTTGTAACTATTTCAAGGAAGTAAGCCTACAAAAATCACTCTAAGTTTTTACAATTACCATAGAAGATAATCTCAGACTTTGAATATCTTTCCAAAATGCAGTTACCCAGTGCCTACAACTTAACGAAGCTGTATTTCTTCTACTTCTAAAAAAAAATTAAAGGCAATCCCCTCAAGGCATTCTGATCATTAGACATCAACACACTTCACATATTAAAAGCTGAAAGCTGAGACTCTTTTCTCATCTGGTCAAATTTATCTTCATGGTACACTCTCGCTAATTGTTTCCTCAACAGCCCAGCTGTGTTTGCTGGGCTCTCTGGATGGTGTTCTTTTCTAGACCTAACAGTGCTTTATGCAAGAAAACCAAGTTTATTTTGCACTTAACAAGATCTTATTCCCAACAGTAATGTAATCTTTGAGAGGAAAGCATTCAAGAGAGTCATCAAATGAATACCCTTTTTTCAAATATGATTGTAGGGGCCGGCCCCATGGCTTAGCAGTTAAGTGCTCGCGCTCCGCTACTGGCACCCCAGGTTCGGATCCCGGGCGAGCACCAAAGCGCCACTTGTCCAGCCATGCTGAGACAGCGTCCCACATACAGCAACTAGAAGGATGTGCAACTATGACATACAACTATCTACTGGGGCTTTGGGGAGAAAAAGGGAAAAAAAAAAGGAGGAGGATTGACAATAGATATTAGCCCAGGGCCGGTCTTCCTCAGCAAAAAGAGGAGGATTGGCATGGATGTTAGCTCAGGGCTGATCTTCCTCACAACAACAAAAAAAAACAAATATGATTATACATAAATTGAATGCAAACATTATTTGTCAATCATATCTTTACAGTGTTAAATGATGGTCACTGAAATTATCCACTTTCAGGGCTTTGTAGCATTGGTAAGGTGTGTTTAAAGATAGTAAAAATAGACTCTTCAGTAAAACAAACATGTAATTCAATATTGTATACAGTATGTACTCAACAAAGCTGTTTACTAATATGGGACTGTAATAATTTCTCACTAAAATTTTAAAATTAATTATCCATTACGTATTTAGATACTACTGGCATTTTTTTTAAAGAGAAAATGTTCTTCAAATACTGAAGTCCAAAGAGTTCGGTAGGAGGAAAACAAGTGGAAGTTTTAAAATTGTGCTTCTTCTTATCTCCCCTATGAAGGGCTTGCTGTTTGCTGAATTTCTTTTTAGCATCACCATATTTGGGACGTTAAGTCTGGGATTACTTGAATGTTATGGGTAGAATTAGCTAAGCTATGGGCCTTAAGACCAATTCTGCTGTTTAGCAGGGAGTTCCAGCTGACAAGCCATGAAGAGAAGAAACTTCAAACATGATTACTGAATACCAGGATGACTCACCGTCATCAGTCTTTCTCATGTGTCAACTCTGACCTTACACTCCAATTTCATATCCAGGGATGAACCCTGTTCTTTGTGGGGAGGCCTCTCTGGATGTTGAAACTGAAACAAAAATAAACTCTTGTAAAATTCACAATGTCCTACAAGCATAGACAAGTCAGATCCTCAGGAGGAACAAGAAATAGCACAATTCCTAACACTCAGAACAAAGAGAAAATTTCCACAAGAATTCTAGTAAGAATGTACATGATTTAATTGAGTGAAAATCATCATCAGTAAACAAGGCAAAAAAAAAAAAAATTCATAGAACTGCTTCTCAATAGCATTATGCCAAAGCAAAATTCAGTTTAAGCAATTATTCATGGAACGAGAATTATGTGGTCCTGGTGTCGTTTTCTCATGGTCTAGCTTAATCCATATTTAGATTTTAGAATTAAGAGAATCTCAAATAGCAGTTCCTCTTTTTCTCTTTATTTCTTTTGGGTTATTTTTGCAGTGGGGGAGAGTAGCTAGGAGACAAGAATACTGGGGGCTCTTTGACGTTTTAGAATTTAATAAATACTGTGGACCCTCTCCTCTCTCTCTCTCTCTCTCTCATTGTATCTAGATCTATATCTCAACACACACACACACACACACACACACACACACACAAATACATAACTCAAATGCTTTTTCATACAATTTCAGGGAGTTCAGAAAGCTCTGAAATTTATCAATGAAACCAAGGAGGCCGTAAACCCAAATGAATGAATGTATAGCATATTCTTCAAGTATTTTTAAGTATAAACTACTGTCTTTTAGTTGGGATTGTGGAAGTAATGGTCTTCAGTGAGTTCTAGATTACTGACTGTCACAAATACCTAGTCTGTCGAGAATGCTTACTGTTGTGTATTTTAGCTCCTGATCTGAATGTGAATGTGCAGCCTTATGCATCAGCAGCTAGGTAAGGGTATGGGAGGCTCTAATGAACAATGCAGGACCAGGAAAGAATTAGAAAGTAAACTGCTGTCTCAAGAATATGAAATGTATGATGACTTAGTTCTCTTCAATTAAAAAAAGCAACTCCTGGCGCCGGCCCAGTGGCACAAGCGGTTAAATGCATGCGCTCCGATGTGGTGGCCCGGGGTTCGCCTGTTCGGATCCCGGGCACACACCGACACACCGCTTGGCAAGCCATGCTGTGGCGGCTTCCCATATAAAGTGGAGGAAGATGGGCACGGATGTTAGCCCAGGGCCAGTCTTCCTCAGCAAAAAACGAGGAGGATTGGCAGATGTTAGCACAGGGCTGATCTTTCTCACACACACACACAAAAACAAATAAAAAAAGCAACTCCTCCCTAGGCTTATTGGTAACATTTCTTATCCCTTACACAGTTGAGGGAATGTCAGAGTTGTCAGTCTGTTCACTTACTGGGATGTGCCAGTTATTTCTCTGCAGTTTCTTAAGACTACAGTCTATGGATACATTTTTTTACTTGATAGTTTGGGAACTAGCCAAGGTGGTTCTCAAACAGCTTGCAGATTGGAATTACCTGAAAAGCTTTAACAAATAGGGCCTGCTCCTAGAGGACCTGATATCGTTAGTCTGGACGGGGTCTAGGCATGGGGATTAGTAAAATTCCGCAAGTACTTTAATGTAAAACCATAGTTAACAGTCACTCCCATTGTCTCAAGTACGTGTCCTATCCAAGGGGGCATGTAAAATCCCAAGGCCCATTCCACTAATGTTAACAGTCTCCTTCACCTTTGTTAGGAGTTAGAGCAAATTCTTGGTCTAAAATTTTTGTTGTTATTGTTGTTGGCGCATGATTTATAATGTATTTCCAGAGCCCAGTTCCTAGAGGTAAAGATAAAATTTGTGATCTGCAAACACAGTTGAGAAAACAAAAGATTTCCATATCCCAAGGTCTATTATCAAAGCAGTAGCCTTTGCTTAATTTTTAGAACCAACATAGGAAGAGTAAGAGAAAGTTACAATTCATTAATTTGCATATATTAGCAAATATTTTTTGTTGTAATAAGTTTAATAATCCAAAATTATCCACAAGGATTATTTTCATTTAAAATTCTCAGAATGTCTTAAATAACAGTATCAACAATTACTGAGTAAACACTTTTACTCAACAAGAAGTTGATGTTCTAGTCAAACTGAGGGAAGCCTGGTACTTTCTTGCCTCTACACCAGGCGTCAGCAAGCTGCAGCCCATGGGACACATCCGGCCCATCTTCTGTTTGTGATGGCCCACATGCTAAGATTTTTACGTATTTCAAATTGTTGAAAACAAATCAAAAGAAGAATAATATTTCATGACATATGAAAACTATGTGAAATTCAAATCCCAGTGTCCATATATGAAGTTTTATGGGGACCCACTCATGCTCATGTATTACCTACGGCTACTTTCACACTATATGATTCTTGCAATAGAGAACACATGGCCCACAAAGCCTAAAATATTAATTATCTACATTTTTACAGAAAAAGTTTACAGACTCTTGTTTTATATCTGTCTTTGCTAATCCATTTCCCTTTGCCTGAAATTGTTTTCATTTGCCACACTCCTCAAATCTATTCTACTGAAGAATTCTTTCTATATTTTCCCTTATCTTCTTCCTCTTTTATCATTCCCTTTATTTCTCTTCACTCTTCTTGGCTTTTTGGGAAGGTTGGGTACATCAGATGCTGAAGGATGAGTTAATCATACACCATATCCAATAAATAATCATGCTAATGTTTTTGATGTGGATCCTTTGTTTGTGTTCTCACAAAACATATATTGTTTTGGTTGTATTTTTATATTTATGTAAATGATAATTTATGACAATAAGTTTTCACATGGTGGTATGTTTTTTAATCCATCTTTGTTTTTCTCTTTATGTCTAGAAAATCATTGCTCTTTATTTATTCACGTTTCTCTCATATTGGGCAATGTTATCTATCACACTTTTTTATCTACCCATTCTCACACTGATGGGCACCAACTAGACTGCTTCCAGCTCCCAGCCACACAAATAGCACTGCAAGGAACATCCTTGTACATGTACTTTAAGGATTCAAGTAAGAATTTATTTGGTTTATGTCCTCGAAGCAGAAATTCTATCATCATAGAATATACTTAGACCAAATTTGTTCAGGTACCACCAAATTGAACTCAGTGATAACTACACTGGTGTACACTCTTATCAGCAGTGTATGAAGATCTCAAGAGCCCAGGGATTTACTTTCTAGGGTAAACATGAAGCACCAGTTGTATTGTTTTGTGTTGAGGTACAGCCATAGTGCATTGCTAATATCTCAATTTACAGTTTTCACAAAATTGCAGTTTTTTTTCTTATGTTTCTATGTCACTAGTGTGTAGTACATAGTATGTTTATTATGTGAATAGATTATCAAAATCAGACCTTCCCAATATATAATTGAAATTATATTTCATTACTTACATAAGAATTTTAAGTTTAATAAACAATGTGGCAGGCAGAATAATGGACCCCCAAAGATGTCCATGTCCTAATCCTGGGAACATGTGAATATATGATGTTATATAACAAGGGAGAATTAAGGTTGCAGATGAAATTATGGTTGTTAGTCAGCTGATCTTAAATTATGGGTGTTATCATAAATTATCTGGGTGGGCCCAATGTAATCACAGAGTCCTTATAATTGAGAAGCAGAAGAATCAGGGCAGTAGTAGGAGAAGTGATGATGAAAGCAAGATATTGGAGTACTATGAGGAAGGTGTCATGAACTGAAGAATGTAAGTAGATAGAATGTGAAAAAGCCTTCTCCTTCAGAGCCTCTTATAGGAACCAGCCTGCTGACATCTTGGACCTTAGTTAAGAGACTAATTTGGACTTCTGACCTCCAGAAGTATAAGAGATTAAATTTGTGTTATTTTAAATAAATAAATTTGTGGTTATTTGTTATGGCAGAAATACGAAACTAATAGAGATTGTGGAACTTGGAAGTAGAATGGTGCTGTAACAAATACCTAAAAATGTGGAAGTGGCTTTGGGATTGGGGAATGGGTAGAATCTGCTGGAAAAGTGAGGAGCACAGAAGGGAAAACCTATGTTATCTTTGATTCTTACATAATCATAAACAGACTGTGGATAGAAATATGAATGATTGAAGTGCTGCTGGTGAGAGCCCAGAAGGAAAGGAGTAACATGTTATTGGAGACTTGAGGAAAGGTGATCTTTGTTACATAGTGGAAGAATATTTAGTTGAATTGTGTCCTTTCCTTCCTATGTGGAAAGCAAAACTTATAAGCGATAAAATTGGATATTTAGTTGAGGAAATTTCTAATTAAGTTTTGAAGATTTGTCCTGATTTTCTTCTTGCTGTTTATAGTAAAATACAAGAGGAAAGAGACAAATTGAAGGGAGAACTGTTAAGCAAAAACAAAAAACAAAAAAACCCAAAACTTGGTAATTTGCAGAATTCTCAGCCTATCTCGATAGCAAAAGGCACTAAAATTAGGAGATTCATTGTCAGGAAAAGGGGTTCTAGAGAGGAAGCCAATGCTGTAGCTGGATAACCTTTTGCTAATGCCAGAAGGAACAAAAAGTCACAGTATTCAGTAACACAGAGGGTTTTTTGAAGAGATTAGGCTCACAATTCATGGATTCCCTTAGCCATTTTAGCAGAAGCCAAACGATGAAATTATTTAGGAAAGACCCATTGAGGAGCCTCTTGACTAATGGAGTGAATCCTCGTAACATACACAGAAGACTCGTAATGTTTTCTGCTACTATAACATAGCGGAAACACTGACAGCTTGGACTGAAAGAATCAGAATGAAGAGGAAATGAGAGAAGGCTGTTGACTCTCAAAATTCTACAGGCAGGAAACAGGCTGGTAAAACTACTCAGCTGAAAACACACACTCTTCATGTCTTCGTGGAAAAGGAAGGATTGCCCAGAGGGCAGAGTCACAGAGAGCAAAACCTTGGACCCAAAATGTGGAGACTTGAGTCACAGAGAATTTTTTCCCAGGCCTTGAAACATAATGGAGTTTGCCCTGTTGGATTTAAAAAATTACTTGGGACTGGTGACTACTTTTCCTTTCCAGTTTCTCCTTTTTGAATGGGAATGTCTATAACATGTATCCTATGTCAGTTATAACACTTTTATTTTTGGTATTGATAATTTATTTTCTAGTTTCATAGGTTCACAAATGGAGAGGAATTTTGCCCCAGGATGAATCATGCCCCAACTTTTATCCATACCTGTTTTAGATTATTTAGATGATAAGATTTGAGTCTTTTGAGCTGATGATATTAAAATGAGATTTTTTTATTTGGAGTTGATGCTACAGTATAATAAGGCTTTTGGGACGTGGCAAATGTATTTTGCATGTGAGATGAATGTGAGTCTTTGTGGGCCAGATGGCAGACTGTGATAGCCTGAATAATGGCCACCCAAAGTATTCTTGTCCTCATTCCCAGAACCTTTGAGTATATCACCTTACATAGTAAAATGGACTTTGAAGATATGATTAAGAATCTTGAGATGAGGAATTGTCCTGGATTAACTGGGTGGGCCCAATATAATTAAAAGGGTTATTATAAGAGGGAGACAGGAGGATCAGAGGTGTAATAGATGTGATGGTGGAAGCAAGAGGTTGGAGTAATACAAGGAAGGGACCATGAACCAAGGAACACAAGTGACCTCTAAAAACTGAAAAAAGACAGATAAAGGGATTCTTCCCTTAGGTCCTCCAGAAAGGAACCCAGCCCTGTTGACTCCTTGATTTAAGTCCAGTGAGGCCTATTTTGAATTTATAACTTACGGAATTATAAGATGATAAATTTGTGTTGTTTTAAACCACTAAATTGATGGTAATTTGTTACAGCAGCAATTGCAAACTAATATAAACAATGGCAGGTTTTGTGGTTGTTGTTTCTTTGGTGTTGTAAAGAATCTTGGATTTCCCAGAATCTCTGAATTAATAGTTTAAAATGGGTGATTATTTTTGGATATCTGTATTTTTCAGTTGAGCTCAAAGCAGGATCAAATCCAAGTTCGGCTATTATAGGGCTTGTCTGAGTTGATATATGTTTCCAACACTGTGCTGTATAACGTAAGTGAAAGCTGGCAGAGATACCTTAGCATCTAGGAAATGCTACAAATCATGGTAATCTGATAAAAGGGATAAATGGTAAATTTCTGAAGAAATGCAAACTTAATCTTATAATCTTATGAGTTCAGCGTCTAAAAGAGTTCCTGGCATCTGGTGGTCAAATATATTTATTGAATAAATGTGTGATTAAATCACCTGCTCTTCCCAGAAACATTATGTTGTTTCTTATCTTCAAGCGTTTTTTCATCCTGTATCCTCTGTCAGAAATGGCCTCCACTCCCCACTCAACTCTTGAGTCTCCATCCTTTCGCTGGCTTACTTATAAACATCCTTTATATCATATCAGATGACTCTTCCCTGGAATCTTTTTCTGCTACCCTTTGTGTAACCATAATAGTTGGTGTGTATTTTTATAATAATATTAACAATAGTTTTTATTAATGTTATCCATTCATACATTTGTCTCTTACAAGGCAAGGTGATTTCCTCTTGGTGAGCCATCTGCCTTATTTAGGTCTATATCCCTAGCTTCTATGCACAATGGGAAGAACTCAGATCTTAAGAATACATATAAGAAATATGAATAAGAAATTGCTTAAATACCATAAATATATATATCTTTCCAATCACAACAAATTTTGAGCATTTTTCATATATTAAATATTATATTAGACCATCAATTCTAATGGCTTTCTAATACCCCAACATGGGGGAAAACATAATACTTACCTTCAATTTTCTTTTTGGTTGGACAAATGGGATTTTTTTGATTTGTAGATAATATAAAGCAAGCTTCAGTGAGCATTCATGTACATGATTCTCTGTCTATACTTCAGATTATTTCCTAGAATTGTTTTTATGTCATAATAATACATTAGAGAATAGGAATATTTTAAGTGTCTTGATCTATATTGCCAGATTGATCTATGGAGAATTTGAATCAATTTACATGCCTTTCCACATTGTACTTTTGTTCTCACTTTCCCACCTTATTCAATGGAAATATAGTGCAAACTACAAATGTGAGCCACATGTGTAATTTGAAAAATTTTACTAGTCATATTTAAAAAGGAAAGAGAAATAGGCAAAATTAATTTTAATAATATATTTTATTTAATCCAATATATAAAATAGTATTATTTCACCATCTAATTAACATAAAATTATGAATGAGATATTTTACATTATTTTCTGATTATTTCTCATACATTTATTTTCTCATAGTAGGTCTTCAAAATGAAGGAGGTATTCTATACTTACATCACATTTCAATTTGTACTTGACCCATTTCAACTGTTCAATAGCCGTATGTAGCTCATGGCTAACTATTGGACAGCACAATTATAGATGCTTAACTGTTGTAATTTCAAAGATCATTGTCTCTGTGGGCTTTTTTCCGCCTTATAGTAGCTATCATTTTAAAACACTTAGAAAAATTTTAAAATGTTTAAACATTTTAAAACTATCTAAAAACATGAGATTCTTTGGATGAGTAGTTGGTGATGAGTTGCCCACAGGACTCACAGGAGTTGATTCCAGAGGTGCATCTTGAATTCAAAAGTCGTCTTTGGCAAGTATGCATTGATTAGAGCTTCAAAGGTGATATTTCCCAAACTATCCATAAAATAGCCCTGTCTTAGTCTGGGCTGCTATAATAGAATATCATAAACTGGGTGGCTTATAAACCACAGAGATGTATTTCTGACTGTTCTGGAGGCTGGGAAGTTCAAGGTCAAGGCACCAGCAGATTCGAGGTCTAGTGAGGACACACTTTCTGGTTCATAGATGGACATTTTCTCATTGTGATGTCAGATGACAGAAGTGGGCAAGGGAAGTTTCCGAAGTCTATTTAATAAGGGCACTAGTCCCATTCATGAGTGTTCTTCTCCCATAACCTAATCACCTCTCAAAGGCCTCACTTCCAAATTCAATCACATTACAGATTAGGTTCCAACATATAAATTTTGGGGGGAGGGGCACAAAAATTCAGTCTATGGCAAGCCCCTTGTTGTTTTTTTTTCCCCTGAACTGAAATTAAATTAGTAGAATCATATGACTTAAAAGTAAAAATATAGTTATAGGGGCCGGCCCGGTGGCGCAAGCGGTTAAGTGCGCGCGCTCCGCTGCGGCGGCCTGGGGTTCGCTGGTTCGGATCCCGGGCGCGCACCGACGCACTGCTTGGTAAGCCATGCTGTGGCGGCGTCCCATATAAAGTGGAGGAAGATAGGCACCGATGTTAGCCCAGGGCCGTCTTCCTCAGCAAAAAAAGAGGAGGATTGGCGGATGTTAGCTCAGGGCTGATCTCCTCACAAAAAAAAAAAAAAAAAAAAATATAGTTATAAAGTGGAAATGATCATAATGATCAATGATGGCTAAAGAGAAAAGAATTCCTGAAGTTAAAAAGGAAATAGAAACCAGAAACATGAATCTTGGAGCCACTAACACAAGCAAACAGTCTTGTTTCAATAGGTCCTGAATAACAGTGTAGTAATTTAGAAAGTTATAATAACTTATATATGAGGTAGCAACATACAATTAAACCAGCTGCAGGGGGGCCAGCCTGTGGCTTAGTAGTTAAGTGCGCACACTCTGCTACTGGCAGCCCAGTTTCAGATCCTGGGCGCGCACCGACGCACTGCTCGTCTGGCCATGCTGAGGCTGTGTCCCACATACGGTAACTAGAAGGATGTGTAACTATGACATACTACTATCTACTGGGGCTTTGGGGAAAAAAAAAGGAGGAGGATTGGCAATAGACGTTAGCTCAGAGCCAGTCTTCCTCAGCCAAAAGAGGAAGATTAACATGGATGTTAGCTCAGGGCTGATCTTCCTCACACACACAAAAAAAAAACCAGCTGGAGGGAGTCTCTGTTTATAAAATGTTAAGGAAAAGTCTTATCAAAATTGCAAAAAAGTTAAGCAGGGTGTCCTTTTAATGTCATAAGGGATATTGCTTAATAGCTCAACCAAAGGATCATTAAACTATAGATTGAATATCAAAGAATTAGTATTATATGTTAACTTATAGATTTTTGTCTGTAAGAGATGCAAGTTCTCTCTGTCCAGTAAAAAAATAATGACCCTAAATATAATGGTTTTGTTCCCTGTAAGACATTAACAGGGTTTGTATATAACTTAGCACTGCCTTTCTAACATTATTTACACAATTGTGAACATTTCAAATGCCCTTGAGCCAGCCTTTCCATCTTACTGGTCCCCTCAAATAATGAGTATAATAAAATACTTAACATGTATTTATTTTGTATATTTGTATGAGTGCCCATTTTTAATTGTTCAAAAATTATACTTTAGCAAAGGCAGTGTAGTGTGTCCTACATTAAGATATGTTTTCATTAAAACAATTTGAGTAGTTGTAGTGAATTTATTGTGGCTCTGAAACCTTGAAAAGATATATTACTTTGTGTTCTAGTCTTTCTTTTTAGAGAATGAAGAGGCTGGCTTAGCTAAGTGGGGGTCTCCTGTGATTTTAGCATGCCATGACTCAGCTTGGCTTTTATCCACAGAGAGCATTCTCTCTGGTTTTCTGCCTGCCAGAGAGCACAAACTGTTGGGTCAGGTTTTGGAGGTGTCTAACCATCATGTTGGGAGCCTGAGTCACAAAGTGCACAACATCACGTTCAACCAAACATTGCCATCTCTCATGCTCCTTATATGTACTTTCATTTTAACCCAAATTTTTGTGTCTATCTCTCTAAATGGTATAACTTCACCAAGAATGATTTGAATCTTTAGTGATCAGTCTGGGGAACATTTGACTTGAACAAAATTATTCACT
The DNA here is from genome assembly GCF_020826845.1 of Diceros bicornis minor. Taxonomy (NCBI): domain Eukaryota; kingdom Metazoa; phylum Chordata; class Mammalia; order Perissodactyla; family Rhinocerotidae; genus Diceros; species Diceros bicornis. The sequence continues at coordinate 6,253,890 of NC_080751.1, read as the reverse complement.
TGAGAAGTAACTTAGAAAAGAAATGAAATAAGATTTCTCAGACAAATTGAACAGCATTTATTGATTGATATTCAGAAGCCTCCAAACAAAATTCTGAATCAAAAATTACTTCACTGAAAGAGTCTTTATGCAAAGCTAATGAGCAATTTGACAAAATTAAGCAACAACAAACTTGACCCATCTACCTAGCAAATCCTTCCTCTGTTTGTCCTCCAGGTATCTCCCTATATAAAGTTCTCCCTCTTCCCCCATCCTTCCAATCTCTCTCCTTCTGTACTTCCTCCCATTTCTCCCTCCTCTTCCCTTTTTCCAGACCCCCTTCATTCATCCAGATTATCTTAAGACCCACAAATGTCAGTTGCCTCTAAATATTCATCTCTCATTGAGGCAGGTATGCAGTCAACTATAGATTTTAAACCCTGAACCTGAGCTGAATTAAGGGCTATACTTAAGAAATTCTGTAAACCCAGCAAAATAAGCACAGAAGAATTTAGCATTCTTTTGACTGCATACAGCTAAAGGTTACCCACTCTATTCCAATTTGTGCACATGTTAGTTGGAACTTCAGGTGCTAAATCCTGAATGGTGAAAGCTGATTGGGCTGACACAGAAAGGGACCTACATAATTACTCTTCCCATGGTAAACCTGAGGGTCAAAAAAGCCCCCAAACTCGGGCAAAGTCTCCTCAAAGATACACCTGAAAGATTTCCAATAAAAATGGATTAGATCATAAATTACTCATGCAAACTTAGAAAAGATGAAACTATGGGAAATTTTTGGGATAGACTAGAAAATATCTTCAACTAACATTTGGGAGTTAAAGAGGGTGCTGACATAAAAACAGTTATTTCATGTCATTTAGTCAATGAAGTTCAAACTGAAGTTGTGGACCTAATTCAAGTCAGAAATTAGAATGGGAAATAGCCCCCTTATCTGAACAGGATACTTGACTGAACATTCTGAAAAGGCGTTAGAACCAAAATGAGACAGAACCAAAAATAAACGTATGGCCCTGCAGATGAAACAGCCAAGGGGCCACTTCTTTACTGACTACCTATTGACAACGACTCTTACAGATATTTAATCAGAAGGGAAACTGGAGAAAAGATTGCTCCACATTATGAAAGAAAACCCAAGATAAAGAAAAATCTCTCAATTCAGATTACTGAGGGTACTCTGAGGAAGGAAAAAGCACCCAATATCTCGCCTTACCCTTAAACACTCAAGGTGAATTAACTATAAATATAGATAGTCAATCTCATCAATTCCTGCTACTTACAGGAGCTGCTCTTTCTACATGAAACCCTGCCACCTTCAGTCTGCCACTTTTGCTAAACATCTTTCTCTAACTAAATATACCATAGAGGTTTTCCCTATCTCCCATCCTTAAATGTGATCTTTGCGCTTTTAGTGAAAAAAAAAAAAAAAAGGAAACAATTTATGCTGCTCTGTGATACCACCTCTGAAAATTTAACAGGGAAAGACTTACATTGCAAATGGAATGTTAGTATTAGATGCACATCAGATGGGGTCCTCTGTTCCTAATCAAGTTGTATCTTCTCCGGATACACGTTTTTCGTCTCCACTACATTTGATGCATACCTCAGATAAAGATCTTGACACCATGTCTGACACTCTTTGACCTAAAGATTCCCCTGATATAGGAATAATAATTGGAGCAGAAGCAGAGAGACTCAAATATGCTCTCCCAACCAAGCACATGAAATGCCAACAATCTCCAATCAGAGCCTGAAGCTTTCCTTATTTTGACTATCAAGTTTTTCCACTCCCCTGCCCGCCTCTGAGTCTCTGCCAAATGCAAGAGATCTTGCTTAACTCCTTTTCTATAGCAAGCTCTGAATAAATAGCTTCTGTTTGTTCTCATTTGAGTGACCTTTGTTTACTGCAACACTATTAAGGTGAAATCGGTGGAAAGGCATCTTCAATGAGAAGCTATAATTAGAAAATTTAGTTCAAAGCCTTGAAAAAGAGGTGGGAGAAAGGCACACCTCCCTTTCTACTGGGTGCTTGGACAGAAAAAGAGTTATGTAAATAACCAATACCATGGGAATCCCAAGGATTTTCTATGAAAGAACAAGGAGCCAGCTTCAGGAATGTTCAGGAGAAAAGTGAAAAGAAGTCTACTTTCAAACCCATGGCAATATATTTAAGGAACTTGTTATCTAAAATGGTGCTTTTATATTTAAATAGCTTATGTAACTTTAAGAATGTCAGAGTTAAATAGAGGAAAATTTTGTTGTCCTTTATCCTTAAGGTAGATACCAAGAGGACACACAATATAGGGAGTAAGTAGTCAGAATACTTCTAGAACTTAAAGAATGAGCTTCAGATCCCTCACAATTTCTATAGCTTTAGACAAACACATCCTTTCTCTGGACCCAGATTTGTTATTTGTAAAATGAGGAGGCTTAACTAGATTGCTATGAGCCTTTTCTCCATATGGAAATCTGCAATAAAATGTGAGTAGTATTCTGTTTCTCCAAACTAGTAAGAGCCCACAGTGTTTCCATTTCATGATAGGTGATAAGGTACAAGAGTTTCTGTAGATTACTGTTCTTTCAAGGGTATATTCATGACTTTTAGTGAAGTCAGTTTGAGACAAACATATTTTGCTTTAAATGAATGCACATATCAGAAAAAAATAGTGAAATTTTTATATTGTTCCTTTCCTTTTTTTTGGTGAGGAAGATCAGCCCTGAGCTAACATCTGCCAATCCTCCTCTTTTTTGCTGAGGAAGACTGGTCCTGGGCTAACATCCATGCCCATCTTCCTCCACTTTATATGGGACGCCACCACAGCATGACTTGACAAGCGGTGCGTCGGTGCATGCCCGGGATCCGAACCCCAGGCCGCCATAGTGGAGCGTGCGCATTTAACCGCTATGCCACCAGGCTGGCCCTATATTGTTCCTTTTCTAACTCAGAAAGAAATGTAATTGGCAGTCTAATTATTTTAATATTGAAAGTTTGAGTTGGCATACAAAACCTTCACTAAAATTTGTAAATTCATTGGAGCTCAACCTTATTCTCCAACCCCCACGCCCTGGCTTAGTGATGGGTATTCATTTTTTTATTTTCCTCTCTGCAGTCTCTACTCAAATGTTAAGTACAGCAATCAAGTCAGATAAAGCACTGAGAATATGGTCTTACAGAATCCAGTATTCCCTAAATATGAAGCTACATACTGATAATGCTGCCTGAAGTGCAGTATAGGAAGCATAAATTTGCTAGATACATTTACCATTTTCAAACGTAGCTCAGATTTAGGGCTCTTTAGTGTAAGAGTTTGTGTACTTGAATCCTTCCTTGACAGGACCATTCTGATAAAGCACCAGTTTCTTCAGTTCCATAGGGAAATATTACACAGTAGATTTAGAATGGTTTGGTTTGTTTCTTTTTTATCAACAACATATTCTAAAACTGATGATCTTCAATTTAGAATGCAGAATTCCTTTCTATCCAAATTCAGGACAATAGGACAAGAATAGTTTTTCCAACTGCAAAGAAAACATTTAATCCCTGTGGATATTAATGTGCAGCCCTGGACTTCCTAATTTGATTTTATTTCTTAGCTCTTCTCTTTTAGTTCCCTCAGGCTCAGTCTTAAAATTGTTTACCAACTGCTGCTTACAATTACAATCACTGTATATTTTAATAACATAATGAAGAAACAAAATAGACATTTCTCAAGGTTTGGATTTACGTCAGAACATGCCAGAAGGTTCACATTTCACTGGGATTTACTGAAAGAATTCAGTGGAAGGATTCAATTCCTTAATTGTGTCTCTGTTTTCTTTCCTCTCTTCTAAACATGCCCTGAGTCAGACTAATGAATGCCAAACGCAGAAATGTGCCTAGGCCCTTGAGT